>NW_028079044.1:13708388-14321505 GCF_014824575.4 Sturnira hondurensis | reverse complement strand
CTTGAAATGAGTCAGGACATCTCCACCAGAGGCTTGGTATCAAGTTGGATGTTCTCATGAAAGGAGGGCTCATTGGAGGGGTGAGTGTTGGGAACTTAGACAAGATGTTGAGCTTTTTCTCTAAAATAAAGAGTGAAGAACTTTTCTAGTCCAAATATTGCAAGGACAGCTCGTGTTAAAATTTTTATTTTTAGCATAGTATTCTTTTTAAAAATAGAGACAAATACAAAGAAGAAATTAAAATGCCTCTTGCTACACGAGCCCAGGGAATGTTCAACATCTTTCAACACGGTGGGACTTGAGTTCCAAAGGGCTCATCTGACGATGATGGTCCTAATTGTGGGAAGAGGGGCAGGTCAGGCAGGTTGGGGAGGAGGCATCTTGTGGCCGAGGTTCTTCCGTAGACAGGGGGAACTCCACCCCTGGGTTTGTGCTGGGGAAGCTCAGAGCAAGAGCTGGTGCAGCTGGCTGAGGCTAAATTTGGGAGGCTATTCTGTGCCAGGCTCACAAAGTAGGCATTTGTACTTTTGTTCTTTAGCTAGAATGGAGCTGTTTAAGATTTTCAAGCAAAGAGTTGATTAAGTGATGTGCCGGTAAATTTGAACTAGTTAAAGGGTAGGTGCAGATAAGGCTGGAGTCAGGGAGGCCACTAATGGCTGTGGCTCTTTGGTGTCTGGGCAGGGCTTTGCTCTCTGGCTTTAGTGAAATGCCGGAGGCATTAATGTAGAAACCTGTGTTCCGAAGAGGCTGTCATTCTGTTTATTAGAGGATGGCCAAGCCTGCTGTGAAATTCAGAACAACATTAACCAACCTACTTTGTAGAACAAACTTACAGCACGGTAATAACCCACGTGAGGTTTTTTTTTTTTTAATATTGTTACTTCTGCAGAATCGAGGCACTGGTCAACTGAAATTGCCCTTCTGTACTAGGGTCAAACGATTGCAGCTTGACCATCCAATTGTAGAATCGGAGAGGATCTCAGGAGAATACCAGCTCAGCTCTCTTTTTCAATACTTAAGTTGCAATCCAGAGAGGCTGAGTGATGAATCCCAGTCACACAGTGGGTTGATGGTTTGGGATCTGTCAGCAAGCAGGTGCCATCTGGCTTTGGGTCCATCCAGTCCTGCTTGGAGTGCTGTGGTAAACATTCCCAACAAGCGCTTCCCTCCAGTTGTTAAACCCGTAGGAGACAGGAAAAAGATGGTGGTAACTTATTCCACTGAGGGAAATGTGGCCCATGTTGACGGTGAGCCCTCAGCACTGAACAGAATGCTCGCCTTGATTAGACCCTGTGCGGGACTGAGGTGAGCTTGCCAAATGCTGTCCCTGTGTGGCTCCCCTGTGGGTGGCAGGTAGGTATTCCCTGCGTTGTGTTTCAGGGACAGGAGAGGGAGTGAAGGCAGAGTAGGGCCTCTTTCAGCTCATTATCCTGGGAGAGAGATGAGTCCTTAGATGAAAGTTTAAATGCATGTGACATTCCCAGGTTTTTGCACCTGGGGCACTGGCAAAAAAAAAGTTTATGAAACATTACCTAAGCTTGTTCTTCTTCTTCCCCAGCTCCAGCACCTTCTGTTCTCCCCACTTGTTTGTTTTTGATGTTAACTGCCAAGGTGGTGTGGTCATGGACAGCAGGAAGTCGTACTCACTGTGCAGGTCTCCTGGGGTGGGGGCCGGTGGGCGTCCTGGTGGGAAGGGTGGTGGTGCATCACATTCCTGTGAGCGCTCGGAGTACGGCCAAGCAAACAGGTGCTTTTACAGCGAAGAGAGGAAGGGACAAGTTCACTGGCTGGTCATATAATGAACATTTTTTATGGTAGCTTTTTGCTGTAAGTTTTTATAAGGCCCATAGGTTAACTCTAGATGAAGAATCATGATCATCCTCTGTACTGAATCACACAGCTTAGTAAGTTTTGTGGCCAAGGACATGTGGAAATCTAGGCTTGAGGGGGGATGAAAATAGTCCCCAAACCAAGACAGTACCCCTGAGAGCCAGCAGACAGCTTGGGAGGACATACCCCACTTTGCCATGGCGAGACCCGATACATTTCCAACCCCGCTTTGAAACTGTTGTTCTCAGTCAGGACTTCCTGGGAGAACAAGATGCCTACTGCATGTGTAGGATAGGAAACACATATTTTTAAAAACACTTTCTTTTGGGGGTTCTATACTGCTTGCCTTTTGTTTCCTCTTGTTTATCCCCACCAGCTGGGCAATGTTTTTACTCGTGCAGTACAAGGGTCCTTTGTGAGCTTCAAGATTCCGTTGAGGAGTTTCAGGCCCCTCCTCCCAGCACTTCTGGACCATCCACAGGGTCCGGGTGGTTTGGTTATACACGGTTTACCTGCAGACTCCCCTTCCCATTCCTCTGGTTCTGAATTCCTGCGAGGCCAGGAGAGTTAGAGAGGAGTGGTGACCCCATCCCCACCTCACCCCTGACGTTGCAGCCTGAATGGAAACCCTTCAACTGTTCCAACAAGGACACTTGGTCGATGTAACAGGAAGCCCTGAGAGGGAGCATTGGGATTCCAGCATCTAGGCCGCCACGCCCTTCCTTCTTTGCACTTTGACCTTCCTCCTCCCTAGACCAATTGAATCAGAATTGCGTTCCAACCCCTGGGGTAGTATGTTAACAATCCATGGGCTTTTAATGACCCTTAGATTAGTGAGGGTCTGGAAGAGAATTGTAATCAACCAAGGTGGCACTGACCAGGGCGCATTAACTCTTTTTTTCTTTTTCTCTTAATCCTCACCCAAGGGTATGTTTTGCTGAGAGACAGAGAGAGAACATTGATGTATGAGAAACATCGATCGGCTGCACATACCCACACTAGAGATCAAACCTAGCTATATACCCTGACCTGGAATTGAATCTGCAACCTTCTGGTGTGTGGGATGACATTCAAATCAACTGAGCCACTTGGCCAGGGCGGAGCACTGATTCTTTTTAAAGATCCCCCGGAGACGGGGGATGGATGTTAACTAGACTGTGGTGGTCATTGCTCAGTATGCAGGGTCGGGCAGAAGTAACGCCTGCCTGAGTGGTTGCTAGGTAATATGGGTGTAATAATTTATAGTTTCAATTTGAACATTTCACCTAAAATGTCATGGTGTGCTTGAGTGTGATATTGTTACGTGATAGAATTACATGCTTATGATTTTGTAATAGAAAAGGGGTGTTACTTGTGCCAGACCCTGTGTAGAGATAGCGAATCATGTTCCACACCTGAAACTAATACAATGTTATATGTCAATCCTTTCTTAGGGAGAAAGATACCAAATTGATGTTAACGTGAAATGAGATTGTTACAGAGCAGACGGGGCGGGGGTGTACAATATACGATTACCAAAAGGACCCCCCTTTTCCTCCTTGGGTCCCCCCCGCCATACTAGGTTCACTTTGCCCGCCACCAGAGGAAAGACGTCTCTCAAAGCCAGAGATTGGTAATGCCAGAAAAGGAAAGGAATTATTTATTTAAAAGTTATGCAGACTTAGAGTAACGACTTAATGTCTTCATTAAAATACTAAAGTCCTTTAGAATACCCACAAATGCATACAGATCTTCCTTCTTCCTCTGCCCACTCTGGGGGAGTACCGCATCTCAGGAAAAGAAGTCGAAGTCTGTGATTCAGGCCCCCGGCACCATCAGCTGTGTCCCTGCCATGATCTCTAGTTAATCCAAAGCCATGTGGCACCTTCTCATGGCCCACCAGCAAGAGTCCTTCCACCCCTTTTCTTCCAGGCAAAGTCTCTTCTGCTTCCTAAGCCACGTGGCAAAAGGGAGCACCCCAAAGCCACGAGGCTCTCTCCTTGCATGGCTGCCACACCTGGTTTTAAATCCCAGCACCAGTCTTCCTCTGCAGCCCCATTTCCGACTCCTCTTACAATCAGTTACACCTGCCAGCATTCTGGTATTCTAGCTTTACTGGGCTGCCGTAGTGAGTCTGGGCAGGTGTGGCCCCCATGGCATGGAGCCAGTCATCTCCAAGCTCTCATGCAGGTGCTGTAACCAGGGGGAGTTGCCTCCCAGTTACATCTTGGGTGGAAGTCACTTCCATCCCCCTGGCTCAAAGCATGGCCACAGCTATTTGACATATCTATGAAACCAGATAAAAGTTATAGATATGTTAAATAACCATTGTAGAGGTTATCTGCACAGCTGTTGTTATGTAAAACAGCTCTCCATGGCCCTACTTCATGTGTCCCATCCTCCAGCTCAGACTGGTGGGGGTGAGGACATCATATATATATTTCTAATATTTCCTGGACACCCTGAGTTCTGGACCCCATTACAAATCCCTATTTGGGGCCCTCTTCTTGGCTGCACCCTGTTACAAGATCATAAGAGATAATAAATAAATTCTAACTGTTGTCCCAAGACGTCTTTTATTTTGAGTAAAAAAAAAAAACCTAAAGCACACCAAAAAATCACCTACAGTTGTCCAAATTTGTAACTGTTTTTTAAATTATATTTTTAAAGGTTTGGCTGAAGCCCTGAAAGCCCAGTTAATTTTTTTTCAGACGTTTTCCTTGGTGGTATAACACAGAGGCCTTTAGGATACTAATTTAGCTATTTTAATGGGGGGCCGGTATTTGCTAGAATTTGAAGGAGAGCAATTATGGAATCACATGTTTTTACCTAGAAATGAAAGTACATTGACTTAAAGCAGATGTCTAACGAAAACGGACGCCAGGGTTTAAGATCGTTACTTGTCACACAGAAGTGTGGCACTGCATGCAAATGTGAGAAAGGCTGGAAAATTGTTTCACTGTCTTAGAAGCTGTAAAAGACACTTTTAAATGGGCCAGTCTTACACAACAATGTGACTGGTAATCTCAGTGAGCCTTAAACTTAAAAAATAGTTAAAATGGCAAATTTTATATTGTGTGTATTCTTCCATAATCAAAAACAACATCAAACCAAAGAAATAGTACCAAAGTCAACTAATGACTTTGTAAGAACTCAGAGACTTCTTTCCAGAAAAACTGCACCCCGAACCCGACCGCCTGGGCCTGTGTGCCTCAGGTGCCGAGTCTGTTTCACGGCCTCACCTGTAGATTGCTCCCTTCCTGAGACAGATGGACTTTGAGCTTAGGCAAGAGTGCCCCAAGCTATACATCTCCTAAAGTTTCCTGCAGCTGACCAAGTATGTGTGTTTCTATACTAATGTGTCATTTTTAAAAATAGTGATTTGAGAGAGAGAGAAAGAACGTGGGGCGGGAATGAGAGAACGTGCAGCTGTTCCACTTACTCACGCATTCACTGGTTGGTTCTTGTATGTGCCCTGATCCAGAATGGAACCTGCAACTTTGGTGCATTGGGACGATGCTCTAGCCGACTGAGCTACCCAGGCAGGGCTATACTAATGTGTCTCTCTCTTTTTTTTTAATGTGTCTTGACAACTGGTCAGAACCTCTGAGCAAGTTCTAGAGGTCCAAACAGTTTCTCAGAGTTAACAGCAGAGCTGGTTGAGGGCAGGCTTGCTCACTGGTGTACAACTGATGTGGCCTTGGGCAAGCGTTCACATCCACAGAGCCTCAGAAGTACTCAGGGAAAGTGAAAATGCCGACTTCAGAGGTTTTGACAACTATATGTGTTTTGTGCTCACGCATGTAAAAAAATGAGACAAGCGAGTTGGCCCTTCCTCCCATTGGGACCGTTCGTAATCTGACAGCGGAAATTAAGAATCACTCAATTCAAACAAACATGTAAGAATGAATTTGTGCCATAGTGCATGCCTGGGAGAAAAAAAAAACAACTTGTTGGTTTTTTTTTTTAAAGATTTTATTTATTTTTAGAGAGAGGGGGAAAGGAGAGAGAAATGTCAATGTGTGGTTGCCTTTCACATGGCCCCCACTAGAGACCTGACCCACAACCCAGGCATGTACCCTGACTGGGAATCGAACCTGCGGCACTTCAGTTCACAGCCCGCACTCAATCCACTGAGCTACACCAGCCAGGGCCCCAACTTGTTGTTTGAGTTGTTTTTTTCTATTTCACATTTATGGTTTTTTTGTTTGTTGTTTTTATATATTTTATTGATTATGCTATTACAGGTGTCCCAATTTCCCCCCTTTGCCCCACTTTGCCTGGTACCCCCTTCCCTCCATCAGTTCCCGCCCCCTCAGTTCATGTCCTAGGGTCAGGCATATAAGGTCTTTGGCTTCTCCATTTCCTATACTGTTCTCCTGTCTATTTTGTACCTACCAGTTATGCTTCTTAATACCTGCACGTCTCCCCTCCTCTAGCCTCCCCCCCCCCTCCTCCCAGTTGATAACCCTCCAAATGATTGTCATATCTATGATTCTGTTCCTGTTCTGGTTATTTGCTTAGTTTGGTTTGGTTTGGTTTTTTAGATTCAGTTGTCGATAGTTGAGAGTTTGTTGTCACTTTAATGTTCATAGTTTTGATCTTTTTCTTTTTAAGACTGGATATTTCTCTCTTTAAGTAGCTTTACTAGTAGTGTTGGTGTAACTTGGATTGTTAGTGTGTCTGAAGTGGCACACCCCTAGAGTGGGAATATTAGCAGCTTCTTATGTAGCTTTTGTGAATTTGTCACTAAAACTGCACTATGAGTCTTACCAACAAATAGTCATTCTTGATTGTTGAAAATCCATACTCATTCATAAACTGTTTGTGGAGTTGACACTTTCTGGCCTTGGGCATGCTTAAGTCACCACATTTGATACTTAATTTGGCAATCTCTAGATCCAGTAGAAAAAAACAAATGTGGGGATGGACCTCTCTGATAAGCTTTGGAGACAGTTATTCCTTGTGTTCATGAAAAGAGACAGGTGCCCGCTCCTCCTCCACCTCACCCCACTGAAACACGGGGTCTGAAGATTTGACCCATTCAGGGAGCTGAGACGGATGCCCTGCTCTGCCACAGCGGATGGCCCTTCACTTTCTGCTTGGTCACTTCGAGATAAGGAACCCGCGTCACACCGGGCAGCTCTGATTGTCAGCAGGTTCCTCTGTTGGTCACTTCGAGATAAGGAACCCGCGTCACACCGGGCAGCTCTGATTGTCAGCAGGTTCCTCTGTGGAACCACTGTTCTCTGCGTCAGCGACAGCAGCTCCCTGTTCCGATCTCCCTGCTGGTGTAGGAAGGCCCTGCTCCTGTTCCTCCTCAGGCCGGACATCATCTTGGTCTCCTTATCAGTGCTGGAGTTCAACCATGTCTTTCGTCAAAGAGGTGCTTTTCCAGATGCCAGACTCTTAGCTCCTGTGGGTATTTGCCTCTCTCAATGCTGTCTGTCTAGGGTGGCTTCAGGGATATGGTCAGGGTAAAGGCACCAACCGGTGTGAGTGGATGATACGTGCTGCATGTGCAGAGCCTGCACCCTTGGGTTTCCTTTTAGTCAGTATGTCAGTTACTCTCAGCTGCAATGGGCTTCAGAGGAATAGCTGTCTCTCCCGTTGAGAGGGTACCATATTGGCTCTTGGTGTGCTGGGCAGGGAGTGGGAAGGGCATTCCTCCTGCTCTAAAGGAACTCTCCACTTGTAGGTGAAGGACCCTAGTCTTCTGGATTCCTTGGGTAGTAGTCTTTTCTTCTTTCAAAGATTTTTATCAATTAATTTATTTATTTATAGGGAGAGGGGAAGGGAGGGAGAAAGATAGGGAGAGAAACATCAATTGGTTGCCACTTGCACACCCCCATCTGGGGACCTGGCCCACAACCCAGGCATGTGTCCTGACTGGGGATTGACCCGGTTTGCAGGCCAGCACTCAACTCACTGAACCAGGACAGCCAGGGCAGAGTGGTAGTCTCTGGTAGGGACACAGAAGGCCGGGCAAGAAGGTGAGCGAGCTGCTTGTGCCAAAATTGTTGTGTTTTTGAGCTGGTTCTGGGCCACCTACTCAGAGTCAGTTGTCTGGGGAGCTTAAAACATGCGTGTTGGTGGCCCACCCAGAGCTCCAGATCAGCCTCTCTGGCTGTGCAGCCGGGGAGTCTGTGTTTTTGAAGAGTTCCCTGGGGATCCCTCTCCCTGGAAGCCAGCGTTTGAGATCTGCTTCCTAAATTGTAACTGCCACTCTGATGTTCATTTTCCTAAATGTCCAAGGATGGAACACTCAGGAATCTCAAAGGCCACCTTCGTGCCTGGCTGCAGCCACCTGGTGCTTTTCATAGTTCCTGAGTGTGTGTTTACACATTCTGCATTTTATGAGGTCCATAAAGACATGTTTACACAACAAGTCGGCAGCCCTGCGAAGGTCAGCTTTCCTCTCTGTGTATGAAAGGCACTTCACTCAAAGTCAATTAACACCAAGACAGAAGCTGATTAAGGCATGGAAGTGAGCTGTTCATGCCGACACTCCAGCTGTAACTTTTGTCCCCAGTTGTAGCTTACTTTTACAAGTCCCTTCAAGCTAGTCACTTCACATAACCTTGGCATGTGTGGCCTGTTACAGCGCACAGGTAAAAGTGCCATTTGTCATGTCATCATGTAAGAGTGCTGTTTAAAAGCATGTAACTTAAGTAACTGAAATGATGCCACGGTAGCCGTTTTGCAACTGACAGAATCCCCCTCCTCACGGCCAGCATCGGGTATCATAGGGATGCTAGGAAAAGGGCCAGGAGGACTGGGTCCAGAGCTGTGATTTCCTCGTTCGCAGAGTAATTCCTCTAAGAACTGCTGGAGGATTAAATGAGGGAACGTGGGTCACGTGCTGAAACCCAGCGCTTGGTACCTAGAAAGCAGTTTTAAAAAGCCTTTCTACTGCAGCTGATGAGGGTTACATAATATAACCCTCATAATATTGAAAACCCTGTAACATAATATTGAAAACCCTGAGAGCGAACTAACCCTTAGGTTAGCAGTTGCTGGAGGTCAAGAGCTTCAGTGGGTGGGGTTACTAGGGCAAAGAGCGCCAGGTCCTCCAGCGCCCGCTGGGACCCTGCCCAGCCACGCCAGCCGAATGCCCTGCACTGCGAACTGCTCCGCAGAGGAAAGGTATGACGGCGCCGCTCGGGCTCCTCGCTCTGGTTTCACTGTGGACCCGGTGATGGCATCTTTCAACCCAGCGTCCGATCTGCAAATGCCTATCCTCAGGAGAAAAAAAAGCGAGGGTCTCTTTTTATTTGGAAATCATTCTTTAATCTGATGAGGTTAAGAACTGGGGTGGTTAGTGCGGTTAGTGATTTTAAAAAGAGCTTCTGCCTGAGAAGGTTTATCAAATGCTGTGCACGTTCGAAAGATCCCCCTGGCGTGGGCAGGGACGAGGGACAGCCCTGTGCAGGCTCCTCCCGTGTCTTTGGCATCAGGACATGATGTCACACTTTTTAAAAATTAATTTGGAATTATTCATAAAGTCTTTATCAGGAAACTAAGTTCTTATCGTTAGAAGTGAGGCTGTCAAGGTAGCTTTATTCTTATTTAGTGTTAACTGTAGGGAGGTAGGGCTTCTGTGTAAGAACTATAGGATTTCGACCAGTGCTGTCCAATAGAAATACGATGCAAACCACATCAATAATTTAAATGTTCTGGTAGCAAGTTTTTTAAAGTCACTAGAAGCAGGTAAAAATCACTTAAACATTTTTTATTGAAGTATATCCCACAATTACCATTTCAGCAAGTAATCAGTATAAAAAAGTATTAAATATTCTGCATTGGTTTTGTCCTGCACCTTTGAAATACACTATCTACTTACACTTAGGACGTCTCATCCCGACCAGGTGGGCTTCGCATGTTTGGGAGCCGTGTGTTGCTAGCGCCTACTGTACTAAACAGCAAACCTCTAGACCAAGACACACCTGGGTGAGAACTCCTCTCTGCTGCTTATTGGTTGTGCGACCAGAGGTAAATTACCTAAGCCGTGCAAAGCCTAAATGTCCTCAAATGTTAAAAAAGTAAAAAAGGACCATGGCCCTGGCCGGCATGGCTCAGTTGGTTGGAGCGTTGTCCCGAAACAGAAGGGTAGCCAGTGTGATTTCCATTCAGTGCATGTGCCTGGGTTTCGGGATCAGTTCCCGTCAGGGCGTGTGCAGGAGGCAGCCCATGGGTGTGTCTCCCATCAATGTTTCTCTCCCTCTTCCCCACTCTCTCAAATGAGAGTAAAATAAACCTTAAAAAAAGGACTGTAATGCCCACCTTTCTGGGCTGCTGTGAATATTAAGTCACATGATCTGTGGACACAACTGCACGGGTCGTTGAAGAGGTCCTCTGCAGATGGCATCTGTGGTTTTTAGACAGTCACTGTTAATTGTGTAGGGCATGGATCAGGAATAAGACTTATGGAGAAAGCCAATATTTTGACAATATTTATGGGCTGAAGAAGAATTTCAAAAAAACCTGGCAGTGCCAAGGACTGGAGACTGGGATCTTGTACACAGCGTTGGAAGGAGGCTGGTTCCAGTCAGAGCAGTTTGCTTGGCGCTGTGACCAGTTCAGAGAAGGTGGACCGGGAATTCCATAGGAATCTCATGGCATTGTCAAAGCCCTCTGAGCCTCGGGGAGGGGGAAGCTGGTTTCAGATTCGGACTCTGCCCCCTACGTTGCATATTTCTCTTCCCAAACTTTGGTTTTCTTGTCTGTCAGATGGACTAATAATATGAGGCTTGTGAGGATTCAATGAGACACAACACCCAGAAGTGCCTGCTGCAGCATCTGGCACATTTGAGGCGCTTAATCCATGCCAGGTGGGTGTTACTGGCACCTGGAAAGCAGTGTCAATGTGAAGGTTAGTTGAGGGCCTGAGGTCTAGACGGAAGGGAAGGATTGTGCCCCTCTGATAAGCAGCTTAAAATGGAACCAGCAAGAAAAGAGAGGAGCCCAAAAGGCTGGTTTTGTGAGGAAATGTCTTTGGAGCTGAAAACAGACTGATAAATTCTGTCTAAGCCAAGTGAAATGGGCGTGGAGGATTTATGGGTGAGGGCCACTTACCCATTGTTCATGGAATACCAAGGCTCTCTTAGACTGGACTAAGGATTCGCAGCTGACTGGGGACAGCGGGGCAGGGGGAGCCCCGGATAGATGGACTGGAAACCCTCCCCACCAGCTGTGTCATGAGCACTTTGATAACATTCTTTTTTTCTTGCCCCATTGGTCCTCTGGTGTCCTTGCCCAGCTTTTGATATTTTTAATTATTCTGGAGAGTAAAATCATTATTAGAGCGTCACACTGTCTTGTGTTAGTACTTTAAGGCAATCTCAAGAGCTGAGGGAGAACTGTCCTCAAAATGGAGTTCTGGGAAGTTACCTGTGTTCCCGAGGTGAAACATGAGTGGATACAGTGTCTTCGCAGGTAAAAAGACAGCATCGATCCAGCCAGAGAGAATAAGTACAAGTTGGTCTTTTGATGTGAGCAAACCAGACACCAAAATCTAGCATTGCAGAGCATGTGAGTGAGGGTGCGCAGTCCCTGCACACAGGCTCAGCATAAAATTGCTTTAAGTAGGCAGCATCCCCTCTCCTTGCCTTGCAGAGATACTGTGCGTGCTGAGCACCCACCTCCTTGATTTACTGCCGTTCTGCATCTGTGGCCACCTAGCAACAGATCAGAGCCCCTCGTGCTATGTATTTACTGCTTGATTAGGACAGTTGAATGGCCCTAAAGATGGTCATGAGATGGGTTTTCACTGCATGTAGTATTTTCCTTAAATTCAGTCAGCTATTAACCACCCAACACCAACACACACTCACATGGAGATGTACAGCCATCTTTGAGTTCCTATTAAGAAGTTGTGGTTTGAGGGATTTTTTTCATTTTTAGTTCACATTAGCTGTGAGGTCATAAACTTTCTGTAGTGGGACTTTTAGCCATAAGTAAGGAGCTGAATGCCCCATTTGAAAAACAGACTATACTTTCCACTGCCCCAACTAGTGCCCAGTGACTTGGACCAGAAGCTCAGGCCCGTGGCTTGGTGGAGAGCCCTGCCTCGCTGTGGGTCTGAGCTCTGGGGAAAGGTGGGTCTTACCTCTGAGGAAGTGACAGCTTCCTTTGACAAGCTGTTCTGATGGAGCAGATCCTGTCCCTGCAGAGGACAACCTGGTGTTAACTATTTCTGGCCTGTCTTTCACCTGCAGTGAGGAGGGTTGATTTGCCAAGCAGAAGGATAGTGAAATAACACATTCTGAGGTGTGTTGCTACCTGCCCCTGACATTCCATTCTCCTCTCCCTAAAAAAAAATCCTTCCAGAGGTAAAAAGTCAGGGCGTCCCAGGTGTGGTGTGCAGAGTATAAGGTCCCTACCACTGCCTCTGCAAGAGCTGTTTGTGTCTTGGAGACAAACTTGTGCACAGATGTGAGCTGATGAAATACTGGTTCACCTAGCAAAAATGGGCTCTTTGATTTGAGGAAGACGGGAGGAGGTGGACCTGGTGTCACTTTGTTTTTAACAGTTCATTATTCTTTTTTTTTAATATATGTATTTTATTGATTGTACCATTACAGTTGTTCTATTCCCCCGCTTCATTCCCCTCCACCCGCACACACCCTCCCCCACCATTCTCACCCCCTTAGTTTATAACCACGTGTCTCAAGTTCTTTAGATTCTTTATTTCCCATACTATTCTTGCCCTCCCCCCTGTCTATTTTCTACCTACTGTCTATGCTATTTTCTGTACCTTCTCCCCCCTTCTCCTCCTCCCACTCCCCTGTTGCTAACCCTCCATGTGTTCTTCATTTCTATGGTTCCACTCCCGATCTAGCTGTCCTCTTGGTTTGCTTTTGTTTTAGGTGTGGTTGTTAATAACTGTGAGTTTGCTGTCTTTTCACTGTTCATATTTTTCATCTTCTTTTTCTTAGCTAAGTCCCTTGCTATTAGCATTTCATATAATAAGGGCTTGGTGATGATGAACTCCTTGAACTTGACCTTATCTGAGAAGCACTTTATCTGTCCTTCCATTCTAAATGAAAGTTTTGCTGGATAAAGCAATCTTGGCTGTAGGTCTTTGGATTTCATGACTTGGAATACTTCTTTCCAGCCCCTTCTTGCCTGTAAGGTCTCTTTTGAGAAATCCGCTGACAGTCTGATGGGTACTCCTTTGTAGGTGACTGTCCCCTTATCCCTTGCTGCTTCTAGGATTCTCTCCTTCATTTTAGTCTTGGCTAATGTAATTATGATGTGCCTTGGTGTGTTCCTTCTTGGGTCCAACTTCTTTGGGACTCTCTGAGCTTCCTGGATTTCCTGGAAGTCTATTTCCTTTGCCAGACTGGGGAAGTTCTCCTTTATTATTTGTTCAAATAAGTTTTCCACTCGTGGCTGTTTCTTTCCCCCTTCTGGTACCCCTATAATCCGGATGTTGGAACGTTTAAAGATGTCCTGGAGGTTCCTAAGCCTCTCCTCATTTTTTTGAATTCTCATTTCTTCATTCCTTTCTGGTGGGATGTTTTGTTCTTCCTTCTGGTCCATTCCATTGATTTGAGTCCCAGTTTCCTTTCCATCACTATTGGTTTCCTGTGCATCTCCCTTCATTTCAATTAGTTTAGCCTTCATATGTTCCTCTAATTTGTGACTATAATCAACCAGTTCTGTGAGCATCCTGATTACCAGTGTTTTGAACTGTGCATCTGAGAGGCTGGCTATTTCCTGGTTGCTTAGAGTTATCGGCTCTGGGACTTTGAGTTCTTCTTGAGCCATCTTTTTGGACTGTTCGTGCCTGTTACGTATCAGGATCGAAGCCCTAGGTGTTCACCAGTGCAGGGCAACTAAGTCACTGGGTTGTGATGCTGTATGTGGGGGCGGGGTCAAAGAGGAGCAATGGCGGTCCCGTCTGCCGCCTCCTGCAGCCGCAGCTGCCAGTGTTACTGGGGCCCACATCCCGACTGGTTCCAAGCTGCCTGCGCGCCTGGGTCGGGGGATCTTTCCTGCCCGACCCTGCTCCGCTGCTGGCTCCACCCCTCTTACGGTCCAGGTTGAACGTTTCGTTGTTGTCGGACTTCCGTATAATTCAATTTTCTGTTCTTTGGCTGTGTCTTTGTTCTCCAAACCTTTGTTGTATTCACACTTGGTTGTGGGAGAAGGCACAGTGTTTCCACCTATGCCTCCGTCTTGGCGGAAGTCCACAGTTCATTATTCTTGACTGCTGTGAGGAGTGAACTAAGGAGATTGAAGGATTGGAAAGTTTGTGGGTGGAGAGGATTAGAAAATCCCAGCTTCTCATTTGTTTCTGGGGGCACAGGTTGTGGGAGTTTCTGCTCCTGGGGTGGCGTTGGTTCTCTGATGTTTGTCCGGGTCCTGGAGGACCCGCTAGCGTCGGGTTGTTGATGTTCTGATCCCAGGGCAGCAGTATCAGCAACGTGGGGGCCAGAAAGACGCATCATTTTACAGGTGAGGACACAGGCCTGGGAATTATCACGGTTAGGGAGCAGCGGAGTGTGGTTGGCCTGGCCATTTTCTCTTCCTCCAGGGGTCATCCAAGTGAAGTCCAGGAAGAAAGGGGGCTGGTGGGGGTTGCTGCCATCGCAGGCAGGTCCGACTGGAGAACTCATTTGTGATTGTGAGCAGTGCCTGAAGGAAGGAAAGAAGGGGCAGTCGCTCAGCAGAGGCCCTGGGTCTTCTCTGGCAGGAGTGCTCTGGGTAGGAGGAAGGTGGAGGAACCTGAGGACTCACAGAGGAGCTCAGATATAGCTGCTTAAATTAGTTCAAAGTGAGAGATGTAATTACTGTACTTGCTCAAACCAAGTGTCTGAACATTGTTATAAAATGAGGTGTAATCACAGAAAAGAAGATCGAAGCGCAGCGTTACTCCCACAAAATAGCCTTTGTGGTCTCCGGAGCCGGTGGTGCTGATTAATCTTCTGGGGGCGTTGATGTCTCATTAAGTTCAGGTGTGTGGATTAGCCTTAATGGGGGAGTCCTCGTCCTGCCCGTTTGGATGATAGTTAACAGTTGTTTGGTGTTACAACAAATTTGTGGTGAAGGAGGAAAGACTCCATTTTAAGCATTTTAGCTAGAAATAATAGGGGTCAGAATAAAATGAGATCTAAGCCAAGAGGGAAAGCTGAGGGTGATTTATGGCTACTGGCCCTGTTAACTGCTATTTGAATGATAAAAGGAAAGATGAAAAGAATATTTCAGTAACTCCCTGGAAAACGACTTCCTCTAATATTTCTATGTTGGCTTCACTTTTTTTCTTTCACCAAGCTGAAAAGTGCTATAGGAAGGCAGTTGGCGTTCTGATTCTGCCACTTGTTATGTCCTGTGATCTAGTGCAGTTTAAATTCTAAGCCCTAATTTTCTCTTCTGGAAAATGGGCCAATGTAGACACAGTAAATTGAGATAACACCAGGCACAGAAGAAAGCAGATGGCAAAATATTAGCAAGTCTCTATTGTTGTCGTCATTGTTTCTAATCACGTTTTAGCTTTGCACTGCACCAAAGATAGCCACAAGACAGGAGGAAAAGTGGGGGGATGAAAGATCTTTTAGGGAACAGGTGCTTGGAGCTAAGTGAGGTTGGTCCAAGAAAGGTTTCCTGGGCCAGTTGTTGGGGAGCAAGGCAGGCGTTTGGCAGAAGAGAAAGGATAATGTTTAAATTGGGGATGTGATGCGTGGGATGACTGCTCTGTGCCCTCATTTGTAAGGAATGGACATGCAGTTTTGTAGATGTGCAGCCTGTACCCTGAACCCTTTGGCTTCTCCCTAATCTTGTGTACCAGACTTGGGGTGGGGAGGCGTGTGTCAGCTCCCAGCTCTCAGCTCCCAGAGACTCGGTCCTTCTATCTGTGAACATTAGGGTTTACAGAAGAACAGGACATTTGCCTCTTTTGTTTAGTGCTGTTTCCAATGCCTGGCATAATAGGGGTTTAAGCAGTATCTGCTGAATGAATGAATGTGTGTATTGTGTGAATGAATATCTACAATCAATTTTATGTGCTCCTTGAGAAAATTCATCAAGAAATCCATCATTACTGAGGCTGTTAGGCCATGCAATAAAGAAAAAAGAATTTTTAAAATAGCTTGCTTTGGTCATGGACAAGTTGTTCATACTTGTGTTTGTTTATACCTAGTTACTATGCAGTTCACTAATATATTTGATTACAGATTTTAACCCTATTTTATGTTAAAACCATTAAGGAGAAATTACTAGCATGAATGTTTCTTTTTCAAAAACTGATCATGTTGGTGCTTCTGGAGTAAAGTGTTTTGAGTATTACATTCACCTGGTTATTGCTGTGATCCATGCAGTGTACTGAGCAGGTGTCCTGAGGCCTAGGCCTCCTGGACCAGGGCTTTGATGCACATGTGAATCACCCGGGGTCTTGCAAAATTGCAGATCAGGTGGAGGAGCAGAGAGTATGCATTTCTAATAGGTTTTCTGATGCTGTTGCTGCTCTTTGGGCTACATTTGGAGTGGAAAGACTTCAGTTTGTCTTTAGTATGTTGATGTTTTTCTTTGTGTTCTAAAGATGTCTAGCATATCTTTTGTAAGTGTTGGCTTTCCTTTTTTAAAAAGTTTTTTAAAGATTTTATTTATTTATCTTTAGAGGAGAAGGGAAGGAGAGAGGGAGAGAAATATCAATGTATGAACTGGCCTGCAACCCAGGCATGTGCCCTGGCTGGGAATAGAACCTCAATCCTTTGGTTCACCAGGCCCGCACTAAGTCCACCGAGCTACACCAGCCAGGGCAAGTGTTGGCTTTTCTTAATCCCTTCTGGAAATAGTTACCTTGGGGTGGCCCTTGTTTGGTCTGCAGATGGTTAATACAGAACTGCCAAGCCTAGCCACTCCTAGAAGCTTGGACGTTTCAGGATTCACCGTGGACCTTGGGTGAAGTCTGATGCTTTATATTTGGCTTTTGAAAATGTATTTGGATTTTTGGATGTAAATCAAGTGTAATTGGGTTCATTGTTGGCTAAAAGTATGGGTTGCACCAATAAGTTGTTTGACAGAAGCATAAAATGCCCCAAACATGGTAGATTCATTTCTGTTACTCAGTTTGACCATATGTGTGCATCATTGTCTAATCCTTTTTTGGTACATACTAAAGCAAACCTTCTGTAGTCTTGCAAAATGAAAATCTTAATTATGATTGTTCGCATGTATGTATGTACAATGCCGATTGATTTTAATTATTTCTGAATTATAGAGTCTCTTCAGATGCAGCTGCTTTACATTACTGTCATTCAGGCAATAACCATAGGTGTGAGTTTAACTTCTAGTTTGTATTAAGATGCTGTGCCCTGGCTGGTGTGGCTCAGTGGATTGAGCACCGGCCTAAGCAAAGGGTTGCTGGTTCGATTCCCAGTCAGGGCACATGTCTGGGTTGCAGGCCAGGTCCTCAGTACGGGACACGTGAGAGGCAACCATACATTGATGTTTCTCTCCCATTCTTTCTCCTTCCCTTCCCCTCTCTCTAAAAATAAATAAGTAAAATATTTATTTTAAAAAAGGGTGCTACGATTGCAGTTTACTAAGGTTTCACCGCCTTAGGTGCTGGAGCACCGTAGAGGCTCAGACCTGTGTGTCTCTCTGTCTTTCTCTGTTTCTCTCTCCCCTCACTCCCTCCCCCCTCTCCCCACCCCCCTCTCCCTGCCCAACCTGCCTGGCTGGGTACCATCCAGTCCCATGGCTTTCCATACCATCTGTGTGCAGATGACTCACAGATTGATTTCTCCAGGCTTCTGTCAGCATTGCCACATGGATACCTAACGTGCATCTAAACTTGAGTGTCCAAAACAGGACTTGCAGTCCTCTAAAGTGGGCAGCCTGCTTCCCCAACTTTCCCTGTGCTGGCACGCGGCATTACCGTTCCCTCAGTGGGCCAGACCCCACATCTCGTGGTATCTTTGATCCCACTTTGTGGCGCTGCCTGTCCATCTCTAACCCATCAATGAGGTTGTCTGTCGTTTCCCCACAGGAATAGGAAATTGTCCTTTTTTTCTCTTGGCAGTTCCTTCCCTCGGTCAGGCTGTCACAAGCTTTCACCTGAAGCACTGCCATAGCCCTCTGGCACCCTCCCTCACTCTTGCTCCTGGGTAATACATTTTCTACGGAGCAGCCAAATGATCTTTACAGGAACCACATCGCTCTCGTCTCTCGTTGCTTTAAAACCTCCCAGCAGTTTTATATTGGAAATTCCTGACCTGGTGTACCAATCCCGAATTCTTGCCTTGGCCTGTATCACACCATCTGCTCTCTGATACCATTTTCCTGCCAGCCAGAAAGCTCTTTCTGGTCTCAGGGTCTATGTATTGCCCATTCCCTCTGACTAAAATGCTGTTTCTCCTGCTCTTCCCATCATTGGCTCCTTCTTGGTAAATGTATCTGAGATTTTTTTGTTTTGTTTTGTTTTTAAGATTTTTAGAGAGGGTGAAGGGGGGAGGAAGAGTGAGAGAAACATTGATCTGTTGCCTCTTGCACACGCCCCAACTGGGGACCCGCCTGCAACCCAGGCACGAGCTTTGACTGGAATCAAACCAGTGACCTTTCACCTTGCGTGGCTCAATCATCTGAGCCACTGCAGTCAGAGCAAGTGTATCTGAGTTTAAATGTCAGCTCCTGGGATGCCTTCTGTGACCCTAATCACCTCCTGTTACATCACCTGACTTCAAATCTGTGCGGGACTTACTACTGTCTGTTGATTTGTGCATGTGTTATGCCTCCCTGTATGTGAGCTCTCACTTGTCTTCTGCGGTGTACACTAGTATGTAGAAAGTACCTGAACACTGTAGAATCTTAAGTACTGTGTTTGTTGAATAAATGAATGACTTTGTCTGGAATGCAAAGAAACTGAGTTCTACCAGCACTAGCATTTATTCACTGCTCTTTGAGCCAAAAGTAAAATAATAAAATAAACAATATTATTCCTAAAGATATTTTTGCTTTGTTGTGTTGTATTGTAAAGAAGCAATTTCCAGACTGTGTTGAAAAGCGACTCTGGGAGGGGGGGCAGGGCTGGGAATATAAAACAGAAAACTGTACTTGAATAAGAATTAAATAATTTTAAAAACCCATTTCATTATAAAAAAAAAAAAAGAAAAGCGACTACAGGCTTACATAAAGCACCTGGTCCTCCTGTGCTGTTGGAATTCCTAGGAAATCCGTGTGCCTGTAGTGTTACCTAAGGAAAATGAACAGATGTTTGTGTATTTTGATATTCTCGTTGTTTTACATTTTGTAATCTGAGTGCTCTAAAATATTATCATTTAGTTAAATACTGACCCACCACTATCAGCAAAGATTTCTTGAGCTCTCAGTACTTAAATCTTTGTGTTTGAAGCTAGAAGGGAAAAAAATGGTACCAGACATGGTGACTGACCTTGTAATTCTGTTTGTAAACGTTCAATCCTTAACTTTTGGTTAAACATAGTAAACTGAACAAGTGTATATATCTCTGCTTCCTCCCAAAACTCTAATAAAATGACAGTAAGGAATAAAAACAGTATAAACCCAGAAACCTCCCAGAGAGAGTTACCAACCAGACTCTGCAGGGTGGAATGCCACTGTGTGTACACCAATTCAGCAGAGCAGAGAAAGCTGAAACCAGACTGCCTGCTGGGGTGGGTGGTGCAAAGCTGGGGGTGGAATGGATGTTAGTTTCTGCTGCAGAATCCTAGAGGCTGGAGTTCCAGGTGCAGTTTTCCACCGAAACTGGGGAGTAGAAGGGCATTCTATCAGCAAGGGACAAAGAGAAGACCTTAAAGTTCAAGAAACAGGGTCCGGTACAGAACAGAAATGAAGGGAAGAAGCCCCAGCAATGCAGCCACACATTTAAACCCTGAGAACAGTCAGTCTTGATGGGGCGATGCAGAGTGGAAGATTCCAGAGGGGTGGCTGTAAGACCAAAAGTGCTTTAGATCCTAGTGAGAGAACGGTTTTCGGCTCTAGCCCAGTTTGTAAGTGAAGTAGTAGTTACTACGTAGAAGCAAAAATTGTTACAGGAGGTCATTTTTAAATGTAGGAATAAAACAAAAAGCTAAGAATGAAAATATGACCATCAAATTTTACAAGATCAGCTCTAAAGATTTACATAACTGTAGCTGTGTATCACCAAATCTTGATTTAATTAAAGTGTCAGATAACTATTTAAGAAGGAGAGATGAGGTGATGTGTGGAGGGGCCAAAGTGATTTAGGAGAGCTAAATCTGAGAGAGCCAGGAGATAATCACTAAAATTGATGCCAGAAGGCTGTTCTGCCGTGGCCTCACTGAAGAAGTATTCATGCGTGTGTGTCCTCTGTAATGCTGAGAACAGCCCTGTCAGGTGCTTTGGAGGAAGTGACATGTCTGAAGAAGTCTAGCCAAGACTCCTGTCTTCAAGAAGTGGTCAATCTAGCAATACCTGACAGTTGAGTCAGGGGCACTGACCTGTTTTCCCTTAGGCTGTCAAACACACACACACCATACACACACACACCCAACAACCCCAACACAACAATAGCTGTCTGGTATGAATGAATAAAAAATCACACTTTTTTTTTTGGTCTTATTGGCAAAAAATATATTTTTGATTGCTGTAGAATTTTAGTAGTTTATGTGTGTTTTGAGATGAAAAAGGTTGGAAATTGCTGATTGAAGCAGTTGAGAGTAGCTTCACAGAAGATAGAGAAGTTGAGTTTGGCCTTGATAGATTGGTAGGGTTTGGGTCAAACAGTGAAGAGGTTATGTCCCAAGCCACAACTAAGCCCATGAGAAAAGTGCTTATTTGTTCAGATGGGAGCGGTGAGGGCTGGCTTTATTATTTGGCTGATTTCTGGCAGGCCTAGGTTAAGTTCAGGAAATGCACCTGTGTTAGGGTGAGGGTCCCAGAGGCCAGGCCGTGTAGACCACATAAGCCTGGCAAATGAGGGTGCCGAGATGCAGTGTGCATCTATTTCAATATCCAAATTATTCTCCTTTGGTATTCATTCAAAATAAAGAGAAAAGTCAAGTCTGTTTCCTTTTCTGATGGTCATGACTAAATTTTTCTTGCATGAACGGTTCTTGTGTTCTTATTTAAAAGAATTTGGCATATGGCAGACCTCCGTATACTATCTTTATTTAGTTGGTTGTGGGGTGTAAGTGATTAAGAATGCAGCTGTACTTGCTACCACACATGCTTTTAGGGAGTGAACTGCTACACAGACAGGCCTGGTTAAAAGTTTAGAATAGACTCTTGGGGTCAAAGATGTAATTTTTCAAGCACATGATATACATGAGTCCCTCTCCGTGGGGCTGAAGCAGTGAGCCCTTTTCGCCCTGAGGCAGCGTGACTTGTTTGAAGTGGTAGCCACTTTTGGCTCTGGAGGGAGCAGGTACACTTCACCGAGCAGGTACAGTAGACCGAGGAGGCTGGCTTCACTTCACTTTGTGTAGTTTGGCTCCAGTGCTCCTTTGGAATAAAATTTTCTTTACTTATCCAGCGTGTCCCAGGACAAATCCATCTCTGTGCTGTTGCTCAGTTACACGGTAGTGCTGGGTCCTTAGTCTTCAAAGCTTGTAACTCCCTCTTGCTTTTCCTCCAAAAATTTGTTCTTTCACTCAGCAAATATTTACCAACTTTCTGCCATGCACAGGGCTATGTGGAGAGCACAAAGATGAATCAGACATAGGGCCCGTCTGTAAATGCCGTCAGTCAAGTAAAGCAGGAGTCCCCAATCCCACCCCCACCCTTGTCCCTACCCTGGAGGGGAGGGGAGCTTCCAGCTTCCCGGGATTACCACCTCATCTGTGCCTCCTGTCCCCCCCCCCCCCAAGTCCATGGAAAATTGCCTTCTACTAAAACAGTCCCTGGTGCCAAAAAGGCTGAGGACCCCTGGGGTAAAGGACATCTTGCTGTAGGGCAGGCTCTTGGAGCTCTTACCGTGAAGTGCCCCAGAGTAGTGCACTGTGCTGTAGGTAATTAGAAGGGAAAGGAGATTAGTTGATGGGAGGGCTTTGGGTTTACCCTCATGGAGAAGGTGTTTGAGTTGAGCCTTGAAGGATAGGGTCAGCTGTGCAGAGGGGCTTTAGGCGGACGTAGACAACACGTGGGCTCTGTGAGGCAAGAGGACCGACTGCTAGAGCACTGGAAGAGAGTAATGGGTGCTCATTGAGTTCTCACTATGCCTGAGGCCCCTGGCTAAGATAGCAACCCCCTTATCTCATTTAATCCTCCCAGCAACTTCTTTCCTGCTAAGAAAACTAAGGCCTGGAGCATTTAAATAACTTGCCCAAGGAAGCTGTGAGTGGTGAGAGTGGGGATTTGAACCCAAGACATCCTGATTCCACATCTTAAACTGTTGGCCTCTGAAACAGCAGGCGTCAGCTGGAGCAAAAACTATGTGAAGGGAAGTGGAGTATTATAGTTTGAAAGGTGAGATTTAGAAAAACATGGTTTGGGGCAGAGGTAAGAAAGAACCTTGAATGCTGAGCTAATTACTCTGTAAGCAGCCAAGAGCCATTGAAGGTTTTTAATGGGGTGTGACATGGCCACAGAGGTGCTTCCAACTGTAAGTCAAAAACATTTGAGCTTATTACTGTGTGCTATGTGCCTGACACCCCTAATGTCACTTAATCCTCTTAACAGCCCTGTGAGGTAGGTGCCATCAATGCCTCCTTCCACTAGTAAGGAAACTGAGTAACCGTGTAGAGAAGCTGACTTGCTAGAACTTGAGTATGGTATGGAAGATGCACTCGAGGTCAGAGGCAAAGAGGTCTTCAGGCCACTGTAGGAGTCCATGAGAGATAATGGTGATGCAGAGGGGTGAGGAAAGGAAGTAATGGATGTGAGAGAATTGGGGTGCAGATGGCAGGGTGAGAGATGCCACATGGCAGAACTTTCTAGAAGACTTCCATTGTATAGGGTGCAAGTGTCGGGAAGAGTGCTGGGGAGTGTAAGCTATGCAGGGAACAAGTTGTCACCCTTCTTTCCAACCCCACAAACGGACTTGGAGGGACAGATTTGGTCGTTCTGCCCAGAAGTGGGGAGAAGGCCTCTGAGGGTGGAGTCAGTGATGGGAGTCACTGAGTCAGCGTTACAGCTGGTGAGTGACGAGTGTGCGGAGACAGTGGAGCGACATGAACACTTAGATCTGAGACTGGAGAGGAAGCTGGGCCACAATGAGGGAGGTCCGGCAGGGTATACCAGGATGGGCAGCCAGGGGGCTGGGTACCACGGGAGGAGCTGGTGATGGAGAGAAACTGCTAGAAGTGGCAAGCCCTGGTCACTGCGCATGTCTTGGACCCTTCAGGTGTGCTTTTTTCTTCAAGTTCAGGTGTCAGGTGAACATTTGATCCATGTCTGAAACTTAAGTGGTAAGAAATCAATCTTCACGTAGTTTGTGTTCCTCAGATTTGTCCCAGAGGTTATCGGTTTTGGGGTTTATTGAGGCTTCTTTGGAAACTCCATTAAGCCCTTGTATGTGTCCATTCCCAGCGGCTGCCTGTTTCCGGCAGATGGGAGGCGGGTGCAAGGCGCCAGGCCTCTGAACGCAGCGCCATTCTCCAGGCGCCTGTGATTTTCAAAAGCAGGGATTCATCTGCGGAATCATCTTTCAGAATCTAATGATGTGAAATTGCTTCGTTGTTGAGCTGTGATTGATCTATTTCTAGCAGATCAGCTACCTGAGAGGAAATGAGAATTTAAACTGTTTGTTAGAATTTAAAAAATTTACTTATTAGGAGGCGTCTCATCCACAGATGCATATGACACAGGGAAAGGTTTTTAATCCTAAGTAGCAGCCACTCTTGATTGATACTTTGTAATTTTCTTGCCTGGGTACTTGTCACACATTCTTAGTAGTTCTTACAGTAGTTTTTACTGTTTTGAATTCATTTTAGAGACGGGGAGCCCACGTTCAGAGGATAAGTAGCTTCCTCAAGATTTCCCAGCTGGTAAACTCCAGGCTGGGATTATAACCTGGATCTCTGGCTTTCTGCTCCCACTATCAGGAGTAGCCTAACACTTGGCAATAACTATTATTGAATTCATCCAATCGTTCCTTCATTCACCAAAAAGAATAAACCATATTGTTCTCTAATATAAGAGAATATTTGAGATGGGTTTTTTTGGAGAAGAGAGCCACAAACCAGAAAACACCAAAAAAAATCTTCCTTATAGCTGGTAGTTCCATTATTATTATTGTTATTATTTATCATTACAAAGAAAAAATCTATAATTATTCAACGCAGAGATACTAGCTCAGTTGGACTCTTCACTCTGGACTTGGGAAGGAGGTTGGAGATCGGCGTGAAGGGGCAGGCTGGGGAGGGGTGCCGCTTCCCACAGCAGAGCACAGCCCGCCTACGTGTGGGTGTTTGCACGGGGGGCGAGTGCTGCACTCGGGGTTATTTCGAGCAATGTGCTGCCCCGTTCTTATCTCTGGCAATAACTTCGGGTTGGCAAAACTGGGATGTAGGTGCACGTTTATGTAGGTGCAGAGCCCCGTATCCTGTGTTCACCCCAGTGCTGGGCTCCCATATTTATTCCTTCAAACCCTTTCTGAGGCTGCACACTGCCTGGCCGTGTGGACGTTCCGTGCGGCTCACCTACTGCCGTGCTCCTGGGCTCTCTCACCAGCAGCTTCAGCTCCCGTAACTTTAAACACCACTGCCCATATAGTGTTCTCATCTAGCTATTATCTGTAAATGTCTAGAAATTTTTAGATAAAGATGAACTTAAAAAAACAGTAATAATATATATCGCCAAGTTGCTTTATTTGACAACCTAAGGGGAAAAAAGAGGTCAGTGTCCCTGACTAAACAGTCAGGTGCTGTACATTTTAAAACTCCGTGCGGCACACCGGTCGAGAATCACTGCTCCAGTGCGTACTGTGTACGCATATGGCGTTGAGATCTTCTGCCTTTTGATAGGAGGAAGAGAAGAGACCTGTTGGAAGCTCCCGACAGTCACCTCCGTGATCCCTTTTTCTCGTTATGTGCTGGCAGGTGGAATCTCACATTCACTGAGGTGTGGGGCCTGAAGGGCCCGCTGGGCCGCCAGCCCCTCTTCTCATTTTGCGGTACTCTCTGCTTCTCTAAAGCAGCGCTGGGGAAGGCCAGGGCCTGGGGAAGGAGGAGGAGTGCGTGTCCCTGGCACAGTTCTGATGAATCCTATTCATTGTCAAGTACAGCTTTTTAATGAGCTGATTCATTACTGAGAGTAGGTCTCATGCAAATCCCCAGTTTGTATCCTGCAGATTTAATTTCTAACAATTTCCTCATTTCAGCCCAGCTCCATTGTACCATGGGTTTTATGATTTCCTTCAAATGTGGAAGCTCGCCTCCCATTTTATTTCAAAACTGTGAGGTAAATATGAACAAAATGGAAACTTTCAAAAATGAGCTAGAACACACAAACTCATCTCTCAAGGAAGGACTGTCTGCACATAAACATATTGGAAGAAATTACAGAGGAAATCACTGTTAAGTTCTCAGACTTCTGTTTGTGTGATAATACCACAAATTTAACAAATCAGCAAAAGTTTGCCTCGATTATGATGTATAGATTTAATATAAAACTGAAGAGTTCAGGAAATTACAAAAAGAGACACTAAGACAACCAGTAGAGGATATAGACAACTTAATACTTAAAATAAAAGTCAAGCTAACCACTTAAAAGAGGAAAAAATATAGTTGGCTAAACATGAAACAAAAGAGTTAGCCCACAAATTATTAAAGCGGTGCAATGAAAACATACTAGTTTCACAGCAGCAGTCACAGATTGTTAAAGTCATGCGTTGAAACAGTAGCATTCTTCAAGTGTATCAAATAGAAAAATATTTCTAAACACTAGTGTGACTTTGGTAAGGCGCCCTTTTCAAACGTGCAGTTGGGAATAGAATTTAGTCTCCTTATCTAGAAAGCGATTTGATGATGTGTATTACTTTTTTTTTTAAGTTCATCTTTATCTAACATTTTCTCTTCCAGACATTTACAGATAATAGCTAGATGAGAACATTATATGGGCAGTGGTGTTTAAAGTTACGGGAGCTGAAGCTGTTGGTGAGAGAGCCCAGGAGAGCGGCAGTAGGTGAGCCGTACGGAACGTCCACACGGCCAGGCAGTGTGCAGCTTCAGAAAGGGTTTGAAGGAACGATGAATAATACAGGAGCCCAGCACTGGGGTGAACACAGGATACGGGGCTCTGCACCTCCATGAACGTGGTGGAAGTTTTGCCTGAAGCACGTGCCAAGCAGAGGGACTCTACCAGACCATTGGCACTGGCCATGGCACTTCTGAGCTGTGGTGTCAGACGTGGCACTTGTCTTCTTTATTCTTTCGTATGTGAAGCTGACCAGCGGTTCCAGTTTGCCCGGCCCTGCCCCTAGTTTTAGTGCTGAAAGGCCTGCTCTGCACTGTTGCTCTCTCTGTATAGCAGTTTTCACCCTTTTTCAGCTCAGGGCACACATAAAGTACTAAAATTCTGCATACCCCAAAATATTTTTTGCCAGTCTGACAAAAAAATAGGTATTATTTCTACTGATTTTTTTTAAAAAGGTAACTACCTACCCTTTTTACTCCAAAGTGACTTTTTGAAGAATCGGGTGACCGTGCTTGTATGTGAGGATTTCCGCTACAAAGCGGTAACCAGACGGACACTCCCCGATGGTGCTGCCTGAGCAGTGAGGTGCAGAGCTGTTACACGACCTGCGTGTCTACGGTTCGGGGCAGGGCATTCATGCTGGATGGCTGTAATTGTGTTGCTATGATTTTTTTATTTGACAGTCTAAGGGAAAAGAGGTCAGGGGCCCTGACCAGATAGTCAGGTACTGCGTGTTTTAAAATGCCTTGCAGCACGCTGGTTGAAAATCGAAGCTCCGGTGTATGTGTATGCATGCTGAGATAAGCGCATGCCGTCTGGCAGGAAGGGCCAAAGCTCATGAGTGACAAATGACAGGCGAGGGGGCCTGAGTGGGAGCAAAGCAATCAATGTTCTGGTGATAAAATTAATATGGCTTATTTTAGAAAACATAGAAAAAATCAAATATGCAGAATTTAAATAGTGCCTACATGTGGCCAGTATCATTCAAACTGCTTATGGTGCTTAACATTGTTCAGTCATCCCAGCCCAGTAAAGTAAGTACCGTTCTCGAATCCCCGTTTACAGAGGCACGGAGAGATTAAGTAATTTGCCCAAGGTCGTACTGCTCTCAAAAAGCTCCTGAATTTGGACTCGGGCACCCTGGATCCTGATTCTGGACTGCCCACCACCGGCACCTCTGTAGATCCCCCACTCCCGCCACTGTCCTGACTGCCTTGTCTTTGTTGCTCACAGGTAGGGCCCCACTGCACTTACTGCTGCCTCACTCCTGGCCCTGTTGCTGCCAGAACTGCCTTTCTTTGACCTTGAACAGAGGAAACAGAGTCCAGAGCCTGGAGTGGGGATTTCCATAGCAGAGTCGCTGGCCTCTGGTGATAGAGTTCTTTCAGTTTTGCCACATGATCTTGTGGCGAAGGGCTGGGTCCAGGTGCAGCCTCAGTTATTTCTGGAAACACTTCTCCTTTATTTTGCCTAATCTGGCTCATCAGCTATCCTCTTTGAACAGGATTATGGCTCCTCTGCTCAGACCATCAGACATTTCTGTAGGTGTTGTAATCGTCTGTGAGGGTTCTGGACTCAGATTTCAGGATGAGTCTGAACAGGGGGAGGAGGTGATGTGTACCCAGGCATTCCTCCTCAGCTCTGCTCATCCTAGACCCCCCCACCCCCCAGTGCACATTGCTTTGTTAGCAGTGGTGATCTCTGTCGTATTTATTCTTCTTGCTTACCTGTTTTAAACACTTCAAACTTCTTTCCTTTCCAGATTTAAAAAATGTTGGTTTATGGGGTTTTTTCCTTCCCGTTTTAATGCAGTTTTACTCTGGCAGAGTTTCCAGCTTCAAAATCTGTGCATTCAAGTTCGAGCAACTCCATTTCTGTACCAAAAAGAAATACCTTCAGCTATTGTCTGAACTTGTACCTTGCTGAGCACTCTGCCAGACTTTCTGGTTAATTGTTTGTTTTGTCACATTTCTTGGACAATGAGAAGGCTCTGGCACTCCCCTCCCGTGAGGGGGAGGCACACAATGTGCGGGGTTTTAGGTGTGGAGTAGGGAGGGAGGAGAATGTTCTCTGCTTTTAAATCTTAGAAATTTGTTATTTGACAAGTAAAACAGAGTTTTAGATACTTCTTTATGGGGACTGTGATGTTTAAACCAGAACAAAGTTTAAATTTGGACTTTATGTGGTATGTTTTCAAAGAATCTGTGTGTTTCTTTCTCTTCTTCCAAAAAGGTCAAAACTGTGAGTCACCTTCCCTCCCCTTAACAGCACTTTTTGGGGGGAGATAAGAGGGAAGTAATGTAGCAAAATTATTCTTTCTTAATTGTGGACATAGGACGTCTTAAGAATTTTTAGTGCTCAAAGGAAAGACTGCTTCCCAAGGCAAAATGTTCCTTTGCGGGGGGGGGCGGGGAAGAGGATTTTTCTTGGTTTCTTGTCTGGAACCGGAATGAGGCATCTGCTGGGGTAAGAACTTGGGAGAACTCCCCAGTGGATTCCCAAGGCTGGCGAAGGGCCTCTCACCCTTCAGAGGAAAGAGGAGGGATGGGGGCCCAAGAATCCCGAGTCGAGGAGGGGACGGGCCTGGCCAGCCAGGAGTCCTAGAGCCTGAGTGCTCACAGCTGCCTCCGCGCGGCCAGCCTTCCTGGGGGGCCAGCCTTCCTGGGGGGCGGTTAGAAATGCAGAATCTCCCCTCCACCTGCTGAGCCAGAAACGGCCCCCCCAGGGGCTTTGCCCACAGCCTGGAGGTACAGGCTGAGCTGGTCACCACCCAAGAGAGCAGTTTACTCCTAAGCCAAGGAGAATGGGGAGAGGGTGGGCTAATATAGTCTAAGTAATTAATATTATAATATTAATATATTCTCAATAATATTGTAATATGTAACTTTATAATAATGGATCACATGCTCAGTGTGATGCTTTGGGTTATGCCTTGGGTACCTAGGAAGTCATCAAGAAGAACAGGAGTGTGTATGTGTTTTGGGGGGAAGAATTGCCTTCTTCCCTCCACCCCCTGGTTTTGGTCCCATGTCTACACTGGTAGAGTCTTTGGAGGGGACCAAGGGACTTCTAGACCCATTGAAAACAGCCCCTAGGAGTAGTACGTGGTAAACACCCCAGTAGGGAGACCAGGCCAGGTCCCTCGCCCAGTCACCCTCACCAGGGCAAACAGCAGACCTGTTCTGGGAGAGTCCTTGCTGTGGGCTCAAGAAATCACCAAGTATGGAGTCACGACTCCATGGGCCTGGCGGATAATGCACACTGCCTAGGATGGAGTAGGAGCAGGTACCTTAGCTGGGAGGCAAGCACGGGCCGGGTGGGGCAGCCTGCCCACATGGCACCCTGGGCTGGCATTACCTCATCCACCTATCCGTCCAGCCATTTGCTGGGCACTGATAATGTCTTTGGCTCTGCCCCTAATGGGACACACATGGTCCTTACCTCGAGGGCTCAGATTCAGAGTTTCATAAGCTCTGGAGTCACTCAGGTTGAACTTCTCCCCCAGACATGTTGCATTAAAATAAGGGACCGAGCACAGCTCGTGGGTGAGGCACTGGCATGGTTCCTTGAGGCCAGTGTGTAATGCACTGAAACCTGGTGGAGTCTGTAGACAAGAGCCTCGTCGTTACCTCGTGGTGGCTTTTAGATACTTGCTCTCCCTCATTCTTCAGTGTTTATAAATTCTCCTTGTACAGAAACATATACACATATACGTGTATGTTTAGGTTAAATTTGCATTTTTGGTGAACAGTCTAAACTATTAGTTTCAAGTTGGAAAAAATGCATTCTGTGTTGCATAGCTTTAATATTTTGGGTTTTGTTTAATGAAATACTATAGTATTAATGCTCTGGTGTTCGCACATGCACATTATCTAACCTTTCCAAAATACTTCAAAAATAATTTTGAGGCATTTACCAGTAGTGTGTTTTGAAACTTTTATATTGTTCTTACTTACTGATATCAGAAGTGAATATATTTAGCTGTGGCTCTTGGTTGAGTAAGCTACAACCTGAACGTGCTTACCATCATCATTTTGTACAAAAACTAACTGATTAGTGTTACAGATTATCAGATGTGAAAATCAGAAGCCTCTGTTAGAGGGAGTTCATACTGCCTTTGAGGTGGTCATAGCTGGAGAACAGCAACTGTATTTCTTAAAGAGAAAGCACAACCCAGCTGGTAAATAGAAACTAAGGAGGAGATTGCTCTGCAGCCCTTTGTGGAATTTCTGTCTTAAGTGTTCTGTTACTAAAACCGAGGGGGCCACCATAGACTGAACACCTACCCCATACCCCACACCATGCAAAGCGTTTAGGAGACTCCCTAAAAAATTACCTTGTCACAGTGGTAGGGTCCTGTGACCCTCTTCTTGAGGTTGTAGAAATTTATGGTATTCGTCAAATACTTCACAATCAAAGTATTTGTCTGTAACATTAAAACCAGTTTCAACTAAAAAGAAAAAGGCTCCTTAAGAGCCATATGCGGGAATTGTTTGCTGGGTGATGGGCGGCAGGGAAGGTGAGCCTCGAAAGTGGGCATTTTAGAAAATGCTTTTCCGCCCAGGACTTCTGAAACAGCGGAGTTCCCTGAGTACACAAGTGACACCTGAAATGCCCTTCCTCAGACAGACAGCCAGAACCTGTCACCTGACTTCTCCTCTCTGAAACGAAGACTGTCCTGTATGGATGGAGACAACATTTTTGACAAGTTCATGATGACCTAAAGACTTTCCTAGGTTGGCAGCACTGATCACACGTAACCTTACATTCTTAGTGGGAGCTACACAGTAAGCGGGGAAACCAGTCAACAAGGAAAGTACAGACTGCCCCAGTGCCAGGAGCCATGTGACGGAGAACTGATCAGCCCTTACCTGGTGAGGACAGGCTCGGGGAATGTGCGCTGCTGCTGGCACCCCGGGTGTTGCTGCTGTTGAACATCGGTTGCGGGAGGAAGGTTCCTCGACTGAGTTCAGTGAAGATCTTCTTGTAGTTAATGCCTTCGCGTTCTGATCCGGTATCACCTCCCTCTCTGCCTCCCTGTCTCCCCAGAGGGTGATCAGTAGACAATTGCTGGAAAAATCAACTGTGCCGCAACATTTAGGAAGCTATTTGGGATTTCCAATGTTTTTCTTCCTCATAAAGAATAATAAAGCAGGTCCCCATTTAGGAGGTAGTAGTAATCATCATTTATCTCTTTTGCTTCCCGCTTCATTCTGCTTCTTTGCTCAAAAGCCACATCAAGGGAAATGAGATCTCATTTAAAGTTTTTAGGTAAGAAACCCAAGGTTCTTGTCCTTATACTACATCCCCGTGGCAGCGATAGAGAACATCGATCACTGTCTTCCTCTCTGGGCTCTGCCCACCCCTGTGTCAGAGGGAGGAGGGGCAAGGGGGCAATGCTGGCCCTATAGTTCCTCAGCCCCCCACCACACCCCCCACGGTGCCGGCAGTGTCCAGGAAGGTGGTGAGATTACTGCCGCTGTGCCAGCTGGGCCACCTGTGAAGTCACTGCCAAAGTCAACATGGGCAGCCTTTGTGTCTGGCCAGCAGGTTTCATAATGACAGTTAATGAAGTTCCTGTTCAGATGCCCTCAGGCTCCTTGTGTATTCAGTCTTCACTGGACTCGGGCTTTAAACTCTTATGTAAAAGCAAGATCTTCAGGGAATTTTTAATTCTGCCTTTGTTTGGTCACTTGGCGAGGTCATGGGAGGCTTTGTAAGTGGCCATTAGAAGTGAAGAGCAGTATTCCTAGTTGCCATTGAGTGGAAATTTATAGCAGACCTAATGTGTACCAAGTTTTGTTCCCCAAAACAAAGAGGAGGGAGAGGAGGGCACAGAGTGACTAAGCAGTGAACCCAAGGCCTTGGGACTCTAGGTCTGATTAAGGTGTGGAGAGATAGGTAAATGACTAACCATATGCTAAACCAGGACAAGAGAGCTCCGTGGAAGGGATATCTGACTGGCTTGTGTGAGAGGGTGGAAGCTGCGTTCCTTGTCTTGAAGTCGTCTTTGAGAGACGGAGTGGGTTTAGGTGAGGTGGGCGAGGACAGGTGAGCAGCGTTCCTCCCAGGAGTAGTGGCATCGGTTGTCTTCTGGGGTCGGTCCGCAGGAGGCACGTGGAAAGGGCCTGCCTCGGGCGCCTGCAGCCTAGTGGTCACACAGGGCCACCTGCTCAGAAGGGCTCCGCGCCTGGTTTAGGCTGCTGCCACCTAGAAATTCCCAGTCCTCGAGCCAAGGGCCCCACAGATTATTTCCATTTTGTACTGGGTCCTGCAAATCCTGTAGCCGCCTCTGCATATGGACATGGGGCTGTAAAGGTGGACTGAGCCAGATTGTGAAGAGCTCTGACTGTCAAATATCTGATTTTATTCTAGAAGCAGTGGGGAGCCAAGGAAGGAATGGTGGGGCGGGGGTTGTGAGGGGCGGGCGAGACCAGGGAGCTGGCAGTGCATGGGGGGCGGCTCATCCAATCATGGTGGAACAGATGCCTCAGATCCGAGAGCTGCGGCTGACTCACCTGGTAGAGGGGGGCCGGCGCTGGGCACTGGGGGTGAAGGGGGAGGGGTGGTGGGAGACGGCTGGGCTTCTAGCTGGGCTGGGGCATTCTACTCAGCAACAGGAATAAAGGAGAAAGGAGTCCCCGAGCCAGCAGAGCCAGCAGCGGCAACGAGGCAGATGTTTTGCAGGAGTGGGGCGAGGCCCTTTCCAGAAAGACCCGGAAATCTCTGGTGGGACAGCTTGTGGAAACATGCGCTGCAGCTGCTCAGCTGCAACAAATGACCTGCAGATCGAGGTTTTTGTCAGTATCAAGAGCTTCACTAGAACAAATATTCATCCAAAAATAAACTTCCCGTTCTTCCTGTTTTTATAACTTGCCTATTTCCTCCGAGTTTGAGACTGGTCTCCAGTTCCGTGGGTTATTAATCTTCAGAGGATCGAGACCTCTATAGAAGTATTTCCTGTACATGTTTATCTACCCAGCCCTAAATTATTTTCTCCAAATGATAAGAGAACTTTTCCATACTGTTGTGTCGGACTTTTCCTTGGAGAGATTTCAGTTAGGCGCCCCAGCAAGGAAGGCTAAACCAGAAAGACTTACTGTCCCAGGACATGGGAAACCCAGGTAACGGTGGAGAGTGACCTGCTGGGGGTTTGATGGACACTCTCAGGCCACCTCCTCCAGGTTAAAATCGGCTTCTTTCTGGCCAGAGTCAGGGAGATAAAGTGACAGCTGCAAAGGGCCCTATTTAAGGAAATCTTAAATGCCCTACTGAAGATCCACAGGGGAGTAATAGCTCCAGAAATGTCTCTGCCCCTCAGAAGAGTTCGAAATACCCCTTATTGGGCCATAGTTTGTTCTCACAACATCCTTCAACTATAAACAGGGCCCCTTACCTTTCCTCTTCCTCTCACAAATGAGAGAATTAGAGTACCTTTGGTGCTCACGACTGTTCACAGAGCGAAAGTGAAAAGCCATGCCGAGGCTTGGGCCAAGTTCAGGCCAGAGAGATAAGTGGACTGCCTTGGGTAAGTAAGTAGGCCAGGGCATTCTGCTCATTGGCCCAGTGAGTCCACCTGTCTCTGGGAGACTTTCTCAGATCTCCTACGTGTTGTGCTCACAAATCCCAAGCTACCATGCTGGTGGGTTATTTTTTTGAAAGTGAGCCTTCTGGTATGAATCTTGCAGAGAGACAGTGGGGACCGGCTGCGTGGGTGGCTGCTTGTGCTGCAGCGGAACTTGGAAGGGAGCCAGCTGCCTTTTACTAAGGCCTCTTGAGGTGAGGCCGGGATGTCTTATTTTGCACAAGGCACCGTCCTTCCCCCTTGGCAATTCAGGTGACGGGATTGGAAATTACTGCTCCAGACACTGGCCTGCTGCTCAAGCACCCGCACTGTCCAGCCACTGGCCGCCTGGACTAACCTGCACTTGAAGTGAGGCAGGCTAGTGCGAGCTGAGCTGTGCTGTCAGTGTCAAGTGCGGGTCGGATTTCGAAGCCTTGTTATGAAGAAAACAATGTGAAATACCTCATTAGTAATTCTTTTCATTTTGATCACTTGTTGACATAAAAATATTGTAGATGCATTGCATTATGTCAGCTATATCATTCTAATTAGCATTGCCTGGTTTTTATTACTTTTTAAATGTGACTGCTAAATACTCAGGGCGCGTGCATGTGGGGCTCATGTCACGTTTCTATGGAGAGGAGCTTCTGGTCTCTGCTGGAGGTCAGCTGCTGCTGTGGCTTCTGAGCAAATACATTCCCAGAGGCAGGGAGGGTGGGGGAGGCCCCTTTCCCAGGTGGCCTGTTACAAGGTGGTAGCCCAGCCCTAACTGCAGACTGCCTGGGGCAAAGGGTGGGACAGCCTACTTCTAGTCAAGAGCTAATAACTTAATAAGCAGCAGCAGGAATTCTAAAAAATGCTTTCAAAAGCACTCCTCCTGCCCACCTTCCCCTCCCCCTCTCCCCCCCCCACCCCCAATTCAGAACTCTCCCTTCTTTCAGTGTGGGACCTGCAGACATGATGTCTTCCAGAGGGGCTTTTTGTTTTTATTTAGATTGTTCTTCTGCCTTCAGTTCAGACTCCAGTAGTTATAAGCCCAGGAACTACCTGGATAGGCCTGGAAAGCCAGGGTTTCAGACAAGCCCATGTCCCCTGCCCTTTGGGGTGGTCACTCAAGCGTACACACACCTTGGGAGACCACGAGGTGGGTGTGAAGCTTAGGGAACCCCTGTTCTGGGAAGTACAGAGGTCCGGCACCAATTCCCCTCCCGATGTTGGGGTGGCATTTCAGGGAAAGGGGGGCAATTCACTGGTGTCTGAAAGTCCCTCTTGTGAGCAGGAGTTTCCCAGGTCCAGGAAGAACCTGTTGGATTGTTTAGTTATCACTTGCCAAAGGGTACCATGTGCTGGGACTTCTCTGCTTGGGCACCTGTGCTGGGGACGGCAGGTTCTGTCACAGTGGCAGAGCTGCTCTACCCTGGGGTAGGTGGCACTTTTGACACATTATGTCCACTCTGCTGTCTGTGGCATACCGAGTATCTACTGGGATAATCTGCACGAGAACCACCATTTATTAAGTGCTGACTCTGTGCTTTATTACACGTACAGGTAGTTGGCACCGCAAACTCCAAGATACCTCGAAGCAGGTACCATTGTTTTTCTGTTTCACAGATGGAAAGGCCAGTTCAAACAGCTACACTCGTAGCTAGAAACTAACGGGGCTCAGTCGCAGGGTGCAGCTGCAGAGCCCACTGTTTGACATCGGGTGTCGCTCTACACTCTCCACTGCCCAGGACGGTCCACGTGTGTGTTGATCCGTTTGGCATGCGCAGTTGTTGTCCACACGTTTGTTGGTGCAGGCTGGGACTCGACAGTAAGGGGCCTGGGCGCTGAGCTGCGAGTTGGGAGCGCCTGTGGGCTGTGCTGGAAGGACCCGCTCCCATGGCTTCTGAAGTGCTACGTGCTGCAGCACCTGCTTCCCATGTGGCTGTGGCGGCCAGGTTTGTCTCAGAAGATGTCCCTGTGCCTCTCCAGGGGGCCCTGCAGCTGTTGTGTTGATGCAGAAAGCACAGCTCCAGAGGTGGCAGGCTCACCTGGTGAGGTTTGGGCGTGAGCAGAGGGTTAAGAGCTCTGTGTCCTGGAGTGAGAATGCCCTTTGGTTCTACCTCTCAGTGGCGGCACAGGTGGGGTTCTTTGTGCTCTGGGCAGTAAAATGGGGGTACTCACAGTTCCTGTCTCAGAGCTGCTGCAGAATTCAAGAGCACAGGCGAGGGCACAATGTACTTGGCACATCAGGTAAATGTCACCTGGCATTTCATTATGATTATCATTACTGCCATTTAATGCTGCCTGGTGGATTATAGTCTTATACAGAATGTACTGGAAGATCTGATCACGTGGCCAGGGCTTTTTGTTGTTTAAAGGCAAACATATCAGAACACATCCCTTTGTATTTGAATATGTTCCTTTGTATTTGAGCCTTGTAGCTTTCAAAGTCATGAACTCACTTCAGGAGGCGCCATGCACAGAAACTGCCCCAGCCATTTGTTCGGAACATTTTCAGAAGCCTGTTTGGAACTCTTCAGAAGAGAAAAGATGGTCATGTTAAGTATTTAAATTGTGAAGGTAAAATTTAAGTTTGGAAATGAATGACCTTAAGGTCATCAGACCTAAGTTTGGTGACTAAGTTGAAAATAAGCTTTGGCCATGGATCGGCTGCAAGTCAAAAATGAGTGCTTAGCTAAAAAGTAAGCATTGATGTTCGTTTTTTTTTTATTTTAATGGCTGGCTCATTTATTGTAAGACTAGCCCTGAGGCAGTTACAGAAGAAGGGTCCCAGGCAGCTTTGGACTTGGGGCGGCTCCTTTGGAACAAATTTCCCAGGACAAAAGAGCTTTAGAGGCAGGGGTTTGAGGGTGAGTGGGCACCATTTACTGAGACACAGGTTCTGTTTTTGAAGGAAAAAAATATTGTTATTTGCACTTACTGTGATTAAGTAACACCTGCATCCGAGCTGGCCTTGGCGCTCGGGGTTTGTGTCCGTGCTGACGGGGCCTGCAGCAGCAGCAGCAGCAGGTTTTGTGAATCCGAGGAGTAGAGGCCAAATCCCGGCTTTGGACCTAGGCTGACCTGTGTTCCAGCTTTGTGCCTGTGGTACACAGAATCCAGACCCAAACCTGTGAGTGTATCAAGGGAGGGGCCCTCGGGCAGGTGTCCTCAGCCGAGACTGTGAAGATGGGTGGTGAGAAGCACTGCCCCTACCCCTTCCCCTTCCACGGCCGAGTGGCTGAGGTGGCAGCCAGCTTCCTGAAGGTGGAGGGAGAATGCTTGTCCTCATGGGAATTGACGGGAGAAAAAGAAAGTGCAAGGGTTTTAGATCTTCAGGCTGTTGGTGACTAATAGGTTCATCCAGGAGAGCTGGGCCACCGAGCAACCTTTGGATTATTTCCTATGGGTGGAAGTGAGAGAAGCGCTATGTCCAGTATATCCTGGTGTTTGTCTTGGAGGATGTGGCTCAAACTCTAGTTCTACTCTCTGTTGCCCGGTTGACTGTAGGGTCATAACTAGGATTGCCTGGGCCTCGTCCTTCTCATCTGTGAAATGGGAACACAGTTGTTCTCCAGGGTTGGTGGGAAGGAAGGTCAGAGGAGCCACATACGGAGGGAGGGCCTCAACAGATGCAAACCCCCTACCCCTCCCTAGGCCCTGGGAATGACATCAAAATTAACCCCAAAGCCACAAGAAAGTGGGCAAAGTCCCACAGTTGTACATCAGAAAGTGCCACCTGCTGCAGGAAAATTCCCTCGTCCCTTTGTGAGGTGAGGCTTGTGCTCCTGAGAGGATGATAGCCGGTTGCTCTGTGCTCTGAATAAAGCCAGCTGTTGGGGCTCCAACACTCAGCAGCTGTAACAAACAAAGTCGCCCAAGACCCCTCAGCCTCTTAAAACAGGAGCCTTCTGTGTAGTTAACCACAGACAAGATACACATTGGCACCTACTGCTCGAGTCGGGGAGAGAGCTGCCAGTGGGGTGCTTGATAGGAACTGCAGCCCTGACGCTGATAACGGGTCATCTCCCATCTGGATTTGAAGTGGGTCCGCTTCCGGTTTTAATCTATTTGCCAAGTTCCTGGTTTTTACTGTAGCTCTAGTGTCGTCCTTGATTGCACCAGTAATTCAGGGAAGCTTGGCCTGTACCACAGGCTGGGGGCCCTGGGCAGGAGCCAGATAATTGGGCCAAGGGGGTTACAGGCAGCGGCAGAGAGCATCCAGCTGCCCCTGTCCTTGCACACTTACCCCTGATTTCTTCCCACACCACTGGATGTGGTTCCCGGAGCACTGGTTCTCAAACTTGGCTGCCCGTTAGAATTATCTGGGAAACTTTGGAAGGGTCCAGAAATTCAGTCTGTACCCCACACAGTTAAATCAAGAACCAATTTAAACACACACACACCACCACCCACCACCACCCTCCCTCCTCCTCCTCCTGCTCAGGTGATGCCACTATGCAACCAAGTGTGAGCACCAGGGGAAGAAATCTGGTGCCATCCCTTCCGTGGTTGACTTGCCTTGGTGTGGTCATCTGGGGCCAGGACATCACACGTAGGGGTGGGACTGTCCGTTCTGGTCAGCAGTGAGGTCTCTTGGTGGCACGTGGCTATTATAACAGCCTGTTTTCTTGTTATAAAATGTTTTACACTTCCCGGAGGTGAAGAAAGTAGCACACTGGACACCATGTGCTCCTCATCCAGCAGTTCCTCATGTTTTCTCTGCCCTACCACACGCGCACACACGCACACATGCACGACTGCGCACACCCAGGTGATGATACACATGCACAGCTGGAAAGAGCGTCCGTGGCATTCGACTCAGCTGGTATTTCCAGGAAGGCATCTCTCTGTACCTTTCTTAGTCCTTCTTGGGGGACCTTGGCCTGTCACGGAGGAAATGCTCATTGAGACCCAGCCTCAACATTTCTCTGAGCTGCTCTGCTTCCGCCTGCCTGAGGCGCGTTCCCCTTGGTAAACTTAGAATAGAACCATCAGGATGACTGTGGAAAGAGGATGAGTCAGCTCCATGGACAGCCTTGAATTTCCTGCTCCTTTGCTGGAGGCGGTGGCTGGAAAAGGCCCGGAAGAGCCTGCTGGACTCCACCCTGGGCTCTGCCAAGGGGTCCTGCTTTGCTGCTCACCTCTGGGGTTCACCTGGGACTTGTGCTGTGACCGAGGGGCCAGAGGGACCAGCCAGCAGCAGCTCAGCCCTGCTTCCCTGGGGATGCAGATAGCTCTGTGTGGCTTTACCCCCGGCTGGGCCTCTGGGTTCAGGTCCAGATAATGACCAGGGAAGGAGACGGCTACTTTCTACCCTCTGAGGTGGCACCAGACACTTCACTGTCACCGTGTTGCCACCGTGCCCCTCCTCGGTGAGATAGAATGCTGTCAGAATCTCTTAAACAGGCAGAAGCCTGTGTGGTCCCGAGGATGAATAGGGGGTGACACTTCTGGAAGGTGAGCAGGGGGAAGACAAGGATGGAGACAGGCCAGCCGGAATAATTGAACTCTGCCTCACCCCTCCCAGATAGTGCATCGCACAGAATCAAAATCTCTCTTTTTCATGACCACGTTTTTGCTGTGGAAGGGCCTTGTCATGGTTTCAGATGGGACTTGCCGTTCCTAGATTTTCTTCCTTCTTTCTCTGTATAATGGCCAGGTAATTACAGAGCAGTAAACATACATCTTAATATGTAAAGGCAATTCTGACATATAAAGTCATTTATCACAGGTTTTCAATAGGAAAAGGCTCAGAAAAACCAAAGTGTTCATTAATAAGAGACTAGTTAAATAAGTCATGCCATATCTGTATAGAGATCATTGTACAGGTGGAAAAAGGGAATAAACTGGTTGTGTGTTCCAATATGGAAAGATCTCTGGGGGTAAAAAGCAAGGTCCAGAACATGGGAATCATACACTACCATTTTTGTGAGAAAGGGTGAGAGGAGAGTGCACATTTATATTCACAAAAACCATGAAAGGATACACACGAAACTTATAAAAGGTAGTTAGTTACAAAGGGACTAGTTGGTTGAGGGAAGGAACAGGGCAGATGGGACATTGTGGGAGTACACCTTTTTATATTTTGACCACGAATCATGAATGTATTACCTAGGTAGAGCAATTAAATTAAAAAGAATAAGTGCATCTATACCTACACTGTACCGGTAAATTGGTGACCTGTTACGCTCAGTCTGTTTTATGAGCTCCTGACCACAGCGTATCTGTACGCAGCAGACACCCCCGAATCTATTGAGGTGGACCAGTGAGGCTGTGACCGGCCCGTGGAGTGTGTGCCCTATTCTTCCCATGAAGCCTTGCTCAGCAGCAGATGATAAATGCTCGGTTCTATTTTGAAGCCCATGGGCTTTTCTCCTTGCTCACAATGAGCTGACAACATCTAAAGTTTAAAGTTGCGGACAGGAAGGCAGGCCAGGCTGCCTGCAGCTCGGCTAGCTGCTGTCTTCTGTGGAGGAGGCCCGGTGGGAGGGACTGCGGTGGGAGGCCTGGCTTCCCAGCCCATTCTGCCCTCCTGGGCAGTCTCTTGCTTATCCGCTGGCATCCCGTGAGCCATGCGGTCTGTATGTTTCTATTTATTTCCAGTTTCTACTAAATCCTGGTAGTAAAATCCCTTTGAGCTGAACTGGTCCCACCCTGGGAGTTTGGAATGTTCTAATGTTAAGACTTGCTCTCCACGTTTGGCACATTCTTAGTATCGGGGACGGTTCCTCCAGGGCTCACAGGAAACAAACAAAGGAAATCCATGGAACAGTTTTCTCCCTCCTGAGCAGAGAATGAGGGCAGAGAGAATTATTTAAAGAGACTTGAAATAAAGAGCATGCGGGAGTGAACCTTATTTAAAAGTACTCTGAAAGGTGAATTTTCAAGGGCATTCAGGATGTATTCTGATTCTGCCACAAATGTATCTTTGTATTTTATTCGTTTGTACATTTGGAGCTTGCCTTTGGTTTTTAAGTCTATGAAACAGGCAGAGTCCACGTTCACTGTTCCCCCACTGTTACCTCTGGCCATGTGATACTTACTGCAGTGAAACTTGAAGGCTGTCCTTTGAAGTCACTAAGTGAAGAGAGGAGGTAGCCCCAAGCCTGCCTTCCCCTGTCCCTTTCTTTCTTGAATGAGTACTACAGTGAGGACTGTTCTAGGGGTGAGTATTGATTAGGTTGGGGTTTGATCAGGGACTCGGTATCTCTCCCACAGGTCTCTTCCTCTTTCGAGTAGCTCTGTACACATGATGGAAATTGCATGTGGTTATAATTTTGCCCTTGACAGTTCTGTTGGAGACCAGTATACCATCCTTCCCCTCTTCCTCCAGTCTTGGGGAGGATCACTGTTTTCATGATGGAGTGCCGAATGAGACAGCTGGCTGTCGCTTGTGTCCACATTAACAGATGAGCATGTAGTGCATCTTTACAAACCAGAGTCCCATCAAGGGTGGCAGTGGACCAGCAGAGGCATGTGGGCAGTGGGTCCCCAAGTGTCAGCCAGCTCCAGCAGATGTGTTCATTGAGAGGAAGGGTCTCTTCTCTCTTTGAGTGGACTCAGACTCTCGCTTCTGTTCTCTTGCTGAAAGGGTGGTGTTGAATTTGGAAAGTTCACAGTGCATCCATGAGACTCCCCTGCAAGGCATTCATCTGAAGGACCACACAGAGCAGGGTTCTTTTCCTGGAGGTACTTTGGGTTCTCCCCTTTCCTCCCCGCTCCATGCAAGTGTTACTGTGTCCCCTCTTGGGGGTTCCCGAGAACAGGGAGATGCTTGGAACAGGTTGGATGCTCACCAACGGTGCCTTCAGGTGGACCAGGGGGAGGAAGTCTGCAGGGCCAGTGATGTGTAAGCCTTGTCCAGTAGTTCACGATCTGTTGGTCGGTAAGCCCTAACTCAGGTTCGCTGACCCACTTTTTAAATTCCTGATAGAATTAAAATGTTTATGGCAAAGTCAGAAACAATTTTCAGAGCAAGAAGTGACTTAACTTTGACTATCCTTCTACTGATTTATTTAATCTGGCACCTGAGAATTATAGTGGAGGTATATATTCTAGACATTGTCATTTACTTTTCTTGTTCTGGAGTCATCTCTGATTGCTTTTCAGAAACCAAAAGTCAACAGTGAGACAGAATTTGGTTTTAGCTGCGTAGGTAATTCCTAGTAAGGAACAATGGACTTAGAATGTTGGACCCATTCTGGCTCCTACTGCTTTTGAGAAAGAAACTTGACGACCGGACTTAGTTTTCCTCATCTGTCAAGATGGTTAGTTTAGAATTAGACACAGTTCAGGTTTGTTTTAGAACTCTAGGCTACTCTCCTAGCTTTGTAGTTAATCTGTAAGGTCCATAATGTATGAAAGCCATAAATTAGTCATGTGCCCTCTGGGAGTCTGAACTAAAGCAGGGAAAAAACCTTTTGCTAAGCCCTGCACATACTACCATTTGTTTTGTCAGAAATATAAAAACAATAGGAAAATACTACTTCCCAATCATTTTTTAAATGGGATTCAGACAGTGGCAAAAAAATACAATAAATAGCAAACAAGCATCACACAACTGTTGATGCCTGTACTGCTCTCTTAAATTCTACCCCTAGATGTCATTTCAAGTGAATGTTTTTCTTTGCATTTCCTAAATATTCCACCATAAATTTTCTGGGTGATGAAGAAAATACACACGTGACAAAAATCTGCCGCCACCATGTCCGGCCCTCGTATGATCTTCACCCCCACTCGCTGTTTAAGCCAGTAGAGGCTCGTCTGTGTTTGTTGAGTGAAAGAAAGAAATCGGATCTGCCAAGGGCTTACCATTTGCTGGGCACTGAGCTACAAAAGTAACAAAGAAAAAGAAAACCTTTTCTTGGGAATCTCGAGTCCGATAGCAAAGGTGGCATGCAAGCCATAACAGCAGGCTACCGTCGAACTGATTGCCCTGAAGACAAAGAGGAGGAGGTGCTGGACTCCGTTTCCCCGTCTCCTGTCTTTGGGATGAAAGTCCTGTGGGATTGTGAGGCTTGCTTATGACACAACCGAAGCTAAGGGTGAGGTTAGCTGATGCTGTTGACTAGTGATGTCTGTAAGGAAAAGTCAGTTCTAGCTTTGGGGTGAGATCTGCCCCCTTCTAAACAGTGTGTCAGGTTAAGCTGGCCTCCTAGGTCCAGAGTCAGGAATGGAGCTTTGCCTTCTGTCCCTTGGTCTGGATCCGCCAGCATTGCCTAGCTTTCTTTCCATTCCTGTCTCATCTCTACTTGTACTATTAGGCAGTCTTCTCATTTAGCTGTTACCGATGCCTTCCTCATAGAATTTTGGAGCTTCAGGGACTGATCTAGTTTCAGCCCTACATTTTCTAGACAAGGAAGGTGAAGCACCAAGAAGATAGGCAATTCTGCCAAAGGTCATAGGAGTACTGGTGAAGCCAGGCCGGAGCCCCTGCCTCCCAGCAGAATGGATTTGCAGGATTTCTAGTGCCAATAATGTACGCTGTTTGCATAGGTGAAGGATTAAAGAGTGCTGTGGAGAGTTCTTAGAGGAGTTTGCTGTGTGCACAGCCCAGTGTCTGTATAGCCATCTGACAAACGTGGCTTCCACAGGGAAGGTTACTTAGCTAGGAACCTGCCATTGTCTTGGATAAGTTTTTTGTGACCAACACAAGGTGAGTGATAGGTTTCTTTTCTGAAGACTGGTCCTGGAATTAACCAGCCTTTGAGCAGCTTCAGGTTTAACCTTGGCCTGAAGTTGGGGAGACGACAGAATGGGGCCGAGCCAGGCTGATGGCACCTGGGGCCCAGCACGCTGCGTTTGTGCACTGATACGTGGCATGGGTGTGCCTTGAGGAATGAACTATCCAACCGTGATCAGTTTTCAAACAGACCTCACTGTTCAGTTTGGCAGGTGTTAAAATAGATCATGTGGTCACCCCGTAGGCACTCCCTGTATTCCTTCTCTCTCCAGGTCTCGAGGCAACCTCATCCCTTGAACTTAAAGTTTCATCCCTAGGCCCAGGTGTGGTTTCTCTCTGCCCAGGTCAGGTGGCTAGGGTCAGGCACTGTTGCCCTGTTTGCTCTCCAGGTTTTAAGGGTACAGTGGGCTTCTAATGGACACCCAGCCTCCAACCCAACCAGAGACAGGCATACCTTGGAGGTAGTGCAGGTTCAGTTCCAGACCACCACACTAAAGCTGGTCATAATCTTTTTGCTGGTAGAGGGTCTTGCCTTTGATTTCTTTTAAAAAGAGGTGGGGGGGCAACACCTGTGAAGCACAATAAAGCACAGTGCAATAAAAGGAGTTATGCCTGTACTCAGAATTCTGACTGCTTTTACCTTTTCCTTTCTATCAAGCCCTTGGCTCCTTCCATAATTTCCCAGAATGACTCCGTATTCCTGATATAGCTCAGATTCCTTCTTCCTCTTTTATCAGTCCCAGCCTGCTTGTGTGACATCCTGTGCTTGAGAGATTCCGACTCTACAGGCCAATCAACCCATTAGTTCAGCCTCCTATTTATCCTCCACACAGGCAAGGAACAAAATGGTGGGTGAATTGGAATAACCATACAGAACACCCAGACTTTGTGGTTACTTGAATGTGAGTTCCCTTTACCTTTTTCTGAAGAAACCTGGCTGAATCTACAAGCCTAGCTTTGGAAGGTCTTCACATCATAGGGTCTCTTGTTCATCTGTTTAGCATAATAGCCCATATGCATTTAATCAGTGGGGATCTTCGGATTCTGGCCATGCTGAACATCCCAAAAGTAACCATGAGCTTTGGAGCGAGCCTTATCTTACCCCTGTGCCAACCAGCTTCAATTTGGGTGGCATGGCAGACAGCTAACCTGGTTTCACGTGAGATTTTCATGCCATCTCTGAAATTCTGTTATTGTAGGTAACGATAGAAATCATCTGTCTCCCACCTCTTCCTTGATCGGCCCCATCCCTCAACATCCACTCTAGAATTTAACATTGGCAGTTTTCTGTTGGATTGACTTTGCAAAGATGTTGATATTTTCCAGTAAGACAACAGTGACTGCCAGAAAGACACTGTGTGTCTAAGTGCACCCCAGATTTAATCTCCATCCGAACAGCTGCAGGAGACTTCTTGTAAGAGAACTAACTGAAGCAATTAGAATGGTTTCTTTTGTTCAGATTTCCTCTCCCAGAGACAGGTCCCAGGAGTTCCTTCACCTGCATTATCCATTAATGCTGTGGGCTCATTTTCCCCAAATAAACAAGTTTTTCTGCCAAAGAAAATAGGCAGAATGATTGGATGCAGGGATGCATCTTGGGCCCTGCATTGGGGCATGTTCCTCATTTTTCTGGGTTGCCCCCCGTCTTCTCCCCGGGCTCTTGTTGGCAGCGGTGGTGGTGTAGCCGCCCTCGTTGGCAAAGGCCCCTCGTGCCAGATCAGTCCTGCCTGTCTGCCCAGCGCTCTAGAAAGCATCCTTCATTTCTGTTTGCTCAGTTTCCTGGACGCCTCTTTCAGATCATCTTTCACCTCTTGCTTCAAGCTCTGGGGACACATATGGTTTCGACATAATGCACAGATGTGACTGGGGGGAGGGGAGGCAGGCTGTGGACTCACACACACATCAGCTGGGGTCACTGGACTCTGCAGTAGGGGAGGCGGAAAGGCCAGCGGGCAACCCCAGGCTCTGTGGATTTACCCACAGCCAAGAGCTAGAACGCTGTGATGTGTGTTTTGTGTTGTAAGTCACCATAGATAACACCTGTGCGTCTGACTCTAAATTGAGGCATTAACAATAGAAATTTGTTTTGTAACACAAGTAATGGGCCAGTGGGCTGCTGAACCCCAGTCTAGTGCGCAAACCTCTTTGATTTCCCATTTAATACAACTGCATACCCTTGTGCAGGCAGAGAGAATTTGACTTTTATAGAAGAGTACAAGGGATTAAAATTTAATGTGTAGGGTTCAGTTTTTTCTAACATTGCAACTAACTTTGAAATGTGTTTAAAAATAAGTTGGGTTGGTGGATAGATGAATGTGATAAAGCAGCTATGGTAAATGCTGATTATTGAATCTGAGTGACTGGGGTACGTATATGTGTATTTTCTGTGTGTTTATTTCAGTTTTCCTGTATGCTTGAAAATGCTAATAATCTAATGTAGGAAAAAATTTAACATGGGACCACATTTAAATTTCTTAAAATGTGTAAGGTTCTCTGTAAAAATAAAAAGTGTCCCTCGCTAGTAAATAAATAAGTAAATAACTAAATAAATTGAGGAATTAAGCAGAATAAAGGACAGATGACCCTAAAACTTCTATAGGAAAAAGAACTGGTTCTTTATCTGCTTCAAACGTTGATCGCCAGTGGACTACAGACTTTTTTCTGTAAAAGTCGAGATAATAAATGTTTTCAACTTTGGGGACCCTGTGGTTTCTGTCACAACTGCTCCACTCTGTCTTCGTAGCACTAAAGCAGCCATAGACGACGTGTAAACAGACCAGTGTGGTGGCTGGCCATAATTTGCCCACCCCTGACAATCTAAATTCATAAAACTTACAAACATCCTTATCTTGCTCGCATAAGTTAAAGAGTGCTCTGTATGTGGCCAGGCCCTATACCAAGCACTTGTGAATGGTCACATTTATCTCACACAGAACAATGGTGTGAGGTCATTCATAGTATTGTACCCATTCTACAGATAAAGAAACAGAGACCTAGAGAAGTTAAATAACGTAAGGGCCAGGTTAGGTTTTGAATGAAGAAGACTCTAGGCTCATGCTCTTTCCCATTACATGGTCAGTACAGCCTACAGTACTAACACCATTGATACCCATGTTTGCTTTTGTATATTCACATTAGCCAATATTTGGACTTGAGCCTGCCCCCCCCACCCCCGCAAGACAGACAGACAAACAAACAAACAGATAATTGCTTTTTAAAAATCCCATGTACAAATCAATACATGGCAAAAATGTTAAAAGTAACATTTAACACCAAGAATTGGTGCTAGGAGACTGGTCTGGGAGCCTAGAGGCCAAAGGTATCCTGACTGGCTTCCAGGTTCCCAGGCCCAAGGCTCTGAAAATGGCGAGGCGGAGCTGGGCCTGGGGCCAGCTGCTTCCCACCAGAAAGAGACACCAGCACCAGCAGACCCGTCACCTTCATTGTACACACAGGTGTGGGCTCCTTGGCTGCCACCGATGGTGGCTTCAGCACAGGCCACCCTGGTGTGGTCAGGGGAGGCTAGATAATCACATAACACAAGTTACTTCCTGATCGACCAGTCGCCATTAGCATGCAAGTCAACCAAATAGAAATGTCTGTGAAACAGCAGAAACCAAGTTTGGATGCTTTTTGTTGCGACAGTGAGGGGTATTTTGAAGAAAACTTAAAGTATTGGAGAAAGGTATTCCATTTTTCGCCACCTACATTTCCCAAAGTGCTTTCTTTAATAGTCATGGAAGTGAGGTTTCCTGTGGTCAGGGAGGTTTATGGGATGCAAAATGACACAGTGTTTTCGAGAACACGGTATGTTGTTTTCCTGCAATGTTTATTTGGGGGTTTTGTTTTGTTATTTGGAGTCTTTAAAAAGTTGTTTTTAAGGAACACACCTGGAGGAACCCTGACCCAGAGGCGTTTCTCCATGTTTGCATTTTGGCAAATGTACTCCTGGTCCAGATTTGTTGAAATGGGGGGGGCCAGCAACCAGGCGGTCATTCCACCATAAAAATGGTGTGGGGGTAGCAGGAGTGACATAGTGTTTGTGTTTAATTGTAATTCAAGACATTTTGTACTTACAGAAAAGTTGCAAGAATAGTACAAAGACCTCTCTGCACCCATTTTACTGTTGGTTAACATTGTATCACATTGGCTTTATTCATTGTTGCTGCTGCTTCCTTATATTTAATTAGTAAAATCTAAATGAAAAAATTTTTAATGGGCTGTGGCTTTACTTCTTAAAAGTACTTAGAAAGTCAGATTAGACTAGACGTTTATTAATTACCTTATTTCTACCTGTTGCCTTAGTTAAATCATACTTGGCAAGCATGTGACAAGTTATTATTAAATCTCCAGGGGACATTTTGATGCCTGTAGCTTGCAGTCCTTACAAGGGAAGAATTTGTCAGAACCAAGAACTTCAGTTCTGGGCCACCCACAGTCCTAATCAGTGTGGATTTGTCATTTGATGTCATGGAGGGACTGTCACAACCATTTGCAGCTGATTCACAGTCCTTTCGGGCACTGTCCTTTGAGAATTGGGTTTGGCTGGTTATTGGCTGAGGTGAGAGCCTTGGCCTGTGGAGACAGGAGGTCTGAGAATTTGGTGGGACCTCTTATTTCAGGTGCCCTGTGCTGACTCGTGCTTTCCAAATGTAACAACCCAGATGGTTTTTCTTAATGACATTTAGTTTCAACAGTGGTTTTGTGTAACATACCTTGGAGCTCCCATGGGGGGGGATTTAACCGTGAAATCAAAGTTCTCTTCCTCCTTCACATGGTTTAAGTAACCCAATTTGTGCATAAAGTGAGCTGTGCAGGCACTGCGCCACCTTACAAAGAATTGGTTGGTGTAAGGGGACTGTGGCTGTAACTTACATAACTTCCCGGGGAGCATTTCCAAACCTTATAAGGAAGCTGGAAATAGTCACCTCTCCCTCCTTATGTCAACACTGAGCTCACAAATGAGGCCGGCCGTATCCTCAAAGGAAGCATGAGGAACAACAACCGGACAGTCTTGGGAGGAGAGGGCACCAAGAATTTGTGTTTGGGGGGTGGGGACTGCAGCCCTCACAGCAGCCTTAGGACGTGTGTGAGTCACACCTTTGAGCTGGAGTCTCCTGCACCCACAGAGGCATTTGAGTGCACTGCCTGAGTGACACCCTACCACACACACAGCAGGTTCGTGCCTAACTGGAGAAGTGCCCTGTTGGGTACCAGTTAGACTGCAGAGACTTGGGGCGGGGGGGGGGGGGGTAAACATTTTATTATGTAAAATTTCCCAAACCAAAAGTGAATAATAAGGCAATTCTTATAGACTCTCCACACAGAAGCAAAGGTATCAAGATTTTGCCTCCTTTCCCCACCCCCTCCCAGCCTTTTTGTGCTAAAATATTTCATGACAAATATCAGATAGCATATTATTTCACCCCTAGCATACTTATCCCTAAAAAGTAGACAATTTTATAAACACAGTACCACTATCCCACCTAAGAAAATTAATCCAAGGACGAAAATTTTGGTGTGTAATTTTTACAAAGCCCCTGCAGCTGGGTGACCTCACAACATAAGATCAGTGAGGGCCTGGCCTGCACTCACTCACTCACTAGTAGCTTCAAAGAGGGAGGGCCCCTCTGCTCCCAACTCAGAACAAAATTATTCGATTGGGGGTGGGAAGCAGGTGAACAGTTTGCACTGTGGTTCTGCAGACTAAGCTGGGCATTGAGCTGTGCCATTTGCTTCCTGGGCAGGTCATAGTATCATCAATGACTGATAATTGTAACTTACAGGAATTTTTAAAAATAATATTTTAATTGGAAAAAGCATCTGTCAGCTGTCAGGCTTCCAGCTTCCACTTTTGAGAAGCAGGATGTCGAATGTGAGTAATGACACAACAGGCCATAAAACGCGGACTAACCCTGGGATGACTCATCCAGTGCGGTGCAGTGCGTTTGTCAAGGAGACTGAATCACACATGGGGGAGACCACTCGTCAAGCAGCCGGCTGGTTCTCCGGTCAGCAAGAGACGATCCATTTTTATCGGAAGCTTTATAGTAGCAATAATGCTGATACCCAGCACTTGGGTTCTACAATGTAGAGGAAATGGCACTGCCCAGCAGGTATGTGCTTACCGTCTGTATGGACTAATTTTCTCGTTCTCTTCTGCCTAACCTTTTCAGGGTTTGTTTTCATAAAGAACTGGGGTGTGTGTGTGTGTGTGTGTGTTTGTGTGTTGTGCCCACGTGCAAGGACACAGAGGTAACCCTTGTCTCTTGATGGTCAGAGTTCTTGTCCACTCACCCCTTTTCTGAAAACAAATTTCTCATGTATTCAGATAGAAATGGTCTTAACCCATCTCCTGCCTAGGAAACGGCTTGCAGAGGTGGTATACCGGGGAGGCGGGGCGGGGGGGGGGCTAGCTTAAAACTGAAAAAAAAATGTGAATAAGCAGAAATGAGCTAAAGGAGGTGCTCAAATTATAGCTATTGTATTTATGACTTGGATTTTTAAAAAATGTATTGTGCTTTTTCCTGCCCTTCAAGATGTATGACTTACTGCAAGAAAGCTTTATTCCCCTACTGAGGGACTATGTCTGTTTTTACAAATCATAATGTGTTCATGCTGGATTCATGCATTAACTTTCTCTAGGTGGGAGAAGGGGATGTGGGGGTTTGGTACCAACATTTAATTATAGCTTTCACGTGATCTGAAGGATTGCCCCGCATAATTGGGAGGCTGTGTCGCCTGTCTGACCTTCTGTCTCTTTCTTCACTCACTAAATTTAAATAGTGCCTGACGAGTTAAGGCACAGACCTTGTTTATTTGAACACATTAAACATTCCTCAGTGTGTTGACAGCCCATTCAGTGTCTCCTCGTATTTTTAAGTACTTTTTGCATCCTACTTGTTAGGGACAGAGTACTATTTATGCTTTTCTGGTCTGTCCAAAAAGGCTGGGTCAGGATCTGTAACACAACTGCTCACAATTTTGCCTAAGATTTAGCATTTATGGAGTAGCTCCATCTGTGATGGTAAGATCTGTTAGCACTCGGATAGCATTAAACCTATCTGGGGTTACCAAGCAGGAAAAATAGGCAGTCTTTTCCCCCCTTGCCTCTTCTCATAAAGTCCATGATATTGTCTTGTTTTCCTTGAGGTGTCTGTATTTTGTGTCGGTAAATGTATTAAATTTACTTACTTAAACACATTTAGAAATTCATATAGTATGGAAAGCCAGTATGAAGAGAGTTTATTTGGTTCATTTCGGTTTGTTTTGTAGATTTAAGAGGTATACTTTTTTTAGAATGGCCAATTTGATTTTGGAGACGGGGCTATCTCCATATTTCATTAATTTTGCATTCTATAAATGAAAGCCACCTGTTATGCTGTAACGTGCTAATTCTGGTAGAGGACAATAATGAGGAAGAACAGTATTTGAAATATGTGGGGGTTTTGCTAAGAATTTTCCTGCCCACATCTGTAGTGCTTATTTTTACATGCGTGTGTATGTGTGCATCGTGCATATTTAATAATGGCACTTGGTGATGTTAAAAATACTTCAGGTTCAAAGTGAGGGCCCTTTTTATTCCTTCTCATGAACACTTTTTAAGTTGTAAAAGGAAAGCTACTTTAAAAAATGTTAGCTTGAATTAAAGCCTGAATTTTGTGACCTTACATTAAGTGGGGTCCTCTCTCAAAGCTCTAGTGAAGATCATGCTCGATTCAGGGTTCCCTTTGTCAAAAGTAATCAGAAAAACAATGTGACTTAATATGGACTCAAGGGAGAACAGTTAACGTGGTCCGATTTTGCTAGCATCTTAGTTTCCGTTATGGTTTTTTTTTACCCCCTAGAGGCCTACAGAAAACGATTACAGGCAGGTATATGAAAACATGTCTTCCAGGGTTCTTGACTTCTTGGCATTCTCTGTGAAAATGGCTTGCTTTCCTGTGACTTGTGTAGTAGGGACTAACCGAGGTCCTGTCCAGACGATTTCAGGGCAGCGTGGGCCCCGTTCAGCTTTGGTGCATGAACATGGTGCCCCAGGGGTAAGGACCAGTGTGGCGGCGGTGAGCACCCTGCCACTGTGGTAGCCGCTCCTCGGTGGGGGGCTGTGCTGTTCAGCCCATGAGCCATGAGTCCCGAGTGACCACGTGGTTTTTAGGCTTTTTTTTCCCCCTTTGAGGGCAAAGGAATACATAGCTACAGCCAGCGCTGAGAATCTCATCTCTTTTGAGATGGAAGCAATCAACAGATTCCGAGTGAGATGCTGCCGTGTTCAGAGCTACGTGCTGGGTGGTGTTGAGTTATAAAAGGCTTGTGCTCTGGGCCGAGCCCGGTCCTTGCTTTAATTCCCTCTTCAGTGGGGAGTTATTGTTATTGGCGATAGATTCCTCCTGAGTTTTCTTTTATTCATAGATTTACTGGAGTCTCTAATCTGGAGCCACTAATTGCTCTGTGTAGAAGCAACTTCTAGCTATTTCCCTTTTGCTTCTACAGGGGCTGACTCTTCTTGGGCAGATATCAAGAAAGAACTGTCCTATTCAAAAATTCATTTGCTAGTTTTGGTGGCCACATTTTCTGAGCCACGTAGAGTGATGCCACCTTGGACAAAGGGGTGTTTATTTTTTCCCTCTGCTTCCTCGAGGGAGTGAAAGTCAGAGTATAGAATGTTGGGATTCTCAAAGCTTATTAGAGTCCAGAATATTTCAGTGAAACAGATGAGTAAACATCAGGGATAGTTTTCCCAGTCTTTGAGATTTGAAGACCTCTCCACTGCTGAGCGTCTATTAACAGTGTATCCTAATGACTCACAGCTGTAATGAATTCAGTAACCATTTAATAAAAACAGGTTTGTTTAAAATCACTCTAGATTATCAACATTTAAAGACAGTTTTGTTTAGAGAGATCTGGTTAGGGAATGCACAGTCTGGCCCTGCTGCACAGTGGGTGATTTATGGACCCGTGGCCATGGCCCCAGGGGCGGGCCAGACCTGTTCATGGCCTGGGGTCCATCTCCCGTCTTCTGCTGGTGCACTGTCCCCCGACATCCAGGGTTTCTGGTCACTCTGCCGACACAGTGGGTGGCATTAATAGCACTTGTAGATAAATCTTGTAGCAATGTCTGGAAATAATCACCTTTCATGGCTCAGAAAAGCCAGAAATAAGTACACAATGGCCTTCTTAAGGCATAAACCCCACCCTTAAGCACTCGTAAGTGGGGCAGATGACCACTTTCTTATCAAACCAGCATGGACTTTTATTAGTCCTGAGCATTCTTCTAGGTATAAATGTGCTGTCCACTTGTTCGCGTTGACACCTGTGCCCAGATCGTCTCAGGGTGTGTGTGGGACAGTTACGGGATTCATGCCCATTCCCAGGTGGATTCTTAATCACTGAGGTTTCTTCATGACTAGTGATCACCGTAGGGAAAGCAAATGCTTCAGAAGCAGGCCGGCACGTGGGCCTCTTAGAAAGATCTCTTGGCTGACTTGACAGTCTACCTCCCTGCTGCACACTCTGAGAGCAGGGCAGGGCCTCAGCTGCCTTCTCTTCGTAGAGCTCAGTGTGCAAGGAACTGCAGCCAGATACCATCTCTTTCCCAGAGAGATTTCAGTCCCAGAGATGACTTTTAGTTTTCAGTATTAGTTCATACCGTTGTAAAGATTTTCAGATTGGAGGTGTCCGAGCGGAGTTGGGCGTTTTTGTGGTTTTCTTTTCCATACGTGTTCCTCATACCCATCCAGTGGAAGAGGGGGGTTGCTCCGGCCCCAGGGTGGGTGGCCTGCAGGGTGACTGGGCCGCCTGAATTCCATTAAGTGGGTCACAGGCAGCCTGGGTCGCACAGGCTGCTTGGGACAGGTGAAGAGCAGAGCTTGTGTCTGTGGGTGGACGTGTGTGCTATTGCATCACCAAACTGCAGTGTGTAAAATCTGGCAGGAGCTTGCTCCAAAGGAAAGTAAAACGGCCCCTTTTTCTGCTTTGAAAAATATAAAAAATATCACCAACCCCCATGATGAAGAAATGGAACTCTTAGGAAATCCTTGTGATGGTGTGTTTTTAAAAGTAATCTTCACACTGAGGTTGGAATAGAAGAACTAAGAAGGACTGGTCATAAAAACATTTTAGGAATCTTGTTGCTCACGTTGTAGACGTGGTGTGCATGCATTAGACTAGAAGGCCTCGTAGGGGAGTTTTTAAAGCTCACTATTGGGGGAAAGTTGGTTGTGCTTCCCTTGGCCTCTGTTCTTTTTTGAGAGGGTTTTGTAAAAAAGGCCATTTTTATCTCAGTCAAGACTCATTACAAATAATCTCATTTGTAAGGAATACAAACTATCATTACTCATTACAATACTTGGTTAATGTTTTATTTTTCATATATGCAATTTGCCTGGTAGCTCAAGGAATGAGCATGGGCCACATTTACATTTATACTTGAAGCACAAGGTCTCTCTTTTGTAGTTACCTTGAGGTCTTACAGATGTGTTGTTTCTCAGGGTGTAGAAGAGTATTTCTTAGATTAGGGGAGATCTCCATGGGTTGTGCACGCACATATGGTGATGTTCACTTCATAATGACTATGAAATACTCTTATGCCAAAGCCCAGAATTTATGAATTTGAGGTCTTGAATATATCCATTTTAAATGGCCCCTTTTTGTTTTTCAAATTGTCTTTTCTATGTGTGTGACACAAAACCAAATGACGTAAAATTTGCCACCTTAGTTATGTTTACGTGTGAGATACATCGTTATTTCACTGTATGCGTGTTGTACGACATCGCTAGAATCTTCTCATCTGCAAAACTGAAACTCTGTACTCATTAAAGAGCTCCCCAGACCCCCTCCCGCCCCTTCACAGCCACCATTCTACTTTCTGTTTCTGTGCGTGGGATTCATTTCGGTAGCAGGATTTGAAAATGGAATGATGCAGCATTTGTCTTCCTGTGTCTGGCTTCTTTTACTGAGCATAATGTCCCAAAGGGTCATCCATGTCGTAGCATATGGCAGGATTTTTTTCTTTTTTTTCTTTTTTTGTATTTATTTTTAGAGAGAGGGGAAGGGAAGGAGAAAGAGGGGAAGAGAAACACCAATGTGTGGTTGCCTCTCATGTGTCCCCTACTGGGGACCCGGCCTGCAACCCAGGCATGTGCCCTGACTGGGAATCGAACCGGCAACCCTTTGCTTCACAGGCCCACGCTCAATCCACTGAGCTACACCAGCCAGGGCGATTTTTTTCTTTTTTTAAGCTGAAAAATCTTCTATTGTATGTGTTTTCTTTATCCGTTTGTCCTTTGATGGACATTTAGGTTGTTCCCACCTCTTGGCTCTTGTGAATAATGCTGCTGTGAATGCGATGTGAAATTAATTGCCTTTTGAGATAGGAGTTAAGAATAAGTGGCAGGGTTAATTTTCTGTATGCAGCCACACAAGAAGAAGTGCCGTCATGTCATACTTCCTTGTGTTTATCTAGCCTTTCTGGTTTACACAAGGGCTTCCATAAACCTGGGTGCTCACTGCAGGAAACGACTGGGTATGCAGCAGTGTTCAGTCCGAGGTGGCGCATGTGTGGTGCCTTCAGGGGTCACAACTTTCCTGCAGGTGGGCTTCATCCTGGGAGGGGGCTGAAGCACACAGTGCATGAAATGAGCTGTTGGTGGTTCCCCCGTGACCAAACATTAAGACAGGGCCCTTTTATTCTTTCTTCTGAGACTCAGTGGCAGCCCACAGGGACAGCATGGCTTCAGGGGAGTGTGATTCATCTGTTTGGCCACACAGACTACCACCTGGCCAGAAAAGCTCCCTGTGGGAGAAGTTGGCTGTGGCTACTTGATTGTCCTGCCTCGGGCAGTGGGCAGTGGTCTTTAGCCACCACTGAAGGCATGACCTGAAGCTTGGCTAGACTTCCTGGTGTAAGCATGCTGGTGATGGGCAGGAAAGGCCTAATTCAGCAGCTTTGCCTCCGAGGGTCTCAATTTTCTGTGAAGACCCGGAGTCTTGAAATCAGGCAGGTTCTACTCCTTCCACAAGCTGGTAGGCTTAGTTATATGAGGATAGCACTAGTGTTCCCCAGAAGCTCTCTTTGAAATCAAGCCAGAATACTCTCCTACAGTTGAAACTATTTTAAGAATATTCTATTAAACTGCGAGCAAGCTGGATAGCTAGTTGGCCTACACATTCTCCGTACTCTTTTATGGGAGGAAAGTCACTTGAAGGAAGCACGTGTACCAGGTGGATGGCTCCGCTTTGTAATAACTTAGAAGCAAATGTCCCTCGCAGGTCATATCCTGTTCCTCTCTGCAGTCAAGAAGCCACTGCCTCCTGATTATCCTGTGAGCCTGACACTGCCTTGTTCCCACCCTTCTCATTGCTCACCAGCATCATTGCCACCATAAAAGAACAGAGCAGTCACCCCAGTGACCTTTACTTGGATTCCTGACCAGCGGCGTTGATACTGATGACCACGGCTGTAACTCAGTATCTTGCTTTTGGTTTGACTGCTTGCTTAGGAGTAAAGATTTCTCGGTCTTACTAGTGGATGATCATCAGGTTGGCTCTTTTTAGAGCCATTCCATATCCAGTGGTATAGAATTCCAGGGTCCCCAAAATGAAGAGTAAATCAGGAGTTTAAGAACTCCTCCTTGCTTGTCCCTTCTCCTCTGCCCCACACCCAGGCAGAAAAACTCTTGGCCAGAGCTGAGTAAGAATGGGCCCTTCCCAGTGGAGAGGGGAAGAGGCTTCTGCTAAGGAGACTGCCAGTGGACACTCAAAGCCATTGGAAAATAGAACCTGTGGTTCAGGTGTTTCGGGAACTGATTAGGCTCTTTTGCTGCTCACCATTTTACGGTTTTCCTGTGAGGAAAATACACTCCAAATTCAAACAGCTGATTTACAAGAAAACTCTGGGACCTGAGTGCGTTCGTGTTGTAGAAGCATCCTGGATCCAGCGTGAAACTGGAAGTACACAGAGGTGCTTTTTCAAAGGTCTGCAAACAAAAGTTTCTCCCCACCTTTAAATTGAGGAGTTGCTTCATTACCTTTTGCCACTGGAACAGCTGTCTTGAGGCGATTGATAAAAGCATGAAGGATGAACTATTCGGGAGAAAAGAGGCAGGTTCTCTTCTTTGCCTGCATGTGCCCTGTAAATATGTCTTGGGGATTTTCTTCTATGTGGCTAGAGAGAATCTCACATTTGTGGATGTGTAAACCCAGTCACATAGCAAAGTTGTACCTGTTTTATTCAAAGGATCTTATTAAACTTATTAAAACTCAATTTTCAACACTTTCTTGCTTTTTCAAAACTCTTTGATAGACCGATTTCACCCTTGGGAACTCTATAATTGCGTAATAACACTTGCACTGAGAGAACATGTCTGTCTGTCGTGGTTTCAGGTCTTTGTGGTTTGGGATTTTTTTTTTTTTTTTTCGATTCAAGATATTTTCGGTTGCCATTTTACTGCTGAAAGTGTTCTGATCTGCTTTTGTAGAATATTTGTGTGGCTTAAGTTTGCTAAGCCCTCTGACACAGATTAAGGACTTTAAGGGCATGTTTCGTGTGTGTGTTTGTGTGTGTGTGTTAACACCAAGTTTAAAAAGGGACCTTAGCCCTCACCCAGCATGGCTCAGTTGTTTGGGTGTCTTCTTGCAGAGCAAGGGTCGCCAGTTCGATTCCCTGTCCGGGCATTTGCCTGGGTTGCAGGCCTGGCTCCTGTCCCAGGAATGTGCAACCAGCAGCAGATTGGTGTTTCCCTCACACACAGATGTTTCTCTCCTTCTCTTTTGCCCTCCCTTCCTCTTTCTCAAAGAATGAATAAATAAAATAGTTTTTTTAATGACCTCAAAAGTCATTTGGCCCCTACCCTTGTTTTGTGTATGAAGAAACTGAGGCTGTCTAGCAGGGTATGGGGTGTCTCAACCAGGAGTGAGAAGGAGTTGCACTTAAAAAGGTCAAGTCTGCTGGCTTATGGCATGACTTTCACTGATGGATCCAAATATGAGGATTGCTTTTGTTGGTAGGAAACTTTGCCAAACTAAGCAGGATTCCCCAGCCCAGCTTTTTTGTCTCTCCCCCTCGCCCCCACAGCTGTGATTAGTGATACCTTTTCATTTCTCCTTACAATTTCTTTGATAGTCCATTGCTTATCCAATAAATTTTAAGGGACTAATGAAAATAACTTCTTGCATCCTCTAGATCACCTAACTTGGATGTTGGGAGGACCTCTGCCATAACACAGGACCCCTGTAAAACAAAGTGCCAGGGGAGGGGACAGTTTATAGAGAGCAGAACTTAGTCCTTTGAGTCGTTGCAGTGCTGGTGACCTTGAACATGTTCTTTCTCTAAGTGAAGGGTCTATCTAGGGTAGGTGGTTTCTGCGATTCTTTCTAGCCTAACGAGGGTCTTCTCTAATTTGGGCGGCTCTTCTAGTCCTAACTGAAGACCGACAGTGCACCTGTAGGCTGGCCTCTATTCGAGTGTCTACCTGGTCAGTGAAAAGATCCAGAATTCTTCAAGGAGAACAAATGCCCTGCCTGCGCTTTGTTTGGTTCTTTGTGTGTTAAGCTTTTCATCTCTGAGAGAGAGGTGGCAGAATCCTAGAAGAAAGGGAACCAAATGAATTGGTAATTCTTGCCAGCTGAAAGGCCATTCATGTCCACTGGAATGCAGGCAGGGAGGCTCTTCAAACCCAGGCAGCCTCTTACTAGCACAACATGCTGACTTTCCTCCCTGTGGGCTAGGTTAGCACCTCCTTTTGTTTGAAAACAGGTCTTATTAAGGCCTGGCTTATAAAGGATTTTGTAGGTTTAGGATTTGGTATCAGGCAGTTGGGTAGTTTCCCGTCCTTTGGACCATGGTTTACTTTGGGGGTTAGGAGGGGTGGCAGGTGGCAGGTTAAAAAATGGGAAATATGCCCTAGATCACATGAGGAGGAATAACCAGACTTCCATACCATTACAGCATCTTCTAGGTTTAGTGCTGACCTTCACTTAGAATGTTCTGTTTTTCTCCATATGGAAGTCTTCAGTGTTTTCAGCAAAAATTTTGCTGGCAAGCTGTCCGGTCAACCTGCACTGGCTCCTGTCTGATGCTAGCAGTTTGCCATCACTGCTTTGTCACGCAGGTACCTACCCTCTACCTGTTCCTCTCTCCATCCGAAGCTCCCTGTTAACTTCACGAGTTAACAAGACGCTCCTTCAACATTCCAGCATGTGGATCACTAGGTAAACGCTTGCTTTGTTTTCTCCAACTCAAGGAAGAGTAAAAAGACATTCTGAGGTCAGGCACAGAAGTTCAAGAGTAGCAGTTTAAAGATGTGAATTAGATCCCAGTCAGGGCACATGCCCCGGTTGCAGGCCAGTTCCCAGCAGGGGACTCACAAGAGGCAACCATACATTGATATTTCTCTCCTTCTCTCCTTCCCTTCCCCTCTAAAGATAAATAAATAATTTTTAAAAAAAAGATGTGAATTAGAGATTATTAACTTTAAACAAACCCCCTTGCTATTTTGTGTTGAAGTACCAATTTTTCTATTACTACACGTATGTTTTAATGTGGTGAGAGTTAATGTTGTTTAGTAATCTAAACTTCCATTGGCTAGCCTTTGAGGATTTAAATGTGTGGATTGTAAATGCCATTTTTGGAAGGGTGTGTTAAAACAGGGAAAAGTGCTTTCGGAATAAAAAGTGGAAGAAGACAGGGCTCTCCAGGGATGACTTATTTTGTTCAAGTTGGGCAACCCTTTGATCTTGATTAATGATGAACTCCACTGAACTCTGGGCTCAGCAGAGCAGAGACAATAAAAGCAAAACCGTAAACCTGGGTTTCAGACTTCGGCCTCCGCCCCCTCAGCACCCCCCACACCCCCTTCGTGCTGTGCGGTCACCCTTCAGTGCACAGCCATCTCCCTGAGAAGTGGATTCATTCTGTTTGGTTTGAGTAAACTTTTCACTTTTTACAGTAGTTGACTCATGTCAGAGTTGTCTATGTTGGGTGGTTTTTGACAAAATTTGGAAGTCTCCTAATGTCCTCATTAACATTTGGAGAATTGATGTGTAATGCTATGGTAGAATTCATATTTTAATTCAATTATTTGATGCTGAGTTTCTAAAAAGTAATCTTTTCCAAAATTTTTTTAAAAATTTTGTTCAGTGGAATTGTCGTTTTTAAAAAATTTTTAAATTATATTATATTTACTTTATTGTTGCTGTTGTTGGGGGAGAGTATGAGTTAGTTTAATTTCCTGGAGCACTGTTTTAAAACTCAAAAATACTTTTAAATGTGTACCACAGCCTACCCTTTAAAGAGTAGTACACCCACTGAACAGGTACTTCCAAGATGAGGATACAGAGGTCCCAAGTGGTTGGCCAGGAACCCCACCCAGGATTTAAGGCACGAACAACCAGGACTCTCTAGTTCCGTGGACCCCCTTCTGCTGTTTATAGGAATGAGAGAGTAGATGTTTCTCAAATTTCAAGAAAAAACGACTACCTTTACTGACTGTGTGTGCGTCCACTGTCCTGCCCCAGGGCTTTAGCCAGGCCTCTTCTGCCAGCTGGGCATGTTGCTCACCTCAGGAGGGCCTTGCTCAGGAAAGTTGTACTGACCCAGGGAGCGCTGCCAAAGAGCCATTTTTTAAGAAGTCTTAGACACAGCTTCTAAAGTTGCCTTCTCAGTGGCTGAAGCTAAGATTTACTTCAGCAAATGGTCCGTTCTGGTCTAAGACTGCACAGCGTTGTGAGTTTGAGCTGTACGCTAGCAGAACAGCCCCGTTGCCTTCATCTCTGCTGTGCCCCAGTTACAGGGGATCTGTCATCATGGGTGTTGGGTACTTAGTATTCTTGTGACCTCTGAATTTAAATGTCGGTGGGGAAAGTGTTATTTTAAACCATAGCTCTGTCCTTAAGACACTGGATATAGTAAATCAGTAAAATCAAAAGATTTTTGTGAAAAGGTTTTTACAAAAGAAAAAATTGAGAGCGTCGTAAGTAGAAGCCAGTTGAATCACTCTCCCGGCGGAAGATTTCGGCTTGTTCACACAGCAGGCACTGAGGGCTGAGAGGTTAAATTAACAATTACACTGTAAGCACAGTACTAGAGAGTTGAGTGAGCCTCATAGGACTTCCTAAAGCCCCTTGAGAAGGAAGCCCACACCGCGTGGCCTGCACGGCAGTTTCCAGCATGCCCGAGCACTGCTGTGGGCATCACCCCCTGTCACTCACAGCATGGGGAGATTTGCCCCAAGAAATGCTGAAGTTGGGGGCACCGGGGCCACCAGAACTCGGAGTGGCCTTCACTGCTGTAGATTCTAGAACTGTAGGTCACTGCTCCCAGGCTGTGGAGATATCGAGGGTCCCTAAGGGCCGCTGGTGTTTTCTCAAAGGCCTCCTACGCTTCCGTAAAGCTTACAAGTGTAGCTTTCACTCTCAACTTTTGTGGAGTTTTTTTTGTGTCTTTGCTTCATTTGCCTTCTTTGGCCTTTCCAGGGCGGCAGGACTCAGCAGCAGAGAAGCAGGGACCAGAGTAGTGAACGGCACGTTTGCCCAGCATCCTTGACCGGGGACAGCCCCAGAGAGCGTCCGTCTCAAAGACGTCTATCTACGCCGCAGGGCGGTGCCTCGGCCCACGTGGGAGAGCACTTGCTAGAATACTCAGTACACGTGCACTCGTGCACTCGGCTCCTAGGGCCTGAACGTGTGCAGTAGCTCTTAGGAGATTAGAAAACGCACTTGTGTGCAATGCATTGTAATTTGAAGGAAAAGGTGGGAGGCAGTAGCCTGCTAGATCAGCACTGTGTGTTACACGAGGTCTGGCCATTTGTTCTGAGTCATAGAATCACTAGCATATAACAATAGGAGTTTGTGGTAGTTAATTCCAACAGAGTATTTTTGTGTTAAAATTTCTGTAGGAAAGTAAAAATACTAGAGGCCATGTCTAATAAACCTTTATGTGCTAAGATTGGTTCTAAAGAGTGATTTATAGATTATTACATTCAGCAGTCATGCGTATTTCAAACATCAGTGCTGTTGGCAGTGCCCTTCAGAATAATGGAGAAAGCAACCCTTTCTCATATGCGCACTCAAAGGGGGTGTGTGGGTGAGGAGGTCTATTTATGGGCCACAGTGTAACTAGGTAGCATCAACAACAAAGAAGTTGGTATTAGATGTGGCGTGTGAGGATGAGAATGAGCATGCCCTATACTCCCCCTCGGGGTGAGGGTAGAATTTGGACTTGGAGGGCTCTAGGGACCTTGCAGCAGTTACAGAACTTAATTATGGTGCAAGACTAAAGCAGGGATTCCTAAAACACTTTCCCAGATTCTGAACCCACACATAATAATGAAGGAAAACCTATTCACACCCCGTCTGGGGCTCCTGCAATATAAGCAGGAGCCTAGCTTTCCTCTCATTAACTCCTGGGTGAAGGTTCCGTGCCCGCGTGCTGCCAGGCAAGCACTCGCAACCACCACTGCCCTTTGCGATACAGCACGTTGGGGTCCATTCCTAGAAACGCAGTACCATTTTAAAAATGTGCATTGTGAAGCTAAAACCTATGAAAGTTCTGTTGTAATCCTCTGGGGGAATTACTCCTCATGGGCAGGGTGAACTATGGCATCTCAGGAGAAAAGCAGGAACGCAGATTGGAGTGGAGATTTACCTCCCCGGGTATATCTGGTCACTGCCAGAATGCCTTGGCACCAGGAGGTCACAATCATGACGTTAGGACCTGTTCGAATACTTAAGAGTTTTTTCTCCCCTCCAAGATACTGGAGTGAGGCAGTTCCCAAGACAACTTTCCATCAAGGGGACTTCATGGCCAATTGCACAGACGATAGTTTACTGTGGGGAAGCCTTTTCTTACGTGACTTCAGCCCACTTTTGAGCTTCCCCAATTCTGATGTCACGAAAGCCAGCTCTCTTTAGCAAGCAGAGACGTTCACTGTCCAGAAAGTTTCTTGCTGCTTCGCAGTGCCTGAGTGTCAGCATTTGAGGGGAGAGATGGTCTGCAGCATTGGCTCCTGCCAGGTCCAGCGTCTTCGGCGGGATTTTCTGGCCACCATTTTTCTGTGATGTCCCAACCAGTGCTCGCAGTGCGCACCTTTTGCGTGAACATTAAGCAGGCAGAGCAAATATTCTGCCTTCAGTGGCTCATACAGACAGAAAATCACAGCCCCCACCATACAGGAAACTACATTATGTATAACTTTCCTTGGCTGTAAAGTTCAGAATATATAAATTTCTAAAACCAGGGCAGTCGACTTGAAAAAAATTCTTAAGTAGTTGATACTTAATAAAACAGCCACTCATGGAACCACCACCCACTTAAATAGAATGTGGCCAATATCTTTGGCTTCTCACACATTTGATTCTGCTGAAATATTTTGTTGATTTTTTTAAAAAATGGCTAGACATATATATTTCATATCTACATTTTATACAGTATGATATTTTATATATCTGTATATAATTCAAGGAAACCAAAGAGCCTGTAGAAATCTACAGGCACAGGAAGGATGGGCTGGGCAGGGGCGAGACTGCAACGAGCAGGGTGCCTGGCCCCACTGCAGCCTTGGGGCTCTGTGAGGCTCCCCTGGCAGCTGGGCTTTGCCGGCTGGAAGGGGGAGCCTGAGAGGCTGGATTTCAGCTAATCCCTTTCAAGGTCTGGTGAAGTGGGTAAAGGTGGAAAGGGAGCTGGGAGGAAGTGAATGTAATGTTTAGCATAATGTAGAGATAAAGATGCCCTGTAATCAGATAAGGGCTGACTGAGGAGAGGGGTCGGGAAGTATTTATGGGGGATGTAAAAGTTCCATTCTCCTTCTCTGAAACGGGGGGCGGGGGGTGGGGGTGGGTGGGTGTGTGTGCGCGAAGGGCCTGTTCCCAAATGGCATATGGAGTTACTTTGCTCTACAGGTGTGCCCGGAACGGAGGCTCCATCCTGGTCTTTATAAATCTGACTTGCATTGATAATTGCCCCAGGTCCGTTTTGGATTTTCTCCTGACAGCCCCCCTGCCACTCCAAAAAAGGAGTTCTCTGAAAAAGGCAGTCAGTGGCTGGTGAGGCTGGTCTCTAAAGGACCTGTGTTTGTAACCAAAGTCAGCCTTTCAGCAGAAACAATCACGATGGCTACAACCTGTCTGTATTGGACACTTCGCCTCTGTCACTGCTTTTAACCCTCGAGCTTCCCAGCAGCAGAGCAGATCTCTTGCCCTCTCTCTCCACCCCGATTTTGCCTCTCTTCCCTCCTCTTGCAAATAAGGAAATTGAAGCTCAAAAAGAGGCTTCTTCAGCTACTGAGAAGGTCAAGGCACTGCTGACCTGTCTGCCTCTGAACATTATTTACAGACACAGTGTTGCCTCGGCACTATTTCCTACAATTCCTTTGTTTACCCCTGTAACGTGGCCCATACAGGGCCAGCTTTGAATCTGGAGAGAACTTGAAAACATGAAGGCCTGACATCCTGACCTTGCTGTGCCACTGTAGAATCAGTATCCCCCCACACCCTGCAAATAAAAATCTGGCTTTGAAATTGGTCTGTGCCTCCCCGTCCTGCTTTAGGATACCACCTACCTCTTCTGCATGTTGAGTGATCATGGAACAGCAAGTCCTGTTTTTACAAATGAGGCCACATGTTAGGAACACAGAACATTTTTCTTAAACCACATTTACATAGCAGATCCCCAGCTTAATTTGTAAGAGTCGGTTTTACTCCAGATGCACCTAGAGGACATGGCATTGTTTGGGTGGTGATAGTCAAACAGCGTTTGTTGTGACATTGATTCTGGGGCAGCTCAGCTCAGACTCAGAGTCTGGGGCCCTGCTCACCTGGTGTTCGGATGCATCTGGAACTGCACTGAGTCCTGAATTAGTGACACTGTTGTAGCGGTTGAAACTTGTAGAAGCATTTTTGTTGTTATTTCTGACAATAACATTTTCTGAAAATTTTCTAAGACATGCTAGCAGCATTTTCCTTGTGCACATTAGAAAACAAATCTACCTTTGCCCTTCCTGCTCCACCCCGCCGCCCAGCCAACCCCACATCTGGTTAAAACGTGCTGTTTATTAATGCTTTAGAGAAAGAGAGGCAGGGAGGTGGGAAGCAGTGTTCCTCTTTTATACCTTTTGGTAGTAGTGCTCATTGTCGTTTCTCTTCTGGGTGGGGTGAAATGCCTGAGTAACGTAAACACGCCGCAGATAGGAAGCAGTTGGCACGCAGCCATGCAGCTGGATTATCCAGACATCCTTCGCAGCTTTCAGCATGACATGTTATCCCCCGGCCTTGTTTTAAATAGCCAGCTGCCTCGGTTAGTGCTGGCTGGTGGAGATGTGGCCACAGATGGTGGGGTGGAGAGGGGGTTTGCTTCTGTCCCCCCAGCCCAACACCCCCACCCCCAACCCCATCCCAAAGAAGTTTGCCTTGGGGAGGGGCATAGCAGCAGCCAAGGCAGGAAAGAGGATGCTGCAGACTGAAAGCCAAGGTCAAAGTTGGTAGTCTGGAAGCCAGGGGATGGGGTATTTTTTTTTTAATCTCTAATGAATGAATACTTTTTGGAAATACGTTTATGGTACTAACATAAGTAATGCAAACGTCCTTTTCATACTTAATCCCCTCAGAGGAAAGGAGACCAGCACACAGCTGCAACACAAAAAGTGAAAGCATGTTTTAACAAGAGGTGTGTAGAGTTTCAGATACTTACCTTGGCCGCTTCCTGTTCAGATGAACCCTTAGTGCCCTCACAGGAGAGTTGAAAAAGCTGTGTGTCATGCTAGAGAATTACCTATCCTGAGGACCCTTAGTTTTTCTAGAATAAATGGGGTATTGGGAGGGGTTTGTATGCAACTTTCTCGAGTGGTTTGTATGCAACTAATCTAAACAAATGTTATAAGATACTCATAATCTTTTTATTGTAATCTCACATTTTTTATTCAACTTTTTAAAAGAACACAAAAATTATGGGAACAAAAGGACAGCTTCAAATCAAGTTTTGGTGAGTTATTCTAAAATAGGGAGGCAATATTAGACAAAGCCAGTCACTCAAGTGTCTGGGAGGTTCTGTCATTCACTGCAATTGCAGGACACCTTCCTGTGGGCTTCGCCGGCTGTGTAGAACAGGTCCCTGGAAGCATACAGTGTTTGAAGACACTAAAAAAATTACTGTGATTAAAAAAAAATCTCTCTGTAGCTCATGGACTGGGAAGCATTAAAGTACAAGAACCTGATGAAGCCCACCCGGTTTCTAGCACACCTGGGAGTGGAATGTGGAGAGGCGACAGGAGGCTCAGTGCCTGGGGAGCTTCCAGCACACCGCGGGGCACACACGGGGCCCGAGAAGCACGCAGCTGTGTAGGACCGCAGGCAGGGTCGAGTCCCGCACCTGCTCTGAGTGAGAAAGCACAAAACTGAAGACACCTCAGTGACCCCAGGCTTAAAGAGAGTCACCCATCTCCATCACTCAGGCCCAGCTTTCTTCTTTGCTTTCCTCCTGTAAAAATCTTCACAGAGGCTCCAACACCTCTGATCTTTAGTTCTCATTTTTTCTGATTTTCTGAGCTCTCCGTGCTACGGTTGGCTTTTTAAAAAAAAAGTAGTTTTATTTTGTTTTTAAAGATTTTATTTCTTTTTAGGGAGGGGAAGGGAGGGAGAAGGAGAGAAGAAACATCAATGTGTGGTTGCCTCTCACATGGCCCCCACTGGGGACCTGGCCTATAACCCAGGCATGTGCCCCGACTGGTAATTGAACCTCTGACCCTTTGGTTCACAGCCTGAGCTCAATCCACTGAGCTATGCCAGCCAGGACTGCAGTTGGCTTTTCAAGTGGCTTGCCGGCCCTCATGAGAGTTTTTATTTTTTATTTTTAGATTTTATTTATCTTTAGAGGGGAAGGGAAGGAGAGAGGGAGAGAAATATCAATGTATGTTTGCCTGTCATACGTCCCCTGCTGGGAACTGGCCTGCAACCCAGGCATGTGCCCTGACTGGGAATCGAACCATGATTCTTTGGTTTGCAGGCTCGCGCTCAGTCTACTGAGCTACACCAGCTAGGGCCCATGAGAGTTTTTTAAATCACACCTGCTACTATAAGTCCACTTGCCCCAACTTAGATATTTTTTTCTTTAGTAACTTTCTACATGCGTTTACTGGTCCTATTCAATTTATATTCACTATTTCCCAATTTCAGCAATTCTGTATAATTTTTTTGCATGTAAGTAATTAAGGAGCTCACTCCAAACTTCCAGAATGTCAAGTCCAAAGGAAGTATTCTAGTATTTGTTTCACCAGATCTTTCTTGGAAACTCTTCTCCCTCTCAGCTTTCTGTACAATACTTTCCCTTGCTTTTCTTACTTCTCGGGTGGTCCTTCATGTTCTGCTGTCTAGCACTTCCTGAACTCCCTTGGTGCTGTCCAGTGGTAAAGTCAGCCACCTGAGTGTTTACACGGGCACCTCAGCTTTTAGTGTTTCCACAAGCAGCCTCATTATCTCCCGTATTTTTGTTAGCTTCATCTGTCATCCAAGCTGGAAAATGGGGGTGTCGCCCTTGTTTTCAATCTGTCTAATCTAAAGGAACGTGCGTGTTGAATCCTGAGATAAATGCATTAATGATTGAACCCAGGTACTGTAAACCATGTGGTTTTTTTTAATTCAGTGCTCCTGTTTAATGAAAAGGAAAGCTTTACGCCATCCCAGTTAAGCTACTGTGACTCATAAACAAATGAGTATTGAAATTGAACATTATTTTCTCCGGATTCTATTAGCTGCAAGTAATTTTTTAAAAAACCTGTTTATGAATATCGTGTGTGTAACTCAGTCACTCTACAACTACTACATGGAAGCTGCTCCTCCAGGCTGTAAGGATATAGCAATAAACAAAAAGGGCAAAGTCTCTGCTCTTAGGAAGTTTCCGTTCTAGTTGGGGAAGGTGGGCGAACAAAGAAGGAGAGGCTGATGCCGTAGAATGTACGAGGACAAAGCAGGGTGAGAAGATTTAAGAGGAATGGACGATGCTACTTTATACAAAGAGGACAGAGAAGTCTTCTATGGTGAAATAAATAACTGTGAAAGTGAGCCTAGTTGGTGTGTGGGGAGGAGAGTGAGAAAGGGGTTTTAAGGGACAGAAGTGGCATGCACGAGGTCCCGGAGGTGGGAGTGTGCCTGACTCGGAGGCCCATTGAAGGCAGTGGGGCCGCAGCGGGGCTAGCAGGGAGGAGAGTGGTAAGGGAAGTGCTAGCTAGGTTATTGCTTTTACTCAGAGTCGTATAGGAAACTATTGGGGCGTTTGTTTGAGTAGAGTGTCATAATCTTGAGGAGTTACCTATTTTCCTAGAAAGTTGGGCAAGCGCGGAAGGAAGGAGGCCAGTGGGGAGACTTCTGCCATGGTCTCAGAGGTGTTGGCAGCTGGGGATCCGGGGCAGTGCTGACAGGTGGTGAGAAGTGGAGTCGGCCTACGTTTCCGGGGGAGAACCAGTGGGATAGGAAGGTGGTGGGAATGGAGAATCCAACCTGAAACTAGTTGATCTGAAGTGCCCACTAGACAGCTGGTTTTACTGGTCTGAAGCTGAGGGAAGAAGGCTGGAAAGAAACAGGAATGTGGGCACTGTCGGCACTTAGAAAGTACCTAAGCTGCAGTTGTTGGCCTGGCTTCAGTCCTGGATGGTTCAGCCACCGTTAGGGAAGGAGAGGCAGCGCGCACTGGTACAGAGTCGGGGGCATGCTGGTGGGGACGGTGCAAGGGTTCTTCTGATTGTGTTTGCTTCCTCGGTGATATTAAAGTGCGCTCATCTGTCATCCGAGAGGGAGGTGGTGGGAGGACATGCGAAGTCATGCTGGGGACGGTTTGGGGAGGCGTAGCAGGGTGCTGGGTGGCACATGAAGACCCGTGGAGGGTGGTGGTTAGGACTTCCAAACTAGACCTGTAAGTTAAACAGAGTGGGGTTTCCTGGAACCATGTTCAGCAGCCCGGGTGTACGAGCATGGAATTAAGTAGATGGTGGGATGCCATCAAGATTGGGGTTTCGCCAGGCAATTGCAGTGAGGAAAGAGAATAAATGTGTTAAGGTTTTGTGCAAAAGAGTGTCATGATAGCCCGTGGAACTTCGGTTGGGTAGAGAGTCGAGTGGGAGGCTGAGGGGTGTGGGGAATGGGCCAGGGAGTGGTCATAATACTAGACTGTGGCTCCCAGGGGGTCTTGGGGAGGGAGCTGCAGAGCCAGGAGGTGGTGGCTGGAGAGCAGGATGCTCGGAGTTGAGAGTCTGGAAGTTGTGTAGGTGTTGGTTTTGACAAGGTTACGGGTGTGCCCTGGCCATGGGCGGCAGTGGCTGGGTGTGAGACCAGGGCATCAGAGGAGAGGAGTCCCAGCAACTGAGAGACCAAGGAGTTGCAGGGATCCTGTGGGTAAATAATGAAATTACAAAGATTCACAACTGGGATTGTGGGAGAGAGAGGGTGGGACAGTGAGCCCACTTGCTGATGTCTTCAAGGAGTGAGGGGGAGTGACCCAGAGGTGTGGAAGACTGAAGAAGAGTAGTGGGAGTATGGTTAGACTTGTGAGCTTGGGAGGAACTGGGGAGAGGGCCCCTCGCTGGCAGCAGGGGTGAATGAATACTCTGCCCCACAGCTAGGCTCAGCGGGGTAGAGTATGTGCGAGATGACAGCCTGGTGGGCGTGAACCACAGACGCTCAGCCCAGAGCACCTCTGCATTGAAGGTTAAGAAAATGAAAGGAATGCATGTGAGGTGCCGGGAGTGGACTGGTGGTGGCCAGTGGCTGGGGAGGGGGAGAATGGGGAGTTGGTGTGTAATGAGTGTGGAGTTTTAGTCTGGGAAGATGAAAAATGTTCTGGAGATGGATGGTGGGGGTGGTTGCAGAACAATGTGAATGTGCTTCATGCCATGGAATTGTGCACTTAAAATGGCAAAGTTTACATTATGTGTTGGATATTTTGACACACACACACATAGATAGTCTGAGAAAGGTAAGGGGGTGTTAGGCCTTGAGTCTGGTGGGCCCAGTTGGTGTTAGTCACAGTGCAGGGTGAGCTGTGGGGGATCATGGGCAACCTGGGTGCGAGTTCCCCTTGGGGGCAGCGAGGGATGTGGGGCAGAGGGACTGTCCCAGTGGTCTCGCAGCTCGCAGCCTGCGTGGCCGGGCTCTGAGGCAGGAAGAGGGGTCTGTGTTACTCAGCATCTCTGTTTCCCTGGAATCTGGCGCAGGGGCTGCCACGTAGAAGACAAGCGTTGTTTGAATGAGTAAAAAAAAAAAAAACTCTTTCCAAAGAAAGAGAGTAGCAAGTGAAAATTTGGTGGCCTTGCCGAAAATCCAGATACATTTCCCACAAAGCAGTGAAGAAGGAAGAGAAACTGGAGTTGGTCTCCAGAGGAGAAAGGGGATGTTTGGCAAGTGTGCAGAGGAACTTACTGTGAAATCGAAATTGAGACTGGAAAATGCGGGATCAGACAAGGGTACACCTGTGTAGAGCATATTTAAATTGAACTATTTCCCCACCTATATACACATAAGTGATTGCATGGGGAATTTGTGGTTTAGAAATGGACTTTCCTGTTGTTACGCTAAATTGGAGGATTGTTTGTTTCATAAAATGTTACACCTTGGTCACTCATTATAAACTGAGTTTTAAGTGTTGAAACCACAATGTCCTTTTAAGTAATAGATTTGTCTTTCCTAGCTCATAGATACCAGTCTGTAGAGATCAGCTCATTTGTTTTGTCATTAATGCTTACCACCTAGGAATTGGAGAATGTTATGCCTGCATATATCTTAAAAGGCTCACAGATATTTTTAGTTACTGCATGTCTTTTTAAAAGATGTCATTTTATATTGAGTATTATAAGTGATTTGGCCTTTTTTCCCCTAAAAGTAGAGATGGGCTGCCTTTTAAGGTTGCTGCCAGGCATGCACTTTCTTCTGCTGAGTCCAGCAAACGCTGGCTGCTGCTCGGTGGGTCATCTTGTGCTGGGAAACATGTCCTGCAGCTACCAGACCGTTGTCATGCCCCATTCTTCTTGTCGTTTTTAGTGACAGCTATATCGTGCGTGTCAAGGCTGTGGTTATGACCAGAGATGACTCCAGCGGGGGATGGTTCCCACAGGAAGGAGGCGGGATCAGTCGTGTGGGGGTCTGCAAGGTCATGCACCCCGAAGGCAACGGACGCAGCGGCTTTCTCATCCATGGCGAGCGGCAGAAAGACAAACTGGTAAAGGCAGACATGGAATGCGGGGGTTCGGTCAGTGATGACTGATTTCTGTGCCTTAAGTCATAGCCCTCTTGCCGTGGGTTATGTTTCCCTTCTTGGTCTGACTTCAGACTTTTGTGGAAGCTTTAGAAGTTCTAACTGGGGAGCGGTCGCCAGTTGGAGAACGCAGGCCTGGCTTTGCAGCACAGCCACTGTGCACCATGTAGCTCGGACGCTGAGAAGTCACACAGGGGGCTGTCTTGTCTGCATCTTTGATTCAGTGAGCTGCCTTTGTGCCGCTGTAACAACTGTAACAAGGCATTCACAACAGAAGGGTGTTCTTTTCATGAGTCAGGTGGTAGTGAGCTGTGGGGTCAGAAGTTTTAAAAATACGGGGTAAAAGGTAAAATGGAGAGAAAAAGTGTCATCTGATATTTGGTTACTTCTAAGTAAATGTTCATCTTCAAGGTACTGTAGCTTTTCTTTTTTTTTTAATAGATTTATTTTTAAGATTTTATTTATTTTTAGAGAGAAGGAAAGGGAGGGAGAAAGAGAGGGAGAGAAACATCAATGTGTGGTTGCCTCTCACGTGCCCCCTACTGGGGGTCTGGCCTGCAGCCCAGGCATGTGCCCTGACTGGGAATCGAACCTGTGACCCTTTGGTTCCCAGCCCGTGCTCAGTCCACTGAGCTACACCGGCCAGGGCTGTAGCTTTTCTCTCATAATGTAATGAATGAAACATGTTTGGAAAAGGCAACAAAAAGCAGCATCAGCACACTTCTGCAGTAGTAGATTTGTAAGTGCTCGAAACGACACACCTCATAGTGAAATCGTGACCTCCCAGTGCTGGGGGCATGGATGGTCCATTCAGTGGCATGAAGGAACTTGAATGTCCAGTTCTGTGTTTTGAAGGAATCTATGATATGAGGGGAATTTGAACGTCTGAATCTGTTTCTAACTGGTGGCCCTGAGCCTGGAGGAACACTGCCCCTATCTGTGTTTGATTATGGAGTATCTACTCAGAAGCCGGTAGATGATTCAGAATGTGCAGGATTGTACAGGATCTCGACAGAGAAACATGAAGACACTGCAGGAGTGTGTCAGTGTCACCTCTGAAACCCTCACCGGTGGCATCTGGTGAGTTTTGTGTGCGAAGGGTACAAACACTATTGTTTTAAAAAGTTACAAAATAGTAAGACAGAACAATTTGTAAATGTTATATATGAATGAACACAAATGCTGTTTTCACACTGGATTCATTTCTGAAAAGGAAATGAATGAAATTTGAAACTGAGAATATGGGTCATTTTAAGAGGTGTGTCTATTTAAGAAATCTCTTACATAATAGTCAAATAATTAAACATTCTTGTTTATAAGATACTCACCATAAAGGCAGTGTGACCACACACCAGTATTAGATAAAATAACTCTCCTTTACCCAGCATTGACTGTGCTAGCCCTTTAGTTAGGTCGGAACACAGTGTCCCGACAGCAGCCTGTAGAGTTACACCTGAAGACGCTAAGGTGCAGAAGGACTCCTTGTTCTCGGTGACTCATCCTGGGAGTGTGGAACCAGTGTTTGATACCCTGTGACTCGGACCACAAAAGTGAACCGGAGTCACATGTGTACAGCCACTTTTTGCTCTTTGATGTAGTTTTCCCTCCCTGTGCATATTTTTGTTTTTACATACCTGTAATCAGAGCTTATAAACAGTAATGGGTCTCATTGGTTTGCCCTAACATTCCTATAAGCAGTTTTCCATGTTGTTATTATCGGATTGATTGATATTTTCTGTTTATTTGACCATCTCCTGAGTGTCAGGTGTTAATTAAGGTTCTACCCTCTCCCCAGTATCACCTATCTGCATTGGTTTTGTTTTTTTAAAGATTTTATTTGTTTACCATTAGAGAAAGGGAAAGGGAGGGAGAAGGAGAGGGAGAAAAACATCAATGTGTGAGAGAAACAAAGATTGGTCACCTCCCACATGCCCGCAGCTAGGGACCTGGCCAGCAACCCAGGTACGTGCCCTGACCAGGAATCGAACCAGCGACCCCTTGGTTTGCGGGGTGATGCCCAGCCCACCCAGCCACAGTGGTCAGGGTCTGTCTGCATTTGTATGCCTACCTGTATATTTCACATATATTATTCTCTGGAATAATTTGAGGGTCAAGTTTTTGTGACTTTTGATTATTGTTCAAAGAGCAGTTACCAGCATATATGAAAATTTCATACAGTGAAGATCAGGTATTTTATATCTTTACCAATTCAGTAGAGTATCAGTTATTGTTATTGTAGATCAGTATGTTGTTGATTACCAATGAGATCAAATGTTTTTCTGCTTGGTAAACAGTGGCAACTAAATTATCTATTAATGTCCTTCACATACCTATTGAGATCTTTTCTCCTTTGTGTGCCCTCTTGTATAATAAGGATATTAATCTCCATCTGCCATATTTGCTGCAAATACTTTTATAGTCTTTTCCTTGCCTTTTTACTTTTGTTGATTTTTTCCCAAATTTTCAGAAAAGAATTTCCCCCTTTTTTATTGTTATTACTTTTTTTTTTATCCTCACCTGAGGACATGCTCATTGATTTTAGAGGTAAGAAGGGAAGGGGAGAGAGAAAGAGAAACACTGATGTGAGAAAGAAGCATCAGTTTATTGCTTTTTGCATGCATCCATACCAGGGATGGAACCTTCAGCCCAAGCATGTGCCCTGACCCGGAATCAAACCCGAAACCTTTTGGTTTAAAGTACAACGTTCCAAGCAGTTGAGCCACACCAGCCAGGGCTTGTAACAACAGGGCTTGTTACTTTTGTTAGCAAATTATCTGACCTGAATGTTTATATCTTTTTTCCCTGGTATTTCTGTGGTTTGTCATAGAATATGTCAGCCCCAAATGGCCTTTACATTATCTCATGCAGCTCCTTCATTTTATAAATACATAAACTTTTATATGAACTTTTGCCAGTTTGTTGAAGGCCCTTTATCTAAATAACTTCTGTGAAATTCCTGCAACATTCTGTAGTGGGACAGTACTCTTACGTCCTTTGTCGTGGGAACCTCGGTGCTGCAAGAAGTGATCCATTGCCCCATCTAGGGCACCAGTCCTTAGCAGAGCCAGCACGGGAACCATTTCACTGTGAGGCCAAAACCCGATCCCTTCATACCAACTCTGCCGAGGGACGGGGCAGCCCTGGGCGTGGACCAGCTTCTGTCGTCTGATGCTGTTGCGAAAGGATTGTGTGCTTCTCGCTCTGCCCATCATGCTTCTCCATCACTCCGTCCCCTTCCTGACCCCTTTGCAGTGATTCTCTTGAACTTTTATAGCCACTGGTACTTAAATCACACACACACCCACGCCCAGTCGTGCTTCTCCATCTTTCTGCCCCTTGCCTTCTTATGTCACACCCTGGGAAATCCTGGACTCTCGACTCTGCCACTTGGCTCCCTCTCTGCCCTGTCCCACCACGTGTGCGTGCACACACACACCCTTGGAGATAGGGTGACTGTTCTTTGGCCTCCAAGCTTGCATAGTGTAGCACTCCCACTCACTAGAGAATGTGAGCCCACGTGCAACCCCTGCAAGTGGGTGGGTTGTTGAAGGAACTCCTGCCTAAGTGGTGGGTTTTCGAGGAAAGAGTGGAGATCATTTCTGGAACACAGTGGATGGATGGTGTCAGAGCTGCCAGGATCCCAGCTGGGATGCAGTGTGCTTTTTCAGGTAGAAACCGTGCAGTCGACAGTTTTTCCCACGTGGTCAGTCCTAGAATTCAACCATCAGTTTTTGTTGTGTGAATTATTTGTAGAGGCCTGTGAACTTGACTGCCGTTGTTTCTGTGGGAAGGTCTGTTCCAGGCATCAATTCACAAGTTGCTATTTGGATGATCTTTTGTGAGTTGGGGACAATCAAGTTTTTCTGAGCAATGATATGCAAATTTAAAATTTCTGAGTTCGGGGTAGAGGTGGAAGAGGTTGAGAGGGGGATAAATTGTAATGGGAAAAATACAATAAAATACACTTATTTTGTTTTTTTTTAATTTTATTTATTTATTTTTAGAAGGGAAGGGAAGGAGAGAGGGAGAGAAATATCAATGTATGGTTGCTTTTCATGTGTCCCCTGCTAAGAACTGGCCTGCAACCCAGGCATGTGCCCTGATTGGGAATCGAACCCCGATCATTTGGTTCACAGGCCCGCGCTCAATCCACTGAGCTACACCAGCCAGGACTACTTATTTTATTTTTTTTAAGTTTCTGAGTTCCATCTTGTTTTAGATGGATTAGAGGGGTGTACTCCTGAAAACAGGCCCTGCGAGAACCACCTTAGGAGGATGATCCACAAAATCTCGAAGGCCGGTTATCTCATCGTTGCCCGTGAGCAGGGCCTGAGTTCTCACACGTGTTGGGTGGGAGTTCCAGCTGGCAGAGCTCTTTGAAAGGCAGTCCGGCAGGACCCTGACTGCGTTGAGTGGGCGCCCCTTTTACCTGGCAGTTCCACATCGGAACCCTGTATAAAGGACCGCCTGCCGCAGTCCTCCACCGTGCTTGGTCTCCAGCCCCTGTGCACTGACCAGTGACTGAGCGATTTTGTCTTTGTAGGGTATAGCTACTTAGCTACTGGTATTTACCATGTTACAACTTCAAGTAGAAAAAAATCTCAAATCTTGAATAGTAGTTTTTGTATATATGACATTCTTTATAAGAAATAACTATATAACTATTTTCCACAGTAAAATTAGGAGAAGACTAGTGTCGTTTTATGCTTTTGCAAATCTCATTAATACCAGGCATAATAGAAAATAACTGGATTCTGATGTGTATTCCTGCTTTCAGTCTATTGCAGTATGTTTTGGTTGAAGTATGAGGAGAATCCAGCCTCACACAGGTATATAGTTGGAGGAGGGAGTATTTAATAACCCTTTCAGACCATTGCAGATACACTTTTTGATACTGCACCAACCACTTGGCTTACCGTTCTATCTATGACTGGGATCTGAAACCATATCGATGAATTTTTCACACTGTTACATTGAAACCCACTGGTTTATCTTCAATGGGTCTTTTCCTCCTTCCTGATTTCGTAGCCTCATGCACTGGTCATTTGGAAAATAATGATTTACTGATTTAAGCAGATCTTTCCAACATTGATACATTTAACTCTACAGTAACAAAAAATCACATTTCTTTTTTTTTAATGGATCTACCTTTTTAAAATTTTATTTATTTATCTTTAGAGGGGAAGGGGAAGAGAGAGGAAAAGAAACATCAATGTATGGTTGCTTCTCGTGCATCCCCTGCTGGGAACTGGCCTGCAACCCAGGCATGTGCCCTGACTGGGAATCGAACCGCGATCATCTGGTTCGCAGGCCCGCACTCAATCCACAGAGCTACACCAGCCAGGGAAAAAATCACATTTCTTAATATCACCACTAATCTCATTAGAAGAATCTTTAAGTATTGGGAAGCTGTCCACAATTCTTTCACTTGAGAGTTCAAACTTTATTATTGGCCACAAATAACGTCTGCTTGTTCTCCTCGAAGTGACAGGCTCACTGTGTCCATAGTCAAGAAAATATCTGCCAGATACACAAGTTTGAATAACCATAGTGGGTCTGTCAGTGCATCTGTTAAGTGAGTCCATGAAAAAAGCAGGTAGTTCAGCTCACAGCTGAAATAATTAATTGCACAAGCACCTTTCTTGAGACAGTCGTCATTCCTCCCGTGCAGCCGGAGGGAAGAGGCTGTTAGAAATCCTCTTCCCTTTCCCATCCATGACTGGTGCAAAGCCAGAGTTGCTGCCTGCACTTCAGCCAGAGCAACATGTCAAAGCAGACTGGCGGCGGAACCAGAGATGAGAGTCCAGTTATGTGCACTGCCATTTCATCACACAGAATGAAAGACGCGCATTCAAGGGTCAAGATTTAATCATTTTTAATGGCTTCATCAAGATCAGTCCTACGTGAAACTGGCCTTTTTTGCTTTGACTGTGAAACAGTGATGAATCTGGTGACTTTGGTGCAGGTTGGTACCACGGCACAGCAGCTTTACCCAGCAGTCCTTCCGCACCTTTAGGAGAAATGGCAACACAATGAAAAGGCAAAAAAAGTCATGTATGAAAACAGTTGTGCCATCCTGGAACCCCCTGCACAGCAGGGGCGCGGAGCCGGAGCGCTCCCAAGAGCCACAGGCTGAAATTTGAGAACTTGTATAAGGGTGTTCGTTCCAGTGCTGTCTGTAAAAGTGACCAGTTAGAAATAACCTAAAAACCCCATTTGTGGGGAGAATGGCTGACTCATTCTAATACATTCATACTGAGGAATATTAGGAGCTGTTAAAGAGAATAACTTTTAACTTCCTGTATCTTAAAACATGCTTTTAAGGAAAATAAGAGGCAAGTAGTAATTTGTAGGTGTGGCCACATTAAACACACTTACACATAAACTGAGGTACTCAGGCCACCAAAAGGGCCCTGGGGTTGCGTCTACCACACTGACAGTGGGCAACCCTGGAAACGGACAGGCAGGGAGGGTGGGGGAGGGAAAGATAAGTAAGAATGAAGCGTTCATATAATTCGTCGAAATTACTTAAACTCTTTTACAACTTGTATTTCCTGTGTAGGTTTTTTAAAGCTTCCAACAAAAATATACGATTACTTTTTTCCTCCCCATGCATCTCATTTAAAAAGATATTTTTAAAAGCCTCTCAAGTTTTAAGTTGGTGTCAGAATTTCACTAGATAGTTTATACCTTTTGGTAAGATTAAAGCTTCCTAACTTTAAATTTTTATCATTAAAGTATGTAATGATGTTGTTTTGCTGAAGAGGACATAAAGAGGTGGTTTCTGATCCCCTCCCCCTCACTTAACTTAGGTGGCTACACTTACTTGTCTATGAATTTATTAAACTTATGTTAAAAAATGTACTGTTATAATAATCTTGAACTTGGAAAACATCAAATGAAGACTAATTTTTTTCACTCTAAAAATATGGGAAAATGAAGTCTTTGTTTTTACAAAGAGTTTATTTCAAGACTTTGAATTGAGACTATTAAATTCTAAAATAGATAACATTTGTTAGTTAAAGCCTGGGTTATTTGGATTTCCTCAGTTTGGAATGGGGCTGGGCTGACATTTAGCCATTGCACTATTCTTAGGGGGAAATGGCCATAATAAGCAATTTAATCATAAATAGAACTGTGTGAAGGGACTGTTGTCTTCTTTCAATACAGGGTAATGAAGTTAACTGCTTGGGACTACTGCGTGATACACCCGTTTGCTGGTTGTTTTCATGTGTATAAGTTAGGGGACCTGTAGGAGGCAGAGCTTCATTTCTGTTTGCCAGATGTATCTTTGAAACCGGTAGTCATTTAAAAATATTTAGCTCAGTGGATTGAGCACAGGCCTGCGAACCAAAGAATTGTGGTTCGATTCCCAGGCAGGGCACATGCCTGGGTTACAGGCCAGTTCCCAGCAGGGGACCCAAGACAGGCAAGCATACATTGATATTTCTCTCCCTCTCTCCTTCCCTTCCCTTCTAAAAATAAGTAAATAAAATCTTTTAAAAACTAGCCTGGCTGGTGTAGCTCAGTGGATTGAGTGCGGGCCTGCAAACCACACAATCATGGTTCGATTCCCAGGCAGGGTACATGCCTGGGTTGCAGGCCAGTTCCCAGCAGGGGACACATGAGAGGCAACCATACATTGGTATTTCTCTCCTTCTCTCCTTTCTTTCCCCTCTAAAGATAAATAAATAATCTTTAAAAAAATATTTGCTGGTTTGAATTTATACTAATTCAGGCAGGCCTTTACTCTTCCCCATCACTTAGTAAGGTTTCATTTTGTTAAATGAAGAGCTTTGCCAGAATAAGATCAAAGCCATTAACACTTAGCAAAATTGTTTTGGTGTCCATAGGAATAAATATTGTTGATATTTTAGAGGGGTTTTTTTGTGTGTGTGTGTGAATAAAGAATAGAATTTACATTCACATGATTGCAATGCTTCTTGTATAGTGTAACATTATACTCTGGTATCTCTATCAACAATAACACTGTGCTAGACATGGAGGTGTTTTATAATACTTCTTGATCTTTTATAGTCTAGTTAGGGGAATAAGACTAAGGCACAAGGAATGTTAGAGAATAATGTGAAATCTAGTACTAAATTGTGAAGATGCCAAGAATGGGAATGAATAAATAAAAGTAGAACTTCATGGTACAAATATACTGGAAAATGAGTGTGACCCTGTTAAGTTTCTCTTCATTCAGTGTTTTTAGAGCATGTTCATGCATGTGCTCCCATTGATAAATGTTAGTGTTATTTCTATTTTAGAGATAAAAGACTGAGGGTCTGAGATACAATCTGCTCAAAGTTTTAGCTCAGATACTTGGCTAATAGACATCCAAATCAGGGTAGTAGCAATTGAAATGGATTGATATAAAAGAAATTGAAGGGGAAATGAAATGGACTTAGTGATTGATTAATAATACAGGGGTAGAGAAAGCAGAAGAGGCAAAGATAGTTATGGAGATTTTGAACCGAACAGATGGACAGAGAGGGGTTGGCATTGCTAGGTAGGAGGAAGTTGGGAGAGGAAATTAGTGGCAGAAATTTCAGAGCAGATTAACTTTTCAACATGTTGAATTTGAGGTCACTGGAAAACACCCATCAGGTCAAAGGAGGGGAGACTGAGAGCCACTAATGCAAAGGCCCTGGTATAGAAGCAGTAACCCTGGAACAGAGCAAAGCCCCGAGACCTGGGCCTCAGCTTAGTGTCCCCCAGGTAGGGGATGTGGAAGAAGGAGGAGAAAGAGGAAGAGTATGGTTAAGGAGTATCAGTACAGTGGGCATCACCAGAGGCAAGGGGATGGGGTGGAATGAGATGATGGGTCAGCAAAGAGTGGTTGGTCCTCGGAGGCAAGCAGAGGTCTTTCTAGATGGAGAGACTCACAGATAGGTGATGGCAGCGGTGGAGGGTTTTCATTGGTTGCCGCCACCAGCGATGGATGGTTCCTAATTAGATCTTTGTAACCAGGCTCCATCGTGACTGTTTCATGAGTAACTGGCCTGTGTGTTTCGACCCTTCAGGTGGTGCTGGAGTGCTACGTGAGAAAGGACTTGGTTTACACCAAAGCCAACCCAACCTTTCATCACTGGAAGGTCGACAATAGGAAGTTCGGGCTTACTTTTCAAAGTCCTGCTGATGCTCGAGCCTTTGACAGGGGAGTGCGGAAAGCAATTGAAGACCTCATAGAAGGTACTGAATTTGTCACTGCGTGCTTGGTGGGACTGTTAACTTTCTGAGTTATTAATTCCAATTGTCCACCATCATATAATTTTAGTTTATATGCAGGTGTTTTGCGGGGGCCTGGTCAGTAGATGCCAAAACTTTAGGAACAGCCAGGAGAACAATTATAAAGTGGAGAATACAGGGGGGAAGGAGGTGGGTTTCAGAGTGTAAGGATCGTTCCCAATTGGTTTTTAGACTTTACTTTGGAAAGACAAGTTCTAGCTTTGCATGTGAATGAGTTTTTGATGGAGTCCACTTCCCCCTGACTACTGAAATGGCTTTGGTCTGGTCTGTCTTGACTCAGAAGTGGAGACCGGACTCCAGTGGGCCCAGACGGCCCCAGGCCTACTGCCCTTTCGTGAACAGAGCCCAGGGCACAGCTGCCACTGACCGGGAAAGGGCCCTAGGACTCCTGGAGCCCTGGTTTGGTTTGGGCCCTGGTCTCTGGTGAGTGGTCAGTAGACATCATGTTGCATTTGATCCTGGCCTGGGAGGCTCTTAGGCCGCCAGACCTCATGGGCTTCTCTGGAGTCCAGAGACGCAAACACGGAGGTTCTCCCCTTGAACACGTCCGGCTGTCAGATCCGAGGGGCGATGGCACCGCAGCCCTGTGAAGAAAGAGGTGTCCAGCAAAGAGCCAAACTCGGAGTTAATTGATTATACAATATTATATCAATTTAGTCATAAAAGAGTGTATGTTTCATCTGTTTAAGAAATAAACTTATTAGGAAGTCATTTTATTCATTGTGGATTTGTGGGAAGAGAGAAAAGCAAATCTTCAATGAAAAACTGCTTGACATCAGTAGTAAGACAATTGTAGCCAGAACATGAATCTGTAGACTACAGCCACGTGACAGCCTGTGAAAATGACTGTTCACATCATTGGTCTTACATAAGTAATGAATGGGTAGAATGTTAAACATCGCTTTGAAATGTTTAGAGAGAAAATAGCTCCTGTATTACTGATAGCAGTTTGCAGAGTGTCAGTGTACTTAGTTACTGAATCTACTAAATTGATTACTTGCCTTTTTTTTTTCCATATATACACTCTACTCAGCTGTATTCTATCAAACTGGCCTTAAGCAGTCAGTGATTGACTTGAAATAATTCAAATAGCAGAGAAAAATCCTGAAAGATCAATAGGAATCACACAGAGGGTATTATGGGACTTACTCTTCCTCTGGTGACTCACTGGAAATTTAAATATTCCTCTTCCCTTTCTGAGCCATTTTTTAAGATCTAGCCAAGAAAAGGAGAAGATGCAGAATAAGTTCTTCTTTTGGTGTATCTATCACTCACGCAAATTTAAATACTTTTCCTTTTGGCCATGACCTGTCCTTTGTTGAGCCAATAGGTACTATTAACAGGGAGCTGGGGGAAGTTCTACTGGTCGGTGTACCAGAATGAGGAAAGAGATGAAAAAGTAAATGCAGCGAACCCTAAAGGACCCGCTCATCCCACGATGGAGTAAACCAGGGTTTCGGCCTGCGGAAAGAGCAGGCGCACTGGGGCCCTAGGATTGCCAGGGAGAAGTACTGCCCTGGGGTCCACCGAGAGGGTGGCTCCCTCAGCCTGGGTTTCAGAGTGCAGTGTCCAAATTTCAGAACAGGAGGTCACCATGCACCAAATGCCCCCCTCAGTCCATGGAAAGACCAGAAAGCCAAGACCAGTTTACACAGTGAGGTGATGGTGGGTCTAACCTGGGAGTTCTCCTCTCGACGCTCTGCCCACTGTACACAGTTGGGACCTGGGGGTCGCTGGCGGGGGCTGGCCTTGACCATGTAGCCCCAAGCAGTGGGCAGCTCTCCTCGCACCTCCTCCCTGTGTTGCCTCTCTGTGTGCTTGTTGTCTAGTGGCTGGTGCAAAATTTGAGGGGTTCACTGGGAACAACAGTCTGCAGAGTTCATTCAGGGAGCATCCTGGCAAGAATCAATGAAAGAAGAGTAAATTAAAAGTGTTAATTCCCAGGTAGCATATTTCTGCTGGTGATCCAAATACGAAAGGAATGGAATGTGGTTTTATTCACATACACCCTTTAAAGGGTTGGGTCTGACTTACCCTCTGCGAAAACACTCACTACATTTTTTGTCGTTTCAGGCTCAACCACGTCATCTTCTACCATCCATAATGAAGCTGAGCTTGGGGATGACGATGTTTTCACAGTAAGTTCTCTGTCCTTTGCTTTCCACGTTAGTGGGGAATGACTGGGGGAGGTTCTGTTTAAGGGCATGAGAGACACTGCAGCTTGGCATCTGCTGTGCTGTTGGGGTGCCATCAGAGAGGACTCTCTGTCACAAGTTTTTCTGTGCTGGGTTTACCTTCATTTTTCCTGTTGCGGTGGTAACGTCAGCACGCGACATAGCAGTATCGACTCTCTCGGACCTGTCCCAGGTTCTCTGGCAGTCTTCCCTCAGATCTACAGTGAAAACAGCTGTCTGGTTTGCCTGGACTGGCCTAGTCTTAATGCTGAAAGTCCCTAGTCCTGCAAAACACTTCAGTCCCAGGCAAATCAGGACAATTGGTCACCCTACTGAGAGTCTTCAACACACCCGCCTCTGCAGCACCGCAGGAAAAAGCCAGAGTAGCCTGGCTGCTGAGTAATTAAACATTCGCTAAGAAAGGCCTGAAGGCTGAGTGGGGTTGGGCCCGACTATGCTAAGGCAGGAAAGGGCGCGGACGTTTTGACACAGCTTGAGTTAATGGGATATAACTGGAAACACGATTTCTCAGCTTGCTGCTTCTTTTAAGTCCTGGGCTTCTAGAAGTTAATTAACAAACAGTCCATTGCACGCCTGCTGTGTGCTTGCTGCGGCGAGGGCAGCATTGTCAAACTCTTGGCCTTGACCTACAGTATGAAATACATTTATGTTGGAACCTAGGGCGCGCGCACACACACACACACACACACACACACACATCCAGAGACACCAGAAACCAGACTGTCCTTCATACTCTGCACTGTTATTTTTTCTATTCTTTTTCATTTTTTCTACTTTTAATTATGAGACTTTCCAAGCACATAGGAGAATGTGAAGAATAGTACAGGGAACACAGTCAGCAGTTGTAGCACTTTGCCCCGTTCGCTCCGTCTGTGCACGTGGCTGTGCACACAGACGTGGGCATGCACGCCCCTACCTTTGTGCTGATCAGCTGAAGGTCAGGCGCCTCTCATGAGTCCAGCACCCACCTCCTAAGAGTAAAGCGTCCTCTTGTGCAAACACAGCACCATTGCTGCACCTAAGAAAACTAATAGGAATCTGATATCATCAGTAGTTCCCCAGTCCTTCCTCAGTTGTTCCAAGAGTATCACTTGTAAGCTAGTTTTTATTTATTTTAAAATATTGGTTGCAACTCTTTAAACTCGCTTTCTAGTAGACTCATCATGCAGCTAGTGATTTGAAACACTACTTGCGGAACACAGAGGTGTGTAAGCCATAGCTCCAGCCCTCGTGCTAGATAACAGGGTAGTTTGGACAGAGATGAGATTGGCCATGAAAGGCTTAGAGACTGGCACAGACTGTAGAGGACTGTGAACCAGAGTCGCTAACGGGAAGGGGTGGGGGTCGGAGAAGACTACTAGGAGGTGAGGCTGCCCTGGATCTGTCATTTGCATGGGGTTCGGCAAGTGGCTGCCCGCTGGGAACCGCAGGGACGTGTGTGAGAGTTGCCCGAGTGTTGAGGGTCCCAACCCGCTGTGACCAGGGTGGGTGGGGGATTTCAGGAAATGGACTCGGTTGTCCTTCTTGGAGTGGCTGGTGTGATGTGGCTCCGAACAGGCTTCCCATGGTGCTCCAAGCAGAGCTTCTCAGCAGTTGGCGCGATGCTTACATCTGTTCCTTTGTCACATTTTGAGAGACAAACAATAGCAGGCGGGTTAAAAGGTGGCTTCCTGTGCTCTAGAGCAAAACTGTCCTTCGCAGCTGCTTCCCAGCTACCTGCCAGAAGTGATTTATAGAATTGGGAGAGGGCAAGAGGCAGAGGGGTGATAGAAGCCAGCATCCCTCCTGGTTTTGCCCTTTAATCCACAGGGGATAAGCATCTGCTCCAGAGTCATGCCCAATGCCTGGAAGGAAGTGCAGAAACAGGCCTGCTGCTTCCAGACACGTGGAACTCACTGGAAAAGGAGCTTCACCTGATTTCGTTCTATGTAGCCCCAATGTATATGACCCGTTGCTTCCAATGCATTTGTTTACAAATAAGGGACTGTTAGTAATGGGACCTCCCTCAAGACATTCCCAGTCATCAGGCCATCGACTGTTAGGAAGACATCCCATGCAGTGATGGGCAGGTCAGCAGCAGCTGCCGCACCGTGTTTCCCGTTTGTTTGTGAGCTCCCTGTCGGTAGACTTAGCCCAAATGAGATGTCTTCAAGCTGGAGCCGAGGAAATGAGCAGCTGCGACAGCTCCTGTGTAGTCCACAGCTGCCCACAGTGTGCTGCCTTCAAACACTTTTACTACTAAGACAGACGTTTAGAACTTGGAACTCATTTGTCACTGAAAGAGTGTAAGATGGACTGGGGTTAGGAGAACATTCTAGGAGAACAGCATGCGTGTGGAAAGACCTGTGGAGGTGCCACTGAGGACCTAGGAGTGTGTCTTCCGTTTCTGTTGGTGGAGCTTGGGTTTCCCTGTTTCAAGGGATTCCTTGGGCTGAGGAAGGAAGCAGGATGTTGTGGACAGGACGCTGACGCACATCCCACGTTAGGGAATGCAGTGGAGGAAGGGGCACCCGGCTCCCCACGGAGCAGTTTTCTGGCCTGGGTGCCCACCAGGCGTGGGCTGCTGCTGCTCACACTTCCCAACCCTGACAGGTGTCCCTCCAAACAGCTTGTCTGCCTGCCTTCTCAGAACAGGACAGGCATGTTGCAGTGCACACACGTGTGCACAGCTGCCCTACCCATGCACCTGTTGCCAGTGCCCATGGCTCCCTGTTCCATTTTACTGCCACCAGGCTGGTGTGCATCCTGCCAGAACCACCACAAACTCCCAATTAGCAGCCGTTCCAACTTTGTATGTTTGGGCCGTTTACCCACTAGTGTGTCCTCATATTTCCCCCTTGACCACTAGTGATCATTGTCTCTTGTTAAAATACCATAGCACTCTGTTGTTTATCTCTGGCCACTTGAGAGCCTGCCCCTCTTTTGGCTTTCCTGTCTTAGCTTGCTGAGTGAATGGATCTTCATCCAACTAGAAGCAGGTTATTTATCATTCCAATTTCTGCAAGCCTATAGAGCTTTGCTCTATCAATGCCCAATAAAAGGGTGACCTGAACCCCCAATACAACAGGTCCTCAAGTAATGTCATTTCAGTCAATGTCATTTCATTGTAACGTTGATGAGATGGTGTAGGAACCAACATCACAGACAGACACGGATTCTTCAAGTGCGACCTCAGGAGAGCGCATCTGCAGTGCGTGCGCGCTCTGGGGCGGGTGGGCCCAGAATCCGCTCAAGTGCTGTGGGTGCTTCAGCTGTCCTTGCGCTGAGTGGCTGGATTCTGGCTCTAAAGCTGGGGGATTAGGGAAATATTTGCTTCATAGAAAGATACTTGAAAGTGTATAAAATAGCTAAATCTTCATCTTCCATAATAAGCAGTCCTTAAATAATATCTAAATCTGCAAATCAGGAAATAGTATAAACTCCATGGGATTGAAAAAATGGAGACAAATACAAGAGGGGCCACAGGAGTTCAGAGTGTACTTACTCCTCTGAGGAGGGAGAGGCGCAGACGGAGAGGGGCAGGACTGCTGTTTGAGATATCAAGTGATCTATGTACATGAATTGATCTTTAAAAAAAAAAGAATAAGAGAGGTCTTCTCAGAATGGGAGAGGTCAAGGGAGATGGAAGGATTGAGACAGACACCTTAGTTACGGCAGCTCGTCCCGATCCCCCTGGCTGGGGGTTCAGAGATAGAGAGACGCGGCAGGGGTTGACTTCTGTGGCTCTAGGTGCACTTCTGCCCTCTGTATTCTCTGTCTGGTGTCAGGAAGCAGTACATCCACTGTGGACATAATGGCACATTAGGACAAGAGTTAGCTGGACATTTATTTGCCTTGCTGGGTGGCGAGGGTACCTTAAACCAGCCACCTCTTCAGAAAGATAGTTCTTGGAATTTGAGAGGCTTTTGAGTCTTAATCCATGAGTCAGACAGGTCACCGCCTAAGACCTCACAGTAGTTCATAGAGGAGGAGCAGTGGACGTGGTCTCCCAGCCTCTCCAGTTCACCATGGCTATTTTCCTCTTCCTCTGTTGAATAATCATATTCAGGGTCTCTCAGCTGTTCTTTTTTTTAAACCACCACCAAATATAAGAATTCTACTTTAGGGTTCTTGTGGACTCAAGTTGGAAAGAGGAGAGATAAGAGAATAGATATGTGCCTGATGCCCATGTGGCCCGTTCATGTGGCGGACCTGCTGCCTGCCTGCTCAGCACGTTTCGCTGTCTAGTGATTCCCAAGATGCAACTGGAAGCTTGACTGCAGCAGGGCCCACCCTACACATACCAGGTTTGACTTCTTTTTCCCACCCTTTAGGTTTCCTATCACCTGAGTATTGTTTTTGGATTTGGGCAGCCCTTCTCAACCAGTCATACCTAATTTAGCCCTATCATCTTAGAGAGTCCATATAAGGATGGATCCTAGCACCTAGCGTCCATCCTTATATAATTAGGTTACTTGTCCTGTGCACCTAGAACGGTACTGACCGTGTACTATCCTTGGCAGAATTGAGAAGAGGATCTGTTTAATCATTTTGTTCGCATCTGAATTCTCTCCTAGAGCCCAGTTGCACAAGGTTGTTAGTTGGATTATGTTTTGATATTTCATTGTATTTTATTTCTTTGGGTAGGCAGTCCCCCTTCACATAGGAAGACTGTTGTGTCTGCTGTGCACCGTCAGCTTCTAGCCCTGTTTTGCCCAGACTGGAAAGCTTCATCCTTCCTCATGCCCTGCGCGTGAACCTTTGACATCCTGTTTATTACCAGCTGCGTTTTATTACTTTCTGGCTATTTGGAGCAGTTGTCCCTAATGATACCTCAGACCCCACCCGCCCACCCCAGGTGGTTAGATCAAGTGGTTGAAACCAAAGTACTGAGAAGCACTTCTTTGTATCCTAGATGGGCCTTTGAGTATTTGCAAGTTGTACTTTTTTTTCACTCTTGATTAAGTAGGAAAAACCAAATTCGTTGAATGTTGTAATTACCAAGGTTTCATTTGTAGTAGAAGAGAACAGAGTGCCACAAAATGTTCCTTTTCTTAAAGAGTTTTTCCACTTCATCTAGCCCCAACAGACATTAAAACTGAAGGCACATCTACCGGTTTTGCACTAAAATGGATTTCACTTACTGATTTTCGAAGAGTATCTTTTAAAAACTGAAGTGGTGTGTGACCCGAGTGGGTGGAGTTTGGAGGTGAAGGAGAGGCCTGGGTTCTGCACTTGGTTCTGCCATTAGTCAGCCGTGATCGTGGAGATCTCTGAATGCAAAACCTGCTCAGGGCAACGGGGCAGACGCATTTCCTTTGGTCTCTGTGTACTGGCCCCAGGGAGGGGAAGGGGAGGAGCTCTGGTGTGGAGCGTCCCGGCCCTGCGCCTGCACGTTCACATACATTACTGGCTTTGGGCCTCACGGCCACCCGAGTCCATGTTGACACTTCATTCCTGCAGAGGAAGTCACCCAGGCTCAGAGAGGTGAAGTGACTTGTGCTCCTTTCCACCTTCTGCTCAACCCGGAATGCACACCCCTGATCTGCTTGCTGCCTTTCAGAAACCTTGAAAAGGAAATGTTTATTCAATAGGTTTTAATAAATCTTACCTATCAAACATACCAGATATTTCCCCGTTCATTGCAAAAGAGCCTCCTAAAACAGTGGACTTTTCAACAAGGGCATCAACTTAAAACCTCAGCCTTCTGTGCTTTGGAGACGGGGGTCCCTGGGCCCTCCTTGAAGACCCCAGGATCCTTTTAGAACATCAGCTGATCAAAAATGTTTCTGTGTCCCTCCCTTTGAAATGAAGAGACTGGGAATAGAGTGGGGTGGGGGAGGGGGCCATGAAAAGAAAATAGATTGGAAATGTAAATTCTATAAAATGTCACCAGCGAAATGGGTCTATGGTGGTCTATTAAGAAAGACAAAAATGTCCACCTCTGCCTCGTTGTGGACACTGGGAAGCAGCGGCCCAGAATGGCTGCTGGCCACGAGCCAGCGGGGCGCACGCACAGCCTCGGAAGGTGGATGGGAGCTGATTGATCTTCTAAGTGACAGTTATCCAGCTCACATTGCATAGTTAGAGGAGGATCTTTTCTATTCAACGTGTAATACCTTACAGTGGCTAAATTAAAAGAATTAAATGACTAAGGCTCAAATGAGAGCTTTGAAATGCTCTCAGTTTCAGGAGGCCCAAAGGCATCTTGCTAACTCCCCCACTTGTGTCTTTCTTCATTCGCACGCAGCTCATCTCATTTTTTTGAGCTGTGGATAGCGGGACACTATTATTTCCATTTTACTAATTCATACAGAGTACATAGTCAAGGTTACGTGAAACCTGGCCTTCCTGCTCCCAGCCCCCAGCCCTTCCAGTGAAGCTCAGCTGTGGCTGAGCAGAGTCCTTTCCTTTGCTCTCGAAAGTTCACCAAAGTTCAGAATTTAGAAGCATCAAATTGTTTAAGCATGTGGGTATTTCCTTTTTGTTGTTGTTTTTCCCCAGTAAGAGAATGCCCACTTTATCTACCCTTGGGTCCCAGAGGGAGTAATGCCCTAGCATCTAGGACGGAGTTATCTGCCCCAGCAACCGCCTCCCTACCCAAACTGCCTGCCAGCTGGGACCGTAGAAGAGCTTGTGCCTGGCCGGTTTTCTGCTCTGCCCGCCCCTTCGAAACAGGACACCCAGAACCAGTGTGGGCCCTTAGGACAGGTGAGCCAGTGCTACCTGTTCCCAAAGACTGTTGACACAGTGGGTGGCAACTTCCTGTTTTCCAGAGGAGAAAGGATTGGCCACAGGCCTGGCAGTCTAGTAGACACTACAGAGAAGGTGCACTTTGCTGACGAGTTAGCAACACCAGCTCATCCAGACCCCCTCAGCCAGGAGCCTTCTGAGGCTCTCAGCCTTCCAGTTCCCTGTCTTCTGGGAGGCAGAAGCAGCCCAGGGTTCTATGTGGTCAGTCTAGTCTCAGCCCAGGATAGAGAAGAATGGCATATATTTATGTTTATATTTATATTTATATATACTGTGCGCGGAAATATCTAAAAAAGTAAAACAAGAAGCCCTTGGTACAGGAAGAATGCATCAGATGTTGATATCTATTTTAGTTGTGCATTGCAGCAAAAATAATACAAATTGTGGTCATAACTACTAGTAAGCCATCTTTAAAAATTCAAAATAGCAGCCCTGGCTGGTGCAGCTCAGTGGATTGAGCACAGGCTGTGAACCAAAGGGTCACAGTTCGATTCCCAGTCAGGGCACATGCCTGGGTTGTTTCTCTCCCTCTCTTTCTCCTTCCCTTCCCCTCTTTCTAAAAATAAAATAATAATATAATAATAAAATATTGTTTAAAAAATCAAAATAGCACCATCTGCAGATGGCAGAAATCCTACTTAATCATCTGAGTGAATCCACTAACTCTTTTGGGGGGAATATGATTTATGGATTATTATTGTTATTTGTTTTTATTGATATATAGTTGACATATATCCTGTGGCTTTTGAGTCAGTAAAGCAACAGTCAGACCCCTCTGGCCTGTATTCTTAGTAGGAGACAAGGATTGTGCTTAAAACTATCAGCTCGTGTGTTCTGCGGACATGCAGCTGGGGAGGCGGCAGTGGCCCACTGGAGGTGGGGAGCTGGAGGTGGGGAGGAGGAAGTCGGTGGTTGCCAGCCTTTCCGGAGTCTCGTCGGTAACTCGGTGCCAGCGTCCTACCCAGGAGGCTGTAAACCAGGTTCCCCTTAGTAGTTAGTTCCAAGTGTCCTTGGAAAACCAGCCCTGTGCACACCTTTCTCCTACAGCCGCTGTCTGCCATCTGCTGCTGCCTTCTTCTCTACCCTCAGCCCCTTTTGGAAAACAGATTTAGCAGGAAAACCCAGGGCAGTTGAAGGGATGCACATAGCTCTAAAAACGTTTGTTTTACTTTGAAATGTGTAGCCTGACCCACCCTGAATGCCCCCAAAAGCCCTTGGTCTGTAGCCAGGACTCTGTCCCGGGATGGGTAGCTTCATTTCAGCAGATGGCCTCCTCGGCTGGTCTAGCCTCTTGGTCCTTCCCCGCCCTCCCTGAGCTTCCCTTGGTCAAAGAATTTAGCCTTCCAGGTGAAGGCGGCTCATTCCCGGGCCAGGTGGACAGAGGCGTGCTCTTCTTTAACCACTTCCAGGTAAACTCAAGGGCCCTCCGCAGGTCGGGGGGAACAGCCAAGTGTCCACGAGGAAGAAATCATATTTTGTAAAATATGCCCGTACACAAGGAGGGAGCCAGCCACAGTGTTAGCATGAGTCATTGATCCTGTGGTCTCCTTTCTCCAGGCCGACCATTGCCCACCCAACCAGGCAGCACTGACCTTGGGGGGAGCAGGCGGCCTCCACCCAGTGCCTTTCATGCTTCAGATTTTGACTGATTGTCAACATATCATAACATTAAAGTCTGTTATTCAAAAGGAGAATCTATCAACTTTAGAAGCTCCACGGTTTTCCTCTCATTTGTTAAAATTAAATTCTGGAGAATTCTAGAAAATACCTACATCCTCAAAGTAAGTACAACTTAGTGGCTGCAGAGTCCAGACATTGGAAGCTTACTGATTTAAAGAAGTTTATCTGGTGTTCACTGATAAATTTGAACCTCTCTTTTCTGCCCCTGGACCTTAGTCCGGGTTGCCCACCCATTCAGAATGCCCCTCCTCCGGGAAGCCACCCGGCCTTACCCTGCCCATGTCACCTCTGTGTCCGAACCCAGAAATGCTCCAGGGAAGGGGTGGGTGTTTGTACAGCCAGAATGGGTTTGGTTGGGCTGGTCGTGGCTCTGTTTTGTGTTTTCAAGGTTGGCAGTGCCCACCCTTTCACCTCAGTGCTCTCAACTCTTGCTTCCCGTCCTTCCCTTTCTTTCTCACCCTGCTGTTCTTTCTCTGCTCTTCCTTGTCAAGCTCTTGTCTCGGCTTACTGCCCTGTGGGAGGGCTTCAGAAGCAGGTCTCACAAAGTATGTTAATTACTCAAAATACATGAATTTTTACAGCAATCATAGGAAGATTAAAAATGTAGTCAAAGGTCTGCCTCTTAAAAAGGGACCAAACTTAGGTGGTTAAGAAACACAGCCCCCGTGTTACAGATACTGTTCCAAAGCCCAGAGAAAGACGGAAAGCTGCCCAGCTCAGCCTACAGGGCTAGACTGGCCCTGCTGTGAAACGGGGCGAGGAAAGGTCAGGTGGAGAACCTCGCCTAAGTAAAATATTAGTCCCCGCGGCCTTGCTATTCCCAGCAGGCGGCATTGAAGGGTCACTGTGATGACTATGTTCAATTCCGGGGAAGCCTCCCCTTTTAGGAAGCTGAGGTCCCCGAAGGACCTTTGCTTTTGTTCTTCTGTAGTTCAAACCCACAACTGTTCAGAGACACCACTGGAGACCAAGGCGAGTTTAAAACACAGCTGGAGGCTTTCCAATGTGAAGGTGTCCGATTGGGAGGTGTCGTGAGCGTGTGCACAGCAGAGTGATGCTGGAGGCACCAGCTCATGACTGTGTGTGCACTCAGCCTAGTGGCTGCTTCCCTCCTGCCGAGTGTGGGAACCTCGAGCAGAGTGAGGTCAGAGGTGCATGCGGGTAGGAGGTATTTCCCCTCACTGTTCTCGGAGATGCCCTGATAGTACATCCCTCTCGTTTGTAGGTCACACTCACCACTTTGCAGGATCTGTCCAATAGTGTAGATGCAAAGTAAGCCTTGCAGAGTCCACACCACTGCAGAGCAGTTCGGCGGGGAAGGCTTCGGGAGACAGTGAACTGGGGGCATTCCTGCCCCTTTGCACAAATCTGTTGTTAGGTTAGGAGATACTGAATGGCTTTTATCAGGACCACATTTGGGAAGCTTTGCACTTGACTCTGTTGAGTGAGAATGTGCTGTTGGGGACTAGGGAGGTCGGATGGGGGCATGTCTGATCAGTTCCTGTACACTAGGAAAACTGGGTGTGCCTCATTTCTCAGAATGACTTTCTATACATCGTTAACCTGGACATAGGGTGCGTCAGGGAAACAGCTGACTAACACCGAGGTGATCGTGATGTGTTGGCTGTTTTCTGAACACTAAATACTGGTGCATGTTACCGTGTTCAATACAAGGGTGGCTTCTAACCTCAGAGAGATAACTGTCGTGTGGGTGTTGGTTAAGAATTTAACCCTTGAGATCTGAATCATACTGAAGGGCCTTCCTTATCTGCTCATTCAGGAAGTATTTGTTGAGATCTTTGGAAACCTTTGTGTTGCACTGGCCATCCCCTTATCTCCTGGGTTTGTATCAAGCAGGGTGCACCTTCTTACTTGGAGAAGTTGTACTTTTGTTGAGATTAACACAACACCTGTCAGAGCAGGCACTGGAATGGGCCCACCTGAGCTTGAGAAACTGCCACGTGGAGCGCTGAGACCCCCAGTGGGTTTGGGGATCAGGGGCTGCCCGCCAGTCAGCAGGGTCCTTCCTCGCTCAGAGTCTCCATTTTCCTGTGTGTGACGTGGGGACTACTTCTTACCTGGGACCACGCCCACAACAGGTGGCCAGGACCTGGACACACTCACATGACAGGAGACCGTCAAGAGTTCTGGTTGACAGCAACTCCCGTGTTAAAGTCGGTGAGAGTTGGAGGACAGGCAGAGTTTGGAAGGAAGTCAACCTTCTTGTGTATCAGCTTAGTCTCTTTCAGTCACTGGGATTGAATAGTAATTCTTACCCGAGTTTGGAATCAATTTGAGGGGTGGGGGAGCTACTAGACCCTTTGTGGTCCTTACCATCCGGGGGAAGTAGATGTCTCAGGACCTGCCCCACCAGGCACAGGGTACGGGATCTCTGCAGCCTCCCTACAGCGAGCCACTCAGTCCCAGGAACGGCCGCCAGCATGTGCTCTTTGCCCGTGGGTGGCTCTTGAGAGGCAGAGGAGGGAGGTGGCAGGCTGCGTGCCCAGTTCCACTCCACCTGTGGTGGAGAGGAGTGGGGGTCAGAGGTGTGACATGGGTGAAGCTGCTGCCTTAGAGCAGGGATCGGGAGTGAGGAAAAGTGCACGCACTCGGTGAACCAGCACATCTGCTGAAGTTACTGCAGAGGGGATCAGGACTCAGGCTTGGCTGGATTTAGAAGCTCAGAGGGCGCTTTCCCTGTCCCCTCACCACTATTCCAGGCTAAGGGACTCTTAGATCTTGACATAATTGACAGCATTTTTTCTGACCTCTCCATCAAAAGCTTTCCATATTGCCTGAGAGGACCACGTGTCTGCATATGGGTTAGCCACTGTGGCCTGAGGGGTTGGAGACAGGCATCAGCCGGGCATCACTCAGACCGCACGGATCAAAAGTCCAGGAAGGTTAGGTCCCCGAGAGGTGCTGCACGTCGTCCACCCACTTCGAAACATTAACGGCAGTTGTGTTGCAGAATGGAAATGAGTCTCCTTTTTCCTAATTACCTGTAGTCCCACTTTGTTGAGCATTTATTACTCTACAAATGGGAAAGGGGAAGTAAAAAATAACTTTTCTGTTTTGCTTTGCCCCTAAAAGGCTGTACGACACTAGCAAAAGACCAGTGAAATTAAAATATCAATAAGCAAATGCGACAAGGAGGGTATAAGTAAGGAGGAAGGAGTTCCCAGATTCTGGTCTGAAATGGGGCACCAAGAAAATCTTTCCATTTCTTTGGTGTTGAGGGAGGGCCCCCGACTCTATGGAGGTGAAGGGTGGGGTGGGGAGTCTGGGGGACCCTGGTTTTGAAGGTGGTTGCCAGCTGCATTTAATGAAGTCTTTTACGAGCCTGCGGCTTGTGGGGAGCGGTTGTGCAAAGTGGCCCTCCTTTGGGCCTTAGGTGGGAGCATGAGGCACCTCGGTGGGAAGTGTATTGGGAGGCAGCAGGGCCCCGTGTTCTGGCCACATCCATCCCAATATTGGATCACCTTCCAAAGACACTGTCTGGCAGGCTCAGGTCTCCTCTCATGGCCTCTACTGGGAAAACAGCTCTGCATTCACCCCCACCGATGGGGGCCTTCATCCCCCTGTGCCGTCGTCCATCTTGCTTCCAGTTTAAAGTGAACCCCGAAGCTTTCCTCCAACCCAAAGATTTCTTCCTGAAAAATTTCTCTCTGGAAAGCCAGTACCCACGATACCCTGAGGAGCCTCATCTCCTGAGTCTCCAGCTGGGACTAGCCCCACGTGCAGACACACGAGTTTGATTCATACCGAGCTGCAAGTGGGTTGACCATTCTTAATGAAACTGGGGTTCACCAGCAGGAGGCCTAGTGCAGCGAACCCTTCCCCAAAGTCTGGTTGCCGTTCCCGCATTTGAGAAAACAAACCCAACTTTCCAGGGTGTGTGGCTGGGTTTCTCTGCCCGCTGAGCCAGCCACATCACACTGAAACAGGCTTGCCCTTCAGGGGTCCTCCCGCCTCCCACAGCCAGGATAAAGTCAAGCTTTCGGGAAGCCCAGCAAGACGCCACTGTAGGGGTAGACAGCATGTTAGAATTGGTGTGTGGGTTTGGTTTTTGTTTTTTCAAATTAATTCTTGGTTTCTTCCCTCTAAACAGACAGCTACAGACAGTTCTTCTAATTCCTCTCAGAAGAGGGAACAACCTACTCGGACAATCTCCTCTCCCACTTCCTGTGAGCACCGGAGGATTTATACCCTGGGCCACCTCCACGACCCATACCCCACGGACCACTATCACCTCGAACAGGTGAGTGGCAGCCTCAGTCCTCTGATGTCAACGAGGTAGGTGACTCCCCACTCTGGGCTGGCCCCTTCCTCTCCCCGAGGCCAGACCTCTTCCATGCTGCTTTTACCACCCCACCCATATCGGAGGCGTCGGTGGCATCTCACCCCTACCTAGAGTTTTCTGTGTGGGGGACACCTTGTACTTTATCTCATTTAATTCTCACAGATTGCCCTGCAAGGTAGGTCCACAGCATCCCCAGTTTATAGCTGAGGAAGCTAAGGCTTAGAAAGAGTCCCTGGTGGAACAAAACTCAGACGCAGGTCTGTGCTGCTCCCTACGTTCCTCTCTCCAAAGGCTCTGACTGAGCGTGAGGGCGCGGAGCCCCAATCCAGCCTGGAGGACACCCTGGCAGCTTGGCAGCAGGCCCAGGATTGCTCAGGGACGTGTAGCTGGAGTCTGGAATTCAACAATTCAACCAATATTTACCAAGCAGCTGTTTAGCAGAGTAGGTTCCCAAACTGGGGCACGGGCCAGTGTCCCTGAGGGTGATGTGGCCCCTCGTCGGCTCTGAAAACAGAAACAAGGAGCACAGTTAACATAAAGCTGTGTTTACCTGACCCTTTTTAAAAATAATTTTATTTTATGCTTCCCAATAGTTTGGCATTAAAATCTTTTTTAAGATTTTATTTATTTATCTTAGAGGGGAAGGGAAGGAGAAGGGGGGGAGAGAGAAATATCAATGTATGGTTGCCTCTCATTCGTCCCCTGCCGGGAACCGGGAACCTGAAACTGGCCTGCAACCCAGGCATGTGCCCTAACTGGGAATCGAACTGTGATCATGTGGTTCGCAGGCCTGCGCTCGATCCACTGAGCTACACCAGCCAGGGCGAAATCTTTTTATTCTTTATTACAATCACATTACAGTAGCAATAGATAGGAAGTGACTTTTTGACTGACTTTGAAAATAAAAAAAACAATTAGCTAAGCCTGCGTCTGCTCCCAAGATTTGTTCTGAAATCCTGTGGGATGATTTTCCAAAGTCCAGCAAACTGATGCCAAGGCTCTAACAGGAATTAGAGCAAGGCGCGTGCGACTCGGTCCCTGCTCCCAGTCTGGCGGGCAGGAGCGCAGTGGGTACATCTGATTGCCCTGGAGAGATGCTACCGCTGTGACAGTGACAGCAGCAGGCATCGAGTGTGTCCTGTGTGACAGACTCGGTGTTGACGTGGCACTGATGCTTTCTCTTCATTCTTGCAACAGCCCTACATAGTTTGGAAGTTGGGGAAACTGAGTCTGAGGCTAAGCAGCTTGCTAATAAATTGCACAGCCCAGATTTGACTCAGTGGGCTTGCTGGGAGCCATGTTCTTGCCCCTGAAAAAGCCTTCATGTCCAAAGGACGCCTACGATGTGAAGTCTCATTCCCTGCCACCGCTGAGACATCCTATGCCAGGCAGACTCACCTGTGACTAGTCCGTGACAGTTGACTCTGCACCCGCCGCCCTGAGCGGACCCTGTTGTGAACTGGAGGAGGACCGCCTACAGAGCCCAGTCTCCCCCGCAGTTGGGGTTTGAAGGCTGGAGGGTGTGGCTGTGGGGCCCAGCTGCCTGGGCCCAGAGTCCAGCTCCGCCACTCACTGTCTGAGGTCCTGGCAGGATTCACACCTGGGCAGTGGCCTCTGGAGCCTCTGCATTCTCACCCTTCCTTACCCAGGCATCTCATGTGCTCAACCCCGTTACTGGTTCTTGTCAACCTGGCAGTTCTGGTCCCTCTTTTGAGCATGACCCACAGTGAGAAACGCACTTTATGTGGTGACCAAGGGTTTAATGTGTAATGTGCAGTGTGTGCCAGGATTTGCCTATTTCGCTGGGCGGGGGGGGGGGGGGGGGGGGGGGGGGCCTCCNGCCGCTGCTCTTACAAAAGGGAACATACTGTGCAAAACCTGGCGGAACTCATGTAAACTGTTAGAACTCAGGCTGGCAGTCACTGGCGGTGAGGGGGTTGTCCTCGGCAGGCTTCTCACCACTACTTGACCTGGGTGTGTCCAGCTTCTGAAAATTCAGACTCTGTTCTTGCAGTGTGCACACTTTCCCGTATACGTGGTAGTCCTCCAACAAAAACCGGGAGGGGGGGGGGCGTCAAGCTGTTCTCCACCCATTCCTTTGATTTCCTGGCCCAGGAAAGGATTGAGACTCACAGTTTAACACATCTTTGCCCCCACAAGGTGAATACAGGATGGGCCCATTTCTTTAAGAAATGCCTTTGTCAAGGTGAAAGGTGCATATTGGATTTGGGGCCACGGTGGGGGGCGGGTGTTGCTACTGCTATAAAATACTCTCTTTTCTCTTGGGGCAGCCGATGCCCAGGCCCTACCGCCAGGTGAGCTTCCCGGACGACGACGAGGAGATTGTGCGCATCAACCCGCGGGAGAAGATCTGGATAACGGGCTACGAGGACTACAGACATGCGCCCATGAGGGGCAAGCACCCGGACCCCTCGGAGGATGTGGACTCCTATGTGCGCTTCGCCAAGGGCGAGGTCCCCAAGCACGACTACAACTACCCTTACGTGGACTCCTCAGACTTTGGCCTCGGCGAGGACCCCAAAGGGCGCGGGGGCAGCGTGATCAAGACCCAGCCGTCACGAAACAAGTCCCGGCGGCGGAAGGAGGACGGCGAGCGATCCCGGTGCGAGTACTGCAGGGACATGTTCAACCACGAGGAGAACCGGAGGGGCCACTGCCAGGACGCGCCCGACTCCGTGAGAACTTGCATCCGCCGGGTGAGCTGTATGTGGTGTGCAGACAGCATGCTCTATCACTGTATGTCGGACCCCGAGGGCGACTATACAGACCCGTGCTCGTGCGACACTAGTGACGAGAAGTTTTGCCTCCGGTGGATGGCTCTTATTGCCTTGTCTTTCTTGGCCCCCTGTATGTGCTGTTACCTGCCCCTGCGGGCCTGCTACCACTGTGGAGTGATGTGCAGGTGCTGCGGGGGGAAGCACAAGGCGGCCGTGTGACTGCGCGCCCCCTCTCCCTGCAGCCACAGCTACAAGGGAACTGGTCTCCTCCAGCCCCCATCCTCTCCCCTGCTCCCTGGGACCTGGAGGTGCCATTCCAGCCCGGGGAACCTGCCTGGTGGACTCTGCACCCCCCGGCCACCAACTCATCCATCCGCGCACCCAGTGTTCTGAAGAAAGGAACCTCCGCGCAGACTCCCGTGTATTAACAATCTGTAATCAAGCTGTCTTATACCTGTGTTGATTTCCTGCCTTTCCTCCCACCTCCTCCAGTTCGAAGGTGACTGCAGGTGGAACTGCTGATTTCTTTGGTGGGTTCTGTAGTTGGGCTTTCCAGGAGCATCAAAGACTATCTTTCTCTTGGCCGAGTGCCTGTTGCCATCGCGTCGCTGGGGTCCTGAGGAAATGGGACGGCAGAGTGATGAAACCCAACCCGGAGCACTGCAGCCTGCAGGTAGTGCTCCTGTCCGGAAGGTGAGCTAGTCAACAAACTTCTACCGCGAAACAAGATCGCTTTAACTTTTCTAAAGCCGCATCCCCCGTGTAAGCTGCAGTTTCTATCCGGAGCCCATCATCATTTTCTGCCCCCCACCCCAAATCTGTCAGTTCTTCACGATTCAAAACATTCACCCACAAAAATGACTGAAAGTTGAGCCTTAACTTCGGATTAACTTGTGAGAATCAGGAAAATTCCTTAAACTCGGGCCAGGGCTAGAAAGGGGATTTCAGATTTCTCTGAGCCTCCCCAGTTATCCCTAAGGGTAGAGGTTTTTTAAATTGTGTTGCCACCACTTCTAAAAATTTAGCAACATTGGAAGAAGAACACTAAGAAGTTTTGCTCATTGTTTTGGAAACCAAATACTCTTTCAAACACAAACCAGTGTTGAGAAACGCGAAGGTCGTGGTAAGGAAAACCATCAGAGCTTCCCTCCCACTCCGGCCCCAGCGGGTAGTTTCTGTTTGAGATGGGGGAGGATTTTAAATATCGTAAATTTGAGGAGTGGTGGATTGCATTTCATTCGTGGGTTTGTGTATTTGCTTTCCTTTTGGACTCGATTTCAAGTCACCAAATTCATTTTATACTTGGGAAAAAACAAGGCCATATGTAAAAAACCCTTCCGATGCCTAAGTGTCTTTCTCCTGCAGCTCCAAACCCAGACTCGCCACTTCGTGCGCACAAATGGTTGAGGCAGCAGGCTGGGTCTGCCTGTCGCCTTGCCACATAGGAGGCTTCGAATTAGCTGGAAAGAGTATTTTTTCTAATCTATTGCAAGGAATAGCCGAATCTTGAGGCAGAAAGAAGAGAAGTGAAGAGTGGTTTACCTGTACCTAGCATAGTACAATCAAAACGTTGTGGAGAGTATGGGGACAGGCTTGTCCACACCGGCTGTTCCTCCCACCAGGGTCTTCCTGTGGTGACAGCCAGCGGAGGGCAAGGCCTGGGCCCTCTCCCCTGCTGCCCCCATCCCTTCCCTGTTGCACACAGAACATCAGCCTTCAAGGAAAGGGCCTTTTTTTCCAGTCTACCGAGAGTACCGGGAAAGTGCTGGCCACGCTTACCTTCGTGGGATGTTTTTAGCTTGTCTGAGAGCCTGTTGCGTTCTTTGGTCAGGTCGTCGGTGTAAATACCCAGTGTGCTTATGCGTTCGTTGGTAGGTGTTTCCATTTCTTAGAGTGACTGGTGTGGGCCTCTCAGTCTGGAAAAGGAGCAGAGAGCTGTCAGTCTGGTGAAGGAGGAACCACTTCCCTGCCTGGAGAACATCTAGAAAACCTCCACCAGCCTCCAAACGATATTGAGAGACCACCCCCGACCCTGCCCCATCCCCCTGAGGTTTTTCCTCAAGATCTTTCTCAAGGTCTCCTCTCTACAAAGCACAACACTAATGTATGTTTTGTCAGACCTCGGTTCCAGTGCCCCTATTTATTTCAGTGAGAATACACGCAGCCCAGGCACTTCTTGTCGGCCGTCTCTGTTCAGTTCCTGTTTCTATCTTCCTTCACCCCTGTCCTGTTCCACCCGTTTGGAGAGTTATGCCAGTGGGTCTCACTCCACGCATACTTTCTGGTTTGTGAAGGCAGCGGTTAAGGGCACAAAGGACAGCCATGGGGACATTGATGTAAATACGTCTCTCTCCAGTTGCCACACTGCAGCTGAACAGTGTGTAGCATTTTCCCAGTCAGCTATGCCATACTGATGTCAATCATTTGAGAAAAATTATTCAGATTTTATTTTTGTATCTGTGGTAACAACACATTAACCAAAAGATTGTCTGTTTGGAAGCTCCCCCCAACCCCCAAGCTGTTTGCTCACATTAACAAATTTAAGTGCCTGAAGCATAATTCATTCTTTACCTGTATACTAAAAACCCTGTTGTATTGATTTTTTTAATAACAACCCTTTTTACCTCTGTGTAAAAAATATATATACAAGTGTATGATGTACATTTTAAGTTCTTAACTTTTTTTATGGTTTCTAATATGTATGACCAATGTAGCCATTGCTTTCCAATGTACTGTGTAAATACAGACACATCCTACGAGACCGCTGGCTTCGGGCTGTTTTTCTGGCGGGAGATGGGAGGGCGTCTGAGCCTCTGCAGAGGCGGGAGTTCCCGCCCATGGGATGGGAAGGGGTTTCTTTTGAAGAAGGGTGTGCAGACGCAGGTCTGTTCTTGTGAGGCGCTTCCCTCTCAGGCTATGTCATATTCCCGAGGGGAGACTGCAGCTCCTCGGGCTCGAATGCCTCAAGTGAAAGGAACGTTGTATGTCACCACCCTGGGGACACCCCTCTTCCTAGGCCTGGCTTCCCTCCCGTGCCTGCTCCTCAAGAGGGAACAGCTGTGCTTCCTCTGAGTTGTTTTCCACCAATTCCTGCCGAACTGTGTGTGCGTGTGCACACTCCTCACGGGTGTGTGGAGTTTGGAAGACAGTTTTTTCCTGGAAACAATTGTTAAAACTTCAAGACCCTTGGTCTCGTTAGAGTGGTTCCTTTTCACTGACATTTGGCCCTTCCAGTTGGGCTCTTTGGATGCTCAGAAGTTACAGGGACTGTCCTCTGAGGAGATAAAACGTGGGGTCTTTTTAAGGGTCACAGAGGAAAGAAAGTTTTGGCTCTTCCTTTACAGAACTAAGTTGGACCCTTAAAAAGAGATGTGTAGAGGGGCCCCTCAGTCTTAGTTTTAATTCCTCCAGAAAGGAATGGCCTTGGCAAAGGTGAAAAGCAATAAGAGAGAGTGAGAGGGAGCTTAGAAATGACTGGAGAGCGTAATGAAAGCTGTTAGAGGGTCACTGACCGGATTATAGTGGATGAAGAGGCAACATCCAGTGTAAAACATTTTTTCAAGAAGTTTCATAGTAAAGGAATAATGAAATTGCTCTGGAGTAGTGAATAAAAAAATTAGTTAAGATCTGCCAAAGCAATATGTATGAATTTACTTGTGACAATCCTGACTACATTGTTCGGGTTTTAGAAAAAGAAACAGGAGAATCTGGAAGGCACCTCCAGAGCTGCAGTGGAGAAGGAGCCCTAAAGTCTTACTTGATCCTCATGCCCCTCAAGGTATGTCCCTCTTGCTGTCCCCGTTTACAGTTGAGAAACTGGCTCGGGAAGTGTCAGTAACCAAGGTGACCATGCAACCACGAGGCAAGGACTGAACCAGGCTCCCCCTCAGTGACTGACGACATAGCCCCTTAGCAGGCCTCACTCTGATACTTGCTTCCTTTCCTGTTCTCAGGCTTGAAAATAAATGGACACTGGTCAGGAGCTTTGCTCTGTCTGCCCAGTTCTCTCAGTCCCCTCTGGTTGCCCCAGGAGTCGCTCCCTGTGCCTGGTGCCCTTTGTACGCAGCCAGGAGCGGGGCGCACAGGCGTGTCATCTCCTTTAACCCTCTGCAGAGTAGCGGACACATGTCCCTGCTACAGTGAGGAAGCAGGTGCAGAGAAACTGTGTTAATTCAATGAAAATCGCTGGACAGGCTTTGTCATTGCTGGCCATTAGCCCGTAGGCAAGTGACTACCCTTTTGAGGCTCAGTGCCCTCTGGTGTAGCAAGTGGAACAACACCTCCACTCAGCACAACGCAGGGGTGACATGGTGTGCTGTAGTTAGGGCGTTGCACACACAGGCTGCTAATTCCTTGCTCGGTGCTCCTCTTCTGGGAAGGACAACCTCTTTGGAAGCACAGGAGGCTGAAGCCATTGTAAATATTTTGTGCCTATATTTTAGGCCTATAACTTATACATTGAGATTTTTCTTTAACCTCTCTGCATTTCTAAATTAGGTTTTAATTCCTTGCTGGTCCTCCTGGATCTGTTAAGTGAGAGCCACAGAAGTGTACTAGGCTGCTGGAATCCTCAGGAGCAGAAGAGACAAGAAGGGCGTCACTTAGTGATAAAAGGAGAATATAACATTTGTAAATAATCACACACCCCACACACAGGCACCTGCATATATGTAAAGCAAATATTAACAGACCTAAAGGGAGAAATAGATGGCAGCATACAAACAATCAGTGCGTACATCATTCGGCAAGAAAAGCCATAAGGAAACAGTGGTCTTAAATGATACATTAGATCAGATGGACTTAACAGATCATAGTGAACAGTTCATTCAAAAGCAATTAGAATACACATTTTCTCAAGCATACGTAGGACGGTCTTCAGGGTAGATTATGTTCGGCCAAAAAACAACTCTTAATAAATTGAACAAGTTGAAGTCGTATCAAGCATCTTTTGCAACAAAGACATGAAACTAGAAATCACAAGAAAATGAAAGTTCACAAATATGTAAAGATTAAACAACACGCTACTGAACAACCAAGAGTCAAAAGAAAAAAGAGAAATAAAAAATACCTTCAGACAAATGAAAATGGAAATACACTCAGACTTATGGAATGCAGCAAAAGCAGTTCCAAGAGGGATGTTCGAGATGAATGCCAACATTCAGAAACAAGAAAGATCTTTAGTGAATGACCTGACTTTACACCTCAAGGAACTAAGAACAAACTGAGCCCAGATTAGTATAAGGAAGAAAAAGAGCAGAAATAAATGAGATAGAGACAAACAACAATTTCAAGAGAACAATAAACCTAATAGCTTTTTTTTCATAAAAAGATACACAGCCCTGGCTGGTGTAGCTCAGTGGATTGAGCATGGGCCTGTGAAGCAAAGGGTCGCCAGTTCGATTCCCAGTCAGGGCACATGCCTGGGTTGCAGGCCTGGAGCCCAGGGCAGGGTGAGGTGTGTGAGAGGCAACCACACATTGATATTTCTCTCCCTCTCTCTCTCCCTTCCCCTCCCTCAAAATTAATAAATAAAAAATTAAAAGATAAACAAAGTAGACAAAACGTTTAGCTATACTCAGCAAGAAGAAAAGAGAGGACAGAAAATCAGACATGAAAGGAGATGTTACAATAAATACCATAGAAATCAAAGGATCATAAGAGACTACCATGAGAGAGCGACTATATGTCAACAAGAACTGGATAACCTACAAGAACTGGATAAATTCCTAGAAACAGCCCTGGCTGGTGTAGCTCAGTGGATTGAACACAGACCTGCGAACCAGAGGATTGCGGTTTGATTCCCAGTCAGGGCACATGCCTGGATTGCGGGCCAGTTCCCAGTGGGGGATGCATGAAAGGCAATCAACTATACATCGATATTTCTCTCCCTCCTTCCCTTCCCCTCTAAAAATAAATAAATAAAATCTTTTAAAAAAATTCCTAGAAGCATACAACCTATCAATAATGAATCAAGAAGAAGAAAACACTTATAAAAGATTGAGTCAGTAATCAAAAAAGCCTCCCAACAAATAAAGTCCAGGACCATATGGCTTCACTAGTAAATTTTGTTAAACATTACTAACCCTTCTCAAACTCTTCCAAAAAATGGGAGGGGGAACGCTTCCAAACTCGTTATGTCCCAAATTAAACTGATAACCAATACCAGACAAGCTTGCCATAAGAAAACTATGTACAGGCCAATAAACCTGATAAACATAGATGCAAAAATCCTCAATAAAAACATTAGCAAACCAAATTCAACAATATATTAAAAGGATCAAGGGGGATTTGTTCCAGGGATTCAAAGCCTTACTCAACACAAGCAGGTCGGTGTGCTGTACCACATTAACAAAGATGATCAGAAACCCTGTGATCATCTCAATAGATGCATAAAAAGCATTTGACAAAATTCAACATCTGTGGTTTTAAATAAAAAACAGCCCTGGCTGATGTGGCTTCGTGGATTGAGCACCGGCCCGTGAACCAAAAGGTCGCTGGTTCGATTCCCAGTCAGGGCACATGCCTGGGTTTCGGGCCAGGTCCCCAGTAGGGGGTGTGCAAAAGGCAATCACACATTGCTGTTTCTCTCCCTCTCTTTCTCCCTCCCTTCCCCTCTCTCTAAATAAAATCTTTTAAAAAATAAAACAGTTGATATACAGGAAGTGTAACAATGAAAGCCATGTTTGATAAACCCACTAAACAGTGAGAAGATGAAAGCTTTTCCCTTTAAGAACAAAACAAAGGTGAGATTAAAAGTCTCACCACTTTTGCCCTGGCTGGTGTAGCTCAGTGGATTGAGCGCGAGCCTGTGAACCACAGAATCACGGTTTGATTCCCAGTCAGGGCACATGTCTGGGTTGCAGGCCAGTTCCCGGTTCCCGGTTCCCAGCAGCGGATGCATGAGAGGCAACCATACATTGATATTTCTCTTCCTCTCTCCTTCCCTTCCCCTCTAAAGATAAATAAAATCTTAAAAAAAAAAAAGTCTCACCACTTTTAATCAACATAAAAGTTGATTAAAAGTTAGAGTTCCTCTTTTGGGAACTCTAACCAGAGCAATTAGGCAGGAAAAAGAAATAAAAGACAGAAATTGGAAAGGAAAAAGTAAAATTCACTATTTGCAAATAGCAGATATGTATGTATATGTATATATGTATATGTATGTGTGTGTGTGTAGAGAGAGAGAGAGAGAGAGAGCAGGGGAAGATTTCTAAAGACTCCACCAAAATACTTTCAGAATAAAAATTTCAGTTAAGTTGCAGGATACAAAAATAATCAATATATGTATAAAAGTCTTTTGTGATTCTATACGTTAATGAACTAACAGAAGGAGAAATTAAGAAAATCCCATTTACAATTACAACAAAAAGAATAAAGTACCTAGGAATAAATTTAACCAAAGAGATGAAAGACCTGTACAATAAGAACAAGGGCATTGATGAAAGAAACTGAAGACATGAATAAAGGGAAAAATATTTTGTGCTCTTGGGTTGGAAGAACATTGTTAAACGGTCCATACCACCCAACTGCCCTGCAGATTTAGTGCAATCTTCATCAAAGTTCCAATGGTCTTTTTCACAGAAATAGAACAAAACAGTCCTAAAATTTTAGAACCATAGAAGATCGGATAGTCAGAACAACCTTGAGAAAGAACAAAACTAGAGGCATCACATTATTTTTATTTCTGCCTATACTACAATGCTCTTGTAATCAGAATAGCGTGGTATTGGTATAAACACATAAAATCAATGGGACAGAATGGAAAACCTAGAACTAAACCCACATTCATATGGTAGATGAATTTCCAACAAAGAACATACAGCAGGGAAAGAGCAGTCTTTTGTATAAATTGTGCTGGAAAAACTGGACAGATGCACAAGAAGGAAAGAATGCCCACACAGATTACTAAAATTAGAGCACTATCTTACACCGTATACAAAATGGAACTTAAAATAGATTAAGTACTTGAAGGTAAGCGCTGAAACCATAAAACTCCTAGAAGAAAATTAGCATTAAGCTCCTTGACATTGATCTCAGTGATGATTTTTTTGCTTTTGACATCAAAAGCAAAAGCAACAAAAATAAATAAGTGGTACTATATCAAACTAAAAGCTTCTGCACAGCAAAGGAAACCAGCAACAAAATGAAAAGTCAGCCCACTGAATGGGAGGAAATATTGGCAAATGATATATTCAATCAGTTGCCTCTCACAAGTCATGACCAGGGACTGAACCTGCAACTTAGGTGTGGGCCCTGACCGGAAATAGAACCAGTATCCTCTCATTTTGCAGAACAATGCCCAACCAACTAAGCCACACTGGTCAGGACTAGCCTCTTTTTTTTAAAGAAGACATATAGAGCCCTGGCTGGTGTGGCTCAGTGGATTGAACACCAGACTGCAAAGCAAAGGGTCACAAGTTACGTTCCCAGTCAGGGCACATGCTACATGGCAGGCCAAGTCCCCAGTGGGTAGCACTTGAGGGGCAACCACACACTGATGATTCTCTTCTTCTCTTTCTCCCTTCCCCTCTCTCTAAAAGTAAATAAATGAAATAGTTTTTCGAAGAAGACATAGATAGCCAACAAGTACACAAAAAGGTGCTCAACATTACTGATCATCAAGAAAATACGTATCAAAACCACAATGAGCCCTGGCTGGTGTGGCTCCGTGGATTGAGCGCAGGCCTGTGAACCAAAGGGTCACTGGTTCGATTCCCATTTGGGGCACATGCCTGGGTTGTGGGCCAGGTCCCCAGTATGGGGCATTCAAGAGGCAAAAACCACAATGAGATATCACCTCGCAGCTGTTAGAACAGCAATTATCAAAAGGACAACAAACAACAAGCATTGGTGAGGATGTGGAGAAAAGGGAACCCTTGTGCACTGTGGGGGGGAATGTAAGTTGGTGCAGCCACTGTGGTACGGAGGGTCCTCAGAAAATGATCAAGAGAACTGCCACACGATGCAGCATTTCTACTTCTGGGCCTTTATCCGAAGAAAAGACTATATGCACCCCAGTATTCATCACAGCATTATGTACAGTAGTCAAGACATGGAAGTAACCTAAGTGGTTGCTCAGGTAACTATTGATGGATGCGAGGTGGGGGAAATGTGGCGTATACATACAATGGGATACTATTCAGCCACTTAAAAAATAATCTTGCCATTTGGAACAACATGGATGGACCTTGAGGGCATTATGCTGAGTGTAGTAAGTCAGACAGAGAAAGACAAATACTGTATGATCTCACATGTATGTGGAATCTGAAACAAAACAACACCAAGCTCATACATACAGAGAATGATCGGTGGTGGCCAGAGGAGGGGTTAGGGGCAGGCCAAATTGGGGAAAGCAGTCAGAGCCACTGCAGTTCATGGTACTATGTTATATATTCAGAAGTTGCAGAGAGAGTGGATCTTAGAAGCTCTCGTGAAGAAAAAAATTGTAACTGTGTGGTGAGAGATGTCAGCTAGACATATTTTGGTGATCATTTTGCAATATATACAAATGTCTAATCATGTTGAATCTGAAACTAATATAATGTCTATTATATCTCAATAAAAAAATAGAGCAAGTATGAGAATATACTTGTCTTCTATGTCTTCAACTTAGACAATAAAGAGATTTGCAAAATAAAGTAGTGATTCTTTCCTCACTAAAATATTTTCTGTTTGGAAAAATAATTATTTGTATTAAAATGTTATTTGTGTTAATATGTTTATTGTTACTTTAAAATAAATTTTTAATAATTAAAAAAATTCTTTACTTTTACTTTCCAATGCAAGCATATCAATAGCTATCATCTACTTAAACTAAAGCTCTTCAGTATTCTCAATAATTTTTAAGAGTATAAAGGGATCCCGAGAACAAGAGTTCATGGCCTCTTCCTGTCTTTGGTAAAGAGGTCGTTTTTCAGTCAACTCTGCTCTTCTGACTCTCTGTCAATACAGCTTTGAGCTGGCTTTTCTCTGTTTAGGGTTACTTTATGTCATCTTCTTATTTAACCAGCTCTCTTTGTAATCTCTTCCTCTTATCTCAGACTGTTTTGTCCCCTAGTTCCTTCTTTGGCCAGTTCCACTGAGGCCTTATCTTCTTCTGCATCTTTTGGAGGACACAGAATAGCAGTTATCAAAGATTAGCATCCGTTTCTTGTAGAACAGTAATGTTCAAAGAGATCTGCCTCTGGGCGTTGAGGGCGGTTTTCTTCTCCCTGAGGCTCTATTATCTTCACTGGCCCCTTGTTGGTATTTTTCCATTGAATGGAGAGCCCTCTATCCAGACTCAGCCTTGGCATTCAGACAAGGCAAACGCAGTGTCCTTAGGCCCCCGTGTGGGCGCTGGCAGCTTCCTCTCATGGATCTAAGCCTGCTTAGCTCAAACGTCCATCCCTGGCGAGCATTATCGGCCGTGTCTCTGAGCCAGCCTATGGCCGCTGCTTCTGCTCAGCTCTCGGGATCTCCGATCAGGCTGGAGGATCGAATGTCGTTTGCAGACCTTTGAGCAGCCAGTCCAGCCCCCTCCCTCTCCCGGCGCTGCTGGTGCCACTTCCTGTAGCAATTAAACGTCTGGAGATGAGGCATTTCTTCAGCCTTCCTTTCCCATCTGTGTTGTGTGCTGGGAATTGCAGTCTTTGTTGCTTTGGAGAGAGGCAAAAATAAAGAATAAAACTGGCTGAACTAGAAGACAGTTCCTGCCTGTCCAGGTGGAAGATCATCGCGAACAGAGAGACCAAGCCAAACAAAACTATTTCCTTCCTTCCTGGACGCTATCTGTCCTATTCCGGCTCCGGGGCTGGCAACACCAGTGGTGTGAAGTCCAAGCATGTTCTCCTAAATGCATCCCAGTAGACAACGTGGTTAGTAGAAATCCTGCCAGGATTTTGGCTCCTGGCCTTCTCTTTTCGGCCATAGGGCCGTTGCCAGGTTTCCGTTCGGTGTGAGACTTCCTCGGAATCTTAGGGGACGCTGCGAGGGGTGTCAGGTGTGTCTGGTCTACCGCTGCTCTCGCCGGGGAGCCCTTCACTCTGGCTCTTCTGTTCGGGGGTTGCTCTATGTCACCTTTTGGTTTTAGCAAGCTCTCTTTGTATCTCTTCTGGCCATTTTGTCAAATGAATATCTGTGGCTTGGCGCAGACAGCATCCCCTATTTTTTTCCCTCTTTTGTCCGTCAAGCCTAGGTAATAACTACCTTTCTCACGCTTGCCCTCCTCTATTAGTAATGATGGCTGTCTTCTGAGTTACTTTCAAAAAAGCCTTTTCCTGTCAAGAGAAAATAGATCGTGTCTGCCCGGCCCTGAAAGCTGACATTGTTGGCTGTCACCAAACCACCTTGTACAGAAGGAGGGACACGGGACCCAGGGCTGTGGCCCCTTTCTGTGTCTGGGGCCAGGAAGTCGTGGTATGGTCCCAGTCTTTGCTTCCTCACTTGCTGGATGGGCTAGACAGACAAGCTGAGCTGAGAATGCCCTGCCCTGGGGTCAGACTGAGCTGCCATTGCTTCAGGGACATGTTCGGGAGTCAGCAAAGTGGCAGAAGACATCCAGACCAAAATCGAGAACTACAAGGCCACTCCTTTTGACAGCCCCTTCCCCAGGCAGAACCAGAGCAGGACCTGTGAGAACTACCTGGACTTCCCCGCTGCGAAAAGGCAATGACTGCTAAAGGGGGCGATGCTCCGTGTGCGAATGGTACTGCCCTGCATACAAATCCCTTTGCCCCATATCTGGGTGTCGGCCTAGGATGGCTGCTGGGTAGAAGGCACGTTTCCAGAAAGAGCTGAACTGGCTGTGCCCCACCTGTCCGTCTTCCGCCCTTCTCCCAAAAAGGTGAAAGGGTACCTGAGTGTACCCTACCCTAAGATCCTGAATCACGGCTTAACTAATGATAAATACTTGCTGCGGAGTGGAGAAGAGGGGAGGGGAGGGGAGGGGAAAGCAGCAAAACAAAAGAAAAAAGAAAAGAAAATGACTCACCTTGCTAGGGCCCAGGTATTTCCATAGTGGCCTTTCATTCTGAGAACTGAGTATGAGCCTGTGCAAATATTTCCGGCCTCCTGCATGCTTGCAGGGCCCTAAGTGCCCTTCACCAGCTTTTAGGTTTGCTTTGCAGGCAGTGAGCCACCGACAGGGAGGCCTGACTCAGAGCACAGGGGCCCGCGGCGTCGGCTGCCACCACCTCCCACCATCGCAGACTTGGCGGGGAAGGAAGCAGTGGGTTTTACAGCTGGTGTTTTTGGTTTAGAAAAAGACCAAGAGGGAGAAAGAGAGAAAAGAAATTTTTTCAAAAATACCTTGGCCATGTAAAATGACACCAAATGTAAGTATACATGCAGTATTTTGGGATGGGAGAAATTGCCTGTTTTACATGATTCATCATTCTTCTTGATGACAGTGGAGGAGGCTTATACTCAGCCTCTGGTATTTTGGGAGTTTGTTCTAACCGTTCTGAGAAGAGGGAGAAAGTCCAAGGTGCTCGCCCCTTCCTCAGGAGAGTCGTGTCTGGGCTGGGTCAGGGCAGGATGGTGTTTACTTCCTCTCCTCTGGTCGGACTACAGAGATTTTAATTTTTCTATCAAAAACTAGGTCAGCTGCCTCATGGTGCAGGAGGACCAGGGTGTGGGGAGGGGAGAAAGCCACGCTTTGCCGAGTGACCTGAGCGTAGAAGTATGTGTTGACAAGACAGGAGGGTCCTGCCTGTGCTGTGTTTCCCAACAGGTGTGTCGGGCTCTCCTGGAGGCCAGCCGAGCACCGCCAAGGCTGGACGGCCGGTGGCCAGGGACACGCAGTCTTTCTAGGATTCAGCCTTTGAATTCCCCAAAACATGATGTGCTGCTTCGAGGCTGACACATACCTTGGCAGGGGCGATGGGGCTTCTGCCCAGAGCTGGGAGTCCCCAAGGGCAGGCTGACCTCCAGGCTGCAGTTCGGCTGGGAGGGGGGACCCACAGTGGGTGTGGTGGCTTCTCTGGACAGACTCCTCTGGAAGCATCAGGACCACAAGAAGCAGGCTGACCCAGGGACCCCATGAGCAGTGAGGGCACGTGGGGAGAGCCTGGCAGCAGCTCCCCAGGCCACTGGCTGGCCTGCTGGAGGCATCCCACTGTCCTTCCCAAACATTCATTGTGAGATAGGAGGACTTCCTCATTCTCCACAGGCATACTGCAAGTTCATTGTCAAGACTTGATAGCCCTTCGTATAAAAGCAGAGCATTATACCTCTGAAATTCAAAACTTCAGTTTTTCAAAGCTGCATTAGACTCCAGTTTGGCAAAATAGGATGCTAAGTCCAAAAGTTAAAACAATTAACTCTACTGTTAAGTTCTGTTTCTTGCTTTGGGAGGCAGTTTCAGAACTGTTTGCCTAATAATAATTTACTAAGGTTCAGCTCTACATTTGTTGCTGGGGGGAGGGTCTGTACGTGTGCTTTGACCATAAAATGGTTATAATAAATAAAAGTCCTCTGCAGATGAATTAGCAATTGAATAGGCCCTAAAAGCTGATATCAGTCCCCAAATCTACTATAATTAACAATAGCCCCACAGGCCTGTGGTCACGGCCCTGCTTAAGGGGGCCCAAAGTCAGTGGCCCACTGGCCTGCAGGATTGGCAGAGACGTTCGCAAGCAGCTCAGGATCACCCATGTGATCCCCCTCCCCGCAGTGTTGCCTAGTTTCTTGCAATGAGGTGTGGCCCTTTGCTAGTTCTGGCGGGCAGGCTATGAAGGTGACCTAGAGAGGCACGTAAGAGCCTAGTTCCATCCTCTTCAGCACGCCTCGCCCCAGGCTCTCACAGAGGCCATCACCCAGGTGGTAAACCACAGCGTGAAAGCAGATTGGGCCATTGAGTCACTACAGGACAGGTGACATGGGGAGGGGCCTGACTCAGGGATTGATAAGTAAAAAATAAATCTTGGTACTAAGCCAATATAATTTTGGGTTTGTTACTGTCAAGACCACCCTGATACAAAGAGCAGAAGCTGATATAAGAGACATCAACCTCTTGACCCAAAAAGCCAGCTTGACTCCAGTGAAGGGAAGGCAAAAAGGTGACAAGAGGTGACCCTTCCCCTACCCTGTGGGCAGGCATGCTGGTCAGTCCCTCACGCTCTGCCCCAGGCCCAGAAGAGGCTTCAGGATCTTCTCACTGGTCTCCCCACCATCCCTCTTCGGTCTCCTGTGTGGCCTCGGGCAAGCTGCTTCATCTCTTTGGACATCAGCCCCAGCCTCCTTTGGTGAGGCAGACGTGGTGGGCCTCTACCTGCCTGGGGCAGTAGGCTTAACAGATGAGCTTTAAAGTTCCTGGCAGCCCCAAGGGCCGCCCCAAGGGGGATGTGATGCAATGGTGACTGGAGGGAGGAGCCTCTGCTCTCCACCTTCTGTTTTCACTCAGAAATGTCCCTTGGGCACCGGGTATTGCTGGGGTCTGTGACTACAAAACCTGCACAGTTGCGTGTTTAGGATGTCCCAAAGCCGAGAGCAGGGCACGACCCCTGGGTGTCATCCCCCACCCCCTGGAGGTGATACAAGTGTGATCTCTGAGCCAGCGAACTACGGAGTGACCCCCCCCCAACTGTCCCCAAGTGCCATCTTTCTTTCATGGTCAAAAGGCACAGTGTTGCTCACAGGCATTTGCAGAGCCGTTTGCCTGAAGATGCTTAATGCCACATCATTACTGATGGCGAAAATATCTAGAAAGTCCTAAGTAATGGACTGGGTACGTTTTCATATATCCATGCTATGAACAACTATGCAGACATTAGTCAGTCAGCCCTCTTTGTACTGACACCAAAGCCTTCCGAGACATGTTAATGAAGAAAGCAAGGTGCAGCCTGGCTGGTGTGACTCAGTAGATTGAATGCCAGCCTGTAAAACAAGGGGTCGTAGGTTTGATTTCCAGTCTGGGCACATGCCTGGGTTGTGGGACAGGTCTCCAGTAGGGGGCGGGTGAGAGGCAACCACACATTGATGTTTTTCTCCTCCCTTCTCCTCTCTCTAAAAATAAGTAAATAAAGTCTAAACAAACAAACAAAAAAAGCAAGGTACAGACAGTGTGGCTGGTACACATTTGTAGACACACAAACTTGTAAACATCTGTGTGTGTGTTCTCTGTGGCTGGAAGGCAACATAAGAAACCAGTAATGGTAGCTGCACCTGGACTGGGGTCTGTTGGAACAGAGTTTGTTTTCATTGCAAATTCTTTTGTACTGTCTCTTACTATATATGGGTGTGCTCTGTTTCCCTTTATGTTCTTGTTTGTTTATTTACTTATTTTTAATATCAAAGAAGTAAAGAAACGAGGCACTGCTTTGGAATCCCAATACTAGATTTCCAGTGAAGCTTCACTGTGTCGTAACTGTGATCTTGGGCAAGCCTCGACCTCTTCATCCGTACAGGGGAGACGATAATAGAGCCTTCCTCATGGGACTGTTATAGGGATTAAATGAGATAATGTGTGAGAGTGAAGCGCAGCACCCATAAAGTATTCTTGGCATCCATTCACAGCACCCATTAGGCTGTTTTTGATGAAGCCCAAAGCTCACTGTCCGCCTGGCCACAGGGCCCAGGTATCTGACAGGATCCTGAAGGCCAAGCCTGGAAGAGTGCATGTTGGTTTTGGTTTTAATATTTTATCACCTGGCAGCATCTTGTGGAAAATACTCATTCACAGCCTCTTCCTGTGCCCTGCCCAGCCTGCTATTAACAGTCCCCAAAGCCTGCTTAAAAAGTGCGCTTCTCCGGCCGTTTCCCAAAACTCCTGCTCTACAGACAGGGTTGATGAATGGCCCGGGGAGCGTCTTTCCTCCTTGAGCTTTTACGAAGGATGTGAGGGAGAGGGCTCTTCCTACCCAAACCAGGGAGGAAAGACTCTCGAAGCCATCGTGTGTCTGACATCAGTTCAGTGACCCTGTCCGTGCCCTCTGCAGCTCAGCATGTCCTAGACCTGATGAGGGCTGCGGGCCTGTGCCGGCTGAGTGCACCGTCCCGGGCAGTGCTGTCCCCAACGGGGGCAAAACTCCGCTGCAATGGGTGAGGGCAGGTCACTGCACCACTCTCGTCTCCTGAATGAAGGGGCCTGGGTGCCTCCTGGGCCATGTGGAGGGTCCGGCTGAGAACCCACGCAGTAACCCATCTGGCAGTAACCCACGCCAGCCTGATTGCCCTCACCCAGAGTTTTGCTTGATTAAAAAAAAAATTTACCCAAGGATATGTTTCTTACTTTTAGAGAAAGAAGAAAGGAGAGAGGGAAAGAGAGAGAGAAACATCAATCAGTTCCCTCCCATATGCACCCCAACCAGGGATCAAAACGGCCACCTAGGTGTGTGCCCTGACAGGAAATTGAACCTGCAACCTTTTGGTGTACGGGAAGATGCTCCAGCCCACTGAGCCCCCCAGCCGGTGCAGAGTTTTGCGTCATCTTAAAAAAACAACCACGAACTTTGATCTTCTGGGTTGGTGAATGCACCCACGTGCAGGGAGTGCGGCCCACCCCCATCCCACGGGACGGAGGCTCCTGCACGTGGGGCCTCCACGCCTCACACGTGTGCTTCTTCGGTTGTTCATCTGTGCTCTGTATCGTGCCCCTTATGATAAACTGGCAAATGAACTGAAGCGGGGAGGCAGGAGAGAAAAAGGAGGTGCCGAGAGGGAGGAAAGAAGAGAGTTGAAGGAGAGGGAAATTTCCCTTGAATAACTAGAGAATGAGCCGAAAGCAGAACATACAAGAAGAGACGAAGAAAATTCTATTCGAACAGTTATTGTTCTAGTGAAAGACTGGCTGTGATATACGATAAATACTCTCTGGCCTGAACGTTCTTCCGTCTTCAAAATGAAAAAGAAAAGTAGACCTGTTTCTCTTCTACAGTCCTAATAAATATAGCATCTCTCACAGCCTGTTGCACAAAACCGAAAGTGAATCATTTCTGTATTAATCATATTAAAAACTGAGCATTACACTAAAAAAAACCCGACTTAAGCACGTGGATTGTGTAACGTCTTCTGGCTCATCCCTTACGAGAAAAGCAGCTCCAGAGTGTGTCCCAATGGCCCGCAGAGCCCAGCCTCACTGACCACAGCCCTGGTTTACTTGTCTGTTGGACCAAAAGTTATCACAGGTTGAGAAAAGGCGTCTTATGCAACCCATGGATGATCTGACGGCTGAGAGTTGGAAGTAGATGCTGGGAGACCCAGTTCTTACAAGCTGTGACCCTGGAGCCAAAGGCAGGATCTCAGAAGCCCTGGCTGGTACACGGGAGGGAACAGCTTGCTTTTGAAAGAACCATCAGGCCTGGACCCTGAGCATCTTGACATCATCCCTGACAGATGGAGACCAGAGACCCTTCCCCCCCGGGCACCTGTGTCACTGGGTTCATGTGGAACCACAGAGGACAGGGAGAACAGTGTCTCCTACGAGAGAACTGAGATGGGACTCTGGGCCACCATGACAAGTGGAAGCTTGGAGTTCTATTTAAGGGACAAAGTAATTGTGATGTTTTTTGTATCAAAATTCAGGAACTCAAATTTGTATTGACTACATCTGTATCCCTGGTACCAGCACAGTACTTGGTACACAGTCAATGCTCATTAAGCGTATGAGTGAGTGACAAGTCCTGAGTCCTTACAAGATCTTCAGCCATCAAATGAAAATTCAATTAGTTTTCATAAGTTTCATTATTTTCAAAGGCAGAAAATGTGCTCTTGCCATGTAGAAAACTGTTCGTCCCTGTTAGAAAACAGAAATTCTTCCTTGTATTGCACGTCACTTCCCTGATCAGTCCCCCAAGCGGCTTCCCATCTCACTCTGGATAAAATCCAAAGCTCTTTTTAAAAAAATTTTATTTATCTATTTTTAGAGAGAGGGGAAGGGAGGGAGAAAGAGAGAAACATCAGTGTGTGATTGCCTCTCACTTGGCCCCTACTGGGGACCTGGCCTGCAACCCAGGCATGTGCCCTGACTGGGAATTGAACCAGCAACCCTTTGGTTTGCAGGCCGGCAATCAATCCATTGAGCCACACTAGCCAAGGCAAAACCCAAAGTTCTTACTGTGACCTTCACAGTCCTCCATTATCTGACCTCATCTTTTTTTTAACCTTATCTTCTAACACTCTCCCCATCTTTTACTCCCTCCCTTAAGCCACACAGGCCTCCTTGCTGTTCCTCAAATGTGTTCCTACCTCAGGACCTTTGCCCTTGCCATTCCCATCACCTGATATACATGCTGCCCTGAGATCTCTGCACAGCGTCATCCTGGCTTCCTTCGGTTCCCTGTTCAAATGCCACCTCTTCAGAAAAGCCTTCCCAGTGCACCCTCTCTCAGTCTCCCCATCCCATGCTCTTTGCCTACACTGATTTATTTCTCCTCGTGGCTCTTACAGGACATACACGTGATACAGTTGTTTGTTTATGGCCTCCTTCCCCACTAGAGCAATAGGAGAAAAGATCTTACCATGTTCATACCTGAGTCCCCAAAGCCTGGAACAATACCGGGCACGTTGTAGGGACTCAGGAAATATTTGTTGGGGAAACAAGTGAATTAAACCAGCAAATTTGACTGCCCAGGTCACCACATCCCCTAGGTATTCTCTCAAGTAGGATTTGATTGGCATGAATTTCAAAAACAAAAATAGGAAGTTGAAGCTGGAGAAGACCTTGAGATCACCGACTTCTTCCTTTTCCGGGCCCCATGGGCGCCAGGGTGCGGGCACCCGACACCTGCCAGGTGGGGGCTTTCCACTGATTGCAAGGAAGTCGCCTCAGTGAGGGGAGACTCCCAGCCCAGGGGCTCTGTGGCGTCTTCTCCAACATCACGGGGCCCGGAGCAAGAGGGAAATGCCTAGTAGACCCACTCTAAGAAGATACATTTGGAAACTTGGCTTAAGATCCCCTGTCCTCTCAAAGCCGCAGATGAGCTTGGCATTGTGGTTCTCCAAGGTGGGGCAATAGTCAATCACATTTCTCAACTGTTGTGAACGATTTTTCTGGAGAAAAATACCAGTCCTCTTTGTCAAACTGGTATTCCCTGGGCACCTTTTGGAAAACACTGGTTTCATGCTTTCCCCCCCCGCTGAAACACCTTCAGGAGTGTGTGGGAAGCACACAGAGATGGTTAGAGGGGCTGAGGGGGGCGGTTAGGTCAAGAGGAGGTGCGGTGCCAGAAAGGATGGGCTTTGGAGCTCCCAGGAGAGGTAGGTGGGGCCTGTGAGCCTGGCTTGGTCGCAAGGAGAGGCCCATCTCTGTGTGCTTCCCTTTCCCCTGCATGTCTCACGAGGCTCACCTTTCCCCTGCAGCTGTGGCCCTCTCCCACCTGCCTCCCAAGGCCCGGAGGGAGGGCCTCCTCCCTCCTGGAGCCCACAACTGCCTGCCAGGGGGAACCTCGGGGAAGCGCCCCCTCTTCCCTGCCCTTGGGCAGCCCCCTCCCAGGGAGCCATTGCCCGATCCAAGTCTCTAAAATAATGACACACATGGTGGACACAGGCAAGTTCATCTGTGGGAGGGAGAGGCTGTGATTCTCTCTGGATGGGGCATCGAAGGTCGTATTTTTCCTCCCTTTTTTTGCTTAGCTTTATTTATTGGGTTGGACAGAAAGCCTGTTAACATTTCTCTGTGCGGTGGCTCTAGTGGAGCTTAGTTGTCTTTAACTTCATTCAAAACAATTTTGTAGATTGTATTGTGATAGCTGTCATATTAGGATGCATTTAAAAACAAACCTAGCAAAATTGGTGAATTTTTGTGCAACCATTTTATTTTATTTTTAAATATTTTATTTATTTATCTTTAGAGGGGAAGGGAAGGAGAGAGGAAGAGAACCATCAATGTATGGTTGCTTCTCGTGCATCCCCTGCTGGGAACTGGCCCCTGCTGGGAACTGGCCTGTGACCCAGGCATGTGCCCTGACTGGGAATCGAACCGCGATCCTCTGGTTCACAGGCCCGCGCTCAATCCACTGAGCTACACTAGCCAGGGCTGTGCAACCATTTTAATATCGAAGATGGAAAAAGATACACAACATTTTTGGTGTATTATTCTTACTTATTTCAGGAAAGGTAAAAACACAACTGAAATGCAAAAAAGATTTGTGCAGTGTATGATGGAGAAAGTGCTGTGACTGACTGAATGTGTCAAAAGTGGTTTGCAAAGTTTCTTGGTACTATTGACATTTTGGCCAAATAATTCTTTGCTGTGGGGCTGTCCTGTGCATTGGAAGATGTTTACCACCACCACCCCTGGCCTCCCCACCAGGAAGCCAATAGCGGGAAGGAGCTGGCATACTCTAAATATTCAAATCAGTAGTCATTGGTGAAAATAAGAAAAAGTGTCTTTTATTTTATTGAAAAAAACTAAATGGCCTTTTTGGGCAACCCAATATTTATTATTTTAATTTTCATTGAAGGATATGTTCATTGACTTCAGAAAGACAGAAAGGGGGAGAGCACAAGAGAGAGAAACATTAATTGGCGCCTCTGTACACATGCCAGTCCTGCCTGGGGATGGAGCCCACAGCCCAGGCATGCGCCCCAACTGGGAATCAAACCAGAAAGCTTTTGGTGTACAGGATGATACTCCAACCAATTGAGCCACCGGGCCAGGGTTCTTAGCTTTATTTTCAACTTTTACTTTTCCACATGTGTTTTGAAAGAAAAGAAAATCTCTTGTAAGTGTCATAGAATCTGCAGATCATTCGGTTCCTCCCTAGCTGTGCGACCTCAGAGTCCCCGACCTCTCGGGTTCTTCATCTCAGAGACGCCCCACCTCGCTCCCGCCTGAGGTTCCCCCAGAACCCCTGCTCCGTGACTGGGCAGCAAGCAGCTAGAGAGCAAGTTTCGGCACCTCCTCTGTGTCTTCCTGCCTGCCCACCTAGTGCCTTGCTCGCTGCAGTGTTTTTATTTTTTTATTACTGCAGGTGCTAAATAAATCCTTAGTGACTGAGCCCAGAGCCAAACACATTTATCCTTGTCATCGCTCCAATTCTGCGAGGCTGGGATGGAGCCCAAGGCGCTGGAGACACAATAAATCTGCTCTTTGGGCCCCACCCACCTCACCACCAAGCAGATGTGGTAGCTGGGAGCCAAGGCTTGCCGCCCCTCCCCCACCCCCCACACCGGCGCTGAGCTGAGAGCAGCAGCCAGCTGGAGGCCCTGGGAGCTGGGAGTCCCCAAGAAGGGCTAGCTGGCCTCGCAAAGCCTCCCCTCCCAGAGCTGTGAGACTCAGCTTCTGGCAAAGATTTTCCCAGAAGGAAGGGATGGGGCCTGACCGGGTGGGTACCAAGGCCACCTCCGGAAACAGCCGTGCCTGTGCTCAATCCTGCCTCCGCGCCTTGGCCTCTGCCACCGGGAGCGTGAGCAAGTTGCTTTGTGGCTCTAGGCCTCCCTTTCCCCATCTACCAAATGGAAAACTAACTTGTATATTTTGGATTATTTTGAGAGTAAAATGAGACTACGCCTATGAATAATCTAAAAACTAATCTCTAATTGAGTAAGTAGCTCCCAGGTGACTCCGAGTTCAGGGCTGGCTTAGTGCCTCAGACCCTTCGCCACTGCTAACCCAGCTGCCGTGGGTGTAACTCATTTAAAGCAAGCTCCAGTTGTAGCTTGGGTGGGGCCGTCTTCCTCCTGGACTCCATAGCCTTATGTGGATATATTAAGCAAAAGAAGCTCATGGTGCATCTTTTGGGTGCCAGACATCTGCTAGGTGCTTCGTATCTTTTTTACAGAGAGGACATTTATCGTGGTGCAGAAGAATAAGGTGGTGTCCAAAGCTGCCCAACACGATAAATGGTAGAACAGGGATCCGGCGCTGCCAGGTCACTGCACCAGAGAGAGTAAGAACCCCTTCCAAAGTCTGCTCACCCCTGTGTTGTTTTGCAGGCTGTGGAATGTGCCGCTCCATTTGTTTAATGCCCATTTGTAGGGAAGCCTTCCTAATGCATCCTCGGAAGGAATGTGCTAAATGGTGCTATATACAAATTCGCTTCTCCCACATTTTAGCCACGCCTTTAAATAATTCTGAGACATTCTTTTCAGGCTATTTGTGGCCCGGGGTGGGAGGGGGAGCCTAGTGCCTTCTTGTGGCTGCATTCCTCTGGGTTGGGAATGGTGATGGAGACCCAGAGCTGGTAGAAGGGAAGTGCTTCCACCAGATCCTCCGGAGGGTGGCCTAGGTCCTCGCCAGCGTTCCCTAAAGACTCACCATCAAACGAGAGGGTAGGAGACTGGGTTCACTGGGTGCTGAACAAACATGACTCGCAACGAGTCTGCTTGGTGACAGATGTCCGAGAAATACATCCACAAAGATGGATGCACAATGGCTTAGATGCGCCCGAGTTTCACGCTTGACCTTCGGCTTCCACATGAGATTAAGGGACAGAAAAGTTTTCCAAAGTCATGTTCTATTTTCAGAAGTAGTTCAAGAGCTGGGGTGGAAGTGGGAAATCCAATATCTACCCACACTACTTCCTCTTATTTTGATTTATGCCAGTGGTTCATAGCTCGTTTGCATTATAAATATTTTGTAAACTCCCTTTAGTACCCCTAATGAAACTCAGGAATTATATAAGCTACCTATACATGGACTTTTGTTTTTGTTTTTTTAATCCTTACCTGAGGATATGTTTATTGATTTTTGGAGAGAGAGGAAGAGAAAGGGAGAGAAATATCAACGTAAGAGAGAAACATCGATCAGCTGCCTCCTGTATGCACCCCAACAGGGGATAAAACTCATAACCAAGTATGTGCCCTGACCGGGGATTGAACCTGCAGCCTTTTGGTGTACGGGGTGACGTTCCAACTGACTGAGCCACTTGGCCAGGGCTACACACATTTTTAAAAAACTAATGTAATACCCTAACTCTAACAGGATGTTTTTAAACCTCAGAACTACTGACATGGGGCCCTGCTGTATCCTGTAGGACGTTGAGCAGCATCCCAGGCCTCCAGCCTCTGATGCCAGCAGCACGTGGCAACCAGAAATGTCTCCAGAACTTGCCAAATGTCCCCTGAGGGGCAAAGCCATCCCCCACTGAGCGCCACTCCTCTAATATAAAGGAAAAATTAAACGATGATAATGTATAATAAAGTCACATGTGTCTCAAAATAGAAACGCTCCAGCATAGCTGTCCTGCAGGACAGACAGAAGCAGCCGGCTGCCTCCACCTACTGACGGATGATAAAGGGATCGGGGTTTAAAAGAAGAAGATCAGAGCTGTTCAGACAAGAATAGAAAAAATAAAATCGCAAAGGTACGATGGACATTGGACTCAGTAATAACAGAACCGTCACCTGTATGTAAGAGAAAGAATAAAATAACCATTTTAAAACAGAGAGAGCACAGTAAGACAAGGTGTAGACTCAAAGTCATAAATGGGCCGAGGTTTATCTGTAAGTACGGCATCAGGATGGTGTCCTATTTTACAACCTGGGGCGTTGCTCTAGTGATGGGCTGCCCAGTACTTAAAAGGAGCTCTAGGCTCTGTACCCTGAGAGGATAGAATGAAAGAGGCCAAGTAGTCGGGAAGGCCAGAAGGGATGGAACCACAGTAATGTCGAAAAGGCACAGGCAATGGGAAAATACATTTTAAGGTGTAATCTCAAAACACAAATTTCTCATGTTACAAAATTAATATAGATAATAGGTATGTTGAATGGCAATGTTATAACAATATTTTTAAAGCATTAACGAAACTCTGAGTTCTTGGCACTTCATAAGTCTGCTAATTATTTGGTACAAGGTCTGTTCAAAGAAATCTCAAATCTCTTACATATTTTCGGTTGGTTTCATTGCACCATAACTGCCCTCCTGTGCTGAAACCCGAAACCCTCTTCAGGAAAATTTGTAGTCAGAACGCTTAATGCATAGAGCCAGCAACCCTCACAATGTGAGCAAATTACTCAGTAATTTCCAGACAAGAAAGAAACTTGAATAAGTTTCTTTCTATGGAGAGTCTTCTAAATTACTGGGCTTTTCAAGTAACTTCTTGGAACTTATTTTCAGGATTATTAGGTTCTAGGCATTGCTGATCTACACTTGTAAATGTGAGTTTCATTTGGGGGAACATTGGAGAGCTATGTGGGACATGAGACAATTCTTCATAATGCGGGACATCTAGCTTCCTCTCCATCCCCAAATGGCAGATGGGTGTCAGCCAGAAACCCCTCCCATCAACTTCCTGTTGAGTGGTTTCCATGACCACATCCCAGATGGGGGTCCCTGCCTCCCAAGACCACATGATGACACTGTTTTGGACAGACACAGATTCCTATGTCCCTCCCACCAGCTGGCGTTGGGGCACAATCTCGCTGTTTCTGTTACTCCTGCCACCTCTAACACATCTGTGCAACTCTGGTTCATAACTTGCTTAATAAAACCTTAGGAGTGGTATTACCAGAGGAAATAGGTAGCATTTATCGAGGGTTGTGACTCTCTACAGCGAGAGTCACATGTGACATGTGACAGCGCCCGGGTGTCCAGGCTGTTATGTCATTCAGGCTTCACAGTGACCCTGCTGTGTAGACGCTGTTACGAGCCTCATTTTACAGAGGAGAAAACTGAGGCATGAAGAGGAGAGTTTGGGTGACTCGTCCCAAGTGACCAACTAGTGACTGGCAGAATCAGGATTGGAACCCTGGCTCTTACTCTGCTATACTATTTCCCCAGGACTGGCTTGTCTGATTCAATTTAAGTAAAAGAAAGAAATGGCCCCAGAGCATAATTTCATAAAAATTTATATGCATTGACACTCAAAGTTTATCCAGATTCAGCACACAGCACAGCCCCCTGCACCCCGTTCCACAGTCCTGGGCACTTGGAGTTGGGGTGGAGGAGGGGCTGTTTGGAATCTTGCCCTGGAAGCCCTGAAAGATACCCCATTATGAAAGAAATATTGAGTTAAATTCACCATATCCAGATTAGCAAACGGGTCTTATCTCAAGTGTTGGTTGATTGATTGGTCATGGCTGACTAGGGTTGAAAAGGATTTTAAAGGCAAGTCAGAGGTCAATATCATCACCAATTAGTAATGTCTGCCCTGGCTCAGGATGAGCCGTGTGGTGGCCCCCATGCTATAAAACTTTCATCCCCGTTTCCCATGGCAGAAAATTGTACTATTGAAATGTTTTCAAAAATGGAAATAAAAATGAAAAAGAAATTTTGGTGGAATTCTAAATTCAGTAGAAAACCCCAGCTTTTGGAATGTCCTTCTTGTGTGATGATAGAATACCCTCAAGGTTATTCTGACTTACTCACTTCAGAAATGTTTTCAGAAATAGGAATAGAAACAAGAAGAAATTTCTCGTGGTGAATTCCAAGTTCACCAGAAAACTCAGTTCCTCAGAGCAGTCCATTCACAGGCGCGTAGACACCCGAGCTCAGGAAGGACTCGAAGGATCAGTTAGACCCGCGGTTCTCAAATCTGACTTAGAGTAGAAACACCTGGGGAACTTCGGAAACATTCCGATGTTTGGGTTCCGATTTAGTTGGTTGGGGATGGACCCAAGAACTGACCTTTTCTTAAAATTCCCCTACTGACTCTAATGCCAAGCCTGGACTGAGAACTCCAGATTTGGTCAAAACCCTTCATTCTTTTTTGTTTTTTTAAGATTTTATTTATTTTCAGAGGGGAAGGGAGGGAGAAAGAGAGGATAGAAACATCAGTGTATGGTTGCCTCTCATGCATTCCCAACTGGGGATCTGGCCTGCAACCTAGGCACGTGCCCTGACTGGGAATCGAACCAGCAACCCCTTGCTTCGCAGGCCGGCACTCAGTACACTGAGCCACACCAGCCAGGGCTAAAATCCCTCATTCTTCAGATGAGGAAGTGGGGGCTGTCAGGAGACGGGTGGTTTTTCCCAGGGACACACAGTTAGCAGGGGGCGGAGTGGATTCTGTGGCATCCTTGGTTTCTGGTCAGGGTGGGCCTGAAATTCCGGGGTCCTTGATGTGCAAAGCTGGAGCCCTGGAGCCTGGGTCAGCCTCACGGTCTGTGTCCCAATGACCATTCTCCTTACAGCTGAGTCTCAAGCTGAGCCTGACCATGCACCGCAAGAAGGCTGGTGCGTTTCTACCTCCGCCCCTGATCCTGGCATTTCCAGTGAGAACACCACACTTGCCCCACTGGGGCTCTGTTGTACATCCGGTTTTTCTTGCCTCTTTCCAAAGGTGTGTGACTTGCTTGTCCTTCATGCCCCTTCACAGCACTGGGCACAAAAGGAAGGGATCAACAAGCAACTGCTCTCAAAGCAGCTTTTAAAAGGTGGAGGAAGACAAGTGTGTGCCCTAACATTTGCGGAATTACCTCTTGGGCGCCAAGCACCTTATGAAGCTACTGACCCTCTCGATAACACTGCGAAGGAGGTATTATTATCCCATTTTACAGACGAGAAAAGGTAGATTTGGGAGGTTAAGTAACTTGCCCAAGATCACACAACCAGTAAACGGCACAGTCCGGACTCAAGCCAGTTCTCCCCACTGCCCTCTGCAGCCTCCTCCATTAACGCGGTCTGTCCCAGTCCCGTCAAAGCCAGGGCATACTGCCCCACGGATGGCTTATTAGTACAAGGAGCAAATGGTAGCTAGGCCGTGAGTGGAGAAACCTGACCGCACATTGACCAGGTGATCAGAATGAACATAAGCTGATGGACATCATCCACCATCACAAAGCCTTCTGGCCGGGACCATGTACCACAAACCTCATCATGAACAAACAGAGGAGCCCACACTGAGGAATGTTCAGTATGACAACTGGTTTCATTAAAAAAACAAACGCTAAGGAACTGTTCCAGAGTACAGAAAACAAGAACGACACCCGACTGTTGTATGTGGTGCTGGGTTTGACTCCGCACTGGAGTCTGGGAAATGCTATGAGGTTCTATAGGGCCAACTGACCACCTCAGAAGATGGAGTGTAGAATAGAAAAATGACTGTAACAGTGTGAATCTGCCTGGACTTGATAACTGCACTGTGGGTAAATAAGGGAATATGCTGCTCTTCAGAAATATGCACTGAGGTAGTAAGAGATGAGGGGACGTGGATGTCTCAAGCAACTCTCAAGTGGTTCAGGAAAAATAAATATTGCTGCAATTTTCCGCACAGCACCCAGCAGAGAGCACGGCTCAGAGCAGAGAGTGGGTCGAAGGTGCTTTGCACTGGCTGGTGTGGCTCAGTGGGTTGGCCGTTGTCCAGCAAAGTGAAAGGTCGCCCCAGGTTGTGGGTTCGGTCCCTGGTAGCGGTGCATTCGAGAAGCAACTGATCGATATTTCTCTCCTTCTCATTCTCCCTCCCATCCCCTCTCTCTAAAAAAAAATAATAATAAAGAAAGAAGGAAAGAGGTCTAATTTTTTTTAAATCTGTTTTTTATTTGATTAAATTATTCCAGTTTCTTGACATCAAGGAAAATACTTTTCAAAGTGGCTTTCTTGGTTCCTGACGCGTCCTGACGCTTCCTTTTGGAGAAAGAATAAATAAAATCCTCATCTTTCAACCCACCCCCCACTCGAACCCCCCAGGTTCTCTAAGAAAGGGGAAAAACCCTACCAAGAATTCGCCTTACTTCATTATCATCTATAAATTCCTCCATATTTCCTGGAAATTTATCTGGGATTTTATTACTCTTACCATATTTGTAAAGAAAAAGGAATGGCTGAGTACATTCTCTGCCATTCTTCTGACCTCCTGCTCCTATTAAAATCTTAAGTCAGATTCTCGCTCCACCAGATGGAGGGGACTGAGCGGACCTGTCACTTAAACAAGGAAGTTGTCTAATTTGACAATATCGAGCCGGCCTCTGCTATGGGTGGCATACAGAGCTCCCACCCCAGACAACTGGGAGAACGAGCTCATGCCGTATTACTGAAATAAGTGTTTCCCAACTACCTCCAGTGTCCTTCCTTGCTAAGTCCCAGTTCCACTAAGACAGAATTGCCCCCACACCTAGAGAGGTTCAATTTTAAAAAATTGCTTTTCCCAAAGGGAAAATAAAAAAGACAAAATTGCCGTTTTTGGTAGCATGTACATATGTTAGTCAGTCAGGCACTTAACTGCAAACGATACAACCTGCTCTGGATGGGTTAGGCCACAGGTGGCAAACACAAGGCCCGTGGGCCGAATCCGGCCCTCCACCTGGTTTTATCTGCTGGGCACCTGGTTTCTACCCAGTGGCAGTGCAGAGCTCTCGCTTGACTGTTAAGGAGTAGTTACATTTATACAGCCCTAAAATTACATTTGGCCCTTTGAAGGCAGCCTTAGGGCTGATGTGGCCCCCAGTGAAAATGAGTTTGACACCCCTGATTTAAGCAAAAATGACTAAGGGGTCCTTGGGACCTCACAGAAGTGTGAGGAAGGCCAAAGTCCAGCTGAAGACCATCCAGGCAGGAACAAGGCCTGCCACCATCCCCTCCGGCCTTGGCCTCTGCTGCCCACACCCCTGCACGGGCACTGGGTACTAGTGTCCTGCCCGGCTGTCCCCGAAAGCCCCAGGGCCTGAGCTGCCCCCTGGCCAGGAAAGGCCAGGCTGCAAGAAAGGCTGGAGGGTGAGTCAGTGACTTCAGGCTCAAGGAGGCAGCACGACAATGTAGAAAAGCCCCTAAATAAGGGAAGAGAGTTCGAAAGATGCTTGGTGGCCACAAGCATCACCACCAATGTCCACGAATACAGCACCAATGGGAAGAGCCAACCCGAGAAAAAGCTCCAGTTCCTAGTCTTTCTCCGCATTAATTAACCTCCTGCACTTGTTTTTTTTAGTCTTCTCTATCCCCCTAGCTGTTGCCCCAGTACCCTAAGGTGTACTCTGAATGTAGAAAGAAAAAAAAATCTGTAAAATCCTTAAATCTTGGTTCTAAATGAACCCCTTTGGGGAAGAGACTGAACTAATCACTATCCCAAGCACCCTGAACCTGTTGTTCACCGATGAGAACAGGGGGCTTAGATATGCGGGACCTGCCAGGCATCTTGCTGGGACTTGGGTTTCACAGACTTCCCTCGGGGATACCACGTGACCCCACACTTGTTCTCACCGGGGGTAATCCCCGCAGAACACTGCTTCGAATTCAAAATCCAGAGACTTTCATGCAAATACAAGTGGTTTTAAATGTCACTGGTTTGAGACCAGCTTTGAGGGCTCCCCTAACAAGGAAAGGAGGGAACACAATCTGCAGACTTCAGTCCCTTTCGCTTTCTCCCGAAAGTCTCGGGAACTGGCTTTACCCGCCACCACTGCCCCCTCACCCCGCCTGCCCTTCACCATCTCATTTAGGAAATGTCGCTTGAGATCTTTCAACAATGAGACCCCCGACCTTGCATGCAAGCTTTGTGAGCAAAGGATGGGAACTAAGACAGGATAACATGTTATCCAGGGAAGGAATGAAAGGTTTGTTTCCTACAAAGTCAGTTTAATACACACGAAATTTCAAATGCGCTCCTTTTGCACAAACTGAAACTAACATTGGAATGAGTTGATTTTTGTTTTCTCATTTGTTTTGTTTGGTTTTTTGGTTCACTGTCAAGTTCGGTTTGACAGATCATCTTCAAGTTAACTTAACATATATACATGTAAAAAACTTGCAAAAACTTTGGCTCCCACGCAAGCTGGCCCTCAAGCCCCTCACACAGCAGCTGCACAGGCTGACGATTCCAACCGCAGCATACCATTTGGCTTCGCAATCCTTGGCCCGCTTTATATCCAGACGATTTAGCAGCCCATTAAAGTGCCCACCACTCCTACTTTTTAGAGGTGTTTGTTTGGTTCTATCCACAGGGCCATTAAGATGCTGAGAAAGCCCCCTCTGAGGCGGGGCACACAGTATCAATCCCCGCGCATCTCCTCTTTGATATTCTAAAAGCAGTGAGTCAGGAAGGTCACCAGGCGCCAGCCCAGTCGCTCCAAAACAGCGTATGCCAGAGACGCCTTCGTGTGGAATGGGTTTCAATGAATACTCAAGAGATCATTTTATCTGCACGTTCACTTCTTTTAAACCAGTTTTTCAAAAGTGATGATTTATTTTCAACAAGATCATAAAACCTATTTAATCCTGTCATGGAAAACGAAAGATGAATCCACCTTACAGCAACACTTGCTAGATGCACTTTTAAACGAGTTTATCTGCAGCCCTTCATGGGTGTAAAGGCTGGAGACCTAGGAGAAAACTGTGTCCTAGACCTCCCTAGAGAGCCAGGCCCTCCCCGCTCCAGACCCCCTTTCCTTGGTATCCTCATGTCACGTGGAAACACTTCACCCAGGTCCTGACCCTCGGCTGCCCTGTGAGCATGTGAATCCCAGATTCTCCCACATCTGAAGTACTTTCTGCGGCTTCCCCCCCCCCCCCTTTTTGGTTTTGCTCTATTTTGTTTATCCTACAGAACTTCCTTCCTTCCTATCCTTTGCTCCCCGGCCCACTGCTAATTGTGTCCTTCTGCCGCAGCGCCGCCAGGACCCAGGCCCAACCCCGCCCCCTCCCAGCCCAAGCGGGATGTGAGTGATAATGACCACCTTAAACAACACTGCTATTCACCGCCTGGAGATCTGGGAAACATCCTTGAATTCAGACCCAGAACTTAGCTGTGCTTAATGCCACACAGGTGCTCTGCCTGGGAGCACGTACTGTCCCCCAGGGGGCAACGGCGCCTCTAACTTACTGGCATCTGCAGCCGGCCATTAGGTTGTCCCCACCAACTACCGTCTCTGAGAGCTTGCTCTTGCACCCGCCGTGCTCACAGCATTCCGCACAGGACAAGTTCTTAGCGGATTTAAGCGGTTCAGATGTTTCCCCTCTCCAAGTGCCACTTCCAAGGGCCGTGTGGGCTCCAGGGGCCAGTGTGACCGTAGTGACTGACATTCTTTCCATTTCTCGCCTTCCTGTTGTGAGTGGAGATTTTGAAAACTCCATTGACTAGTTTGTCAAGTTCTGATCTAAATTCGGAGCCTTGGAGCCAGAATGAACACCTGCTAGGCAAACACTAAGCCTACCCAAAAGTCCCAACTTGACAAACCCTTAAAGTGTGACAAACTCCTCTGGACAGAAATGCCTGTGGCCAACAGCCATTCATCGGTTCACTCCCAGAGTTTCCACTTAATTTTCTTCATGGGGATGGTTTGCCATAAACAGAAAAGCAAGCTCTTGTGAGCACTTCCTATCAAAGCGCTTCTCTAATGGCACTTGGGACATCAGCCACTCCAGGCTGGGGGCACTCTGCTCATCTGCCTGAGTTAAATTAGGACACACAAAAGACAAGTGCTTTTCTCAAGGCCTCTGAGTGAGAGGTGGGGTCCAGATGAAGGCTTGAGAGACAGACAGACAGAAAGACTTGACTTGGATGGCCGTCACAGGGAGATGTTGTAGGGTGTTGATGCCAAGATCATGTGGCCGGGGAGGTAACTCGAGTTCAACGCTGCCTCCACAACACCTGGCTCTGGGTCCTTGTTCTGGCTGTTTTACCTTTGCGGTCTGCTTCCTCATCTGTCAATGGGTGATGGCAACTCCTGCTGGAACTGACATGAGAATGCTGGTAAAGCGCTTCAAGTGCAGTGGCTGGTCCTTTAGTGGGTGCTCAGGAGATAATGACCATCAGAGCATTCTGTTGCTTCGTCACTATTGTTGTTTCCTGTGACTCCTTTAATTAACGTAGGGCCCGATGACCCCTGTTGTCTCAGCTCACAAAAAGCCAGGGAACTGTAAAAGTTCAATGAACACTCAAAATGCCACCTTCTTGTTCTTGGAAAGGCAGTAAACCAATGCAGGAAAACGCACTCCTTTTCCAAAAGGATTTGAAACAAAGGCCCTTTGAAATAGATGAGACTGGTAACATTTTCCCTTATGAGTAAAATTAAGGCCCAATAATAAAGGAGGCTGATGTTCTTAAGGCACACAACAGCAAGAGAGAGAGATCAGACCGGGCAAACCCGGAGTCCCAAAGCCCCTGGTGGCTAGTTACAGGCGATAAGCCTTCATCTTCATTCTCATCAAAAACGCCAGTTAAGAGAAATCTTCAGGAAAATATACCCTGGTTTTTATCTAGGCTGCAGCTCAAGTCTCTACAGAATTCTCTGGTTTGCTTCATGTTTTTCCAAGTGCAAGGGAGCCCTCAGAAGAGTGTCACCTCAATTTCTGGACACGGGACCTGGCATCTGCGTTCTACTTAGTTCCCTATGAGATTCTCAGGCACCCCAATATGTGACCACCCCTGGCCCGAGGCTGCTGGAAATACTGGGGGAGAAGGGGGGGAGGGGCGGGAGTGGGTGAGAGGGAACACCCCGGAGACTCAGAGCTCTCTCACGGTTGAAGTGGAAACAGTTTACACCGACACTGTCACAAATCCAAGATATCTGGGGTAAATGGTTTCCTCGTTTCTCCGCCATAAATCAGTGTGAATATTCTCGGCAAGCTCTGCTCCTGGCAGGGTGGGCAGCTGTGAGTCAAGGGAGGGGTTTATCCCCCCTCCCTTCCTAACTGTCCCACCTTGCAGATGCAATTCGTTCCTTGTCTGCCTCACAGTTAATTATTTTAGCAGACAAGCCCTGAGCCTGAAGAAAACAGGATATATTCTTGAAAGTACTAACTGTATTGAAATTTAGAGGTAAAAGTCCCTCCTTCGGTTCCAGCTTCTGAATAAAATCAGCTAGTGGACCAAACTACCACTCGGTTTAGTTTGCCAATGAGCCAATCTCACAGATCTCGCCTTCCTGGAGCGTAAGGTGCTCTTCAGTATTTCACTTTATACTGTCACTGCAGGGAACTTGGGAACAGCAAAGGTTTTTGTGATCTGGGTCATATTCAAAAGTTCTCCAGTCTCAATGATTCTATGGGGGGGGGGAGTGGGGGACTGAGGGTGGGAGCTGGCTCCATAAATCCAAACCTCTTTAGACTCTTAAAACATGGGAGTTGCATTATATAAATCTTTCCCTTCACATATTTGTTCACGAGGCCCACGAATGCAACAAAACAAAGAAAACGTTCATTGAGAAAGCTCAAGGAAACCTCTCACGGTTTTTAAAGCACTTCAGACAGGATTTTTGTTGGCCCATGCTACAAATTCTAGCTTCTTTTCAATGGTATGACCCGCCCCCCCCCCCCCAAAGTCGAAGACATAAGAGAGTGCTACATATAATGCAATAGAAAGGAGAAAGATAATTTTCAGCTAACTCTCTTCTGAGATTGGTAGAATTAACCAAAACTGGAGATGTAAAATTGTCACACCATTTTAAAATAATGGTAGCTTAACATCAGCAGACAGTGTCCCTGGCAGCACCCGGACCTGTATTTGATGAGGGCGAAGAGCAGACGCTGACACCCAGGAATCCACTTTGCGAAGAACATTCGACTTTAAGGGACCTTGCAAGTTCTCCGTCAGTTTTTAAGTCATAAGAAACTTGCTGATAGCAGTCATTAAAACGACTATTGGTCGTTATGCACAATTAAACACTTCCACTTCTGGACAGATTTCATGAAAACCAAGGCTTCTAAAAACACCACCACCCTGATACGCCTTTCCAGCTAACCGTGCTGTAAGACCTGGTGCCCGAAGGGCTGGAGGCTGTTTGCTGCATGCTCTTGGGTGAAGCGGAAAATTTAAGAGCAGCTTTCACGGTGAAAAGGAATGGGATATGCAGGCAAGCAAAGAGGAAAAAACACATCCAGCACGATTGACACACTCTTCACTTAGAGAGAAGCTTGCGCGGGATGTAGAATTAAGGTCAGAAGATAGTTATTTCCTACTCACCCAGAAAATCCAGCCGGCTCCTTCTGGGTGGGTTCCCGCACTAGAAAGCTAACCACCTCCTCACCTGCATCTGGTCACTTCGGTTCGTTCCTGCAGGTAGGTACTCACCTGCAGCTAGCTACCTAATCACTAACTTTCAAATTTGGGAACCAACTGGGCTCATTCTTTAAAAAAGTCAGAACTCGAAGAACTGTATATATATAGATAGGCGGTCTCCAAGTTGCATCCAGAAGTTCATTTGTGTATCAGTTGCATGGAAATTGAAACACAGATATTTCCTCTCCAGAAGTAAAGCTACATCCGGTAGGTGGGTTTCTTGGCCAGACTACAACTCATTTTAATCCATCAAGGGGCTGAGCTGCAGCATGAGCTGAACTAACTCAAACTGGGAGCTGGGAACCATGCAAGTCAGAAGTGAGAAAACATCTTGAAGAATGACTGAAATCAGCAGTTGGCTCTAGCTACTTCACCATTCCAGCACCCAACACCCACCTACACGGTCCCTACAGTGACCTCGCCCCACTGAGTTCGATACTTTTTCCTCTGGAGTCTGCCCGTGGTCTCGAGGCACTCCTTAGGCCCAACTTGCAGACCACCTTAACTTCCCTTCACCTGAACCGGAGTTGCTAATCTTCACTGGGTGTCGGGTTTGAGTCACTAAACTTCCTTGCAGCTGACACAAATGTGTAAATGACTGATGATGCTTTAAGCTTCCCAGGAGCATAAAATTTGTTTGCGGAGGTGCAGTGCAGGTGAGCCTGCCATCCGACCAACACTGCTCAAGAGCTGGTTTCCAGCACTGGCTCCCAGTGCACTAATGAATCTGTCTGCTAAAAGCTCCACGAGTTTTCAGCAAAGCGAGGTAAGGGTACACGGATGTGGACCTGGGGGGAGCGGATTTTACTTCAGAGCCTGTTTGCCCTGTTAACATCCTACCACAGGGGAGTGAGAGGGCTGGCAGGGTCAGGCCCATCAGCGTAGCTGAAGAGCAGACAAACCCTCCACCTGAGTCAAATGTAGTAGGTCCACAGTGGGGCTCAGGAACTACACTTTTAAACACTCTGTGTGATCTGGACTTCATACTGTGAAAGACACTGAGAGGCAAATAATTTTACTATTTTTTTTTTTAAATCAGGTAATCATACTCTGGCTCCACCATTTCCTGCGGGATACTTAACATATTAAATCCCACCTAAATCGCTAAATAAAAACAAAATAAGCAAAATGGCCCCCCTAACTGATCAAGGTCCTTTATACTTAATCATCCCAGTTTTAGGTTTCAAACCTACATTCCTTTTCAACAGTCTTAAATTGAATGCCAGAAGCCTTCATATCTAAATCTAAAACACACACACACATTTGTAGGTATATTGGTTTCAAATCAGATGTGTATCATCAACTTACTTTTGATACTTGAGCCTCAATTAAAAGCTCAATCTCTCACTCTTCAAACACTAAGTTGGCATGAAACGTGTAAATATGAGCTGTTCACAGAATTCTCACCTAGGAAATCCTTGGTTTCCTAAAGTAAGATGGGCCTGCATCACCTTACAAGCATCTGTTGATAGGTCCAAAATCCCCACCCTGCACAATATCGTGTTTCTCCTTTAACAAAAAGACCAAATTAATATTGTGGCAGGTCTCGACGTCAGGATTTTCTGAATTGCTTAAAATGTCAATCTTTATTTGACAGTAATATTTCAAGTATTTGTAGTATTAAATATATATCAAAATATAAAAATTCAAATGTTTATCATCTTTTTTATGAATAGAATTATTACCCTTCAGCATCTGGGTCTACTTTTCCAAGCCCCCATTCAAGGAAGGGCAAAGCAGCTCACTAGTTTTCTTACTAATTGTGAAAAATGAATGAATGAATGAACGAATGAATGAATGACATTCGCTAGGCAAACCCTCAGCCCGATGTTAACAGCAAAAAGCAGGGCTCTCAAGGTGTCTCTACCCTGGACTTGAAAACTCTACCATTTACTTGTGATTGGTTTCTTCCCAAATCCACCTATCAGCTGATCAACACAAACATACTTAAAGTACTCCTTCTATTTCAAGGAAAATTATTTGTAGTCATTTTCAGTCTTTTTTTTCCCCTTGTGGGTGAAAGAAATTGAGTGTAGAAATGAGGCAGGACAGGAACTGTTCTGCCAAAGAGAAGGAGGGAATCATTTGGATTCCCCCTACCCAGTCAATTTCTCCCATCTATTCATGGCACAAATTGGAAAATCTATGATACAAATATGTTCTCCCAATGTACTCCTCATTCCCAAACTTACTTCTGATGTATATAGCATTTTTAATCTTTTAATAGGTCCCAGAATTTGAGTTGTTAAAAAATGGCCCTACAATAATACTCCAGGTACGGTGGGCAGCTGGCCAATGAGTCTCAGGTTAGATAGCATGTTAAATACTGAACTAAAATCAATCCTTGAATTTCCAGTTCACCTTAACTGGATATCTTTGGTGGTTCTAAAATCAGTATAGTTAATAAATGCATTCAATTGTACAGCGGGTGAAGAAAAACCCTGAGACTTTTATTCGGTCCACAAGGACACTTTATGCAGTGCCCAGTATTTCCACCCTCTGCAGCATGTGCAGAGAGCTGTGACACTCCACTCCAGGCAACTAAGGAGAGACTGGGTAAGACACCCAGGGCAAACCTCGGGAGGTCCCGGGGACTCTGGCCATGAAGGGGACAATGAGGTTCAAGCATGCAAGTTCCTGAAGGAAAAAAAAAAAACGCTTGAAGTATACTTCCCAGGCCCCATCCTCAAAGGCAAGTATGAAAGCAAGAAAGGGTCAGTTTAATAAAATTTTCATCCATCTTTAGTTATTTTATTAAAAATACTATGCCTAAAAGCCTGCAGATGAATGGAAATATCCTTGAAAAGAGGAACATTACATGTAGGTCTATCTACCATTCCTACTATTGCAAATGCCACAGTGTATCTTCCAGGAAACAGTCTGTGCTTGAGAAAAAAATCCTGATTAAAGCTGTAGCTCCAATTTGCTCTTATTTCATCTGCCTCCCTCCCCCTTATGTGTTTAAAGTCATACCAGAAATAAAGAGGGTTTTTGGGGGGTCAAATAACAGAACACTGACTTGAACTTGGCCTGACATCTAGCATACAGTTGTCAATCTATCTGCACTTATAAAAATGTAAACTTAAATAAGAAAATGAAACTAAAGAGAAAAACAAAATTCAAATTTACTTTGAAGAATCTGATTTTATTTTCTGAATCAAAAAGTGTATTCATGTTAAACTCAGAATATTTAACTTGCCACTGAGCTCACAAAACGCTTTCCTGACACTGTCAGCAGCGCTCAGAACTGTGAAAGTTACACCCAATACCACGCGTTAGAGAAAAAGACTCACACACAGGGTCAGGGTATTGGCAATTCTAATTGTAAAAGAGAAGAATTTTAATCATTTTTTAAAATTGAAATGACAATAGTTTAAAGAGCTAAAAATCGGATCTCTTTTAAAACAGGAAAAATTTTAATTTGAGAAACTCATACCAGACAACTCCAATTAAACACAATTCTCTCCCACCCCTAAAACTACTAAATGCATTCTTTAATCTTGGAATAGGAAAATTATAATATGAAAATCTAAAATTATACCATATATTATTAATACCACCATTTTAATGTCATGTTTGCTAGCTGATCATGAAATTAAAACCAAATTCTACATTCAGGGGACGGATGCCGAGCGCTCTTCCGCTGTCTGGTGAAAAGCCCACCCCACTCTGTTGTTTTCTGCCCCCGTGTTATGAAATCATGACCGGAGTCAATCCATTTACCCGAAATGAACAGCTCAATAGGCGCTGGTCCTACATTCGTGTCCTTCAGAAAGCCCAGCATACAAAAGACCGGGGGTTTACGAGAACAGGAGCTGGGACCACTCTAGAATCCCACAGTACGCTGACATCCAGAGCCCTAAAATCTAGTGGATGTTTTTCACAGGCTATTCACATGTACTTGAAGCATGTCCAGCATGCAGGCAAACCTCTTTTATTTGTTCAAATTGAGGTAAAACAGAGAACAAATACTTAATATTAACAGAAGCTGCATAATGAAAATTAAAATAAACTGACTTTTTAAGTTTTCTCACAAGAGACTTTCTAGAGCCAACAATTTCTCCAATTTCAGTTGTACAAAAATAATTGGAAAAGTTCTTTTCAAAGCAAAACTTTCTTTTTTAAAATAAAATTTTTGAAATTAAAAAACAAACATTTTTTCCAGAATCTGCATTTTGTATTTAGTGCAATACAATTTATCACTTTATTTTTCAAATTTAGGAAGAATTCATGCCTGAGTACCATTTGATATTTTTTCAGATACTAAGGAATTCTGACAGGATTCATAAATATGATTTTCTGAAATAGGCAAGGAAGTTTGCGAACTTTTAAAAATTACCGACAATTCATATTCAAGCATAAGATAGATGACTGAGATTTAGTCACTATGATTAAATTTTCAATACAGACACAAATTTAAATCTTGATTTTTCCCTGGCCAACATTTTAAATATTCAAATTCTACTCCACTTCCAAGTTTCAGATCAAAACAAATAGAAAACTAATGAAAATTACCCAACTGGCAACAAGTCCCATATTTCAATGTTATTTTTAATCCCACAATTATAACCTACTGCCAGTAATTATGTATAAGTATCTACTTTCTTTTCTTATTAAATAAGCACCGGTCAGTTACCTACTAAAAGAATAATTTGTTTCCAAGAATAGTACTTGGTGCTGGGTTGGTTACCTTGATGCTTCTGGTACAAGCAGAAGCACTGAGAAAACTCCAGCTCTTAAGCACTTTCTAAATCTGTAATTTAAATGTCCAATAGTATTTTTTACATGCTACTTTTTCAGTAAGATTTTAGGGAGTCTAGTTCCAGATTACACGGTTGATGTTAAAATACCAAATCCTTAAGCCACAAGGTAATGGGATACTATCCTTGTTTTTTGTATCGTATGGAAACAGGCAGACGAAAACCAGAAGAAAACCTGCCAAGTCAAAGTACACTAAATAAAGCTCATCCTCTGGGCAACACAGCTCAAAAATAAAAAAATCAAAATCAAAAGACAACCGCCTTTCACCCCTACACAAAAGCCCACACAACACACTGTAGTTCTGAGCCTAATATTTCAAAAAAATGTTAATACTAGAGCTTTAAGGTACTTAAATCTTCACCAGTCACTGTTGAAAGAGCCACGCTACAGAGGAAATGCCAGAAAGGGTTCAGCAGCTGCCCGCCCGTCCCTCACCGCCCCCACCCCAATAACATGTAAAAGTTCTTTTCTTATGCTAATAAAGGCATACCACCTAGTGTGCTAAAACTAGCAGCATTAGAGCAGTAAAGTGAAAACTGGAAGCCTACAGGAAAGATCTAAATGCCTACAGGAAGAAACCAAGCAGCAGACACAACCCTCTGCCCTCTCCTTGTGTTTGTAAGGAAGTGGTTGAATTAAATAGTCAGATTTACCCACTGAACAAAAACTTAACAAAGATTCTCCAAGACACCAGAATAAAATCTGACCTTTCCAGTCAAAGGGCAAAGAGAGGCCTCTTCCATGTCCTGGAGTTTAGTGAGTTCAAAGATTAGCAATAAGGGGAAAAAGAAAGCATTGGGGGTGTGATGGGACAAGTTTCGGAGTTTATCGAACAGTCACACCGAGTTTCTCCAGCACACGCACACCCTTTTCTTGGTACTCCTGCCGGGTCATCCAGAAGTTGTCTTTGTCTTTCATGATGTCTGCTAGGACGGCCCCACCCAGGAACACCATGTGCTTTCTGCGCGGTGGGTCTTCAATGCGGATCTTAAATTTCTAAAGAAGAAAGAGATGACAAATGTCACGTGTGCAGAGCACTTTCTGCTTTATAAAAATGACTTTTCCATGTATTCTCTTGTTGAATTCTCACCAAGTCCTGTGATGTTAAGTAGGACAGCAGGATTTGGTATCTGACACCTTCTGTAATTTGCCCAAAACTCACAGCCAGTGTGTTTAGAAGCTGTCGACTGAAGAGCTCAGGTAAGAGGACGTCTATAATTCTTCAAGGTCTAACGCTGCTATGAATGTAGTCCCATGCGACAGAGAAAGACAGGCTCTTCCGAGCAAATCTACTTTCTACTGTCCTGAATTCAAACAAAATATTCTCAAAAACAAACAAACAAAAAGACTAAATAGAGTCAAAATAAATCATGGGAATATTGGAAGAAATAAATGAAGTATCCAAAATGAAAGACAAGTTGGAAAAGTTTTATACTTATGGCCAGTACTAATGGTCTCACAAGGACACACCTCAATCTGTATGGTCAGTTAACACTAAAAAGAGAAAACTTAAAGGACTCAAAATAACGATGCTATTCTAAACTCTCTATATGTCGCATAAATGAACTGTAGTATCTGATAATGTAAGACACAGAAAAACAGCAGTTGTCTCTGAGGCTCAACTATGGTTTTAACTGTTTTGAATTACTATTCTGCTCTCAGGCAGGGGTCAGCAAACTCTTTCTGTAAAGGGTCAGAGAGTAAACACTTCAAGCTCTAAGGGTCTCTGCAGCAGCTATAGACAGTATGTGATGGTAGGTAACACCGTACAAAAGAACAGTCCAGGCTGTGTTCCCAAAAGACTACTACAAGACAGCTGGTGTGGCACAGGGCTGTCGTTTGGCCACTCCTGCTCTAAGGGATGCTCGGGCTGCCCTGAAGACACTGTCGCCCTTGAAGCTTTCTCAGCTGGCTGCTGCTTCTCTCGCAATACCTTCCTGCCCCTGGAGGTTTGGTACCGGGAGTTCTTCCTCGTCACTGCTGCTTTCCTCTCCCCCTCCCTACAATTCCACAGCCCCTCTGACTCAGGCTACTCCCACCCGCGCTCCTGGCCCAACTCATCCAGGGGGTTCCCCCTCACACCTGCTCTCACAGCTCGACTGTGTGTGCCCTCTCCATCATTCCTGCCATTATCCTTGCTGATTTTGTCCTCTCCCCCTCACACTCGCTTGACAACACTGCAATTCAGGTGATCAGCTCTCTGCTCGCACCTGCCCTAAAGCACCTGAACACCACAGGAGAGAAACTCATCATCTTACTTCAAATGTACCGCTTCAACTGAACCCCTTAGTCTGCTCAGCAATCCCATTATACAGGGTCTGGCACAAATAATGCGCTCTATTTTAAAACAAAATCATAAGCATGTAATTCTGTAACATAATAATGTCACACTCAAGCGCATCATATGACATTTTAGGTGAAATGTTCACATTTAAACTATTAATTATTACACCCATTTTATTGCCCTACCAACCATACTCAAGCCAGACCCTGTATTTCTCCTCTCTCTTCCACTCTCCACATTTCATTTCACTCCGTCTCCCCTATTCTACCACCTCCTTCCTCCTCTCAGAGCCTCTTAACCTCTCTCCCCCTCCTCAATAGCCAATTCAAACCAGACTTACCAACCCTTTAAAAACAAATCCTGTCTTGAATCTTAGCTCAAAATCCAGGTCTTTCTATTTCAGTAAAGCCAAAGCCTACTGTGGCTGAAAGAAACCTGCATCCCAACTGCCTTTCTGACCCCCACTCTGGCCTTCTCACTGCTCACAGGGCTCCAGCCCTACTCGCCCGCTCCCACCAACTTCCACCAACTTTGGGCTTTCGCACTTGCTTAGAAGGTTCTTCCCCCAGATAGTCCCGTGGCTCACTTCCTTACCCCACTCAGGTCTCTGCTCAGAAGTTCTCTCACCAGAGACGACTTCCCTGCTTTACTCCATATTAAGGAACACACCATCTCCCCAACTCCTTCCACTTTCCAACCCCAACCTTTAACTTTACTTCTCAGGGCTCATTACTACTGATATTATTCTTCATAAGCAGGGATTTAGTTTTTGTTTACCACTCTTTTGTTTATCTCAGCATCTAGGCCAGTGTTTGGCTCCCAGGAGTTCAACAAATACAGGATGGGGCTAAAGGACAAAAGTAGGATTGTTTAGTCGTTCATGTGGGAAATAATTAATAATGATGTGAGGATAAACTCTGTGTTTCACATACTCACAACTGTAAACCTACTTTTGCCCTACCCTTTATTTATTCATATGCTGAATAAATAAATGATCACCTGAAACTGATTTTAAATTATATTTATAACTCAATAAAATCAGACGAGTGAAGTACTTAGACAATATGGCTCCTTTTCAGTCTTTTAATTTGTTCAATGTGTGTGCGCTCATATTCAATTTCACTTCGTCAGTTCAGAGTCGCATGTGAGAAATGTAAATTAGTGTCTCCGATGTGTGTTCCTTTACTGTGTAATCTCGTTACTTAACACAACTGATCGAAGTCAATGAGACAAACCCCTGAGGTTAGTTCAGAGAAATGGCTGTTGGTTGAGAGCACAGTATAGAGTTAACTTCATAGTTCAGTTTATAAGAAAAAAAAATCAATGTCAAACAACCACTGATGATTACATACTAGTTTAAAATTTTCTTTCTGCTCTACACATCAACAACTACCACGAAAAATTGGTTTCAGGAGCTGTGATAGTTGATGGAGATGCAAAAAAACTGGAGACATATTTTAATTATGCCTCCAAATATATGGAGACATATATTTATTTTATAACCTGGGGAGATAAGACACATGCAAGTAATAGCTAGAAAATAACCGAGAATCAGAAATATGAGATAGTCCAAGAGTAGCACTGAAGGCTAATTAAATGTAAAAAGAAACCCCTACCCTCACTTATTCCTCCACAGCACAGCAAGTTCTTCCCCCAGGTTTAGAGACTCCTCAATTCTAGGTTACTGGTCAAACCATCTAGAATGTTTGGATCTGGACCTAGTCGTTTCCATCCATGAATACCCAGGTGACCAGAGTATGACCATTTGGGGACACAGCTTATGACCCTGAACCATTTACTTCTTCCTCTCTTCAAGGCTGTACTTGGCTGCATTAGAAATTTGTTTAGAAAGACCTTTCGCGCCCTCTGGTGGCTGTCAAGATTCAAAAGCTACTTTACAGGATTTTAAAGTTTTGTTAACAGTTGGATTATTGACTGATACTTACAGAAAGTTTTTCCACATCGCCCTTCAAAACTCGTTCTAAGTAAAGCTGTTTCAGTTCTCGTTCCAACCGTGATGGCAGCCCAGGGTACATAGTAGACCCTCCAGAAAGCACAATGTGCTTATAGAACTCAGATCTAGAAAGACACAATAGGTACTCACTTGGGGATTCGGATCAGAAAAACAGTATCTCTGAGTTCTTGTTATTCAGGGCAGCCCAGGGGGTTGCCAGCAGAAGTAAATAGAATTCAAGATGTAAATCACAGAGCTTCATGTTTGCAATTACTATTGTTATTTTATAACAGATGCTCTTTTCACATAAAATAGAGGTTATAATTTTGATGAAAATACTTCTAAAGCATGACCCAATTTCTTGCAAATGTAGTTGAGTCTTTTAATAATGACCACAGTGTGTATTACAAACGGTGCTATCACAGTACTTCCCCGGAGCCTCTCACATGCGCTGTTTAACAACCGCACTCTACTGTTTCCATCTCTTGCTTTTCAATTTCTCCATCTGCCCTTTGCAGTTTCCCCCTTTGTCCCTTTACCTTGAGGCTACTGCTGTTACTTTTGGTTAGATTGGTGTGTTAGCTTCCTTTAGCAAATCCTCTCTTCTTTCCTTAAATCTGCTGTTGGTTATAATATCAAATAATCCAATCTAAAATAACTGCATACGTAGCAGAAGTAATATCATCTGAGTGAGGGCCCCAGGACCTCTTCTCCCAGTAAAATTCAGGAGCCACGTCTATTTTGGCTTCATTCACGCTGGCTTCTGTTTTTCAGTGGCTCAGGCTGCTGTAATTCTTTCTAGCTTCTAGAAGAACAGTGTTTTTGTTTTTAATTGCAGGAGTAGGCACTCGAGTGTAGCATAACCCAAGCAGGTGAAATACAGCCACATGTGGTATGTGCCCACTGGCACTTGCATGCCCAGTCTCAGTCAGGAGAACACAAAGACATGATCTTGAGCTGTGTTCCTTGCCAATGCTGGGTCTGTGCAGAGGGTACTGGACTCAACTCCAGGGTTTTAGGAATGCCTAATTCCTAAACAGGAATCCACTTTTAAATGCAATTTTGCTATCAATGATCATTAAATCAAAGGACAAAAGCATCTACTTCCTATTATGAAAATTTACCATAATTACGATGTCTAGATTAGATGTTTTATCTTCCATTAGATTTACAGATTTACCTCATGGGCCAATAGCTATTTTTATTAATTTCCCATGTTACCCTGCTCCCCAGCCATCCCACAAAAATTAGGTGGGTATTTAATTCAGGGTTAAACAAACGAGTAAGCAAACACTTTACAAACGCTTCTGAGTGAATTCCTCAATAACCTGCGTGTAGAGGAGGGCTTTCTAACTATGACTCAAACTCTAGATGCAATAAAAGAAATAATATATATCTTTTTATACAACTGAATAAAAACAAATTTCTGTATGGCTAAAAACACCATAAGCAAGAGATAAGCAGTAAATTAGGAGAATATATCCGTGACAGTTAACACAGAGCTAATATAAAAATAACTTAAAAACTGAGGGAAAATAATTACGAAAATTCTAAAGAAGAACAGGCAAAAACCATGAACAGGTAATTCACTAGATAAGATATAAAAATGGTCCTAAACATAGAAAAATTATGTTCCGCTTCACTCTCAAGAGAGATGCAAATGAAAACGACACTGAGCTGTCATTTCTCACTCACCAGACCGGCATGCAAGTAAAGAGGTTGATAAACTGAACAAGCTGTGGGGACACAGGCGCCTGTGATGTCACTGGTGGGAATGATGAGCAATAACGAAAATGCCTGCACTTATCCCCTCGGCCCCCAACCCCCCCCCCCCGAATTATTTTCAGACTATACATGCCCAATGCTACAAAAATACAGTGTGCACAAGATTATTATTTGCAGCGTTATTTGTCAACACAAATATTGGAATCTACCTACACAACTAAGATTCATTGACTAAACCATGGTATGTATACACTGGAAAAGGAAAAGAATAAATACAACAAGAAAAAAGAATGAGGACCAACTCTAGGGCATGGTATAGGATGTTTAGGATATAGTAAGCAAAAAAAAAAGGCAAAGGGCAAGAGTATTTATAGTGTACTACCTCTCATGTAAGAGAAAATAAGAACCACAGAAAGGATAAATCTGAAACTATCGAGATCGAGACCAATCACTTACGTAAGGGAGGAGAGGACTAGGGTGGAAGACAGGGAGGGGGTGGGGAGAGTGCTACTTCACATACTTTTTTTTTAATTTTATTTTTATTTTGTAGTGAAATAGAGAACAGGCTGACAGTGACAGAGACTTTTTTTTTTAAAGGAAGTGCTCTTTTTTTAGAGATTTTATTTATTTATCTCCAGAGGGACAAGGAAGGAAAGAGGGAGAGAAATATCAACATATGGTTGCCTCTTGTGTGTCCCTCGCCGGGAACTGGCCTGCAACCCACGCATGTGCCCTGACTGGGAATCGAACCACAATCCTTTGGTTCATAGGTCCGCGCTCAATCCACTGAGCTATACCAGCCAGGGCTTCCACATAGACTTTTTAATGTAGTTTTGACTATACTGTTAATGCCTACCTATTAGAAGAACAAAATTAAACACGAGCCAGGAATATCCTGTGTCCCAAAACAGAATGTTCCAACAAACGATGGAGGCACATACATCAAAGAACATAAAGCCTCCCTTAAGGGGCTCTGACTGGTGAACTAAGGAACAAGTTGAGCAGCAAAATACAGTATAATAAATTATAATCCACCAGAAAAAATCATGAATCCACATTGATAATAAACAAAACAAGGGAGAAGGAAAAGCACTTCCTTTTGCTAGAATGGCCAACTAATAAATATAGGAGGAATGATGAAATTAGAAAATCACCTTCTTGCAAAAATCACAATAAAAACAGAATTAGGCAAGAATCACCAATAAATGCTAAAAGAGGTCGAGGGCAGAGCTTGGAGAGGAACAGAAGATTTAAAAAATCTCAATGTCTTCTCCCAAAAATTACTTACAAATCAGGAAAGGACAAGGACGACCACTACACAGTGGAGCAAAGAGGAAACTTCACTAAGAGCTTAACACTAACATTTCCAATAAGGAACACATAGCACATCTGGATGTGACACCCTCAGAGGGACACATCACATAAGCACCATTTTTGCCCAAAATGCATAACCTGAATCTAACCATGAGAAATCATTTAAACCCAAATTGAGAAAAATTCTCTAAAATAATTGGCCGGCACTCTGCAAAGACATCAACGTTATGAACAACTGAGGCCTGGTAGTGGGTAAAAGGTGATTAAGAGCCAATTAGTACCATGTGTTATGCTCGATTTGATCCTTTCCTGGAGAAAAGAAAAACACTGTATGAAGGACATTATTAGGACAGTGGACAAAACTTTTCAGTTTTGGAAGGTAGATAAAAATGTTACCGGTAATCAATCTCCTGTACTGGACAACTACATTGTGGCTATATAAGGGAGTATTTTGATTCTTAGAAACTACAAAGAGAATTAAGGAGTAAAGAGGATTTTCACATTCATCCTACTCTCAAACAGCTCAAGAAGAAAGAGAGGGGACACTAAATCACATAGAAGATTGGGGTAAAACAGGAAAAGAATAAAGAGTATGTGTGAGTTCTCTTTATTATTCTAGCAACTTTTATTTAAGTTTCAAATGATCTTGGAATAAAAAGTTTAAAATGGTTTCTGAGGCACAATGACGTAATGTGGTAAACACTGACTGCCACCCTAACGAAATTATTTGCCTTATCTATTCAAAAACACGAATAACTTGGAAACGACCATTTCTAGCATACCTGGTGTCAATGTCAGCCGCCTGGATTGTGTTGAAAAGCAATTCAGCAACACCCACTCCCTCAACGTTGATCAAGTGAGGCTGAAATAAAGCTTCCGGTGCTTCAAATCTCTCTCCCCCGACTTTGATAATGCGGCCATCCGGGAGCTGGAAACCGAAATGAACTAGGTATTAGTCAGCAAAAGATTAAAAAAATTTCCAGTGTTCTCCGAGGCACTAGTACTTTTAGACACATATTAGCAACATACTCTCCCAAAAAACATTTCTGAAAAAAGGTAAAATAAAACATTTAGACACTTGTTCTTACTATCATACTCTGTTCTGCCTTTTGAAATGGTATGTCTTGCCCCAAGGTATCAGGAATTCTTGGAGAAATCACCAACATCTGCATGCAGAAGCTCCTCCCACTGGTGTGCCACCAGCACAACAGGCAGCATCAATCAACCACTGCATTTAGATCACACCTGGAGTTGATGCTGCTTCTGCCTCTCTTATTATTTTAACACATTTATAATTTCATAAATATTTTCACACATTCAATTAAAAATTTTTTAAAAGATTTTATTTATCTTTAGAGGGAAGGGAAGGAGGGACAGAAACATCAATGTATGGTTGCCTCTCATGCGTCCCCTGCTGAGAACTGGCCTGCAACCCAGGCATGTGTTCATGTGAATCAAACCTCAGTTGTTTGGTTTGCAGGCCCGTGCTCAATCCACTGAGCTACACCAGCCAGGGCTCAATTAAAAATTTTAAATAATTTTTCATTGGATAATTACTCTGTGAAACTATTTTGCTAGCAAAACACTTTACATATCACACATGAAACTTCTGTCAAGTCATTTAATCTGAAAAATATTTTATGATCAAAAAAGTTTAAGAAACTGATCTAGACTACTTTTTTATTGGGTAATTCTTTGTATCCTACTTACTAGGTCCTATTACATTTTAAATAATAACAGATATAACTTTAAGCAAGTAAGATTGAAACAAGGTCAGAAGTTGTTATATGACCTTGCACAGAAAACTCCTACATTACATTTTGTTTATATTTAATTAAAGGGAAAATGTTAAAAAACTCCCTCTCTTAAACTACCTCACAGTTCGTTGGAATGACCTAAGTAACAAGCATGGTTGTATATGCTGCACCTGACACATTTCTTTTTGAGATAATGGGATAATATTAGTTTTATACTACTATTTCAAACAGTGTATTTATTTATAAAATTAGTTACTATATTTAGATTCCAAAACTGACTTTCCAATACAACAAACTCACACAAAACAAGTTCTGTAAAACATTTACTTCATGTTTGCTGTAATTGTTTACAGATATGTGCAAAGTAACCACTTCTTAAAACTCCAGAATTATCTTTCTATGAATTCTATCAAATTTCTAAAAAAAAAAAAAAGATACTGATCTAAACATTTACCCTTAAAAAATAAAACCACCAGGTGAGTTTAAAAACCACATGAAATTACCCAAGATAGCTGGGAAAATTTCACATGGAAGACTGTTTTTAGCAAAATCTCTTTGCCTTATACTTCCAGCCTCTCCTATGGAGTGACTTCTCTGGACATTCTGGCTACTGGCCACATTGGGACCACCGACCCTAGGAACTACCTACCCCTAGGAACTTGTTAAGGCTGTATGGGTCCCGTTTCTTTGCATCAAGTCTTCCCTACTCTTTATTTGGTCACCCACACCCCTCTTCACTTACCAGTTTACTGCTTCTTTTCTGTTGCATACATATTTATAACCTACCTCAAATTCTTTGAGAAAGGAGGAAATGAATAAAACATGTCTTTAAGAGTTTTAATTCCCTCATCCTTTGCCTCATGCCACTTCCAAAAAAGTCAAATAGATAAAAAATTGTAAATCTAGAGGTACTGTCAAGAAAACTTCAGGAAAGAACCTCCCAGAGCAAATCTGGAGACCATTAAGTTGCAAAGTATTGGATTATTGACTATTTGGATCAGTATCTTTTAAAAATAAAACAATATAACTTACACAAGTTTGTAAGTATTTTTAAATGACTATTTCATACCTATTTGTGATATACAGAGCTTACATGAATTAAATGGTTTAAGAACATTTGCTTTTACTGTCTATTCCTCAATTTCATTTTAGTAATAAATAGGTCAAAGATGAGATCTGGAAGTACTTGATACCCAGATGAATATCACAGACTTAAGATAGCAATACATTATTCAGGTAGGATCAACACCCCTGGTGCAAGATGTAACAAGGTTCTCAATCTCATTAGTTATAATTTCAAGTTCACATTTGTTTTCATCAAGCTCTGATTAAGAAAATACTAAGCCAGGAAAAGACTGCCACCTACTGAATAACTAAAGCAATACTACTCTAGTGTGACCACTTCCCAGAAAATGTTTACTGTAGCCCCATGAAACACTAAGCTGAAGAGTTGTGCAGTCTAAGAAGACTGAGAAACAGGTAAACTACATTCCCAGTCACGCACAGTAACAGATTAAAAGCACTGAGAAGCCCTGCAGTAAAGCAAAACTGACTCTCTCCCAAACTTACTTGACAATGTAACCCCCATTTTAAATTTTTGTAAAATACCTACTAACATTTCAGTGACATGACATTCTGTAAAACACATGTTGAAAATGCTGTTCCAGGTAATAGAATCTCAAACACCATCTTGTAATTAATTGTGTTCTAAGGTAGAAAAGGAATTTGTTTCTTGCTTTATTTCACATTGTATGATGTCCTAGAATAATTAAATCATAGAACCTTAATATAAAAAGACATTAAATGTCACCCACACACATATTAGAACAACCCCAAACAAAAATACTGGATTCCAAGAAAACCTCCTTTAGCACACACCAATAATCATGGTTGTTCATTTTAAAAACCACATATATGGAAATACTTACTGTGTAAGATTCAACTAATACTGTGGTTTCTAAGGCCAGTTTCTGCTCTTGCTCAATATTATACCCCACGTAACACAATTTTTCTTTAATCATGCGAACTGTTTCAAAATCTGCAGAATGGTTGAAGGCGTATCCTCGCAACAGAAGCAGCTGACACAAGAAAATAGTAAATTCACAATTAATCTGACCGAGTTCAACTCCGCAAAAACTATTACTACTCACTAAATATGGCACATCAATAACAAATGCAATAGATAGTGGATCTTTTTAGTTCTCACTGAATGTTTCAGAAGCAGGGACATCACTCTGCCACAGAAGAATTTATATTTCAGTTTTGCAGAGAAGTTTCAGAGTAACAAAATCAAAAGGTCACAAACAGTGAACGAGAAAAACAAGGTAGTTTTCAAAAAGGGTACTGTTTGAGTACTTATGTTAGATAGTTTTGATAAACATTCGTCTATTAATAAGCATTATTTTAGTACTAAATTCTTATTACTTGCAATTTGCTCAGTCAACACCATATTCATGATGTCCCAAGGCCTGAAAGTGTTATCCCTAGCTTCCATTGAAATAGTTCAATGCCTGACACATATTAGATCGGTGATAGCGTATTAAACAAATGAGTAAGAAAATTCAACCTGCTGACAGGAAATAAAAAACAACCCCAGGGGCATGGAGATTGTGTTTCCTGGCAGATTATCAGTCTGGCTCAAATAAAGTTACAAAAATTCAAAAGAAAAGAAAAACTATAACATGCACATAAAGACAACTGAACTTTACATGTAAAAACCCTGAAACTGCAAATCCTCTATTCTTTGTGTTTATGTTCCGAAGAACGCGCTTGGAAATTCCTTTGGTGGTGACCCTAAGACAGAGCTTCGGCCCAGAATGAGTGTATTGTAACTCTCACTAACTCCATCTCCACTTGCTCCAACTGGAGACTGAAGGAACCCATATCAAAGTGGAGACTCAGCGCAACCCAGTGCGCTGCACGCACATCGCCACCACACACCAGTTCCTCCACAGCAGCCCCCGAGACACGGGACACTGTATAGCTCTTTGCTGTGGGGCTGCTCACTGCATGATGCCGTTTGTTACAGGATGTTTAATCGCATTTCTGCAGTTGTCACATCCAAAAAATGTCTCCAGACATTGTGAAATGTCCCTGTAAGGGAGCATGGTTGCTGGTTGAAAGCCACTGACCCAGAGAAGATACATTTAACTCCAGAAATCTGGTACAGATAATACTCCAAACTTTTTTAAACATTAACAAAACACACAGGCCTCCAAACAGCAGCCTCATATGCTTTCCTCAGCAATGTTTTAAAGAAAAGTATAATTACAACCAGAAGTAAACTCTAAAACAGTAAACACTGAAAACTGGATACATTCCATGAAAACTACTAAATATTAAAGTCAGGCACATCTGGGCCCTGTTTTTTTTTGTGTGTCAAGTATCATTAACTTGCTATCGGTACACTTTGTGGGGAAGGACAAGATCAACCAACCCAACCAAGATTACACTCCCATGGATCTGTTCAAAGAAAGGTTTTTACAGCAAGGCTGCCTAAGGTATTTCCACCTCTGAAATACCTCTCCACCCCTTCTTATTTATTTATTTATTTTTTAAAGAGAGGGGAAGGGAGGGAGAAAAGAGGGAGAGAGGCATGGATGTGTGACAGAAACATCCATTGGTTGCCTCTTGCATACCTCCAACTGGGGACCTGGCCTACAACCCAGGCTGTGCACTGATGGGAAATCGAACCAGACCTTTCGGTTCATGGGCCAGTGCTCAGTCACTGAGCCACACCAGCCAGGGCCAAAATTCTGATGTCTACAACATTTTCTTTTACGTACCTTGATAAGATATCTGGTAATATCCCTCCCAGCAATATCCAGTCTTCTGGTGAGGTGAGGGAGAGAAAAGCCTTCATAAACCGGGCAGATGTGAGTCACACCATCTCCAGAGTCCACTACTACTCCAGTCAGTAAACCTGTGTAAGAAATGTGACATTTTAAATCAAGTCAAATCGGAAAAACCAAAGCCAGCAAATTCCGAGTACTAGTACAGAAGCCAAACCAGGAACTTCACAAATTGTAATGGTCTAGGAGCCAGTATTTCTTTATTTGTTATTTTGAAGTTCTTTATGTTGTAATATCTTAATATTACAGACACTAAAATTAGTATTCTCTCAGGTGTCTCTTGTGACACTTTTAGTCGAATCATGTGTTACCCCAGGAAATGGCAAGAAACAGACCCTGAGACCTAGGACTGAAAAACACCAGTTCTTAACGCTTGAGCATTAAGAAAGAAAAAGCATTCTTTTTCTCTCCATCTTGACCCTGCATCATGCTCACCCACTGCCCTATCCTCTACACTCAACAGTGTAAGGCACACACCACACTTAGTCCCCTAAGTGTTTTCTAAGTAGCTGTATGTAATACTGATTGATACTAGTCATCACTATATGTGATGACTTTAAAAAACCCACTACGTACATATTTTTACAAGGTGATTTTTACTAATCCACGTATACAGTCAGATTTAACATTAAGGTGTATTTTCTAAGTACGTCGTGCACACTCCTGAAGCACTACAGCTTGAGACATAGGTGTCACCTCCTTCAGAAGCCTTCCCTAATTTGCTGAATCAGACCGATCTGTTTCTCTACCTTTTCCCAGACAGACCAGAGGTTACTTGTCCATGTCCAGGGCCTCACAGACTTGCGGCACCTAGCTGACAGCCCTAGTTCTCACTAGATCATCACCAGAGCCCTCCCCTACACAGCCTGTATTTTAATCCTCCTAAGGATGGATAGGTTTTTAAAAATTGATTTGAGGGGGTGGAGAGGGGAGGGAGGTGGGAAGAGGGACAGACAGACAGAGACAGACATCAGTCGGTTGCCTCCTGTATGTGCCCTGACCTGGAATCAAACCCACAACCGTTCTGGTGTACAGGACAATGCCCCCGTCAAGTGAGCCACGGAGCCAGGGCGGCCAGCGTTTATCTCCCATAGACAGGGAGTCAGTACTAACAGCAGTCCCAAGAAAACACAGTAACCTTCTCCATTAAATCTGTACCTCAAAAGTTAGGAAGGCACTCCCAAATGTCTGCCTTCTTTGCATTTATGGTGTACCTCACAAGCACGCTTTTCTATGAACTGTTTTACACGTTTTTTTTTTTAACTGCCAATTCTGAGTGCAAATTCCACAATCATTCTCCACTGCGTACAAAATTTTTACTTCAAAATAATGTAAAAGAGGGAACCTGCTACTTTTTTAAAACTGAGAAATCCTTTTACACTTAGGAATTAAAATGTATACATATTATTTTACAAATTTTAAAAATTGTAAAAATATTTGAATAAATATCTGAAAATATCTAAATAAATATATAATTACTGTGCTTTTTGGGGATTTATGACTTACTGAAAAACCACATTTCTTTGCTATAAAACAAAATAAACGTCTGCTGAATTGATTACTCTGAAAGTTAAACTTCACCTACCTTGAGCATATAAAGTCAGAACTGCTTGGATGGCTACATACACACCAGAAAACTGGTACGTTTCAAACATTACCTAAAAATGCAAAAGAAAAAAATATTGGTATTTACAAGTACATATTTTAATTATCTATGTTTTTGGCCAAAATACAAGACACCAAAGAGAGTCCTCTATTCTCTCCAGTTCTCTTTGCATCTATTAGCTTCCACGGTCACAGAACTCCAATCTTAGGGGCAGATTTTTGGATACATCCTGGGTCCCCAAGCATTTCATAAGTGCTACAACAGCAAAGATTTGAGTGTTTTGTTTTAGTTAATGGCTAATTAGAGTGAAGGAAAGCTTTCTGCATTTGATGTCCCTTAAGGGAATTATCTCTTAACCCAAAGACAAACCACCTCCGGCAGTCAAAAAAAAAAAAAGGTAAAAACAGTAGGGCAAAGACAAAAAATAAATGCACCAAGTCCCTGAATGCTGGCAGACACAGAACTGCCAGCTGCTGAGCCTCCCCCCCACTGGAGCCCAGGCTGCAGGTCCCCTCTCAGCGGCACTACACCGAAGGGAAGAGGAGTCTGCTAGGGTCGCTCTAGTCGGAATCACGCCTCACTCCCTGTAGTACAGGTTGGCTGGGGACACCACACAGGACTCCTGTCAGCTATACTGAGCATTCCTTGACTAGCAGGGCTGACTACCCTTCTGAATATCTACATATTTAGACATTTTAAACCGACCAATTATAATATACAGAATTTAAATTTTATAACTCTGAAACACACACTCATCAGTTAGTCACCAATATTCTAACTGGTACGCTTCCATCATCCTTTATCCCTCTGCACAGGGATAAAAATGGCTTCTTACATTCATTGACTGGAAAGTCTGTTACAATTTGGTTTTACTTATAAGATCATTAAAAATATTTTTCATACCAAAACAACATTCTGGAAGAAATTAAAGTAGGGCATTATTGGCCACAGCCAAATTTGCACTCTCAAGGAAAAATGAAGGGGTATCAAAAGAAGGGGAGACCTTCAAGCGCAGGGAGACCAATTCTTGTCACCTTTATACACATATACCTCACACATATCTCAGTCAAACAGTCAGTAAAAGGGATCCAGGTACAGTGCCATCTCCCTAACCTTTTATCTGAAAGACATTGTGGTTTTCATTTAGTATCATGTTGCTTTCCGAAAGAGCCTTCTGTGTCTACACAATGATTTTGTAATGTGTTGCTAAAAATAAATAGCAATGATAAGTGACCACTTATCCATCACAAAGCATTAGTGGTTGTCAATAATTCAGAAAGTGTAAAATAAATTAAAATATAAACTAATACACTAAAGCCCATCTTTCACATTTTTAGGGGTAGCTGGAAGGAAAAAAAAAGATGAACATAAGGAATGACATGGAATCTGTACCTAAAACCATGATCTCACATTTTTAAAACATTTAATACAAAAATTGAGTTTTAATTCAGACTTTGTCTAAAAACAATCTCTCCTAAACCCCTTCAAAAAGTTCCACCAACATTTAAACATAGACATAGAATGATACAAAATATTTATATTAAGTAGTAACTGAAACCTGCTGAAATACAAAGTTATTAAGTTTTGGCCTCATAGGACAAAATGAGACAACCTTGAAAAGTTCCTTACCTAAACTACTGAAAATGTAGACTTCTTCCTCTCTAATCGCTTATCTCAGGAACTTCCTGCCCCCTGGCCCTCAGCCCTCTCATCCCCGTCCAGGTCACTTCCTTGGTGAGCCCGTTACTATATCCTGATGACTCCCCAGTTTACAGCCTCAGTCTCATGTTATTCTCTTGAACTTAATAATATAGTCACACGCACACACACACACACGCACAACATTTTTGCGTCGATGTCTAATGAGGACCTAACGTGTCCAAAACTGAACCCCTGATTCCTCTCTGCCCCCACCCCTATCCTGTTCTACTTACCTCAGTCTTTTCCAACCAACTTATGATGGGAACCTGTTCCCCAACTGCTCAAGTCAGAGCCTTTGGTGCCATCTCTTCTCTTGCCCCTATCAAATACCTCAGGAAATTCTTGGCCCTACCTTCAAAACAGATTCACACTTGGCCACTTCTCGTTACTTCCACTGCTATTACCCCTAATCCTAACAATGATTATCTTTTGCCTAGGTAGTTGGAAGTCTCCAAACTGGTCTCTCTCCCACCCTTGCCTTCCTATGACCAACTCTCAACACAGCAGCCACAAAAACCTAAATCGAAACACGTCCCTTCCCTTTAAGAGCCCTTCATTTTACTTGAAGTAAAAGTCTAAGTCCCTGTAAGAACCTAGATGATCTGGGCCTGTCTCTTCTTTGCCCTCAACTCCTGCTGCTCTCCCACACTGGCTTCCTTGCTGACTCTTTAACACCATGCCAGGCTTGTGCTCATTTTAAGACCTTTACTCTGACTCCTCCCTTTGCCTGAAATGCTCTCCTCCCATACGTCCTGGTTAACTCCCTCCCCGTCTGTGTTTAAACATCACCTTCTCAAGCAGGGCTCCTACCTACCACACCCCATGTGCAAACACAACCTTCCTTGACTCCCCGCCTCCTTTAACCAACTCTTTACCCCCTTTAGCACCTATCATCTTCCAACAAACCACTCAATTAAGTCACTTTGGGGGGTTGTTTTCCCTGCCAGAACACAGGCCCCATGGCAGCAGGACTGTTATGAACAGAGCCTATTCAGAAATAATGGTCAGCACACAGGTGCTCAGTGAACAGGATCCAGGAGAAAACAACAATTTTTTAAAATTTATTCCCTTTATCTTTTACAACAAGGGTAAGATAAAAGAAAGAACATTTTCAGGAAAAAGGAAAGAAACACATGCATATCCTATCTGAAAACTTACCTCTACAATCTTCTCTCTGTTTTTGGTTGGGTTCATGGGGGGTTCTGTGAGTAAGATTTTACAGTTTCTGGTATCTATGTTAAGTTTCTCTGGTCCAAACGTATAGTCCCACAGGTGTTTCATGTCATCCCAGTTCCGTACTATGCCATTTTCCATAGGGTAGTTAACTTCTAACATTGAGCGTAATTCACTTGCTTCATCACCAACCATAAGATCCTAGAAAATTATAATATCAAGGCTTTAGACCAGTCAAATTTTGCATAAAATACTTTCAGAAAATCATAGTCCCACATTCCGAAAACTTGGGAATAATTAATTTTAATCTTTCAGGCACTTCCAGACCAAGCATTTCCTTCCACAAGTTAAAATCTCTTCTTTTAAGAGCAATGCCTTGCAAAGTTTAATACATTTTTATGTGCCATGTGGTTTAAATTGATAAATTGACCTTACCTTTAATAAATAAGTTTTCAAAAGAACAATAACACAAATATAAACCCCATGTATTAATATTTTGCAGGGTTTTATATGAGGTTTCATTTGTCTCTTTTGCTTAATATTAAAAAAACAAGGCCTGTGATATGTGAAAAAGCACATCAGGAAAAAAACAACTTGCAGAAAAATGCTCAATGCATGCAGCACAGTCCTTTGTACTAAACATCAAAATGGTAAGTGAATATATTTATTATAAAGCGTAATGAAAGGAGCAAAAAGGATAATTCTTTAGTACACTACAGTAATGCATATATGTACTGTATTAACTCATAAATTTCACAGACTTCTACCTACATGCCTGAATGAGAATTGAAATTAAGTTTGTTTAACATGCCTTGCCAAAATGAATAAAAATTTGTAGAGATACAAAAAAATAAAACACAGGGAAACAATTCTTTAAAATTAGAACTCATGAGCAATATTCTTTATCTTAAAGTGTAAGACTAGAAAACGATGCTATTTACACACAAAGCAGAATACTCACAAGTCTTGTCTCCAACGAGCATACTTAAGATGGCCCACATTTGAAAAGCCAAATTCCGAATGTATAATAAGGCTAACGATGTCTTGGAACTTAAACTTTTAGAAATCAGCTAATAAAGACATTACATAATTCTAACTTCTATGTGTACTGATGAATTTTAAACACTAGCATCAGACACACAGCTATTTGCTATAATACTTAAAAATTTAAAACATGGGGAAATGACAAGAACAAAATTAATGTAAGATGAGTTAAAACAGAGGTTTAAATATATATGAGTTTAAAACAAAAGTAACAATTTTTGCCCTGGTTGGTGTAGCTCAGTGGATTGAGCGCGCACCTACGAACCACACGACTGAGGTTCGATTCCCAGTCAGGGCACATGCCTGGGTTGCAGGCCAGTTCCCAGCAGGGGACTCACAAGAGGCAACCATACATTGATATTTCTCTCCTTCTCCCTTTCCCTTCCCCTCTAAAGATAAATAAATAAAATTTTTTTAAAGTAACAATCTTTTCAAAGATCAGAGGTAAAACCACAGTGAACTCTATTTTAAAAAACAGATGTCTGCCACATCCACTGAAGCAACAACAAAAAGGGGAAACAAAGTTAAAACAGATGCTAGAAATGTTCTCTAAAGCTTCTGTGTTGCAATTAGTCTTCTTAAAGTTAACTTACCACAACTTAATACTAAAATTTTTCTTTAAATTTTTAAAAAAGATTTTTACTTATTTATTTTTAGAGAGAAGGGAAGAAAGGGTGAAAGTGAGAAAAACATCAACGTGTGAGAGAAATATCGTTTGGTTGCCTCTTGTACACCCCCAACTGGGGACCTGGCCCGCAAGCCAGGCGTGCGCCCCGATGGTGTACCAAACCAGCAACATTTTGGTTCCAAGGCTGGGGCCCAATCACTGAGCTGCGCCAGCCAGGGCTACTCCAATTTCTTAAATATTAACTATTTGGAATTATCTGATAAAAAATGTAAAACTGAAAATTTATATTTGTGAAATCTACTTAATGACACATATATTGAATTACCTAGGGAGAATTATACTGATACTTTGAAATACATCAAGAAACAGGACAGACAGATGAGTGGCTAGATGGATAAATTGTGGTATCAGTATAGCAACTATTAATGTCAGAATCTAAGTGAGGGTACAGGATTTTATTCTTTCAACCTTGCTCTATATTCTAAACACTTCTTTAAAAAATGTTAAGGGAGATATCTAAACCTGCAAGTATATACTCTATTTTGTCATGTATAACGCATAGTCCTCCCCCACAAAAATTTTTGAGGGAAAAATAAATGTATGCATTATATGTGGGTAGTACCCGAAAAACCTTGTATCTATAGTTGTGTTTTGTAATTATTTGTTACATAAAATCTTTTGTACCATTATGTTTAAAAATGCTAAAATTCCTCTATAATACAAAAACAAATATCTAAGTATAAATGAGTAAATAAATAAATAAATAACTGAATTAAAACATTAAAATGACCCCCCCCCCAAAAGTTTGGGTCAAAAACATGGGTGAGCATTATACACAACAAAATACAGCATATTACTTTTGGTGTATTAACAAACCATTAACAAATATAATTTAACACAAAATTTTTTTACTTTCCTTTAGACTGTATCTTTGTTATGAACAAGGTAATAATGCACTAGATAATTAGATGGTTTACATAAATCAATATACATTTACAACTACATTTCGACAGATTTCATCAGAATACTTACTTTTAACCCATGCAAGAATAAGGGCTTACATATGTCTGACCCGATGCTAACTAAAAACATAAGTTCATATGTCTACTTCTAGGACGTACATACTCTAAAGCAGGGGTCCCCAGTCCTTGGGCCACGGACTGGTAAAAACTGTCTCCCCAGAAAGCGGTCCCTGGTGCCAAAAGGATGGGGACCACTGCTGTGTAGGCCCAGCTGAAAGAAGTGTCTGGCATTGAGTACCTCACCATCCCTCTGAACAAGACAACGTTTAAAATGGAAGAAAACGATTTTTAACTTACTAAGTTAGTGCACAATTTGAGTAGCTCAAGCTACCTAAATTTATCTCTATCTAAAAATTATAACTGAAAAAATCCTAAAACAATCTTTCTTAGTACATTTCAACTTCCCCAACCAAAAAATTTGAGAGCTTTATGAAGCCTGCCCTCACACCTCAGAATCAAGTCACAAGCGATCAGATCAGGCCTTAGATTTCTACCACCCACCTCATCAATGGACCTCAAGCCTAAACCTCCACCTATTACCTGAAAGAATGAAAAATTACAGTAACTGTTCTGAGATGCTGTTTCAAAATCACTTATATATTATGAAAAGCAAGCAATATAGATTATATTTGCCAAGAATCATTTGAACAATGTCACTTCAAATTAAAAGAGTGAGCAAACACACTTTAAAACCACAATTAAATTCCCAGAAGAAATTCCTCAAAAAAATTTTGTGAAATTAAATCTATACTGTTCTCTACAAGCAGACTTTTAAATCTCCTTATGATTTTAAGAGAAAGGCATGATGTTTTGTGTAGGATAAATTAGGAATTTCTACTTTTTTTTTGCTTATTTGAAAGAAAACATCTCAAAGTTAGTTACTAGTTAAAATATGTATCAGTAGAAATGCCTGATATTAATCTTTTTCAAAGACGAAATATTTACTTGCAAATACAGCACTTACACCAACACAGAAAGAAAAATACAATGAAAGAGCAAACTGGCTGGGATGTATCCAGTAAGCTTCTAGTTCAAAGGAAAAAGTGCCACATTTATTTAGCGGGGGAAGCTGTTGTTTATGATAAAGCCTTTAAGACTTTCATTTTTTCTTATTTTTCCTCAGGTAATATTGTAAAATCTGCTCATCAATAAGGATAGTATAGGAAATCCCCACTCCCACTTTACTATCTGTATTTCATTTACATATTGAAAATACATAATACTGTACTAGAATACATTCAATGTTGAATTTAATATTAGTCAATACAGTGAATTTATCCAAATGTAACAACGTCACCCAATTTTCTGGCTCACACATATCCTATACAAAGTCATTTGATTTCTAATGTTATGCACACACCACATTCTGTTTGAATTATAACATTTATCTATAAGAAACACAAGGAAAACAGTTCAAAACTATGTTAGTAATCAGTTCTGGTTTGGTCCACTGTATGCAATCAGGAAAGTACAGGATGAAAGGACTTAAAATTAAAATACAGAAACGCCCCCCTCCCCAATGCTAAAGGGACACAAAACAGCAACTACTGTCCCACCGAGCAAAAGTGGAAAACAAACAGAGCACGTGTGCAACCTCACTTACCATCTTTTTGTTATTCTACTTCAACAGGTCAAGAAAGGTGAAGAGAGAGAAGGTAGAAGTAAGAGTCAGAAAAGGCCTAAATAAAATCCTCACTGAAATTTTTAAACACACAAGCAATAGAGAAAAATTAGGTCGAGGTCAGAGGCAGCACCACTCTATCTTACGGAGTTAATAATCAGGGCCATATTAACATGGCCAGTTATTACTTCTGAATGAAAACAGTTAACTTATTAAACAATTTAAATTTCCATTTTTTTTAAGTTTACCACATTTTCGCTAACAAGACACAGAAAGTATAAGTCAATCCACTAGACAGAGAAATTCCAAAGTTTCTTTAAATTCATTACTGAATTTAAGAACCTTAAATTAAGGAAAATAAAGGATAACAGGAAAGACCTAGCTGAGTAAGCAGAAGGTAAGTTTAGGGTTGTCTTTCCAAGCTCTAGCAATCAAGTTAAATTTGACACAGGTCTGTGTTTTCTACTGGAAGAACAATTTAACTTGAAAGACGTAAAAGACTAACCAGACTGAACAGAACTGGGCTAACAGAACACAGAATGACACACTGTGCCAGTAACGCTACAGGGAATTCCTCAGTGAAAAGTGTCTCATTACTATATTGACTAGTTCATTTCTATCACTTGGCCTTGAAAAGTAGGAGTGGGAGTTAAAAGATATGTAATTATTTGTGCCTATGTTGAAGAATAAAAATAGCTATATAATATCTTAATACATCAAAAATGTTATCAATAAAGTACCTTAAAAACAGTTCTTTAAAAGTCTGATTCTAAGCCCTGGCTGGAGTAGCTCAGTGGATTGAGAGTGGGCCTGCGAACCAGACGATCGCAGTTCGATTCCCAGTCAGGGCACATGCCTGGGTTGCAGGCCATTTCCTTACAGGCTAACTACCAGCAGGGGATGCACAAAAGGCAACCATACATTGATGTTTCTCTCCCTCTCTCCTTCCCATCTAAAGATAAATAAATAAATAAAATCTTTAAAAAAAAATCTGATTCTGAATAAAAAACNTAGGAGTGGGAGTTAAAAGATATGTAATTATTTGTGCCTATGTTGAAGAATAAAAATAGCTATATAATATCTTAATACATAAAAAATGTTATCAATAAAGTACCTTAAAAACAGTTCTTTAAAAGTCTGATTCTAAGCCTTGGCTGGCGTAGCTCAGTGGATTGAGAGCGGGCCTGCGAACCAGACGATCGCGGTTCGATTCCCAGTCAGGGCACATGCCTGGGTTGCAGGCCATTTCCTGACAGGCTAACTACCAGCAGGGGATGCACAAAAGGCAACCATACATTGATGTTTCTCTCCCTCTCTCCTTCCCATCTAAAGATAAATAAATAAATAAAATCTTAAAAAAAAAATCTGATTCTGAATAAAAAAACCTTTCAACTCCATTAAAAAGTTAATCCGTATCACTATAATTAACTAAATTTTAAGTCAAAGTTCTTTCAAGACTGAATTCAATCAGAATGAAAGGAATTCACAAACAAAAGAATAATAAATCCCATAAATTCCACCACCTCCCAAAACAGACTCTAAAATAAAAACACTCATATCGAGTATGCCATTTGATTACTGGTAACACAACAAGAAACCAGTATAATTCACTATTTTAAGTCTTTAAAAAAATTAACACAGAACCTAAGTTTCGATTTGTATTTTTATTCATTGTGTAATTTATTTCTCTAATCCCAAGAACAGAGAGCTATCAAGTAGCGAATCTCTACCCCCCATTACCACCTTCCTAGAGAGTGCAACCAATGTCCTAAAGAGGCTCACCCGAACTCACATTTCAAATGACTCAATCTAACAGTTCACCGAAGACCTGCCAAAGATGGTCCAGATAGGACCAACAATGCTAGCTTGTTTACAAATACTTCAGTCTGCCCCAAAATTCGACTGCATTTTGTAAAACCTGACCCCTAGGCCACCTAAAGAATTTAAATCAATTGGTGACCACAGTCCTTTTGGTTGATTTGGTCCTTTTTTCTCCTACAATATAACTCCCACTCGATTTCTAATCCCTTTAATATGGAAGAAAGATCCCTCATCCTTAATGTTGAGTCTCCTGTGTCAAGTACAGTGAGTGGGCAAAGATAGCCTTCCTTCCTCTCTTTCTGGTAAGGCAAATAATGCAAGGCCAAATAAAGACTTGCACAGCTTCTCTGTGCACATTATGAAAATCAGTTATTACATTAGTGAGAAGAGGAAACAGTAAGATTTACATCCTGTGTTTTCCTGACTAGCTATATAGAAAAAGTACAGGAATCAGGCAATGAGAACATGGAAAGGAAAAGTCTAAGGTCCCAAAGGAACACTAACATGTATAGTGACAAATATATGGAATTGAAAAACATAAAAATGCCAGGCTGATTTCTTCTAAAAATTATAATTAACATTCATATAAAAATCTTAAGTATTTTACTCCATTCAGAGAGTAATGGCACCAAGCCACACTTAAAATCAGACGAAATTAACTTCAGTTTTTGTGCCTCTTTTCAAGTATTACTTAAAAAGTTAAGAAATTCTGCCCTCCCCCTTTGCCCTTCATGGCATCACATTTTATACTACTCAATACAAGAACATGTCATAAGTTTTGATCCTCATTTATCAATAAATAAAATATTACCTTGATTTCAATGTTTCCCACTTTGGTGGTTGATCTGATAATAGGTCTTCCAACCAAAGCGGGGAAGATGTGTTCTGGGAAGTTAGAGCCTGCATACCCACACTTCACAAACTGGAAGAGAACAGCAAGAGTGAGTTAGTCAACAAAGCACTGGCTCTATCCATTGAAAACCAGTGTCTCAAAAAATCACTTTGCATTTACACAGTGTTTTAAACTTTTGGTGGTTTCAAATCACCCAAACCAGTCATTCAATCTATCATATCTCACTGTATGCCCTTCATGGCACTGACTGCTGCTGGGGCTCACGTTTATTTAGCAGTAGACTGTTTGCTCTGTGCCTGAGCGCCCCCACCACAGAGCAAGCCTCACCAAAGCAGGGGCTTAGCAGAGCAGTTCAGGCTGGAACTCAACGCTTCAAAGAGGTCCTGGCACACAGTGGTCACACAAGTATTTGGGGAATGGACAAGTTCACTCAACCAATGCTAAGGATTTTTATGAGAGAAATGTTCCAATTTTAATTCTTTATAAAGTACACGTTCATTCATCTCTGGCAATTCACTTAAGCAACCCCATTTTCCAAAATGGGAGAAATCCAACAGCATCTGGACTAATATCATGTTAACATTAATTAGGTATTTTGACCTATTTGCAGTTATATATTTAGACAAATGTTACTTAGTAATACCAGGTAGCATAATTTATGTTCAGACAGTATACTTCTCCAACGAGGGCATATCAGTGATTCCGATGATACTCCCATTTTATGCATAAGAAACTGATACACATACTAGGAGATTTAACAACTAGTAAAACTGAAAATAGAACCAAGGGTTTTTATATTCTTATACAATAATATGGTTTGTTTAGTCTTATTTTTAAGAGCAGACATTGCAAGAAAAATGCAATTAAAAACCTTAGGGTGGGAGGAAGGGTTGGCAGGGAGGCTGCTGAGAAATGTTCTGGCTTTGGCTGCTGCGTCCAGCAGCACAGAAATGCTCCCTGTGGCCTCTCAGCCACCAGGCTCCATCTTTTGGCCCACTTTCACCACTGCTTTTCGGTGCTGTGTGGTCCTGGTGGCAAGAGAGGGTTCTGGAAACCTGGTACCCACCAGTGAAGTGACTCTCTTCCCTGCAGGGGCCTGAATTTGGGAGCTTTCAGGTTACCTCTCCTATTACCGGTCCTGCCCACTCCGGAACGGAGGCTCCAGTGTGTGCGGAGGAGCTCTGCAGCGGCGTTCAGGCAGCTGCAGCCCAGGCTAGGGGGCAGGCTTTTGGGGATGAGCAGAGCCAGAGGTCTGCATCTGTGGCACTCAGCATCGCTGCCTTCTGTTTCTGGTGGGCGCATGGCCACTCTGTCTTCACTGCCTTCTGATGGAGAAGGTGAAGGACTCCCTGTCCCTGGGAGGGCCCTGCCAGGCTCTGCTCCGACTGTGACTGGCTCCTAAGCTCCATGACTTGCTCTGAAAACCAAGCATCAGAGCCCCCATCTCCTCCTTTTTATTTTACTATGATTATAATTACTAATATCCTTGTAGTAGAAAGAAAGTCTGTACATAGGAAAAAAATCCATCAGGGTGGGAGGAAAAAGCCATACTAAGGCAAGTAATCATAGTCTAGACCCTCCCCTTAGTAAGTCTTTATTCAGTCAACATAAGCTATTGTGCAAGGATTTCTTTTTTGTTTGTTTTACTGATAAATCCCAAGTGACTAGAACAGTGTCTGGTACATAGTAAACGCATATTAAAAAATTAATCAATAAATATTAAAAACGTTGCTGATTTCCAGGTATGATATCATGACTGTTTTAATATAGAGCATATGTCTAATACTGAAAATGTCTAGTTCCACAGCATCAGGCACAAGACCATCTCTCAAAAGAGCTGAGAAAAATGGTGTCTGAACGCGGCCCAGGACAGGGGTTACACAGCACATGCGGAGACTGTACCCCACCTGTGACAGAAACCGCCTATGGACGAGGAGCTGCCTCCTTTGATGGTGTTAAAACTCAGCAACAGTCTTAATCTCTGGGACTTTGGCTAACCCTCTAAAATAGAAAATTTTTATTTTGTTTGTGAACCAGTTAATTATAAATGGCCTAGAACATTCTGCTACCCAGAACGTCGAGTGAACTGCAAGTCTTTTATAAACAGGGCTTTTAAAATATATAGTCATGACTTACGCAGATTAAAGCTACTATTATGAAAACAATCTGTCTGACACTAGTAAATTTCATATTCCCAATACTACCTGAATTCCTATCTTCTCAGTTCGCATTAATTAGAACCTACATACAGCATACTAGTCAGATACGTTTCCTTTCAAATCCGTCAAACCTAGCCCTGGTCAGTTTACCTACCATTGAGCCACCAACGCCGGGTCCTTTTTCAGGTATAGCCCCCCATTTCTGAAACTCTAATACAGTTCTTACTGAATTACCTTTCAAGGCAGAAGGTAGTGTGATATGATGGCACATACAATAACCGCCTGCTTGCTTATACCTACCTCTTCATTTGAACAGTTGACAGTGAAGCACCCCAAATGTTAAAATAGCAGAATTCAGAAGCTCTAACCAATGTTTCCACAATGTCTTCTCAAAAAACTTATCCATGTGCCCTGACTGGGGTAGCTCAGTGGATTGAGTGTGGGCCTGTGAACTAAGGGATCGCGGGTCGATTCCCAGTCAGGGCACATGCCTGGGTTGCAGGCCAGTTCCCAGTGGGGGACACAGGAGAGGCAACCATATATTGATATTTCTCTCCTTCTCTCCTTCCCTTCCCCTCTAAAGATAAACGAATAAAATCTTTAAAAAAAAAGCCCAATTATCAATGTGATCCAGAAAAAGTTGGAGAGACAATTATCAGGAGTAAAAAATAATACCTAGCATTTTCTAGTATATTCAAATGAAAAAAGAAACCCTTCATACTCTTCTCTTCTAAATCATAAACTCTCTTTTGTTCTTAAGTCAAAATCCAGCTCACTTGATATGAAATGCTATAGAAGGGCAGAGAATCTCATTATCCTGACAGACTAAACTTCTACATAAAATGTCACGATCCCAGCCTAATATAAGCATTAGTCGTAATTTACACATATATTCCAGATATAGAAAGTAAATACTATGTGGATATTAAGTTCTATGTTTACCTCAAAGTAATGGACAGATACAGACACCGGGCGTGTTGAAAGTGTCCATACTCCAGGCTAAAAATGCCCACTTACATGAATATAGCTATCATTAAAGAAAATTGTAAAATGAATGACTGAAAAAAGAATCAGTAAGTTTATAAAGGCCATTTTTGGCACACTAAATATAAACAAATGACTTAAAAAAGGAATCATTATAGGAGTTGAAGGAGGAAAGAAGAGCTTGGGAAAAGGGCTTAAGTCAAGTCCTGCGGCAGGGAGGAGGCCGGGAAGGTTGGCCCGCCTCTCTTCTTCCTCTGAGCCACACATTCAAAAATACGTAACAAGGCCAATCTGGAAATCATCACACCACTCAATGTTTTCTGGTTATAACTGCCCAGATAGGTAATTCATATCTTAAAATCCTTGTTTGAGCATATCTTAATGGACAAAATACTTGCTAAGTGCTTGAAGTAGACAAAAATTGAGATTCCCCCCAAAACAAAAACCTATCATTCCTGTGCTTTACAAAAAAGAGAAATTTGGCCTTGAATTCAAATTAAAGACATCACTCGTTTGTTAATGAAATTATTCTGCTTAAATAGTAGTTTATCGGAAGCATCTGCCGTCAAAATAATCTAAAGCTGGCATTCCTACAGGGCATTAGACGTTCATTCGGTCAAAATGGGAATAAGCACACGATTTCACATCATTTTAAATGTAAAAGTACTGACAGCTACAACAGAAATATAATTAAAACGACCTATTTCTCAATGTCATAAACCGACTGACAATCTGGCATTTCCTTCCTTGCAAAGGAAAAGTCTGTATTTTAAAAACCTAAAACCATTTAAAAATCTAAACCATTATGTGATAAAATGTAAGGAAAATATTCTTTTCTGAACTACTAATTTGGTATCATTTTAACCTTTGAAATTCCTCCCCCCCTCATTATTTTAAGACTTGGAGACTTAGTTCTCTCATTGTGTGCAGTAAGGCTGTGTTTAAGAAATAGATTTTACCATATATAGTTTCTTCTTCATAGCACTGTGGTTTAAACTGGCTCTCTTACTTCCTACTGAGTCATCAAATGGTGAGAACACTAACAGTACAATGTTCTTTCAAGCAAAAATGAAAAAAGTCATCTAAATTTGCTTTAAAAGTACCTTCCTTCTCTCAAAAAAAAATACAGATTTATAAAGCTTTACTTGGGCTTACTGAATTTGTATCTGATGTACTGGTGCATTAATTTAATTACACAGTGATTATCCTGATCTTACACTACAAAAATATTTATTCTATTTATTCCACAACATTTTGCAGGCTCAGACCAAATTTGTTTTTGATTTATTTTTATTGCAAACATTTCTGAATTTGACACACAAATTAGCATATGCCAAATAAAGCAGGCCATACACAACTACAAATGTGAATTACAAATGAAAATAATTATCCTAGCATTATAAGCTACTTTGTATCACCAGACCCTAAAAACTACCAGTCACACAGTAGGCAGTTGTCTTCACTGCCTTTGGTGAAAACACCCAAGTTTGGTAACAGACTACGCAACACCTGATGCCTGGGCAGAACTCTCGAAAGGCACCTACACCGAAGCAGATACCAAGATTTGCACCTATCTGGCCACTTTCAGTGGTTGAATTTTAGGTGGTAGGTTTGAACAGTTATGAGAATAAAGCAAATACATTGTTGGAATTGGATGAGTGTTCCTCCTCCAGGCTGCCCTACTGAGAGAAACTGGTTGGGGCTAGTAAGGAAGAAGAGCAAAGACCAACAGCTGGCATGTGAAAACGTAAGAATAGCTGGCACGTAAGAACTCACCTACCCTTATAGCACTTGACTTAAGGCCTGCCAAGGGAGTTTAAAAAAAAAATCAACTTCTCAAATTGCCTATGATTAAAATTTTAAAACCTAAAATGTGTAAGAAGAAATTTGCTTTAGGTTAACAACTATTCTCACAAGTTTTTAGAAACTAAATTTGAATATCTTGTTTAATATTTAATTGTGAAGGAATCATTATACCTTTTATTTAGGTAACTAAATAAAATCAGAATGACTATGAAACAGAATATAGCATCTAAATGGTTCTTAATCCTCTAAATTTTCAGAAATATCACAGCATTCCTGACTACATATTGTAACTGTTTCTTCGTCTGAAGTCAATCATGTCTATAGAAAGTCTGAAAAAAATTTAAAAATTAGAAATGTAACACCAAATATGTACATTTTTGTTTGAACTATATACTTTCCCTACATATGTCATAGTAATTATCTTTTATCTTAAATAAGATTCTTAAATTATGAATTAAGATAAGACTAATCCATAACATACAATCATTTTCCTAATACTACAGTTAAACTAATGAAACCGTGACATAAAAATGAGCTCATGGTTAACATTCCTATACTAATTGAATATCATAAAACTCATGAAAAATACAGGGTTCATCACCCTTCAAAAAAGAGGAATACATTAAAATATAACTGGCTCAGATTTCTAAAAACAGTATTTAGCATATTAAAATGTTTTAGCCCTGAATGGTGTAGCTCAGTAGCACTGCAAACCAAAGGATCACTGGTTCAATTCCCAGTTGGGGCACACGCCTGGGTTTCAGGGCCAGGTCCCCGGGGGGTTGGGGGCTTGCAAAAGGCAACTGATTGATGTTTCTCTCCTTCTCTCTAACTGTAAAATTAAGAAATGCTTATAGTTTATTCTAAATATAATATAATACACGTCTTGTTTATATATATATATATATATATTTAACTTATTTATCTTTTAGAGAGGAAGGGAAAGAGAGGAGAGAAATATCAATGTATGGTTGCCTCTCGTGGGTCCCCTGCTGGGAACTGGCCTGCAACCCAGGCATGTGCCCTGACTGGGAATCGAACCGCAATCGTGTGGTTCGCAGGCCCGTGCTCAATCCACTGAGCTACACCAGCCAGGGCATAATACATGTCTTGTTAAAAAAACAAATAATATTTCCCCAATAATATAGAAGAGTCACGAAATCCCCATCTACTACCATCACTCCATGACCTCTAGTTCATGCGTATCCACTATGAACATTTCATGTACTCCTCCAAAACTTGCATATACACATACTAGTTTGTGAACACATAAATATCTTTAATAAAGAGCACACATATAAATGGGATTTAACAGTAAATCTTAGATATCTTCCCACAGCATTGGTCTGCCTCTTTTTTTCTATGTATTCCATTTTGTATGGATGTCCCATTATATGATAACATTTATTACTCAAGCTCATTTTTAACTAAGTTCAGATAAAGCCAGTATAACTGCTTATTAAAATCTAACATTCCATCAAGGGAAGTGTTATGGCAGTGAATATTAGGTCTTCCCCCCGCCTCAAGAATCCAGCTTGTAAAATGTTTTAAAGTACAAGTAAAATCTTTTAAAATTCATGTCACGTTTATGGAAGGTGGGGGAGAAAGATCACAAAATATGCAACTTTAAAATAGTTAGACATCACTGTAATGTAGGAGGAAATTATCACTATGGAACTCAGCCAAAATAAGTAACATTTCTGTCTTCTAATTTGCTGACTTGGTTATTCAAAAAACATTTTTTAAAAGGGGGAGAGCAGTTGAAATAACTTTCAAATAACTTTCTAAATCAATGTTTTACTCAGATTTTTACAAGTATTTGCATTTTAGAATCTTAAAGACTAACATTATCTGTAATCTGTAGCTAAGAGGAAAAAACGGGGGAACGGGAAGGCGGCAAAACTGATTATCTCCCCCAAGGTCAGTAAAATTAACACTTGGACCCCTTGAGGGCTGCAAGTAGTCCAAGATCATTCATTGGAACAGGCTGGTCCCTGCGGGGCTGCCCGTCAGCCAGATCCTCAGCATGCAGAATACAAAGTAAATTATGCACAGCCGATAGGGCATCCACTTCCCTCAAAGGAAAAAAAAAACCCTCAAAACTGTGTAAGGGCTAAAGCTTGCACTGACAACACTTCCCTTTTTTTACACCCGTTTCCTGCCTCCCGTTCGGTATCTACACAGGAAGAGGAAGGCCTTTAGGTCTTCCCTTTTTACACATCCGCGACCCTGGGGAGAGAAGCCCTTCTCAAACATACAAACCCAGTCTTTTACTCCTCCGACCCTTTAGCCGAACTGCTGCGGCTGGAGCGAGGAACCAGTCCTAGTCGGGCAGCAGGAGAGATCCCCGAGCAATGCCGGCCGTCCTTGCTGCCTCGACCCGGAGGGCTGAGGGAGTGGCAGCCTCGGGGAGACCACATCCCCTGCTCTCCTTGCCCACGGAGGCGCAAAGGGCTGCCCGTGCCCCTTGGCTCTGAGGCTCGAGGGTTCCGAGGCTCGAGAGCCCCGGGTGCATCCCCAGGCGCGGAGAGCCCGCGCGTCCCCCGCACCTTCCCGCCCGCACCCGTCGCCACCGCGGCCTCCCCGTGAGGATCATACCCCGGTGCCGTTGTCGCACACCACCACCTTCCTGCCCTGGCTGTCCATCGTCCGCCGGGAAAGAATAGCCGATGCCGCCGAACAACCTACAGCTGCCTCCTACAGCAGCCGCCACCCGGCTCTTTCCTCTTCCTCCTCCTCCCTCCCCGTAGAGCTTCCTTAGGTTCAACTTTGTTCCCCCTCCCGGAAGTCGCCACTCGACCCCGCCCGTCATTTAACAGACGGCCCGCGCGGAAAAGGTGGGGACGGAAAGAGGAGGCAGAGACTGACAGCGGTCGGTTCCAATAAGAAACGGAGGAGCGCCAGGGTCCCGCCTTCAACTCCATCTCCAGTTTCTCTCTGACTGTCTCCGCCCATCTGGGTGACGCCCTCTGCTTCTGGTTTCCGGTGCTTCACTGGGTGTAGCTGCGAGCTGACCTGTGGGCGTTGCCACTTTATCCCTAAAGCGACGTGGGAGTGTAGAGCGCTGCCTACCCCGCCGCAAGGCTCAGGCAGGACACCGAGCTTGTCTCGAGGTAGCAGTGGAATGTGGCAAAGACAGCCGGTATGGGGAGCAAACGTGGAGGTCTTTGTGGGTCACAGTATTGAACATGGCTTCGTGTGCTCTTGCTTGTAGGCCTTTTCAGTGAACAGAGCTGGAATAGATACGCACATATATTTGAAATCATGCGTTTATACAGATACCTCCGATTCCAACCCTATCCTTCTTTGCTTAACTTGCACTTAGTCAAGTGAGAGTGGATGCCCAGGAACACTTTATCACACACCTTCAGTATACGCACCCCTTTCAACCCAGAGTCAGCTTTGAGATCAGACAACCTAGGTTTCAAATCTAGCCCTGCTACTCAAGAGTTCTGATTCGGGCATATCTTTCTCTGTGTATGGGATAATTTATTTCTGTGTGTTTTAAGAAGAAAGCTACCTGAATAGAAAAAGCATCCATTCAGTGGTAACAATTGTCAACCAAATTCACAAGGAGGAGGCTGTGGCTTGGAATAAAGGACGAAGATATACTCAAGGGTCTTAGGGTTTGCAAACTGAAAAAACAGCTAGTTAATACCCAGAGTGTTTCAAAGGAGAAAGAAAAGCTGAGACTTCTAAAAGTAAAAAAAGGGCATTCTTGAGAAGAATCAGTCCTGCATTTTTAGCTGCTGGGTTGGTCCAAGATGGTAATCTTCCAAGTGTCTAGTGATCTGAATAATGGGACATTCTTTCCTAAATTGTTGAGATGGTTATCTATGGAACTCATATACATCCAGACATTAAAACACAACCGAAAAGTTTAAAAGTTTAAGTCCCCAGGCTAGTTAAGGCAAGAATAGAATCATTTCCTCATGCCTCAGCCTACTTTTTAGTAATTTAGCAGCTTGATCATAGTGACTCCATTTTATTTCTGTACTCTATTCCTTACTACTTTTTAGTTCCCTGCTTTTAAACATGCTCTCTACCTCTAATGCCCTACCTTTTTTCTTTTGAAGTACTAATTTTGACTTTTTAAATAAAGATTTCACTTTTTTTTTAGAGATGGGGGAAGGGAGGGAGAAAGAGAGGGAAATACCAACGTGTGTGAGAGAAGCATGGCCCAGTTGCCTGGACTGGACCTGGCCTGTCCTGGCCCACAACCCATGCATGTGCCTCAACCGGGGATCAAACAGGTGACCTTTCAGTTTGCGGAATGGTGCTCAACCCACTGTGCCCACCAGCCAGGGCTTAATTTTTACTTTTTAAGAAATTACACCTATTGTTTTTTTCTGCTTGTAAAAACAATACATACAGATGGTAGAAAACATCAACATCATCTATTCACTACACTAGTGAAAATGCAGCGAAATCCCTTGGTTACGCAAATTCAGAGATAATACTATTGGTGAGTGTTTCCTGCCTCTGTACCGGGTGCATTGTAGTCATTTCACTTTTCTCTAAATACTGTGGCCCCACATTTTAGGTGGTTGAATTTGGGGTTGGGGTGAGAGCTTCATTTCCAGACTTCAGATGAGATTTATGTATATGATTCCACACAAAATCTTACCAGTTGGATACCTCCATTTTACACATGAGGAAATGGGAGTTTTAAAAAATTAAGTCCAGCAATATTATAAGATATGAGATCTACACACAGAAATTAATATATTTATATATGTCATTAGTGAACAGTCTGGAAATGAGATTAGGAAAACAATTTCATTCACAAGAGCATCGGAAAATCTGAATAGCACTGACTGGTGTGGCTCAGTGGATTGAGCATCATCCCACTAACTGAGGGGTCGCTTGGTCAGAGCACATGCTTGGGTTGCAGACCAGGTACCCCACTGGGAGTGGGCAAGGGACAATCGATCAATGCTTCTCACATCGATATTTCTATTTTTAAAATTTATTTATTGATTTGAGAGAGGGAGAGGAAGTGGGGGGGAGAGAAAGAGAAACATCAATTTTTTGTTCTACTTATTGATTCATTCATTGGTTGACTCCTGTATGTGCCCTGACCAGGGATTGAACCTGCAACTTTGGCATATTGAGATGACACTCTAACCAACTGAACTACCTGGCAAGGCTCAAATCAAAGTTTCTCTTCCCTTCTTTCTCTCTTTCTCCCTCCATCCCCCTCTCTCTATAAATAGGTAAATAAAATCTTTAAAAAAAAATGAAATCAAACTAAAAGGCAAGTCACAGACTAGGAGAAAAATATTTGCAAATCACATATCCAACAAAGGACTTATATCCAGAATACACTAAGAACACAGTAATAAGACAAACTGTCTAATTTAAAAGTGGGCAAAATATTTGAATATAGCCCTGGCTGGTGGGTCAATGGATTGAGTGCTGGCCTATGGACCAAAAGGTCCCCAGTTCGATTCCCAGTTAAGGCACATACCTGGGTTGCAGGCCAGGTCTCCATTTGGGGGTGTGCAAGAGGCAGCCGATTGTTGTTTCTCTTGTCTACCCTGTTTCTTTCCCTCTCTTTCTCCGTACTTTCCCTCTCTCTAAAAAATAAATAAATAAAATCTTTTAAAATAAAGATTTTATTTATTTATCTTTAGAGAGGAAGGGAAGGAGAGAGGGAGAGAAATATCAATGTATGGTTGCCTGTCTTGTGTCCCTTGCCAGGAACTGGTCTACAACCCAGGCATATGCCCTGACTGGGAATCAAACCGTGATCCTTTGGTTCACAGGTCCGCACTCAATCCACTGAGCTACACCAGCCAGGGCTAAATAAAATCTTTTTAAAAAAGAAAAAATATTCGAATATATATTTTACCAAAGAAAATTTACGAATGGCTAATAAGCACAAGAAAAGGTACTCAATATCATTAATCATTAGGAAAATTCAAATTAAAATCATAATGAGATACTGCTTGATACTCATTAGAATGGCTATAATTAAAAAGACAGAAAATAACATGCTGGTGGGGATGTGGAGAAACTGTAACCATCATACATTGCTGGTGGAAATGTGGAGTGAAACGCCCACTTTAGAAAATAGCATGGTCATCTTTCAAAAAGTTAAACATAAAATGATCATATTTAGCATTCCAATCCTAGGTATATGCCCAAGGGAAATGAAAAGACATATCCACAGACTTGTATACAAATATTCATAGCAGTTTTACTTGTAACAGACAACAAGCGGAAACAATCCAGATGTCCAGTAATCTGTGAGTGAGGAAACTGTGTAGTATATCCATGTAGTGAATAGTACTTGGCAATAAAATGAAACAATACATGATATAACATGGATGAAGCTAAAAACATTATACTAGATACAAAACACTACATGGTGTACAATTCCATTTACATGAAATTTCTATAAAAGGCAAATTCGTAGCTATAGAAAGCAGATCAGTGATTGCTAGGGCTGAGAGCTGGGTTTGGCTGCAAACAGGCGTGAGAGAACTTTATGGGGTGACTAGATTTTGGTAATGGTTGTACAGCAATGGAAATTTACTCAAAAATCATCAAACTGTACATTTGAGATACTTATATTACACCTTGTAATGTCTCTAAAGTTGTTTTAAAATTTAAGTGCCAGGGTCCAGCCTTGGCAGGTCTCAGGGTCCCTGAAGGATGGACAGAGCAGGCAACGAATGAAGAGTCAGACACCCGGTTGAATGTTGGAGAACAGCCGGCCTCTGTGGGTCTGACTGAACTCTCAGTGTTTGATTTAAGCTTTATTTTTATAGAGATTGTAACATAATAGGTATATGGCATGATCAGTTAAGCAGAAAAAATCAATACAGAGGTAACTAGGAAAAGTACAGGAAATTCCATAGATTCAATTATGTTAAACAAAGGTTATTTTGACCAGGAGAGCCATTAATCAGACAATTAGAAGTAGCTGTATGTACTGAATTTAAATGTCTTATTGTTTATTAAAGTTCTTAGAATTTAGCATGGGGCAAAAAGATACACTAGACTGAACAGTGGTTATAGGAAATTTATTATAAGGCCTTTGTGATGTCCAACTTAGCTATCTATCTTTCTGTTCTAAAATGTTTCTTTATGTACTATGAACTCTAACTCCTTGGTAATTGTTTCTGCGTGCTTAGTTTGTAATAGTTAACCAGCCTCTCTTGCTTCTTTGCCTGTCTAATCCTAATTAATATAGATTCCTCTCCAAGGTGGAAGAGGGGCTGTTACTCCATCAACTTTTAGACGTTCAGGGGCTACTTCATTAGGGGGGTCTTTGTTCTATGGCCAAGAAATAATTTTGTACAACTTCATTGGAATTCTGCAGATCACTGGACCTGAAATACAGGTATCTAAAAATCCCACCACCTATTAATCACAAAGACAAACATGCAATGAGAGATAGACAGGAAATCCAGCCACAGTTGCCTCTGCTGTGCAGATGCATCTCATCCGTCCCGACTGTGTCAAGGGATGGCTGTTGGTCGGCTCCCAACAATTAAGTTATTTGTCCAAATTTACCTATCATGTGTCAGAACTAGGATTAGGCATACGGTGCCTAACTTTAAAGCCCAAGTTCTGTTTACTTAGGATTTTTGAAAACTTCAGAAAAGCTGAAGCCCCAGTTGGTATCCAGTTGAGATGACTCCTGGAGGAAAAATAGCACTTCATTTGGACCTGATTTAGCTTCTGTGCTTGGGTGGAAAGGGATGGAAGATGGTTATGGAGTAATACAATGATTTTTAAAATACACCCCTGTTCATAGCTATGCATCATACTTGAGTTGAGAGGGTAAACAGTGTTTACTAGTAATTGAAATAAAATAATATAAATAATGAACTCTTTTCTGTCCAGAATTTATAGTCAAGAATGATTTCCTTGAATTCCCTTGAAATGCAGTTGTTCGTATCTGCAGTCTCTAAACTAATGAGCACAATGGCACCTTGGGAATATTTTGAGTAGAACTTTAATTTATTTCAAAGGTCACTCATTTAAAAAAATTGATAGTGTCACCACATGTATTATACCTCATCCTGTACTTGAACTCAGGAAGGGGACAGCTAGATCATTTATTTAATTACTTGCTTTAACACATCACTGAGTCAAAAGATTTGTACTTATGCCAGAAAAGTATTTCTCTATCTTGTCAATTATCTAAAATTTTCCAAGTCATTCTTCTGTTGCTAAGAGAAAGTTCATGTTAGCAGTGTGAAATTAGTTGGAAGCAAGTTAATCTATTTGAAAGTGTTTTGACATCACATCACTTTGCTCCTAAATTCTTCAGCATGGTCATCCTAAGATGAAGTGCAATTTCTTACAAAACTATAACATCATTATCATATCTAAGAAAACTAGCAATAATTCCATATCACCTAATATCCAGTCCATATTTATATTTCCCCAGTTGTTCCTAAAGTATTTATAGCTGTTTCTCCTCCTGAATTGAGATTAGTCAGGGTTCATGTATTGTTTTTGTTGTTACATCTGTTTAGTGTCTTAATCTAAAATAGACTTCTCATCTGTTTTTTAATGACTGACTTTTTGAAGAGTTTAGGACATTTGGCTATAGAAACATTCCATGTTCTGGATTTGTCTGATTGCTTCCTCATGGTAATTAAAATTTTATAAATAAGATTATGGCATTTGATGGAACTATAAACAGGCTGTTACATGGATATGCTATGCTTTTGGTAATACAAAATTAACATTGTATTAACATCAGAACCAAGTAAGATCTTGCTATACAGTAAATATTGCTATTGTCTTGATTTAAATCTAGCCTAGGAAGAGTACAATTATAATGCAAGAAAAAAAAACCTGAAAAGGTAGGGATTTGTATTGTGTGATTTGGTGTCTTTGCTTGAAAAGGGGACTAAATATTATAAAAGTTAATAAATTAAATGAAATCTTTTACTATCCAATGTCCTGACTTCGTCTAGCCTCTTGCTTGCTTTTAGATTCCTTGTGTATGTAGAGCATCTCAACAATGGAGAAAAATAATTCTGAAGACTTTATGCGTGTCTTATAGTTTAATAGCTTTAAATTGCATTTTAATGTAATAATCAATTTACTATTGTTGACTTTTATTGTGGAAATTTTCAAACATGCATAAAAGTATAGCCCAGGAGCTCCTCACCTAACTCCAGCAGTCATCAGCTTTCTGCTGTTTGTTTCTCTTTCGTCTATTTCCCTTCACACAGTTTTGTTGTTATTCTTGTTTGCGGTACTATTGTAAAGCAAACTCTGTCAGCATACCCTTCTTTAAATACTTCTGTGTGTGTTTCTACCAGACTTTAAAATATGTAATCCCAATGCCATTATTATAGCAAACAAAATTAATAAACTCTTATTTTTCTAATACTCCATTTATGTTCAGTTTTCCTCAATTGTCTAAAAAAAGTCCTCTTACAGTGTTTCTTTATTCAAGACCTGAACAAGGCCCACACATTGCATTTGGTTAATATGTCTCTTAAGACTATTTTAGTCTATAACACTTCCCTCTGCCTTTTCTTACACCGTTGTTGTTGTCAAAGAAACAGCATCACCGACCAGTTTGACTCGCTAGTTGGGCATTGTCCCACAAAGCGGAAGGGCCCCTGTTGCATCCCTAGTCAGGGCACAAACCAGGGATGTGGGCCAGGTCCCCAGTAGGGGGCAGGTAAGAGGCAACCATACATTGATGTTTCTCTCCCTCTCTATCTCCCTCCCTTCAACTCTCTCTAAAAATAAATAATAAAATATTTTTAAAAATTAAAAAAATAAAAAGAAAAGAATCATTCAAATTATCCAGATAAATTGTCTAAAATTTGATTAAAGTTAGAATTTATATATCTTTAACCTAACTAAGATAATATTGTGATCAAAATTTTGTGATCATAGTAATTTGCTATTGAAAAGAAAAGAGCCCTGGCTGGTGTGGTTCTGTGGATTTCGCCCCAGCCTGTGAACCAAAGGGTCACTGGTTCAATTTCCAGTCAGGGCACATGCCTGGGTTGTAGGCCAGGTCCCCAGTTGGCAATGAGCAAGAAGCAACCCATTGATATTTCTCTCCCTCTCTCCCTCCTTTCCCCTCTTTGTGAAACTAAATAAGTAAAAATCTTTTTAAAAAAGAAAAAAGAAAAGACAAGAAACACAAGGCTTGTGGGGGCAGCAATAAAATTATATCTCTAAGGGAAAATACAAAAGGGATACATTTATGGCCAAATCCCTCAACAGCAAAGTGTGGAACAGCATGAGCTTTTGTCTCAAGCTGTGTCAGGTTTCGAAGCCTAAGAAACAAGTCTATAGCAAAAATATGTAAGTTTATGGAAAAATAAATAAAACCTAGTAAGACTAAGCACGGCCCTTAGTCTTTAGGCCTGGAGGCCTAAGAGTCTGTTTCTTCTGCTTTCTAGTTGACTTGTCATCTGTGTTAGGGTCTTTATGGGTCCAGCTATCTTCAGCTACAATTCCCGGATGAAGCTGTGAACCCTCTTCAAACTCGGACTCATCTTCTAGATCTGGCTTTTCTAGATAAGGTGTAGACAGTGAGAGAAGTGAACAGAGAGTTAACTCTGCCACTGCTAAAGCAACATAGTCACCCAGCCCAGTCTTTTGAAAAGGTTTCCAGTCTTTTCAGCACAAGGATCCCATTGAGTACACTTTGCTGATCTGAACTGTTGCCAGGCAGAGCACATACTCTGTGTCTCACAGGTGCTGCAACAACACCTGGGGCACACCCTGTAAAAACCAGTATCACTATTATGAAATAGCAGTATCACTGTTCTTTTGTGGAACATTAAAAATAGCTCTCAGATGTCCACGACCACCTCCCTATTTGTTACAACAATCTATTTTAAAGATGAGTAGAGTAGGTACAGAGAAGTTAAATGATGAATAATATACTTATATCGTGGAATAATGAATCTAATAGAAAGCATACTGAGCCATTAATTAGAGGACCTGGGTTCAGGTTTCACTTTAAGAAGAATTAGCTTTGTGATCTTGGCCACTTATTAAAATTTTTCTCACTTTACACAATTCTGTTTGTTTGTTTTTTGACGCCAATAAGTGCATTATTCTTTTGACTTATAAAATATATTATTTTATTATTATAATTATTATTTTACAGCTACTCCTTAGACTTCCGGTTCAAGATGGTGGCATAGGTAAACTTACCTTACCTCCTTGTACAACCACATCAAAATTACAACTAAAATATAAAACAATCATCACTCAGAACCATCAGAAATCAAACTGAATGGAAGTCTGACATCTACGGAATTAGAAATCACACCAATCCAGACTAGTGGCGGGGCAGAGACACAGAATGGATTGGTCCCACATCCACGTGTGGTGGATAAAATTACAGGAGGGATATTTCAGGAGTGAGGAGTCCCAGGCCTACACCAGGCCCCCCAGTCCAGGGTTCCGGTGCCAGGAAGATAAATGCCAAAACTTCTGGCTACAAAAACCAGGGGAGACTCAGTCAGTGGAAGAAACTTCTGGAGTCCCAAGAGGTTCCCGTTAAAAAATCCATGGGCCTGGGAACCACACGATCATGGTTTGATTCCCAGTCAGGGCACATGCCTGGATTGCAGACCTGTTCCCTACAGGCTAGTTCCCAGCAGGGGATGCATGAGAGGCAACCATACATTGATATTTCTCTCCTTCTCTCCTTCCCTTCCCCTCTAAAGATAAATAAATAAATTAATTTTAAAAAATCCACCCATGGACTCACCTACTCAGACTCACTCCCTCTGAGGTCCAGCACCAGGGGAGCAACTTGAAAGGCATCAGTGGCAAACAGGGAGGGACTGAAGTGTCTGGCATCAAGGTAAGAGCTGGGTGACAGTTTTTTCCTGGAAAGAAAGGTGAGAAGAGGCTGCTGTCCCTTTTCTGAACCCTCCCTCCACAGAGCCACAGAACCACAGAGCCAGCAGGCTGGTGCCACATCTGAGACTCCATCAACCTGGCTAACACTGTTGACCCTACCCTGGAGATCCCCAGAGAACAGAGAACTCATCCTTCCCAACCTACTGGCCCACCCAAGCTGCTTTCCATATGAATGGCTGGTCTTGGCTCATGCTTTACAACTTCCTAAATCCTCTCACAAGCAACAGCTACCTCAGAGAGTCCCTAGCCTCTATACCTCTTGCTAAGGAGTCCCAGAACCAGCACTAGCAGCACTCAGCCTACACTCACAGCTTGGCTTTGCCTGAGACTCTCCAAGCTCAGCACAAGTAGCAGCCATCTCAGATTGCTTTATAATTCAGGTATCATGGCCCCAGAAAAAACACAGGTTGGGGCTGACCATGGAGAAACCGAGAAACCCCAAAGCCTGTGCATCCAGTGGGCAGCTATAGATGATGTTGGAGCACCACCACCCTGCCCCTGTGCAGTTGATCCTCCTTGGAGGATAGAGATTGGAGGTAAGTAGTCACAGCCAGTCCTTGCAGCTGACTGGCCTGGGTAAATATCCTCCATTGACCTGCCAACAGCAATCAAGGCTCAATTACAAGAGGACAGTGTACTTAGCCCACATGAGAGGCACGCCTTGAGTACCCAGCTTTGGTGATAGGGGAGGCTGTGCCACTGGACTCTACAGAATAACTACTACATTAGGCCACACTAACAGGAGAAGGGGTGATAGCAATCTACCTTATACATAGAAATAAACACAGGGAGGCTGCCAAAGCCACAAGACAAAAAAACATGGCCCAAATGGAAGAACAGGTCCAAATTCCAGAAAAAGAGCTGAGCAAAATGAGATAAGCAATCTGTCAGATGCAGAGTTCAAACACTGGTTATAAGGATGCTCAAGGAACATAGTAAGGACCTCAACATCATAAAAAAGATCCAGTCAGAAATGAAAAATATACTAATTAAAATAAAAAATTACAGTAGAGTGGATAAAACTGAGAATCAAATTAATGATATGAAACATAAGGAAGCAAAAAACAACCAATCAAAACAACAAGAAGAAAAAAAGAATGAAAAAAAAACCCAAGAAAAGTATAAGTAGCCTCTGGGACAATTTCAAGTGATCTAACATTCGCATCATAGAGGTGCCAGAAAGAAAAGAAAAAGAGCAAGAAATTGGAAATCTATTTGAAAAAAAAAGAGAAAGACCTATCCTGGAAAGAAATAGACATGCAAGTCCAGGAAGCAAAGAGTCCCAAACAAGAAGGGTGCAAAGAGGCCCACTCCAAGACACATTGTAATTAAAATGCCAAAGGTTAAAGATAAAGAGAGAATCTTAAAAGCAGCAAGAGAAAAGAAGTTAGTTACCCACAGGGGAGTTCTCATAAGAATGTCACCTGATTTCTCAGAAGAAACTTTGCAGGCTAGAAGGGATTGGCAAGAAATAGTCAAAGTCATGAAGAGCAGGGCCCCACAGCCAAGATTGTTCTACTCAGCAAAGGTATCATTTAGAATCAAAGGGCAGAGAGAGAGATTCCCATATAAGAAAAAACTAAAGGAGCTCATCATCACCAAACCATTATTGTATGAAATGTTAAAGGTACTTATTTAAGAAAAAGAAGAAGAGCAAAACTATGAACAATAAAATGGCATATACATATCTATCAACAATTGAATCTAAAAAAATAAACTTAGCAAACAAGAAGAACAGAGACAAAAGCGTGGATAAAGGGAGTGTTTTTATGGTTGTCAGATTGGAGGAGGTTGTATGGGAGTGGGTGAAGAGGCGAGGGGATTAAGAACAAATAGGTAGTTACAGAATAGCCATGGGGATGTAAAGTACAGTATAGGAAATGGAGTAGCCAAAGAACCTATGCATGACCCGTGGACATGAACAACGGTGTGGGGATTGCCTGAGGGAGTTGGGGGTGCTGGGTGGAGGGGGACAAAGGGGAAAAATTGTGACCACTGTAACAGCATATTCAATAAAATTAAAAAATTAAAATTATTACTTTACATATCATGATTATGACATTGAAATTCATGTTCTCTTCTGTTGTTTCATTGGTGATGTTCTAACTAGAGTGAGTATTAAGATGATCTGATAGTCTTACCTCTTATTTCTTTCTTATTTTCCTTCCCTTGTTTCCTCTTTTCTCCTTAATTATTAGAATAAGATTCCCCATGTTCATCCTCATGATCTTCATTAACATTTCTAGAGATGTGGATCACTTATGTTTGTTCAGGTAAGCATAGATAATTGATACATTACAGTTTAATTAAATTCCCACCATGAATTGTAAATGCAATGCGTTGGCACATAAAAAAATGTTGTCATCGATGACAGTCTGACTCATCACCAATAGCAAAGAAACCTAAATATGCTAGAAAGTGGACTAATTCACATCGGAGACCTAACTCATATGGAGACATAATTTTGGTAACATGCTATCTTCATTTATCACATAGCACAGAGAACTCAAGTTTCCTTTTGAACATCTGAATGAGATTTTATCTCGGAATGCGAAGTTGCCTCAGAGAAGCAGATAGTCCTGCTCAAACCTGTTTGGTCATTCTTAAGGTTAAATGATTGCTCTTCACTCTTTGGTGAACATTACAGGCCAGGAATACTTTCCATTGGTGATTTGACCCGACAGTGACAGTGATACAGAAAAGGCTTTGTTAAGCATTAGAGTTATTTTCATACATTTTTGGGACCTCAAAGAACAAGAGTTTGACTTTGTACAACCTGAGAGTGTAATAATCTATTACTCACGTAGAAAGCATGGAATAAGATCACTAAGCATGCTATAGCATGAAACTACTCCTATAAAATGAACACTAGTCCATTTACTAGAGGTGAAGAGGAGTCGAAGGTCTAAATAAAAACAGGGTCCAGAGGGAAGAGGGGAGAGAATCATAGGGGAAAAGGGGAGGGACTCACATGAATAAGTATAAAGGACACATGGACAATAACTAAGGCAGGGGCGGAAATGGGAGGGAGGTGGGGAGCACTTGGGGGGGCAGGGCTGGGAATATAAAACAGAAAACTGTACTTGAATAAGAATTAAATAAAAAAATAAAAAGAAAAGTGGAAAAAACAATAAATGTGAAATAAAAAACACAGTATTAGAGATAAAAAAGAAAATAATGAGGTCTAATTTTTAGTAGGAACAATAGCTTACTATTTATTAAGTAACTCTCTTTTGTCACTAGACTAAGCCCTTGTAATATATTATCCAATTTAATTAAATTCTCACAACAATCATGAGCGGGGTACTATTATCACCATTTTACAGGTAAAAGAAGTGAGACTAAGAGAAGTTAAAATCAACTACCTAAAGAGGTTTAAACCCAAGTCTATCTGATTTGAAGTCTGAGTTCTTTCCATGACAAAAACTGTTTATCATTCTGTGTGTGTGGTTTTTTTGTTAACAGTTCATTACATTAATACACGAATAATTTTTCTGAAACATCACATATTACAGATACATTTTAAGTCCCATTTTTTAAAAATTTTTATTTATTTATCTTTAGAGGGGAAGGGAAGGAGAGAAGGAGAGAAGGATTGATGTATGGTTGCCTCTTGTGAGTCCCCCGCTAGGAACCGGCCTGCAACCCAGGCATGTGCCCCGACTGGGAATCGAACCTCGATCGTGTGGTTCGCAGGCCCGCGCTCAATCCACTGAGCCACACCAGCCAGGGCTTAAGTCCCATTTTATACTCATCATTAATATTAGTTCCCTCTCACCTTCCCTAGAAGTAATATTGTTTTAAGTTTTGGTGGATTTTTAGAGATCATTTAAAAAATATCCATTAGATTCACATAGAAAGATATTCAACATCATTAGCCATTATGAAAATGTAAACTAACCTGGCTGGTGCAGCTCAGTGGATGAGTGCGGACTGCAAAGCAAAGGGTCGCCAGTTTGATTCCCAGTCAGGCACATGCCTGGGCTGTGGGCCAGGTCCCCAGTGAAGGGCATGCAAGAAGCAACCACACATTGATGTTTCTCTCTCTTTCTTTCTCCTTCCCTTCCCCTCTCTCTAACAATAAATAAAATCTTTTTAAAAAAAAAGAATGTATAGGGCCAGATGGGTGCTTGAAGCATCAGGAGGACCACTCTGTTAATTATATTATTCTCTAACTACTTTGCTGTACATCTGAAACCAATACAGAATAATACTGAATGCAGACTGTAACTTTAAAATTGAAAATAAATTAAAGATGTCGCACTAAGACTCAAAAGTTGAAGACCATTGTCCTTTAGTTAATATATTCATGGACAGAGTTGATCTACTTACCCCCTCACCACAACCCCCCAACTTGTAGTGCTGTCTGTGTGTGTCTTGTCTTCTGATATTTCATCTGTTCTTCAAGATTTTCAAATCATTGTCAGCAGTTCTGGGACCATGTCTGCAAAGATTTTTTTCACTACAATACAATACAGTTTCTCTTGTCATTTAAATTCTACTCTCATAGGCTTCAACTTCATCTTTAAGATATTCATTCTACCAACATCCACCCACTCCTTGCAAATAATGTAGTGGTTACAAGACTCGAGGGGCATACCTGTGGAGCCGCATCTTCGGCAACCAGGGCTCTGGTGGGTTTAATCCAGCCAGGGTGGTTCCAGACCCCTCACAGCAGTCATTAGTTTAGGTAACCTGTACACAAGCCAGCAGCGTGGGCTTGACTGACCACTGGAGTTGGGTCAGGAATGGCCCAATGAAGGAAAATATTTTTGTTGGAAGAGTTTAAAAATCTTATTTTTTTATTTGGGTGGTATTACAACTCTACTTTCATTGAATTTACAGTGTAGTTTAGAGACAAGATATAGATATGAAAAATTAAGTAATTCCCTCTGAAGGTCTCTCACTCGTCTTTGATTGAGACGCCCACTCTGTTCCCACGTCAATTTAGGTGATGGTCGTGGAGGATGCCTCCAATATCTAGGGGACACTATAATTTCTTCTGAATTCTTTTTAAAAAAGATTTTATTTATTTATCTTTAGAGGGGAAGGGAAGGAGAAAGGGAGAGAAATAGAAATGTATGGTTGCCTCTCATGCATCCCCTGCTGGGAACTGACCTGCAACCCAGGCATGTGCCTTGACTGGGAATCGAACCATGGATCCTCTGCTTTGCAGACCTGCACTTAATCCACTGAGCTACACCAACCAGGGCTAATTTCTTCTGAATTTTAATACTAATATATTTGAGCTGTGCACTGATATTCCTGTCTTCAGGAGTTCATACAGCAGTGTGTGTGTGAGTGTACGTGTACCTATAGCTCTGTTAGTCATTTTGGTATTGTGAATCTAAGAAAGATCATAATGATGTATTTTTATTAGCAAGGTTACAGATTTTATTCTACAGATAGAACTTTGGGAAATAATGAACATTGTGTGCAAAGATTTAGCTGCTAAAGATGCTCTTCAAAGTGTTTTGGAAACACTGTTGCAACAAGCATCTTTAGTACTTAAATCCTTGCATACATAATTATTTCCATAGCATATGAATTTCCAGAAGCAGAACTGCCTCACATGCACAGCTCTACGGTCTTTGCTCTGGACTACAAGCACCTTAGCTTTCTAACTATACTTCTCACCTCTGGTTTTCCTTTCCCTCCTCTTCATCTTTTGTTTGGTAAATTTATCTCCCTAAAACACTGTGCTCATCATTTTACTACCAGGCTGAAAACTCTTTCTTTCCTCTTGCTGGGGCCCAGTTCCTTACCCCGACAGCTGAGGACTTTCACAATCTGACTCTGCCCCAGATGTCTGATTTTTTCCGCACTGGTCCCCTATATGAATCTTCCATTTTAACCAAACTAATCTATGCCCTATTTCCTATTGTGCCTTGTAATTTCTTATCTTCAAACAAAGTGGGAATTGCATAATAAAGAAAATGTTAGAATGAGGGACAAGCAATTTAGTTCGTCACAACCCTCTATAAACTTTTACCCCACCTACTTTTCTCCACTCCACCCCAGCTGTGAAGTTGTCCTGCCTTGGTGCTAAAACTGTCCGAGTGTATGAGCTGATCTCCCCTCTCTTTCCATCCATCCTCTCAGCCTCCCCAGAGCTGAGGGCTGGTCCATCTGCTGCCTGATGTTCCGCCTCTCTTCCTCTCTCCAGTCGGTGGCTGGGCTCATCAAAACTGCCCTCTCACTCGTTCATTTCCGTCTCCACCATGTTCATTGCTCCTCTGTTCCCCATCGGTAGCCTTCTGGGTTCTACTTTTTTTTTTGCTGGATGTTTCTAACCTGTTTCTGTTGCCTACCATTCTGCTCACCCCACCCCCTTTTTTTGGTCTGCTTTTCTTCCTTTTTTATATCTCCTGTCTGTAGGGTCAATGCCTTATAGTTCTTGTGTGAAGAGACAGGAGGACTTCACAGGGCTGAGAGCCTGCCTATCTAACATTTTCAAGCATTCTTTTCAGAGTCCATCAAGAAAAACATGCTTCTCCGTCCTTCTAGGCTCTTTCATCATTGCTTTCCTTCTTTTCCATTCCTTCCTTATAGATTCTACTGCTGTCCCTGAAGCTCCGATGCCCTGGCCGCAAAATAACAAAGGCCTCTATCTACTTCAGAGAAAGAGTTAGCCAGTGGGGTGATTTGAGAAGATAACACACAATAAAAACAAAAGGTTTTGAGAGAGAAAAACATTATTTGTTTCATAAAGTTTTTTCAGTCTTGGTTTTGATTTCTAAAACATGTGAGAAAAGAAAGCACACCCGAATTATTTTTAGGTCCATGGGGAACTGATCTAAATAAGGTTAAAATAAAAAAGCTTACATAAGGCACAGCCAAATTGTTACCAAGTCTGGAATTGTGACAATTGCTAATGTTAAAGGGAGAATTTAGAAATAAAAAGATATAATTTGATTGGAGACTTTATGTCTAATCAAAGGAGACAAAAACAAAATTCTCAGGCGGAGCAGACAAATGGGTTTTTGAAACTGTTTGAAATTCAATTCACTATCTTGGGTCCTTATTTCCATTAAGAAACCAATTTAAAGATGAAGCAAATGAGAAGAATTAGACTTTTGAAAATATGCAACAAGTTTTTCTGAGGATAAATTCACATGATGAAAATCTATTATGTTTCTTTTAACTAGAACCAGTTTTTATATTATGTCAATTTTAATAATTTAAGTTTCTATACATAATAAAATAATTCTCTTTTAATTTGTTTCTATGTTCTTTGTTTATGGAGTTCTATTTGATGTATTTAAAAAAGGATTTTGAAATCAATGTAAAATAATATAAGTATTGACGATAAGAAAGACAAAAACATGATTTGGTGAGAGAAAGAAAAAAGGAAGAGAGAAAAACAATCAAGTCAAAAAATATCATAACCAATATGTATTTTTAAAGATTTTGTTTATTGTTAGAGAGAGGGGAAGGGAGGGCAAAAGAGAGGGAAAGAAACATCCATCCATTGCCTCTTGCACGCACCCCCCCTCAGTCAGGGAACTGGCCCACAACCCAGCCTGTGCCCCAGCTGGGCATTGAACTGGTGACCTTTCACACTGCAGGATGGTGCCCAACCGACTGAGCCACACCCATCAGGGCCATAATCAATATTTTTAACATTGTCATTTAATCTTAAAGGGTTAAATTATTTTTCAAATCTCATAGTCTGTTAGGTAAGTTTAGCTGCAATCACTATATTCTTCATTACTCTGAATTATAATTTCATCAATATGTTTTTTTTAAATATTTTATTTATTTATTTATCTTTAGAGGGGAAGGAGAGAGGGAGAGAAACATCAATGTATGGTTGCCTTTTGTGCATTCCCTGCTGGGAGTTGGCCTGCAGGGAACCTGCCTGCAACCCAGGCATGTGCCCTGACTGGGAATCGAACCGCGATCCTCTGGTTCGCAGGCCCGCGCTCAATCCACTGAGCTACACCAGCCAGGGCTTCATCAATATGTTTTTATAAATTTACAGCTCAATTATTTTTTAGAAACTTTATTGATATATAATTTGTATACTGTACAATTTACCCATTTAAAATATACAATTCCTTTGTACATTTTATTGATCAGTTACCTCTCACACACCCCCAACTGGAAACCTGGCCATGTGCCCTGACCGGGAATCAAACTGGAAACCTTTCGGGTTGCAGGCTGGCGCTCAGTCCATTCATCTACACCAGCCAGGGCTCCAATGTACAATTCTGTCCCCTGGTTGGAGGAATACAAGAGTCAGCCTGTCAGTGTTTCTTTCACTCATCAATGTTTCTCTCCCTCCCTTCCCCTTTCTAAAAATAAATAAATAAAATACTTAATAAAGTAGAATGTACAATTCAATGGCTTTTTAGTATATTCACAGAGTTGTGCGGTCACCATCACAGTTAAGGTGAGGATATTTTATTGGCCCCTCCCAAAGAAACGATCTACCCCTTAGCTATCATCCCCGACTCTCCCCAGACCTAGGTGGCCATTAGTGCACTTTCTGTTTCTACAGTTTGCCTTCTCTGGACATGTCCGATGAATGGAATCACATGCCCTGGCAGGTGCGGCTCAGTTGGTTGGAGTGTTGTCTGTAGCTGAAAGGTTCTGGGTTTGGTTCCTGGTCAGGGCACATACTTAGGTTGTGGTTTTGATCCCTGGTCTGGGCTCTGGTCCCCAGTCTGGGCACATTCAGGAGGCAACCAATCAATGCCTCTCTCCCACAGGGAAGTTTCTTTCTCTCCTTTCTTCTCTCTCTTCCTCTCTCCCCAAAGCAATGAAAAAAAGTGTTCCCAGGTGAGGATAAAAAATACATACATACATACATAAATGAAATTATACATTTGACAGTCCTTTGTTACTTTTTTCACTTAGCATATTTTCAAAGTTTACCTGTGCTGTAGTATGTATCACTAATTCATTTATTTGTATTGCTGAATAATAGTGTATTTATGGGTATAACTCTATCCATTTACCAGCTGATGGACATTTGGACTTTTAAACTATTATAAATATTAGTTGGGTTATTTGGACTTTTAAACTATTATAAATAATGTTGCTATGGACATTCATGTACAAGTTTTTATACATATGTACAAGCTGTGCAAACATATGTTTTTATCGCTCATTTCTCTTAGATAAATACCTATGAGTAGACTTGCTGGAGCACAGAGTAACCCTATGTATAAAGAACTGCCAGAACGTTTTTCAAAGTGGCTGCACCCTTTAGTGCGCCCACAAGCACTGTGTGAGGATTCCAAGTTCTCCACATCCTTGTCAACACTTGCTATCATCTGTCTTTTTTATTACAGCCATTCTGTGATTGTGAAGTGGGATCTCATTGTGGTTTTCATTTTCTTTTACCTGATGGCTACTGATGTTGAGCATCTTTTCATGAATTTATTAGCCATTGGTGTATTTTCTTTAGAGAACTGTCTCTTCAGGGACTTTGCTCACTTTTAATTGGGTTACTTGCCTCTTATTATAAAGTTGTAATAGTTTGTCTTGTTTGGAATTTGTAATAATTCTTTGTATATTCTAGATACAAGTCACTTTATCTCTTCTGTCTTTTGTTGTTTTTGCTTTTGATGTCACATCCAAGAAACCATTGCCTAATGCAAGGTCTCAAAATTTTGTTTATGTTTTCTTCTACGAGTTTTGTAATTACAGCTCTTATGCTTAGGTCTCTGATCAAATCGGAGTTAGTTTTTGTATACAGTATGTAGTAGGGAAAGAACTTTATTGTTTTGTGTGTGGATATCCACTTGCCCTAGCACCATTTGCTAAAAAGACCATTTTCCCCATTGAATTGTCTTAGAACCAGTGTTGAAAATCAATTGCCCATAAATGTGAGAATTTATTTCTGAACTCTTAATTATATTCCAGTGATCCATATGTCTATCTTTATTCCAGTACCACATAGTAGCTTTGTAGTTAATTTTGAAATTGTAAAGTGTAGGTCCTCCAATTTTGTTGTTCTTTTTTAAGATTGTTTTGGCTATTCTGGGTCCTTTGAACTCTCATATGATATTAGGATCGGTTGGTCAATTTCTGCAAAGAATCAAGCCAGGTTTTTGATAGGAATTGTGTTAATCTGTAGATCAATTTGAAGAGGATTGGCCTGTTAAAGTCTTCTGATCCATAGCTATGAGATGTCTTTTCATTTATTAAATGTTCTTTAACTCCTTCTGGGTAGAGGAAGAGTCTTCAATTTCCTGGCCACACTCACCAAGAATTTAGCCTCTGCAACTAAGAGATGGGGGAGACGAAAATGCTGGTGGCACTTCCCGGTGACCCACTGTACCCCTCACCTATGAGGGGAAGGAAAGGCCTCTTTTTGGCCAAATCTACCTGGAGTGGTAGTGGATTTGGGTCAATCAGTCTGAGCTGGAAGAGAAAAGAGAGGGAGCAGGTTATGGCTCAATTGCCACAGATTCTTGCTGTTCATACTGAAATTTAGTAGATTTCCTGAATTAATATTTCTTTTTGACCTTCGGACAGTATGCAGAGACTTTAAGTGGGTGTTTTTTGTAATTTTCACCACTTACAGTTATTTGGCTGCGGAACAGATCCATGAATCACCTCGTGTTGCCATTCTGAAAACAGAACCTCTTTAATTTCTTTTAAACAATCTTAAAATAATTAAAGTAACTGAAGTTCTGCAAGGAAACAGTTCTTTTTGTAAATAAATAACTCTCTAATATACTTTCAACTATTCTGCAAATAATTCTACTGGCTAGATTAATAAGCACTGTCCTTTTAAAAGCCATAGTTTACTGCATTTAGCCCTGGCTGGTGTGGCTCAGTGGACTGAGTGCTGGCCTGCAAACTGAAAAGTTGCCAGTTCAATCCCTTGTCAGGGCACATGCCTCAGTGGTGGCTGGTGAATGTTTCTTTCACACACTGATGCTTCTCTCCCTCCCTTCTCCTCTCTAACAATAAATAAAATCTAAGAACCATAGTTTACTGCATTTATATTTACAAACCCCATATACAAACACATATTTCTTCTTTATTAGGTGGGCTTGAACAGATATTTAAACATAAAGGCAGTGATGACTATAAAACATGAAGAAACTCTAAGTTAAGGCTTTATATTTGTTTTAAAACCCATATTCATAGGTAATTGTGTCCAAATCAAACCTTTGTTTTTTAGGTTGAGTTCATCTCCCCAGGATATGTATTATTTATCCTGTACCAACAATTCCTTGATATCAGATTGTATCAAATATGAATTAGGCCATGGCGAGGTGGCTCAGTTGGTTGGAGCACTGTCCCATACACCAAAAGTTTGCAGGTTCAATTCCCAGTCAGGGTACATACCTCAGTTGTGGGTTTGATACCCACAACTGATACCCACAAAATATTGATTGGGAGGCTACCAATCAATATTTTTCACATCGATGTTTCTCTGTGTCTGAGCCTTTCCCTTCTTCTCTCTCTAAAATCAATAAACATATCCTTGAGTGAGGATTTTTTAAAATATGAATTAGTAGTAAACATATTCATTTCACTTTAATGAATTATTAGTTATTTTGTTGGGTATTTGTCTTTATTTTGACAAGGCATAGGAACAAGGGACAGAGCATTTCTTTTTTTTTTTAAGTTTTATTTATTTATCTTTAGAGGGGAAGGAGAGAGGGAGAGAAACATCAATGTATGGTTGCCTTTCGTGCGTCCCCTGCTGGGAGTTGGCCTGCAGGGAACTGGCCTGCAACCTAGGCATGTGCCCTGGCTGGGAATCGAACCGCGATCCTTTTGTTCGCAGGCCTGTGCTCAGTCCACTGAGCTACACCAGCCAGGGCCTAGAGCACTTCTTTGTAAACTTAGAAAATCTACAAACTGTACTAATTCTTATTTTCTTGAAAGTTTCCCAACACAAATTCAGGACATTTGGTGTTTTCTGTATTAAATACAGAAAAACACACTTGCTCATGCCCCTGTCAGGAACTGAGAGCACACTGAAGTAGAGATGGCAGCCTTCACGGACAGGTAGGATGGGGGTGTGAGGGACGACAGAAGGATGACTTGGCGACTTTGGGTCTGAGCAGCTGGCAAGTTGGAGCTGTCATGACATGAAGTAGGCAGATCTATAGGAGAAGCAAGTTTTGGGTAGGGAAGGCTTACCGGGATTATATTAGTAATTAAAATGTTCGGGCTAGTGTCTTAATCACCACTCTGCACTCTTACCTGTTTGAACCTCCTCCCCGTTTCCCAGCTCTGGCCTTCTTCAGGTGGGGAAGGCAGCAGTGTGGGAAAGGGCACGGTCAGCCAGCTCCTGGATCTCCCCCCTCCCGCTGCCCAGCCCCTGCTTTGGTTCTCCTCTCTTCTTCCAGGACAGGAAGGGACAGAAAGATCTCACTGACAGGCACTCCCTGGAGGTGCCCTCTGGTGGCGGACAAGTCTTTCCTGTCATGGGCCCTTCTCGAGCTCCTCAGAGGTCCTTCCGCGAGGCTCTTTGATGACAGCTCCCTGGACCCTGGGAGTACCACTCCTCTGGCTGCCACTTTAACTGCCCCCTTTTGTCTTTCTGGCCCCCTCTCTGTGGGGATTGCGTGGTCTCCCAGGACTAGAGCTGGGTGGGTAAGAGCCAGCATGCTCTGCCCTGCCCTCAGAACGAATGTAGTCCACCTTCAGCACGGCCTGCCGCACTCTGCTATCACCAGCTACTTTGGTCTGGAGAATTTTCTCCGGACTGGGCTTGGCGCTCGCCCCTGTGCCACACAAACTCTGAGGGGCACAGGTCAGGCTCACCAAGGGGTTCTCTTGGGGTCCCCTCTGTTGTTTGACTAACATGAGAAGACATATATATCAGAACACAGAACAAAAACCTAACAATACCAAGTGCTGGCAAAAAACAGAACAACTAGAGGTATCATATATTGCTCATGGGATTGCCTCCGGGGAAAACCTCTGACAGTATCTACTTAAAGTAACCTGGCAATGCCATATCTACTTAGATACCCACTTCACACATATGTACGTACATACATACATACATACATACATAATAGAGGACATGCAGAAGGTGGGAATAACAGTATAAAACTCATAAACTGAAAATGGCCCAAGTACCTATTAGCAGGAGAATAGATAAATAATGGTAATATATTTTAAAATGGAATTTTAAAAAGGAGATGAACTAGTGCCACATGTGGTAATGGTAAATTTCACAAACATGTTAAGTCCAAGAAGCAAAATGCAAAAGAGTAGGTACTGTTTGATTCCATTTACACGATGTTCGAGAACAGACAAAACCAATCTGCTGTTAGAAGTCAGAATAATGGTGAGAAGTCAGAAGAGTAGAGTAAGAAGTGACTAGGAAGTGGACAAGAGGGAGGTTTCTGGGTTACAGAATATTGTGTATATTAATGTGGGTGATTGTTAAAGTTTGTAAGGTGATGGGTGTATACATTTCTAAAGTTTCATCTAGATGTCCAGTTAAGATTTCTGCATTTTTTAACACATACAGGGGTGGGCAAAAGTAGGTTAAATTATCAGCCATCATTACCTAAAAGATAAATTCATAAGTAAAGACACAGAATAATAACAATAAGAAGACAAATAATGCAAATAAATTATACAATAAATAAATAAGTAAGTAAGTAAGTAAATAAATAAATAAAACAAGAGTAAACTGTGTTTCATGTACTCACAACTGTATACCTACCTTTGCCCACCCATGTGTGTTATACTTCACTAAGAAAGTAAGAACAAACTTTATGGAGAAATTAGTGTTCTCCCAACTACTCATTCGTTGCATTTTCATCATGTAATAACCAAGGGTGCTCTAGTTCTGAGAATATTAGAGCCATTTACAGAAGTGAAAGTGCCAGCCCTAGGTGGAAACTGCCCTCTTCTCTGCCGCCGGTGGTGACAGTTCTTGCTGAGCTTCTCAGGGTTCCTTTCACTTACTTAGCCAGCACCTCAGCTTCCAGAAGCTGCCAGCAGGGGTCAGCCCTGTACAAAACTCACAGCTCGAGCCTCCAGGAGTTGGCACTCTTCCCAGTTTGGGCAAGTTGTCCTGGCCTTAGTCATTTTCTCATGGCACGGTCACCCAATTCCACATTCATAACATGAACCGGACACTTCCTTGCCTTCCTCTCCCACACAAACACACTGCCCTGTCCTTCCACCCCCTCAAGTAACCTCCACAAGCACTNTCTTGGAAAAAAGAACACAAATGAGCAATGAGTTGTAATGTGTTAGAACAGACTAGAAATATTTCTGTTTAACTATGTATGATGCCACCTTTTTCTCTACCTTTTTCATCATACATTAACATTTATTACATGGTTACCTGAAGCTACAAATCTGCACTAACAATTTGTTAAAAGTACAGTTAAAGCATCCTTCCCTATTCTGTTGTTTTCATAGAATTCAGTAAACCATTAACAGTATAGAACAGAACCATCTCCATCTTGATGTTCCAAATCCAAAGTAGTGAGGTCCAGCCTTCTAGTTTTAGTTTAAAAACTACAAATTAATTAGCTTCATAGGTTCACTTATATCTGTAGTGCATTTTTTAAAGAAATGCTTGATTCTTTCCTTTTATTTGCAAGTTTTCAAAATAATGAATTGGTTTCTCGAGCATTTCCCAAAGATGACCAATGAAATTTTCTCAATATATAATTTTAAACTTACAATTTAGAAATACTTAAGGTGTTTCAATTCATTAGAGCTATTATTCATTGATTACTGAATTGTCCCAAAGATTACTAGATCTTTGGTCAGTGGGAACATCTTCAAGTTTGCTCCTCATTTTTATGTGACTTTATTGATCATTGGTAACGCCTTCAATTTCCAGCAGGATAAGACAGTCCAGTGCTCCTTGTGCATATTTTCTACTTCAGACCTGGCCTTAGCCATTTCTTCAAGAGACTTGGTTCTTTTTAGTAGAAAACTATTTAGAAATTATAATCTAATTCCTAAAGATGTTCCTTGTTATTGAGTTAGTCATTATTTGTATGCTTCTTTAAAAAAAATTTTTTTTTATCAATGTATGGTTGCTTCTCATGCATCCCCTGCTGGGAACTGGCCCCTGCCGGGAACTGGCCTGCAACCCAGGCATGTGCCCTGACTGGGAATCGAACCGCGATCATTTGGTTCGCAGGTCCGCGCTCAATATTTGTATGCTTCTTCAAAAACCTGCTTTTACCATAAATTCTAATTGATCCATTTAATGCGCACTTGTAGCTCATCCTATTACCTCACTTTAGAAGGTCTTGTTCCCTCAAGTTCCTTGTGACACCTTTTGTGGACCTGAACACTCACTTACCTTCTGACCTGGTTTTTTAAAATTTACCCTTTTCTCCTCTGAAGAAAATGTTTTAATTGTTGGAAATCAGTAGGTTTTGAGCGTGTATGACTTGTTCAGGGAGCCTGCATGGCACAATTCTTAAGGGGGCAGCCTTTGGAGTAACATTGTTTGGATTTAAATTCATACTGTGGGGCATTAACCTGATGCGATGGTGGCTTTCAAACGTCTCACCACACAAGCTATCCTGGATGAGGCCATGGTGCAGAAAGGCTCACAGATCAAGTAAAGAACCTCAAATCTCACAGTGGGACATAGGGGACAAAGGGAGTGGAACATAGGGGCACAGGGTTGTGGGAGACACCACCACATTCACTACCACAACGACTCAATGGTCTTATGGACAAATATGTACTAAAAAGTCAGGGTCGAACCAGCTTTATTACATTCTTAATTGCAGGACAAGTTTATGGCACTGAGGACAAGCTTATTAAAGCTATAATTATGATTATTGATAAGGTCTATCCAATTTAAAAACAAAGTATTGTTTTTTCCCCTGGCCTGGTAGCTCAGTTGGTTAGAGCATCATCCAGATACAACAAGGTTGCAGGTTCAATTCCCAGTCAGGGCACATACAAGAATGAACAAATGAATGCATAAATAAGTAGAACAATAAAGTTGAGATTTCTCTCTCTCTCTCTCCCCCCACCCCTCCTCCTTCTTCTCCCTGTCCCTTCCTCTCTCTATCACATCAAGAAATAAAAGGTTAAAAAAACCCAAAGCATTGTTTTTAATAAGCAGTGCTTTACCCACTATGGAAAACAGTATGGGGTTTTCTTTAAAAATTAAGAATTGAATGGCCATATGATCCAGCAATTCCTCTTCTAGATTTTTATCCAAAGAATGTGAAAACACTAATTTATAAAGATGTACACATATGTACCCCTATATTCATTACAGCATTATTTGCAATAGCCAAATTATGGAAGTAACCTGTGTGTCCATTGATGGATGAGTGGATAGAGAAAATGCAAGTAAAATTAGTCAGACAGAAGAAGACAAAAACCATGTTATTTCACTCACATGTGGAATATGAAACAAAAAAGCAACAAACTAACAAAATAAAAACAAATATAGATACAGACAACAAATGGTGGTTACCAGGAGGGAAAGGGTCGGGGCGGGGTAAATTGGATGAAGGGGGATCGAATATATGGTAACATGGTTCGACCTTGTTACAACAGAGTATACAGATATCAAATTATAAGTGTTGTACACCTGAAATTTACAAAACATTATTAACCAATGTTACCTCAATACATTTTAAAAATAGACCTGGCTGGTGTGGCCCAGTGGATTGAGTGCCAGCCTGTGAACCAAAGGGTTACTGGTTTGATTCCCAGTCAGGGCACATGCCTGGGTTGCAGGCCAGTTCCCAGTTGGGGGCATGCAAAAGACAACCACACATTGATGTGTCTCTCCCTTTTTCTTCTTCCCATCCCCTCTCTCTAAAAATAAAAAAATAAAATCTTTAAAATAAAAAAAAAACAACATGGCTGCCCTGGCTCGTGTAGCTCAGTGGATTGAGCAAAGGCCTGTGAACCAGAGGATCGTGGTTCAATTCCCAGTCAGGGCAGCAATGTCTTTTTTTCCCCATTTCCCTCTCTTTCTCCCTCCCTTCCCCTCTCTCTAAAAATAAATAAATGAAATATATTTTTTAAAAACCCACTTTTGTATCCTAATTGATTAATTCATATTTTAACTTTTGAGTTATATAAATAAGGTTCATAATACATAAAAATGTTTTATACTACTTTTTGACATATAATTACCATACAATAAAATGCTTAAATATGAAGTGTATATTTTGATTAGTTTTGACAAACACAAAGCATACCCAGAAACCCCATAAAGCCACCTTCTAATCAATCCTTTCCTCCCCAGAAACAACTTCTTTTTTAAAAAATCTCTTTAAAGATTTTATTTTATTTATTTATTTTTAGAGAGGGGCAGGGAGGGAGAAAGAAAGGGAGAAACATCAATGTGTGGTTGCCTCTCAATTGCCCCCTACTGGGGACCTGGCCTTCAACCGAGGCACAGGCTGTGACTGGTTTGCAAGCTGGCTCTCAGCTCATTGGGCCCTATCATCCAGCGCCAGAAACAACTGTTACGATGTTTCTCACGGTGAATTGGCTTTGTCTGTTCTAGAAGTTCCTATGAATGGAATCATGTCAGCATGTTTTAGAAATTCACTTACATTGTTGTACGTTATCAGTAGTCCGTTCCTTTTTATTGCTGAATAGTATTGTGATTTATATATATACCTTGTTTATCCATTCTCCTAGTATTAGACAGCTAGGTTTTTTCCAATGTTCAACTATTATAAGTCAAGCTGCTATGAAATCCATGTAGGACTCATTTTATAGACATGTTTTTATTTCTTTTGAGTAAACTTCTAGAAGTGAAAGAGTTGGGTCATAGAGCGAGTTTAACTTTTTGAGAAACTCAAACTCTGGTACACGAATAAGAAAAAAACAGACAATTACAGAAGAATAAGGGAAAGACTTGAACAGACTTTACAAAATAAGAGGTCTAAGTAGCCTATAAATTATTGAAAAGATGTTCAATTTTATCAGCTACCAAGAGAAAACAATTTAAAATTACAATGTGACACTCTACAAAATTACAGTGCAATGCATTACACACCCACCAGAGAGACTACATTAAAACGATGGAAAATACCAAGTGCAGTATGAAGAGGAGACAGAGCAATCAGGGAGAATTCTAATACACTACTAAGTATTAAGCTATAGTACTCAGACATACAAAGTTGGTTTCTTTATGATTTTTTCTACATAAAGTACAGAGAGCAGGCAAAATTAATTTATGAGTTTGAAGTCAGGACAGAAATGATCTCTTTGGGAGAGAGGGTGGCGATTAAAAGGGAACAGGAGAAAGCTTTCGGAATGGTGGTAATGCAACGTTCCTGGATCTGGGTGCTGACGACACAGTTGTGTTCAGTTTGTGGAAGTTCACTGTGCTCCACACTTAGGATACCTGCATATTCCTGTATGCAAATACAGTTCAACAGAAAGTAAAAGAGATAAACTAAAAATCAACCCAGAATACAATGCAGTAGTACTATATACCCACCAAAATGGCTAAAATAGAAAAGACAGAAAATACTAAGTGGTGACGAAGACTTACAGCAACAAGAATGCTTATATATACAATCCCCTTTGAAAACTACTAATGCTAAAATATGTATACATAAGTGTATGTATAATTTTATGTGTATTATCCAGCAACTTCATTCCTAGGTATATATATCAATAGAAATGTGTATATGTGGTTTAAGAATGTGCAAAACAACAAAAAAGAATGTTTGTAACAGCAGTATTCATATAACTGAGAGCTAGAAGCTGTCCAAATACCCATCAATGGTAGAAAGATAAATAAATTGTGGCATATATATACCTGATGGGATGTTGTATATCAATGAGAATGAACAAACTCCAACTGCGTGCGATATAGATGAATTTCACACTTTAAATTTGGAAACCTAGATATCAAAACACATGATTTTATTCATATAAAGTTCAAAAACAGGCAAAACTAATCTATGTTGTCAGAGGGAGGATATGACTAACCTTAAGGGGCTTTGTGACTAGGCACCAGCGACAAGAAAACTTCTGAGGTTGCGATAAGATACTGTTAATGACCTATGAGCATCACACAGCAGTGAGAACTGTGTGGAAATTCATCACACTGAACACTAATGATAAGTGCTGTGCACTTTTCTGTATATACATTATGCTTCAATCAAAGTTTACTTTAAAAAGGCCTCAGATCTGAAAGCCAGTCAGATTTAAACATTCCGTAAATGCTATCTTGTCTCTGTAGGTCACTTTTTTCATTTTTTTAGGTTTATTAGAAAAATCACAGTACTGTCAAAAAGGGAAATCTTTGTTCTCCTTACAGCACTATGAACATAATGTACATGTGTGTTCTAGAACAGTCTACTGACACAGCATTAAGCTACATTGCTGTGTACAATAGCTGACTAGGTTGGAAAATAGAATAAAAAGCAGCATTGCAATGGCATATGGCTTTTGCCCCAGTTAGATAAATCATTAACCCAGGTGCTCTGTGGTGCAGGGTATTTGACTAACCTTGTAAACCAAGCCAAGGAGCAAAAGTAGGGAGTTGTGGCTGCCTCTTCCCTGAAGGAATAATGAAAAAGAAATAATTTGGTGAGGAGTTCCAAGTCCAGTTGGTGTTTTCTTTTAGACATGTCTCCCTGCGATCTCTAAGGGGAAAAAGCCCCTTCAAGAAAGGATTTTTAAATGGCTGTAAAGAAAAGCCATTGTGGCTGGTGTGGCTCAGTGGATTGAGCCTGGGCCTGGGAACTGAAAGGTCAGGGTTGGATTGCCGTGGGGGCGCCTGCCCAGGTTACGGGCCAGGTCCCTAGTTGGGGGTGTGAAACAGGCAACCAATTGATGTTTCTCTCACACACCAATGATTCTCTCCTTCTGTTTCCCCCTCCTTCGACTTCTCTCTAAAAATAAATTTTTTAAAAAGCCCAACCAAAATACACACCACTTCCCCCAACCCCATGCAATTAACCTATGAGAAACTTTTAAGGGATTTGAATGGACTGTGGCTTACCTGCTACCAAACGTTCAAAAATGAGTTAAGAAAAATTTTAATATTTTGTCTCTTTCTAAAACGAGCCTTCCCCTCCCTTGACCCACAGCAATGTCTGCATTTATGAGCAGCTGCAATAAATGAAATGGATCACTTAGTGCTGTGAACTCACTCAGCCAGAAGGGGGCAGAAACAGTTACCGATGGTCTGGATAAAGTTAGATGCTTACTTTCTGTTTATGGTACCCCAATTGGTGGCTGCTAGATTGGACCACCTGAAGTGAGATCTATGGTGCAACTTCCTCAAAAGGACTGAGCAGAAAGGGGAAAAAAAGCACGTTTAGCAACTCTCCACCACTTAACAAATCAAGCACAAACTGTATTCTTCCAGGTTAGCTCAAGATGACTGCTTCAGTTTAGGGCAGTATGTTTTGGTCCTGTTGGGACAGTCTGAAATCAGGTAAAGCATGCTTTATGTAGGAGTCATGGTAGTGGGAGCGTTGACAGTTTTGTTCGGTGACTTCACTTACTCTATGCCCCTTTCTGTTAAAAAAAAATCCGTGCTCTCCAGGAAGGGTCCCATGGGAACACAGCAAAGCCAACCAGCATCGGTAAACAAATGCCAAAAATGGCTTCCCCTGCTATTCACACTGAAGCAGTTATTATCAGCTATTCCCAGTACTCAGCCCTAAGCCTTGTCATCACCTGGACAGAACTTGGCATAGTTTCAGGACTACCACATTTTCAAGTACCACTGGGAAAAAAATCACATTAAAAGTCCTCAACTGATTTCACTTTATCGGATGGTTAATATTTTTCTACTTCCTGTAACAAAAGGTCAAATGCTAGACTAGTTGCTGGACTAGCTATTTTTGGTAGTATATACATTCCTTTTTCATCAACTACGTAGGAAAATTTGAAGACAAAGTGGCTCCAACTAAGTTTTCTAGCCTTTGTAAAAACTTTCCTGATCCAAACCAGGGTATCCACATGTGCCCCGTACAGTGTCTGGAATACAGTGTTTTGCAAATAAAATCTAAATATAAAAAATAAAATAATAAAACATTAGAGGAAAATATGAAAAAATATTTGTATAACTTTGGAGATGGGAAGTCTTCTTGAGCATGGCAGGAAACCCAGAGAAGTCAAAGAAAAAAATAGACATGTTTGACTACGTAAAATTAATAATCTTCTGCAAGACAATAGACACCATAAACATTAATAAGCACAATGAAAAGGAAAACTGAGGGAAACTGTTTGCAATAAAATGACAGACAATAGCAGGCATATTAATAAACTGAGACCCCTACAAATTAATAAACAAAAGACAACACAATAGTAAAGTGAGCCAGTGTTACAAAAAGGCAATTGAATCAAGGGGGAGGCGTGGGTACATGTGACTCTCTTCCTCACACAACTGCAGCAAAACAGCAGCTAAACTACAGAATATCACTGAAAACCATCAGAAAATTGAGCAGTATAGGAGCATGACAACTAAGGAATTAAAGAAACCACATTCATCCAGACAGGAAGGAGGGATGGAGGGGCAGACGCAGAATGGCTGGTCCCAAACCCACGGGTGGTGGATATAAAATGGAGGGCTATCTTGGGAGCAACTGAGCCCAGCCCCACCCCAGACCACCCAGCTCAGGGTTCTAGTGCCAGGAAGATAAGACTCCATAACTTCTGGCTGTAAAAACCAGTGGGGGTTGGGTCAGCTGAAGAAACTGTGGGATTCTCAGGCCTCTCCTCTTAAAGGGCCTCACACCACACGTGGACTTACTCAGACTCATTCCCTCTGAGCTCCAGCCCTGGGGCAGCATTTTGAAGGGCACCAGTGGCATATGGGGAGGAACTAAAGTGTCTGGCATCAGGGCAAGAGCTGGGGGACAGCGTCCTCCCAAACAGAACTGCAGGCAGTGGCCACTGGAACTTTTCTGAGCCTTCCCCCACACAGAGCCACTGTGCGGCTGGCACCATTATCCAAATCTCCATCAACCTGGCTCACACAGTAAGGCCCACCCTGACAATTACCTAAGAGTCTGCCCCATCCAACCTATGACCCACCTAAACCGGCAAGAGTGGCTTTTCCATAAAGGGCTGGGCTAGGCGCAGGCTTCAGACCTTCCTAAATACAATCAAAGGCGCAACAGCTGAGCCCAGCCTCCTTACTTCTTGCTAAGCGGCCCCAGGCCTGGCACTAGCAGCAGCCATCTACACATCGCTTTATAGCTTACACCAAGGGGTCCCAGACAGAACACAAGTGGAAGCTGACCTTGGTCTGTACCACCTGGGAAGTCCCAGAGGTTGCACGTCCAGTGGACAATTACAGACCACGTCAGAGTACCACTTCCACAAACCATGGAGGGAGATGGCTGCTGGTCAGGGGTCACAACCAGTCCTACCAGCTGTCTGGACTGGGTTAATCCCTCCCATTGACCTGCTGACAGCAATCAAGGCTCAACTACAAGAGGAGGGAGTACTGAGCCCACATGGAGAGAGCACCTTGAGCACACAGTTTGGGAGATGGGGGAGGTTGTACCAGTGGACCCTACAGGACACCTATTACATTAGGTCACATTACCAAGACATGGAGTCAAAGCAGTTCTACCTAATACATAGAAAGAAACATAGGGAGGCTGCCAAAATGAGGAAGCAAAGAAAGGGAGTAAATGAACGATCAGAAGAAAACTCCAGAAAAAGAACTAACAAAATGGAGATAAGCAATCCATCAGATGCAGATTCAAAACACTGGTTATAATGATGCTCAAGGAACTCAGTGAGTACTTTAACAGCATAAAAAACATAGGCAGAAATGAAGGATATACTAATTGAATTAAAGAACAGTTTACAAGGAATCAACAGTGGAGTGGATGAAGCCAAGAATCAAATCAATGATTTGGAACATAATGAGGAAAAGGACATTCAATTAGTACAGCAAGAAGGAAAAAGAATCCAAAAAATAAGGATAATGTAAGGAGCCTCTGGGACAACTTCAAATGGTCCAACATTCGTGTCATAGGGGTGCCAGAAGGAGAAGAGAAAGAGCAAGACATTGGAAACCTATGTGAAAAAATAAAGAAAGAATACTTCTCTAATTTGGTGAAGGAAATAGATATGCAAGCCTAGGAAGCAAAGAAAGTCCCCAACAAAGATAAATGTAAAGAGGGCCACACCAAGACACATAATTAAAATGCCAAGGGTTAAAAGTAAAGAGAGAATCTTCAAAGCAGCACGAGAAAAGAAGATAATTCCCTACAAAGGAGTTCTCTTAGGCTGTCAGTTGATTTTTCAAAAGGAACTTTGTAGGCCCGAAGTGCACAAAGTGATGAAAAGCGAGGGCCTATAATCTAGATTGCTCTACCCAGCAATCATTTAGAATCAAAGGGCAGATAAAGAGCTTCCCAGACAAGAATAACCTAAAGGAGTTCATCATCTCCACACCATTATTATATGACATGTTACAGGCACTTATTTAAGAAAAAGAAGATCAGAACTATGAGCATTAAAATGGCAATAAATACATATCTATCAACAGTTGAACCTAAAAACAAACTAAGCAAACAAGCAGAACAGAAACAGCATCATAGATATGGAGAACATTAGGATGGTAGCCAGTGGGGAGGGGGTTCTGAGAGAATGAAGGAAAATGTGAAGGGATTAAGGAATACAAACTGGTAGTTACAGAATAGGCAGGGGTGTGTTAAGAGCGAGCATAGGAATTGGAGTAGCCAGAGAATTTATATGCATGGCCCATGGACATGAACAAAGGAGGGAGGATTGGAGGAGGGAGTGGGTGGCACTGGGTGGAGGGGGGGGTCAAGGGGAAAAAATTGGGACAACTGCAATAGTATAATCCATTTTTTAAAAAAAGCAATTCATAGAAGAGGATATTAGGAGAAAGTGCTCAATCTCACTAGGAGTCCAGAAAATGCAATGAATTCATGAATAATACGAGTAGTTGCCTTAGGGCGCATGGGTCTAGCAGAGGGTAATGGGCCTCAGAACAGAAGTCAAATGAGACTTTAACTGAATTGCTTTATTTATTTTTTTTACTAAAATACATTGAACTCTGGCTTGTGTGTCTCAGTGGATTGAGCACCAGCGAAGCAAGGGGTCACTGGTTGGATTCTCATCAGGGCACATGCGTAGGTTGTGGGCCAGGCCCCCAGTAGGGGGACTTAAAAGTGAAGCTGCTGGGTCATGTAATAACTCTAGCTTAACCTTTTGAGGAACTGCCGCACTCCTTTTTAAAGCAGCTGCATTATCTGACTTTCCCACCAGCAATGTATGAGGGTTCCAGTTTCTCCACACTCTTCGCTCACCTGTTATTATAGCAGTGCCCAGTTATCCATCGTTTCCCCTTCTGCAGTTTCAGTTATTCATGGTCAACCGAAAACTGAACTATTAAATGGGAAATTCCAGAAATAAATAATTCTTAATTTTTCAGTTGTGTGTCATTTTGACTAGTGTAATGAAATTTCACACCCTTCTGCTCATCCTGCCTGGAGCGTGAATCATCCCTTTGTCCAGTGTCTGCACACCGTACCCACTCCCTGTCCATTAGCCACTTAGTAGCTGTCTTGGTTACCAGATGGCCTGTTGTGGCATTGCAGTGCTCCTGTTCGAGTAACCCTTGTGCCCAGAAGGTGAATAGCTGCTAATGCTACGTTGCAATGCCTGTGCCACTCACCTCACTTCATCTCATCACGTGGCATTGTATCATCTCACATCATCACAAGAAGGGTGAGTACAGTGCAGCAAGATATTTTAAGAGAGAGACCACATCTACATAACTTTCATTACAAAGTATTGTTATTAGTGTTCTATCTTATTATTAGTTATTGTTGTTAATGTCTTACTGTGCCTAATTGATAAGTTAAGCTTTATCATAGGTGCGTATATATAGAAAAAGACATCGTTATACATAGGATTTGGTTCTGTTGGAGGTATCAGACATCCACTGGGGATCTTGATATGTATTCATGCATTTCCTTCAGCTAAGGGGGAGAACCACTGTATTGGTCTTTTTAAAAATTTTACCCATTCTCACCCTGGCTGATATGGCTCAGTGGATTAAGCACTGGCCTGTGAACCAAAGGGTTGCTGTTCAATTCCCAGTCAGGGCACGTGGCTGGGTTGCAGGCCAGGTCCCCATTGGAGGGCATGCAAGAGGCAACCACACATTGATGTTTCTCTCCCTCTCTTTCTTCTTCCCTTCCCTTCTGTTCAAAAATAAATAAATAAAATCTCTAAAAAATATAGTCCTCTGATACATTTTGAGTTAATTTTTGTATATAGTGTGAAGTAGGAGATAACTTTCATTCTTTTGCATGTGGATATCCATTTTTCCCAGCTTCAATTATTGGAAGTCTATTCTTCCCCCTCCCCTCATTGAGTTATCTTAGTACTTTTGTTGAAAATTCGTTTATCACAAAGGTATAGGTTTTTTCTGGGCTCTCAATTCTATTCTATTAATCTATATATCTAGCCTTATGCTAGAATCACATATGTTGACTAATATGTAGGTAATTTTTAAAAAAATAAACCAATTTAAAGATATATGTGGTTGTACAGGGATGGGCTTAGAGTTGTAAAAGTAGGTTTACAGTTGTTGCCACGCAAAACAGAGTTAATAAAGCTATTGTCATAAAATCATAACCTGCATGTGTTTTTGAATAAGTGTAGCCCTGGATGATACAGCTCAGGAGATTGAGCACTGGCCTGAGGATGGAAAGGTCACCAGTTTTGTTCCCGGTCAGGGCACATGCCTGGGTTGTGGGCCAGGTCCCCAGTAGGGGGGTGAGGCAACTGATCGATGTATCTCTTACACATTGATGTTTCTTTCTCCCTCCCTTCCCTTCTCTCTAAAAGTAAATAAAGTCTTTAAAAAACCAACTGTAAACCTACTTTTGCCTGTCTCTGTATTTAGTCATATAACATTGAAGGATTTATTAAGCCCTCTTTGGGAATCTTATTCTGTTTTAACTTTTATTAATCCCTATATTTGTTTTTTATTGCTGCTAAGCAAATCACTATAAATTTAGTGACTTAACACAAAAGATATTATCTTATGTATCTATAGATTGTAAATTTGACATGGGTCTCACTAGGCTGAAATCAAAGGGTCAACAGGGCTGAATTCTTTGCTGTAAGTTCTAGAGGAGAGTCTGTTGCTTTGGGCGGCTTCTGGATGCCGTCCATCTTCCCTGGCTCTGGCTGTGCCCTTCGTCAGAGCCAGAATGTTGCATCCCTTTGACAATTCTCCCTTAGGCACGTCTCCCTCTGACTCTTTTCTGAATCCCTTTTCCCCATTTAAGAAGCCTTGTAATTACATTGGGCCTACATGGATACTCCAGAATAATCCTATTTTTTTAAAGTTTTTATTATTTTTCAAGAGGCAGGGAGGGGGAGAAGCAGCTAGAGGCAGAGGAGTCCTTCCTGGACCACACACCCACGAGGACGGGGTCCGCCAGTGTGCCGTATCAGAGTGGTCTTTTTTTAAAAATTAATTAATTAATTAATTAATCTTTAGAGGGGAAGGAGAGAGGGAGAGAAACATCAATGTATGGTTGCCTTTCATGCGTCCCCTGCTGGGAGTTGGCCTGCAGGGAACCAGCCTGCAACCCAGGCATGTGCCCTGAGTGTCAGAGTGGTCTTAAAGTTATCTGGATAGCAACCTTAATTCCCCATCACCATCTAAGCTAATATATTCACCGTTCTGGGGATTAAGATTTGGACATCTTTTCTCAGAGAGAAGGGCAAGGCATTATGATATTCACCATCACAAACTGTGAATGACAATACAAAGTTTTTAGGCTTTGTTATACAGATTTTATTTATGTTTTAGAGAGGGGGAAGGGAGGAGAAAGAAAGGGAAACAAAGATCAGTTGCCTCTTGCACGTCCCCACCTGGGGACCTGGCCTGCAACAGTGCCATGTGCTCTCCCTGGCGGGAATCAAAACAGCGACCTTTTGCTTCGTGGATGACGCCCAACCCACTGAGCCATGCTGGTCAGGGCACGAATGTTTTTCAGTAGTTTACATTAATGTTGGTTAAGTGAGTTGCTTTAAGATCACAGCAAATACGTGATAGACTTGGGGAGAAGACTGGGGTGTTTTAATTCCCTGAGTGGTGATCCACTTGCCTCGCTTTTCATTCAGGAAGTATTTGTTGAGCATTTAGGTAACGGGACGTACAAGTTTATACCACTTCACTAAAGGCATTTTAGATTTCACCAGCTTGATGGGTTTGGAGTTCAAGATCTCTGATATTTTAAATTTTTAGATAACTTAAAAAATTTAAGTGTGGCTGACTACTTATAAAGAGCTGGCAGTACAAAGTTTAATAATGGAGTGAAGTCAAAAGCCTTTCCATGACCAGGACTGTAATGCCCAGGCAGGAGATGCCGGCGAGGTTGGTGGGAAAGGAGCAAATGGGGTAGAAGGCGGTCAGCGTTCCATTGCCGGTCCTTTCAGGGAGGACCACAAAATGGGCCTGTGGTTCTAATGAGAAACAGATGTTTTCACATCCACACTGCATGTCTTGTTACTGGGGAAGAGCCTGCGAAAAGGGGAAATGTATCCATGCAATAGCAACCAGGGAAACTCAATACGTGGCAAAAAAACAAATACATGCCCCCTGTAGAAGAGCATGTATTACAGAGTTAGTTCAGTCATTTATTCAGTCATTTATTCAGTCATTCAACAAGCATAAGCCCCAGGCAGTGTGCTAGGGGGTCAAGAACATGGCTCTGAATGAGGCACAGAACCCCTAACGCAAGCGCCCTTGCTGGCCACGTCCTCCCCTGGGTGGGTGCTGTCACTCAAAGAACAGGTGGGGGCTGGCTCCAAACCTGCTTCCCACCCCTCCATGCCCCAGCGCCCTAACAGTCACTCTACCTGCTCATTCTCAACACATTCATTGTCCCAAGGCTAAGAACAACTCCTAGGGACAACAGTCTAAATTCACATTAAGTGAAAAAGGAAGTTTGCTTCAAAGGGACAAATCCGCAAAAGTTTCCATGGCCCCATTGTAGACAGCCTCTGAAGTCACGCAGAGTGGTTTCTTTCCGCTTTTATCAACTTCCGGCTTCTAGTCTTGGCTCAGGGGCCCACCTCTGCCTAACAAAGCCCACTTCAGTGCATTTCCAATAAGACACATGCCCTGGCAACCCTCCTAGAACGTACAAGCAGCGCATTTTAAAACACAACTCTTTTTTTCTTTCATCCTTCTACATTTAGTAAATATGCAGTCTACTATGTGGAAAAATGAAGTTGTAGTCCTTCCTCTCATTTTCTGTCCCTCTTCTCTTCTAGGTCCTTTTCCTCTGCCTTTTTAAAAATTGATTGATTTTAGAGAAAAAGAGAGAAAAGGAGAGACAGAGAGACATCAATGTGTCATTCTACTTATTTATGAACTTACTGGTTGATTCTTGTATGTGCCCTGACCGGGGATTGTACACACAACCTTGGCATATTGGGGTGATGTTCTAACAAACTGAGCTACCTGGCCAGGGCATCTGCCTTTTATTTTCATTATTCTCTGTTTCCTTGAATATCCCCTCATTGTTCTGGACTTGATAGAGTTCTGGACCAGACAGACGCAAGTCGAGGAAATAGTATCTTTTCTTGACTTGGTGACTGAGTGAAAAAGGAGAGGTTCTTGGGTGAAGAACTGGAGCTCGTGAGAGAAGCAACCAACTCTGGGGAAGAGACACTCCCTGAGTCGATTAGTGCCTTTCTGGAGCAATCACTCTCCAGCTTTCGTGGTGGCCAGACTTTGTTTTTCTCAGACCCTGTGTAAAATGACGATGGACCCAAGGCTTCCCCTGGTCTTCAATCCACTGTCTTTTATGTATCAATTGTCTTTATTATTTATTGTAAAGTTGCTGTCTGAGCTTGGATCCACATATGATATATTCTTATTGTTATTCCCCTGACTGAATCCGCTATGGCTGCCCTCTCTTAACTTTTAAATCCCGACCTCCGGAGCCTTCTATGTGACCCCATTTCTGACTCCTTCCACAATGGGCTATAACTTGCCAGTTCTCTGTACAGTTACATTCTCTTGGCTGCCCTCCTTTTTAAGGGCAGGCGTGCCTCTGTGATGCGGGGAACTGCCTCCATGCTTCTCACACGGGTGCTGTAAGCCACCCCCCTCCTCCCTCACGTCACAGTCATGCCCATCTCCCGGGCCTCAAGCTGCAGCACAGCTGTTAGCATGACTATTCAACTAGCCAAGTTACCATATGCATGCAAAGTACCTCTCGATGGCTGTCCTTTGCTTTCCCCACCCCCCAACCAGGTTTGTGGGGGTCGTTCTCCTCTATTTTGGCACCCCTTGCCCAATACCCCATTACATTTCTTTTTTTTTCTATCTTTAAGTGCCTTTAGCTCAATAAAATACACTGAAGCAGCACATATGGGGTCGCATATTCTGCTCCCCTCAATCCTTTATAGGGTCCATGACCTGGAGTTTACTAGGTTGCTCATTTAAAACAACCCAAAGGAGTTATTAAATTTCTTTCATGATTACTCCAGTCTTTTTTAAAGTGGTTGACTTGAGAGAGAGAGGGGGTGGGGTGGGAAAAGGGAGAGATAGAGAGAACACTGGTTGCTAATTCCATGTATCCTGACCAGAGATCGAACCTGAAACCTTGGTGTATGGGGCTGATGCACTAACCAAATGAGCTACCCAGCCAGGGCCCGATCTTAATTAGATAAAGAAAAAACAAACTGGTGATTCTATAAGCATGAAGGAGAAACTCTGAAGTTAGAAGAACAATTCCTATCTTCCCATGAATGACTTCTGCATCTCTTTACATTTTGGTAAAATTGTCAGAAGAGAATGTCCACCAGCTCACTATATCCACTTTGCTTTCTCCTCCCTTCAGTGGTTGCTCCTTCCAGATTCTGCCCCCTGGAGCAGGCCTCTTAACCCCAAGGCTCCTTCCCCGGTCCCGGCCGCTATCTGTGTTCTTCCCCTTGTTATCACATTTAGCCTTTTGACTCTGCTGCATTCAGGAATGCAGGAGTGTTCCGGAGTGAAGGAACGAGGTATCGCTGTGGAGGTTTAGAAGGAGTCATTCTAAGAGGCGCCCCCATGGTGTGCAGATTGTTTTGAACTGAAGATAACTTTAGCTCAAAACAATCCCTTAGCTACAGGCTCAACCTTTCCCTTAACTACATAGAAGAAGTTGAATTAAGGGCCTTACTTATAATAAGGGATTATCAGAGATAACGCCTTTGGACCTATCCATAGGATGGGACAAACTTCTATATACTAAGCAACTGCTTTTCTTATCATCCCGTGGTGACCCTTTGAGGCCCCCAAGGTACACTACCTCACTCCTACCTTAGGATGTGGGGGTTCCTGTATATGTGGATGTACTACATTTGGTTATTTTCTCTTGCTTATCTGCCTCATGTCTGTTTGCTTATTAGACCAGCCAGAAGAACTTTGAGGGCAGAGGAAAGTGTGTTCCTCTCCTACATCTCTAACTCTCAAATGGGTCTCTTGAACAAAGTTAAACATTTATATATAGAGAAATGTAGGGCAAATATGGAGGTACAAGGTACATGTACTAAATATATGTACAGTTCTTTGTAAGTGTACATGTTAAAAGAATGGAAATAAGCTTTAAAAAAGGGTATTATCTGTATACTTGTAACAGGGTGAGGGCCAGAGTGGGGGAGGCCCAAATAAAGATTTGGAATGGGGTCCAGAACTCGAGGTGTCCGGGAAATATTAGAAAAATATGTAGGATGTCCTCCCCCTGCCCCCCACAGGTGTGAGTTGGGGGAAGGGACACATGGAGCAGGACCATGCAGAGCTATTTTGTACAGCAACAGTTTCGCAGCTAACCTCTGGCATGGTCTCCCTCTATAACCTTTAACTGGTGGCATAGATATGTTAAATAGCTGTGGCCTTGCTTTGAGCCAGGGGGATGGAAGTGACTTCTACCCAAGATGTAACTGGGGGCAGCTCCCCCTGGTTACAGCGCCGGTGTGAGAGCTTGGAGATGATTGGCTCCATGACGTGGGGCCACACCTGCCCAGATTCACTACGGCAGCCCAGTAACCTTGGAATAATACAGGAATGCTGGCAGGTGTAACTAATTGTAGGGGGAGTCCTAGATGGGAGTGAAGAGGAAGGTTGGTGTGGGAATTTAAACCCAGACTCAGCAGCCATGTGAGGAGAGAACCACGGGGCTTTGGCCAGAGTGGGGACCCCTATGGCTTTGGCAAGAGTGGGGACTACGTGGCTTCGGGGTGCCCCCTTTTGCCACATGGCTTAGGAAGCAGGAGAGACTTTGCCTGGAAGAAAAGAGGTGAAAGGCCATGAGAAGGTGTTGGAGGGCCATGAGGAGGTGCCACATGACTTTGGATTAACTGGAGATCCTGGCAGTGACACAGCCAATGGCACCGGGAGACTAAATCACAGACTTCTACTTCTTTTCCTGAGATATGCTACCCCAGATTAGGGCAGAGGGGGGAGGAAAAACTGTGTGCGTCTGTGGGTATCCTAAAGGAATTTAATATTTTAATGAAGACATTAGGTCACTACTTTAAGTCTGTATGGCTTTAGATAAACATTTCCTTTCCTTTTCACAAATCTCTGGCATTGAGAGACGTCTTTCCTCCAGCAGCGGGCAGAGAACCTAGTGGGGGTCCTTTCAGTAACAGTATACCGTACCTCCCTTGGCCCTGTTCTGTAACATACTGACAACTCCCAAACTACGTGTCCTGCCCAGACCTCTCTCCTGAACTCCAGACTCACGCATATATCCAACTTCTTACCAAGTTCCCCATGTGGATGTTCATTTACCCAAACCACACTCCTGATCTGCCCCTCTCCCCCCAAGCCAGCTCCATCAGCAGCTGCCCCCCTGCAGCTGATCAGCCCCCTTTTTGTTGCTCAGGACAAACCCCTGGAAGCATCTGGAGTCTTCTCTCTCCCCCCAGACACATTCAGTCTCCCAGGAAAACCTACTGGTTCTGTCTGCAGAGCATCGAATGTGACCACTTTGCCCTACTGCCGCTGTGACCCGGCTTTCATCACTCCCAGCCCTGTCCTGGATCACCGGAGTAGTGTCCCACTCGGTCCCCTTGTTTCTGCTTGTTCCCCTCCGTCTAGTCTAAACAGAGAGGCCAATGAGACCCTTTTAAAGTCAAGTCAAGTTGTGTTCCTTCTTTGCTCAAAAGCAGAGTCTCATCCAAGTAAACAAAGAAAGAGTGGAGCGGTTCTTCAGTTAGGCCCCAGATCTCACATGACCTCTTTCCACTTTCCTCCTGGCGCCTGTGCTCCGGCCGCTCTGGCCATCCAGCTGTTTCTGAAATAAGCCAAGATGTCCGTGCTGCCTTCTTGGAATGCTATACTAGCTGTTGCCTTTTCCTGGAAGGCTCCTCCCCCAAACATTTGTACCTTTTCCAAGTCTATTTAAAATTACCTCTCAACAAAGTCTACCCCGCTGGTTGCATTCTACTCCTCCTCACTGCTAGATCCATGTAACCCTGCTGCTAGTTCCCTGGGACCCACACCACCTTCTAACACACTAATTCACTTACCTGTTCTATTTATCATGTCCCTCCCACTTGAATGTCAGCTCGACGAGGGAGGGACGATCTGCTTGCTGTTATATGCTGTGTCTAGAACAGTGCTGCCCCAACGTGGGGGCCTAACATGCAGTAAATATCTGTGAGATAAATGGATTGAATGACTTGATCAAAGAACCTACAGTGTGAACTTTAATAGGCCATAAATTAAACTTAAGTCAAAAAAACTCTTTTAAATCCAGACTTCTAAGCTACACTTTCTTTTTATTCCAGTTTGTTCTTTATTTTCTTACTACAGTGGTACTAAGCTTTCTGTGAGTAACCTCTTCTATGAATGATTTCATTGTTCTTCTTATTTTGTATGTTATAATTCTTGGAACTCTATCAATTCAGGTGTTTCATTGATTTCACTTACTTCCTTAAAACGAAATGGCATTACTCAATACGTGAGAATCGGTGTGGGTTAAGTCAGAATAGGATTAACTTTCATTTGAGCTGGCAGAATTGAAATGAAGTGTCCCATGGGGTACGAAGATGTGCTATTGATATCCATTCTCCCTAAAACTCACCCCTTGGACCAGAATGAAAAAAAAATTTAAATAACGATAGGTTTCTCCCAACCTTTTTTTTGTTAATTGCTTAAATAGCAGAACAGAGTTATCATTACGCTCCCAGGAAAAGCAATTTATGAAATGTAACACCATCCTTTTCTATAGTAATCCTACTACAAAATAGTCTCTTCTAGGTGGTCCCAATTTTTTTCTAGCTTGACCATATTCATAGACATGTTAAATGCCTTTCTTAGCTTCTCAAAAGAAATATTGTCATATTTTTTAAAGATTTTATTTATTTTTAGAGAGGGGAAAGTAGTGAGAAAGGGGAGGAGAAACACATCCATGTGTGGTTGCCACTCACGCACCCCCTACAGGGGATCTGGCCTGCAACAGGCATGTGGCCTGACTGGGTATCAAACTGGTGAGCCTTTGGTTTGCAGACCAGCACTCAGTCCATTGAGCCACACAGCCAGAGTGTACGTTCTGATTCCTTAATGGAGATTATATTTGCCACTTAAATTTACTGTAGAAAAAGTGAACATGTCACCAGAAAGAAACTGGGCCCAGAGTCAGTCTGCTTTGGGCCAGCCAATACTGTGTGGTTTCTTCAATTTGTGCAGAAAAGATTTCACAACATGAATCCAGGTGATTTTGAGATGCTTTGGCCATGTAGCTCAGTTGGTTGGAGCATGATCTTGGTGTGCCAAGGTTGTGAGTTAAATCCCTAATCAGTGCACATATAGGAATCCATAAGTATGTAATTAAGTGAAACAACAAAAATTGACATTACTCTCTCTCTCTCTCTCCCTTACTTTATCTAAAATTAATAAATAACAACTATATTAAAGCTGGGGACAGTGAAACAAGGAAGGGCTTTGGATAGAAGCAATAGCAGAGAGCCTAGGCAGGGGCTCAGGGGGAAGTCAGAAAAAGGAGGCCTTGGAGATGGCTTTGGGGGGGTCAGCCCGGGATGAGCAGCCGCTGCCCATTGCTCCTCTGGTTGCAAGTCTTATGGAAACCCTTAGAGTTCAGGAGAAGCACACCTGTCAGGAAAGAAAGGTGTGGGCTTGCTCCCAGGAGAGAGAGCAGGCCCTGGGTCCTTTATCTTGAGGGTTTAAACGTCTAGGACTTTAGGGGGGTCTTAGGGGAGGATCACAATAGAATACTCATCTTCATACTGATGTGCCAAAATGATATTTATTACCTTAACCTCATCTGTCCTTGGGTGTAGTTGGCACAAATGGCACTAACTGGATTTCTGCTATCTATTGTGACACAGGATGTGAAAGAATTCACAAGGAGAGGAAAGTGCAGAGAGTAAAGCTTTTATTCACTCTCCAGGAGAGGAGAGCGGCATGGCGTGGAGATATACACCAGCCCTGAGGGGTAGGGGCTGAGCCTTTATTGGATTATAAAAGGGTTGTGGGGGTTACTGCTGTGTGGTCCCCAGGCTGTAGCAACCCAGGCGGTTTGGGGTGGTTTTGCATAAGCTGCAGTTTGTTCCAATGTTATCTTCTGCCTGTGGCTGTGGGGGGCAGTGAGTCATATTCTGTTCTGGCTTTCTAGTAATTTCCAGTCCTGAGGACATAAGTTCAGAAGTGTAAAATGGCAGTTGTGTTTAACGAGGTGATACGCCTGCTGGGCAAATGGGGCCACAATACCAAATGGCACTGGCTTTGTCTTTTCATCTACCTCCCTGAGTAGGGTGGTTTAAGCTATTTACCCTCTGGTTGGAGAGGAGGAGAGTAAACTTTTAAGCATCTTTGGTTAGGGAAGGTAGGATTTTGGGACTTACTGGATGGCTATAAACTGCTTGGCCTTTTAACTACCTGTCTCGGTTTCCCTATTTCACTGGTCCTGGCTGACTAGTCTGTCTCAAGCACAAGACTATTTTGTGAGATGGAGCAGAGGCATCACTGACCAACTGGACTTTCGACTAGTGCTAGGAAAAGAGGAACTCCACTGAGTAAAAAATGACAGCATTTTATAGGTATTGAGCTATCAGCTATCTTATTTTTAAAGATTTTTAAAGTGACAATAGTATCTATTGTTTTTTAAAAATTATTTATTTGTTTTTTTAGAGAGAGAGGAAGGGAGAGGGAGAGAAACACCAATAGGTTCCTTCCCATACACCCCCTACCAGCCTCCTGGCCCACAGCCCAGGCATGTGTCCTGAATGGGAATTGAACCAGTGGTCCTTCAGTTTGCAGGCCAATGCTCAATCCACTGAGCCACACCAACCAGAGCTGTTGCCATCACTGAATAGCAAGTGGGGTTCTGCTGCCTGTTGCCACCCTCTAGGCCAAAATTCCAGAGGCAAACTTTTGGTGATTAAGGAAAGAAGTCTTTATTCAAAGGCTACATAATTTTGGAATGACAACTTTTCACAAGTGTTAGTCACGTAAGCCTATCGATAAAGGCTAAAACCTTCAAGTCTTTAGTTACAGGTCACTTAAGCCTTTCAGTTAAGGCTAAACTCCTTAATACCTGAGTTCTATCATTCCCTAGTTAGGTTTTTTTTGTTTTTGTAAAGACTTTATGTATTTACTTTTAGAGAGAGCAGAGGGGAAGGAGAAAGAGAGGGAGAGAAATGTCAATGTGCAAGAGATAAATCAATCAGTTGTCTGTTGCACACCCCCAAGTGGGGAGTTGGCCCCTAATCCAGGCTTGTGACCTCACTGGGAATGGAACTGGTGACCTTTAGATTCACAGTCTGGTTCTCAATCCACTGAGCCACACCAGCCAGTGACCCCTTAGTTTTTCATTATTATATTTCTATAGGGTTCATTTACAAACTAAAACAACATAGGATACAAAAGCTTAATGTTCTCTAGTTCCATCCATGCTATTGTGCAGGATAGGACCTCCTCCTTTCTTTCTGCTGCATAGTATTGCATTGTGTAAATGTACCATAGTTTTTTGATCCATTCATTTACTGATGACATTATGCTAAGTAAAATAAGCCAAGTGGTGAAAGACATATACCAAATGATCTCACCTATAAGTGGGACCTAATCAATAAAACAAACAAGCAAAATAGAACCAGAGTCACTGGAATAGAGAAAAAACTGACAGTAACCAGAGGGGAGGAGAAAGGGGCATAATGGGGGAAAAGAAGGGAATAGGGTGTCAAGGAACGTGTATAAAGGACCCATGAACAAAGCCAAAGAGAGGGAGGATTCAGGGTAGGAGGTGGGGGTGGTTGGGGAGGGGGAAGTGGTGGTGAGAAAATGGAGACAACGGTCCTTGAACAACAATAAATAAAAGAGATACAAAAGCTACACAATTTTGGAAGACTGGCTTCTGCCTCAGAGCTTGTCCCCTCTAGAAAACCCAGAGAATAACCCTGCCACCCTCTGCCAGCCCAGCCTGATCATAGGCTGTGCTCGGAGTTCCCTCCCATCCAAAATACGGTCTGTTGGGAAATGCAGGCGGCTGCAGCACGGTCATCCAGGCATCCTCCAGGAAGAGAGCCCGAGAGCCCATCTCTGCCCTTCTTTTGTTTGAAGTCTTCTGGCCCGTAATTCCATGTGCTCGAGAGACATTCACTTCTCAGCCAAAGCCGTCCCAGAATGTTTACCATGGTCTCTGGCAATCCCCTGCAGCCCCTTCCTATTCCTCCCCAGTGATCTGATCTGATCTCTCTATATCATTATCCTGTTTAAAAAAAGATTTATCATTTAGAGATACATCCTAAGGTATCTATAGATCGAAGGGTATGAAATCTGGTATTGACTCCTGTGTAACACTGTTGAGGGGAGGAAATGAGTGCAGGCAGAGATGGACAATTTTGGCCATGAGCTAATGATTACTGAAGATGGGTGATGGAAACACAAAGATTATTATAATATTTTCTCTATTTTTTAAAATATCATTTATTTTTAGAAAGAAGGGAAGGGAGGGAGAAAGAGAGGGAGAGAAACATCGATGTGTGAGAGATACATGGATCAGTTGCCTCTTGCACGCCCCCCAACTGGGGACCTGGCCTGCAACCCAGGCGTGTGCCCTGACTGGAAATTGAACTGGCGACCCTTAGGTTCACAGGCCAGCACTCAATCCATTGAGTCACAATAGCCAGGGCTCTACTTTTATATATGTTGTAATTTCCCATTAGATAATGTTAAAAAGAAAGAAAAGTGGAAGAAAGTTTTTTTAAAATATATTTGATTGATTATACCATTACAGTTGTTCTATTCCCCCCCTTCATTCCCCTCCACCCGCACACTCCCTCCCCACCATTCTCCCCCCCTTAGTTTATAACCACATGTCTCAAGTTCTTTAGATTCTATATTGCCCCTACTATTCTTGCCCTCCCCCCTATCTATTTTCTACCTACTGTCTGTGCTATTTTCTGTACTTTCCCCCCTTCTCCTCCTCCCACTCCCCTGTTGCTAACCCTCCATGTGTTCTTCATTTCTATGGTTCCACTCCTGATCTAGCTGTCCTCTTGGTTTGCTTTTGTTTTAGGTGTGGTTGTTAGTAACCGTGAGTTTGCTGTCCTTTCACTGTTAATATTTTCCATCTTCTTTTTCTTATATAAGTCCCTTTAGCATTTCAGATAATAAGGGCTTGGTGATGATGAACTCCTTAAACTTGACCTTATCTGAGAAGCACTTTATCTGTCCTTCCATTCTAAATGAAAGTTTTGCTGGATAAAGCAATCTTGGCTGTAGGTCTTTGGATTTCATGACTTGGAATACTTCTTTCCAGCCCCTTCTTGCCTGTAAGGTCTCTTTTGAGAAATCCGCTGACAGTCTGATGGGTACTCCTTTGTAGGTGACTGTCCCCTTATCTCTTGCTGCTTCTAGGATTCTCTCCTTCATTTTAGTCTTGGCTAATGTAATTATGATGTGCCTTGGTGTGTTCCTTCTTGGGTCCAACTTCTTTGGGACTCTCTGAGCTTCCTGGATTTCCTGGAAGTCTATTTCCTTTGCCAGACTGGGGAAGTTCTCCTTTATTATTTGTTCAAATACGTTTTCCACTCATGGCTGTTTCTTTCCCCCTTCTGGTACCCCTATAATCTGGATGTTGGAACGTTTAAAGATGTCCTGGAGGTTCCTAAGCCTCTCCTCAGTTTTTTGAATTCTCATTTCTTCATTCCTTTCTGGTCGGATGTTTTGTTCTTCCTTCTGGTCCATTCCATTGATTTGAGTCCCAGTTTCCTTTCCATCGCTATTGGATTCCTGTGCATCTCCCTTCATTTCAATTAGTTTAGCCTTCATATGCTCCTCTAATTTGTGACTATAATCAACCAGTTCTGTGAGCATCCTGGTGACCGGTGTTTTGAACTGTGCATCTGAGAGGCTGGCAATCTCTTGGTCACTTAGAGTTATGGGCTCTGGGGCTTTGAGTTCTTCTTGAGCCATATTTTGGACTGTTCGTGCCTGTTACGAAGGAGAAGCAGAGCCCTAGGTGTTCACAGAGCAGGGCAACTCAGTCGCTGGGTTGTGACGCTGTATGTAGGGGCGGGGCCAAAGAGGAGTAATGGTGGTCTTGTCTGCGGCCTCCTGCCGCACCCCCCACAGGTGCAGCAGCTGCCACCCTCACCGGGGCCTGCGCGTTTCGTTCCACTGCACGCAAGTGTGCCACCGACGTCAGCCCTCCACCACTGGGTTTGCCCGCTGGGGCCTGCGAGGTCCGTCTCACTGTGCGTGAATGTGCGACCACGGTCAGTCTGCCCTGCACCCCGACTGGTTCTGGGCTGCCTGCGCCCCTAGGTTGGGGGATCTTTTCTGCCTGACCCTGCTCCGCTGCTGGCTCCACCCCTCTTACCGTCCCAGTTGAATGGTTCGTTGTTGTTGGACTTTCGTATAATTCAATTTTCTGTTCTTTGGCTGTGTCTTTGTTCTCCAAACCTTGGTTGTATTCAAACTTGGTTGTGGGAGAAGGCACAGTGTTTCCACCTATGCCTCCATCTTGGCGGAAGAAAGAAGAAAGTTTGATTTCGATCATAATCTATGCATGATGTTTACTCAACCTATTGGTTCCAGGTAAGTTAAAGATGTGGTGCTAGTGTAGGAGGGTGCAGCCAGGGGGCCCCCAAAAGAAGGATTTGTAATGGGGTCAGAACTCAGGGTGTCCAGGAAATATTAAAAATATGAGATGTCCTCACCCCCACAAGACTGAGCTGGGGGATGGGATACATGAAGCAGGGCCATTGAGTTGTTTTGCATAGCAACAGTTTTGCAGATAACCTCTAGAATGGTCATTTAACATATCTATAACCTGGTGTCATAGACATGTTAAATAGCTGTGGCCATGCTTTGAGCCAGGGAGAAGGGAGTGACTTCCACCAGACGTGTAACTGGGAGGCAACTCCCCAGCCCCTGTTACAGCGCCTGTGTGAGAGCTTGGAGATGATTGGCTCCACGCCATGGGGCCAGGCCTGCCCAGACTCTCTGTGGCAGCCCAGTAAAGCTGGGAGGATATGGGAGTCCTAGGGGGTGTAGCCCATTGTGGGAGGAGTCGGAAATGGGGCTGCAAGGGAAGATCGATGTGGGGATTAAACGCAGGTGGCGGCCGTTGAAGAGAGAACCACTCGCTTTTGGCCAGAATGGGGACTCCCACAGCCAAGTGAGAGAGAGAGTCACCATGTAGCTTTAGCAGAGAGAACCACGGGGCTTTGGCTAGAGTCGGGGGGACCACCTCCCTCCCCCCTGCAGCCCTGAGTAAAATCATCATGCAGCTTTAGCAGAGAACCACCACGCGGGTTTCTATTTCTCTTCCTGACATACGGTACCTTGGACTGGGCAAAGGGGGAAAAAGGACTATGTGTGTTTGTGGGTGTTTTAAGGGACTGTGGGATTTTGATGAAGACATTAAGTCATTAGTCTTAAGTCTGTATAACTTGAAAAAATAATTTCTTTCCTTTTCACCAATCTCTAACATGGAGAGCTATAATTCTCTGGCAAAGGGAAAGGCGAACCTAGTACAGGGGGACCCCAGGAGAAGAGGGGGTCAACTAGGTAACATTGTGGGACCCCCTTGCCTGATGGCCAGTCCAGGAAAACCATGGGAGACCACATGTGCAGTAGCTTTACAACTACTTGTCACAGTAAAAGTCTGCCTAAACTAGCCAGGAAGGATCTCTCCTATAAAAATAGAGTCCCTCCAGCCCATTAGGTCAATCTCTGCTTGGAGTTGGCCTGCTCCACGTTCTCAGCCATAAGCTCTGGGTGTTCAGTTCAACTCTTTGTCCCGACCACCAAGGACCTGGTTACCTGTGCCTGCCTGTGACACTAGGGGCTATAAAATGGCAGTGAAGAGGGATGTCAGGCCCAAATAAAGAATACCTAGTGCAGGAGAGTCAAGAATGCTTCACAAAGAGGGCCGTTTGTTTTGGGTCTACAAAGTTAATTAACAGTTCAAGACCAAAGTGGGGGATGACATTGCAGGTGGAAAGAAGTGTCATGTTCCGAGACAGAATTGCAGAGGGACATGACATGTTTAAGGGATGTCTGTCACATGTTTAGTGACAGACACTACAGGCCCCAAATGGTGTCACTCATGCTAGAAGCCCATGATACCAAATTTAATACTTGATCTAACAGCACTGGTGTACTCAGCCCACACAAAGGGTGCACCTTGAGGACCCAGCTTGGATGATATGGGAGGCTGTGCCACTGGACCCTACAGGATGCCTGTAGGCCACACTACTAAGACACAGAGTCAAAGCAGCCCTACTTAGTACATAGAAAAAAAACACGGGGAGGCTGCCAAAATGAGGAGACAAAGAAACATGACNAGAAGCCCACGATACCAAATTTAATACCTGATCTAACAGCACTGGTGTACTCAGCCCACACAAAGGGTGCACCTTGAGGACCCAGCTTGGATGATATGGGAGGCTGTGCCACTGGACCCTACAGGATGCCTGTAGGCCACACTACTAAGACACAGAGTCAAAGCAGCCCTACTTAGTACATAGAAAAAAAACACGGGGAGGCTGCCAAAATGAGGAGACAAAGAAACATGACCTAGATGAAAGAACAGATCAAAACTCCAGGAAAAGATTTAAACAAAATGGAGAGAAGCCATGTATCAGATGCAGAGTTCAAATCACTGGTTATAAGGATGCTCAAGGAATTTAGTGAGGACCTCGACAGCATAAAAAAGATCTAGTCAGAAAGGAGGGATACACTACTTGAGATAAAGAACATTGTACAGTGCAACAATAGTAGAATGGATGAAGATAAGAATCAAATCAATGATTTGGGACATAACAAAGCAAAAAACAACCATGCAGAACAAGAAGAAGAAAAAAGACTCCAAAAAAAAAAATGAGGAAAGCATAAGTAGCCTCTGGGACAACTTCAAGAGGCCTAACATTTGTATCATGCAAATCCAGGAAGCACAGAGAGTCCCAAACAAGATTGATGCAAAAAGGCCTACTCCAAGACACATCAGAATTGAAATGTCAAAGGTTAAAGATAAAGAGAGAATCTTAAAAACAGCAAGAGAAAAGAAATTAGTCACCTACAAGGGAGTTCCCATAAGACTGTCAGATGATTTCTCAAAAGAAACTTTTCAGGCTAGAAAGGATTGGCAAGAAATATTCAAAGTCATGAAAGGCAAGGACCTACAGTCCAGATTGCTCTACCCAGCAAAGCTATCTTTTAGAATTGAAGGATGGGATAAAGAGCTTCCCAGAGAAGAGAAAAATGAAAGGAGTTCATCATCACCAAACCATTATTATATGAACTATTAAAGGGTCTTATTTAAGAAAAGAAGAAGAGTAGAACAATGAACAATAAAATGGCATACATACCTATCAACAATTGAATCTAAAAGTCAAACTAAGCAAACTAGAAGAACAGAGACAGAATCATGGATATGGAGAGTGTTTCAGTGGCTGCCAGAAAGAAAGGGTTGTGGGGGCCTGGGTGAAGAGGCGAGGGGTACTAATAGGTAGTTACAGAATAGCCATGGGGATGTAAAGTACAGCATAGAAAATGGAGTCGCCAAAGAACTTAGATGCATGACTTATGAACTTGAACAATGATGTGGGGATTGCCTGAGGGAATGGGGGGTGGTGCTGGGTGAAGGGGGATAAAAGGGGAAAACTGTAATAGCATAATCACCAAAATATAATTTAAAAATAGCCCTGGCTGCTGTGGCTCAGTAGATTGAGTGCCAGCCTGTAAACTAAAGAGTTACCAGCTTGATTCCCAGTCGACGCACACGCTGGGTTGCAAGCCAGGTCCCCAATAGGGGGTGCAGGAGAGGCAGCCACATGTTGATGTTTCTCTCTCTTTCCCCCTCCCTTCAGCACTGTCTAAAATAAATAAATAAAATCTTTAAAATATATACAATATTAAAAAAAACAAAAATAAAATAAAACAAAACAAAGCAAAAAAGACCCAATCTTTCTTTTCCATCAGCACTGCTGTATGGAGACAAGAATCAAGTGTTTCTGCCCTCATTTTAATGTTATTCTGTGGCTGAAGCAGATGACCCAGTTACCATTTCCTGATTTGAAAGTAATTATAGGCGGACATGAATGCTATTGCTATTGCTATTTCTACTTCTAATAGTTCTATGACTCAGAAATAGCAGTGACTTGGAGTTAGCAAACTTGAATTCCAATGCCAGTGCAATCACCAACTAACTTAGTTTTTTACCTATTTGAGATGAAAAAAGCAAGGCTAGATGATATCTAGGGTTATACCTAGCTCCAGAATTCCAGAATCCTAAAACATTGCTTTCTTAGATTTCTTCCCCCAAATGCAATTCTTTGAGCCCAAACAAACAGCAACCAAACAGCATACATAGTCGGGGTTTAGTCTGTAGCAATTGGTATGAATTGCATCCCATAACTGGAGCATGATGACTTCATAAATAAGGAGATAGAAATCAGAAATTATTGTTATTTCTTATTCCAGAGCAAATAAAAGCAGTAGGTTGCCTGTAGTTCTACTGGTGACCCAGCAGATTCCAAAACCACTACATATGCATGCTGAATCTAATACATTTGGCATATAAGATGCCCTATTTCTATCACAAGAAAATACAAGTATAATTCAGTTTAGATACTGTCAACAGTTATAAGATATCTTTCTTTTATTTTCATGGGATTTGGGGTCAGGCTGACTTGGGTAAAGATGAGTTTTGACACTTTCTGCTTCATTTTCCAAAACTTCTATTCACTTTCACTTTTAATTTCCAAGGCCGTTCTCTGAATGCTGTTTTCTCTTCATTTTCTTTTTTTCTAATAGGGTTCTGTTCTTGTTTCATAGTTACTGATTGCCTTCTCCCTGCACTATCCCTATTTCCAATACATTTGTTTTTCATATTTGCTTGTCCTGACTCATGCTTTGGCATAAGAGGCTTCCTTCTGATGTCTGCTAACCTTCAGGTGTCTGCTCCTATTTGATTGGGTTTTGTGTCTTTTTGTTTTGAGTTGTAAAAATTTTAAAAATATTCTGGATGCTAGATCTTTATCAGATGTATGACTTGCAAATATTTTCTCTCATTCCATAGGTTGCCTTTCACTTTCTTTCTTTTGGTGTTATATCTAAGAAATAATTGCCTAATCAGGGTTGTGTAGATTTTCCTGTTTTCTTCTAAGAGTTTTCTCCTTACAGAAGTTATATTTAGGTCTTTGATCCATTTTGAGTTAATTTTGTATATGGTGTGAGGTAGGGGTCTAGCTTTTTTTTACATGTCGATATCCATTTTTCCCAACACCATTTGTTGAAGTGATTATTCTTCTCGTTGAATGGCTTTGGCACCCTAATTGAAAATCAACTGACCATAGATGTATGGATTTATTACTTAACTTCAAATCTATTCGACTGCTCTATATGTCGATCTGTATGCCAATACCACACTGTCTTGATTACTGTAACTTTTTAGAAAGTTTTGGAATCCAAAAGTGCTGACTCTTCCAACTTTTTGCTTTGTATTGAAAGATTGTTTTGGCTACTTGGAACCTTTGCAATTCTATGAGAATTTTAAAATAAGCTTTCCCATTCCTAGGGGAAAAGAAGGGTGTTGAGATTTTATACGGATTGCTTTGAACCTGTTGATTACTTTGGGCAGAACTGCCTGCCTAACATTAAATTTTCCAGTCCACAGTTGTAGGATGTCTTTCTATTTGTTTGGGTATTTTTAAATTTCTTTCAGCAGTATTTTTTAGTTTTCAGTTTATAAGCCTTGTACTTGCTGAGTTAAATTTATTCCTAAGTATTTTAATTTCTTTCTGATCCTACTGCAAATGGAATTGTTTTCTTAATTTCATTTTTGGATTAGTCATTGCTAGCATATGACAATACAAGTGATTTTAGTGTGTTGAGCTGGTATCTTATAATTTTGCTAAATTCACTTATTACCTCTAATTGGTTTTTTTTTTGGTGAAGTCTTTAGGATTTTCTGTATATAAGGTCATGCCATCTGCAAATAGAGATAGTTTTACCTCTTCTTTTCTAGTTTGAATTTTACATATTTCTTTTTCTCACCTAATTACTCTGGCTAGAACTTCCAGTACAATGGTGAATAGAAGTGGTGAAAGTGGACATTTTGCCTTGTTTCCAATCTCACGATGCCCTTATTTGAAAGAGAATGGAGTCTAAAAATCTGATTTGAAACTTTGGGTGCATGCATGGACCTTCCTGAATGAAATTCTCTGTAGCTGATCTGGTTTTGCTAGTTAGTTGGAAGACTTTCAATGTCATTACCTTTAGATTTCTCTGTTCTGCTAAATTCTTTGCTTTCTACTCCCCAACTTCCAAAATTGTGTTGCTGTTGTCTCTTCTCCCATTCTTCCTGTTCTTGTGGGTTTATACCTTTAAAAAAAATCCCTCCATATTGTGTACTGTTGTTTTGAGGGGGGAAAGTATTTGTCATCTTTCTCTGAAACTCTAGGACTGAAATCAATAGGTTTTGTGCCATGTATCTTTTGTCATTTCTAACTCAAGCACTCAGGCCTAATTCAGCTCAGTAATTAAAGTGGATAAACTCCGTGGAGTTTCACTTCTCAGTAGACTTTCAGAGTTTGGAATGGTTCGAACTTCCCCTTTAGGTCTCTTAGTAAGCCAGAGACACCACTGGCATGGCCTCCTGGCCCTGACAGGTGTTGTGGCCGGCTGTCCTTTTGGAACACCGAGTCAGCCAGCGGCATGAAAGGAGTTCTTCACCAGCTGAGGGGAGGCTCCGGTGAGGCGTCCATCCTCACGCACTGTTTTTGTGCACTTTTTGCTGATCTACACCAAAAAATGAACTCTAGGTACAAAAACTACTTGTGAACTGACCTTGTAGCACATCAAGAAAGAGGCTTTTTGGTACTCTAGGTCTCAGAAAGCTGTGTCAACGTCAAGCTACTAAAGTGCCTTCAGCACAGCCTTATTTAGACATGTGTCTCCTGCTTGGGCCTGAGAGTCACCGGTTTCACCAATTTTAGGACACAATCTCTAAACTCTGACTGTGGTGGCCCCTGGCCAGCAGAGTCTGACTGTTGTGGCTGATGGCGAGAATGAATGCACAGGCAACAACAATCCTGTGGAGAAAAAGGGAACAGACACGACTACTCTCTCAAGGGGAGAGTGCCTATGGTGCCTCGGCCACTCCCTTAGGAGGGGAGCGCCTCCACCCTTGCCTAGACAGGCTTTTATTGTTTTCCTGGGATCTTACATCAGAGAAAGATTTATTATCTATTACACAGAATATTATTGTCTACATTTTAGGTACAATCGAGAAAATGAAAATAACAATGCAGAGGGGAATGGTGATGAGCTGATTAGCTCTGTCCTTGGGCAAATTCATACAGGCTTTGGAAATTACCTTGATGATAGACAATACACATTTGTTGTTTTAGACCAGGGTGATGGAGTTTTAGCAAGAGCAAGCCCTAACAGTCTGTATGCATTTTGTAGGCCTGATTCCCACGGGAAAACTCGGTTTGAAGGTCTGGCTCCTGCCCACCACTTCATTTCTGTAGGTTTTTCATACAGAGCTGAGTCACATTTGCCAGATTTAAACAAACCGGTCCCCTACATCTGACTACATGTGAGAATTGTCTTTTTAAAAAACTTGAGCCCTGGCTGGCATGGCTCAGTGGATTGAGTGCTGATCTGGAAAACGAAAGGTCACCTGTTTGATTCCCAGTCAGAGCACATGCCTGGGTGGTGGGCCAGGACCCTGGTTGGGAGTGTGTGAGCAGCAACCAATCTGTTTCTCTCACACATTGATGTTTCTCTCTCCTTTCCTCCCTCCCTCCCTCCCTCTCTAAAAATACATGGAAAAAATCTTTAAATAAAAACTTGAGAACTTGAGTTTTCAAAGAAGTAAAAAAAAATTTGTCCTCCAGCCCAGTTAATTCAGAATATCTGAGAATGGTGTGCAGACAGTGGCAATTTACTGAGCACCCCTGGTGATCTGAAGTGCACCTGCCTTCAGAACCTGACTTAAGAGGCCCACTGGCAGGAAGTGAGGCTGGATCTCCTGGAGCTTCTCCAGGGCTTGTTAAGGTAACTTTCTCCTTGAGGTAGGGCCAGCCCAGAGGAACCCGGGCCCCCTCACTTCAACTCTGAGAGCCTGGAAATGAAGCAACAAAATGTTTTGATATTCTTCATTCGGAGGAAGTTATTTGACATATATATCCTTTTTTCTTTTAAATATTATATTGTTTGTGCTATTATAGTTGTCCCAATTTTCCCCTTTGCCCCCCTCCACCCAGCCTGCCCCCCATTTCCACAGTCAATTCCCACAAGATGGTGCATGTCCATGGGATGTGTATGCTTTTCAAGGGACTTATCCCTTGGGTGAGTCAAGGGATGCTGAGGAATTATACAGCATTCCCAGTTCCACACTTGCATTCCTGAGCAAGTGTCATCTCTTAGCTTCAGTTTCCCAACATGTATCAAAAAATAAGGATAAAAATCTCATAGTGCTCAATAAAAATAACTCTTTTATTGTTTAAATAATAAAAATAATCTAAAAGGCAAAAGAAGAACTTTAAAATGATACTACCAAAGTAAAAGATGCTACTGGAAAGTTGCTCTAGGCAAAATGTGTCTGGTTAACACTGCGTCGAGGAATGTTGCAGGATTGGTATTGGATAACAGTGCTTTGCAAACTTCAGTGTTCCTGTAGATCAGGATGGGTTTTGAGGAGGGCTGAGGGTCTGCATTTCTCTTTCTCTCTTTCTTTCTTTCTTTCTTACTGATTTTTAGAGAGAAAGAGGGGGAGAGAGAGAAAGAAATAGCAATTTGTTGTTCTACTTATTCATGCATTTAGCGGTTGGTTCTTTATGGGGACCACACTCTAACCAACTGAGCGAGTCAGCCAGGACCGAGAGTCTGCATCTCTAACAAGGTGATGCCGGTGCTGCTGGTCCAGGAGCCACACTTGAAAGAGCAAAGTAGAGGACATGCCAGCCACAGTGTTTGCGATGGGATCTGCTGCCACTGACCATCTTCCTCCTTAGTCCTCCTTTCAGAACTTTTGCAAAGAGTGAGGACAAGAAGGTATTGATTGGACCCACAGTGGGTCTCTGACCCAAGGAGAGTTCGTCCATAGGCTGGGCTTCAAAATTCGAAATGGTGCAGCTTAAGGGGGCCATTAGCTGGGCCACCCAGACTAGGAATCTACCAGGCTCCGAAGGCAGTGCCCGTAGCTTCCAGTGGGGTGAGGTAGGTTCTAGAGTTCCATCCCATGTGTCTCTAAAATAACATTCCCATACTTCTCCAAAGAGGATACACAGATGGCCACTACACATGAAAACAAGCTCAATGTCACTAATCATCAGAGTGATGCAAATTAAAACCATGATGAAATGTTACCTCACATCCAGAAGAATGACTATTGTCAATAAATCAAGAAACAACACATATTGGCGAGAATATGGAGTAAAGGGAACCCTTTTTTTCATGTGTTGTGCACGATTGGTGAGAATGCAGACTGGTGCAGCCACTGTGGAAGTCAGTATGGAGATTCCTGCGAAAATTAAAAATAGAACTGCCTTATGACTTGGTGATTCCACTTCTGGGTATACATCCAAAGAAACATAAAACACTAAGTAGAAAGAATATATGTACTCCTATGTTCATGCAGCATTATTTACAATAGCTAAGATATGGAAGCCACCCGAGTGCTCATCAATAGAAGAGTGGATAAAGAAGATGTGGAATGCATACACAATGGAATATTAGTCAGCCGTAAAAAAGAATGAAATCTTACCTTTTGTGACACCATGGATGGACCTAGAGGGTATTATGCTAACTGAAATAAGTCAGTGAAAGAAAGGCAAATGCCATGTGATTTCACTTACATGTGGAATCTAAAGAACAAAATCAATAAATAAACAAAACTGAAACAGATTCATAGGTACAGAGAACAGATTGATGGTTGCCAAAGTGGAGTGGAATTAGAGGACTGGGTGAAGAAGGTGAAGAGATTAAGTACAAATGGGCAGCTACAGGTCCTGGAGATGTAAAGTACAGCAGAGGGAACAGTGTTAATAACATTGTAATAACTGTATATGGTGTCGTGGAAATATCAGGGGAGTACTCTGTAAAGTATATGATTGTCTAATCACTAAGCTGTGTACCTGAAACTAACACAAAATAATATTGACTATAAACTCTAATTGAAAAATAACATTTAAGAAAAAAATTAAACTCCTCTTCACATGGTCTGGATGCATGCCCTCACTCATTCTTTCACTCAACAAGTACGTATTGAACACCTCCTCTACTCCAGGCACAGTTCTGGACTCCAGAGAACAGCAGAGAACAAGTAAGGCCCCTGTTTCCCAAGTTTGCTCTCTAGTGGAAGACTTGTAACCCAACAGGAGGACTAAATGCAAAGGCACCCTCCCGGCAGGGCTCTAGGTCTGCTAAACACTTGGAATGTATTCAACTAAGTTAAGGGAGCTTATTTCAAAAGAGACCTTGTCGACCAGGTATAAAGGCATTTCAAAAAAATCACACAAAATAACGTGTGATGGAGTCATAATGGTCATTAGTGTGTGAATTACATATGTTTTCAGGTGACAGAGAAAGTGGAAGGTGTATGGGGGTGCTGTTTAGTCAGTGAGAATTGCACCTCAGAAGGCTTTTGTCTCATCTGAAAATGGTTTAAAACAGGCCATTTTCTGCCAGTCTTATGCTAAGCATTTTAAAGTACTCTAGTAAGATACAAAAGAAAGACATCTATGTTGATTGTGTAAACTCTGAGCCTTTTTCTACTTAGCAACAAAACTGTGAATATATAAAACCTGTAGCATTCTTAACATTGTTTTGTAAAATAGTAGTTAATGCATGAAAGGGAGCAACTAGCAACATTTGCAGTTCTGATGTTCCACCCATCTCTGTTCCCATCTCAGTTTTCTGTATAAGAAAGCAATATAGCACAGTGGTCAGGAGCACAGATATTAGAGTCAAATGTATGTGGGTTCTAACCCCAGCTCTGCCTCCTGAGAGCCACGTGGCCTCAAGAAAGTTACCTTATCTCTCAGACTCACATCTGTAAAGCAGAAATAGCAATTATACCACCCTTACAGGATTAGTATAGGGACTCAATAAAATAATCTATGCATAATTCAATATCTGCTCACTTTTATGGATTGCTATATTCATAAGAAAGACTCCCACCCCTCTTCCCTCGATAGTAATGACCCTGCGTTACTACGGGCAGCAACAAACAGGTGCGTCACTAGTGTCCATCACAGCACTCCCCACGTCTTCCCCGGATTCGGCCCCGCTTGTCCACTGCTGCTGTCTGCAGCTTCACGGTGATAACTCCCGGCGCCCACCTCTGACGTGAATGTGGTGGGATCAGTGCGGTCTACACTGGCAGTAATTGTACAATAAATGTCCTGTTTTATACATAAGGGTTTGCTGATTGCACTTCACCTCACATATGATAACTGCCTTTTCAACTTTTCATTTAACTGACTAGTATAGATGCATTTTACTAGAGACACTCAACCTTTTAGTACAGACTGAGAAATCAATTCCACACTGTCAAATGTTTTTTAATAGGATTTTGTGCGATGAAACGAAGCGGGGTGCTGCTTCCACCTTGCTTTCCCAGTGGATGAGAGAAACAATATTAGTGTCCCAACTCTTCATGATCTCAATGATTTTCTGAGGCTATGAACTGACCCCAAGTTTGGGACTCCGAGCAAAAAGAACAGAGGAGACCAATTTCTTCTTTTGAATGGCCCGAATGAGCTCAGGGACTTCCTGTGGGATTGACTTGCTGCAGCAGTCGGATTTCAGGGATGGCTGGGTGGTCGCCTCGGCCGCTGTGCAGTTCAGCAGGACATCCGGAAACACGTTTGACCAAGTCCCAAGGAACAAGGGGTGTGTCCTGGCATATCACATTGACGTCACACCCTTTACCCCAGAGAAGAGGGCTTTCTGTGAATGAGGTATTATGGTTGCATTTTTTAAATGCACGTAGAGTATTTTTATATTGCTAAATGTTCTGGTTTGATTTTCTTTGACTATGACAAAATACACATAAAATAAAATTTACTATTTTTTATCATTTCAAGTTTGTAGTTTAGTGGCATTAAGTACATTCATATTGTTTTGCAAACTGTCACCACTATTCATCTCCAGAACTTTAAAAAAAAAGATTTTATTTCTTTATTTTCAGAGGGCAAGGGCGAGAGGAAGAGAGGGAGAGAAACGGCCATTTGTGGTTGCCTCTCATGCGCCCCCAACGGGAGACCTGGCCACAACAGAGGCATGCGCCCTGAGTGGGAACTGAACCCGGGAGTAACCTTTTAGTTCATAGGCCTGCACTCAGTCCACTGAGCCACACCAGCCAGGGCTCCAGAGGTTTTTCATCACCCCAAACAGAAACTCTGTACCCACTAAACAAAAGTCTCCAGCTCCCTCCTTTCTCCAGCCCCACTCATCACCATGCTACTTCATACCTCTAGGGATTTGAGAGCTCTAGGTACCTAATTTACCTGAGGTAGAAGGTACAATATTTATCCTTTCGTAATTGGCATATTTCACTTAGCATAATGTCCTTAGGTTCACCCGTGTGGTAGCATGTGCCAGAATTTCTTTACTTTTTAATGTTGAACAATGTTTCATTGTATGGGTATACCCGTCTGTTGGTGGGCATTTAGGTCGATTCCACCTCTGGCTATTGTGAATAATGCCGACGTGAACACTGATGTAGGCCCAGCTGAAAGGTGCATTTCTTACTCACAAAGTACTTTTCACTTATCTCAAAGCAGTTTGAAAAAAACTTTTGCATGAGAAAATTAAAAAGAATTTAAGTAAATTCCACAAATAATGTAGAGTTATTATACTTAAGAAAACAATGAGAGAAACTTTGTTATACATCTAAACCAAATACAATAAATTATTGGAGATGTTAGAAAAATGTCAAGAAATGCTGTTCACTGTATCAGAATGGGTAGAAGAATGCAAACCTGTTGTTAGGTCTATGAAGCACACAGTTCAAAGGTAGGTATCTGCTCTTAGCTACCTGCCTGTTTTAATAATGCCATTAGTATTCAGAATTCAATCACAGGATGAGTATGGGGGAAATTTTTGACCAAAGCACAGAGTTCCCTTAATAAATGAATCTTGTATTTTGTTTTATCTAAATTTTAGTTCTCAGCTACAACTTTTGACCTTCCAGAATAAATTGAATTGGGTCTGAAAATATATTTAGAACAAACACACTAAACCAGTGGTTCTCAAATGGAGAACTGTCTGAGACATTTGGCAATGTCTGAAGACAGTTTTGGTTGTGCCAGCTCAGCGGGGTTGCTCCTGGCATCTAGCAGGCAGAGGCCAGGGTGGCTACAGACTCTGCTACGCACAGGACAGCCCCTGGAAGGATGAATTACGTGGCCACAAGCGTCAAATGTCTATCGTGCCACTGTTGAGAAATTTGCACTGAACTACAATCATCCCTAACAGAATTTATATTTGAAAATACCTGATTACAATGAGGCTTTATTTCCAGTTCTCACAAGCAATACTAATTATGGGGTTCCAATATTTTGTCCTCTCTCTCTCTCTTCCCTCTTCAGCTTTCCTTCTGCTTCCTTCCATTCCCCTCTCTTTTTCTCCCTCCCTCCCTTTCTTCCTTTTCATGTGACATGATAGAAACTTACCTACCATTTTTTCTACTCATTCTGAAGTTTTGGTATTATTCTAAAGTGGTAAGAAATATAAGGGTGGCAGGCAGGGGGGAGACTTCAGACTGGAAGTCAGGCAGCCTGAAACTGGTCCTACTACCCTGAAGGAGGGGATATTGACTACACGACTGCAAGGCATGGTTTTCCTAACCATCCACTTCCTTCTCTCACCAATGGGTGGAACCAATTCTCCCCGTGGGCTCTACTCTGGCTATACTGGGAATTGTCTGCTGGCATCTTCCCTGATTGGTTCAGATTTCATTTGGACTGGTGGGTGCCCAAGCCAGATATTTTTACTGTCACCACAGAAAGTGGCTATAGTAATTATATTGCACAGCCCAAAGGGTTTGGAAGGGTCTTATAAAGCAACTGAAAACGTATTCAGAGAATAACAACCATATAAATGTGAGGTCCTAAGGAAAGAAAGGATAGAAAAATACCAAGGAGGACAACTCCAAGATCAAAATGTGCAGGCCCTACCTGGGGGTTCAGGGTAAGGTTATTTTTCATTTGTTTTGCTTTTTAAAGCTAACTCTTTGTTTCTGCTACCATTTAATCTGGGGAAATAAAGGGTGTTATGACCTTGAATTTTATCTAAGAGTAGTGCATCCTTTTTTGGTCACAGGAGAGCAAATTATGACAGAAAAGAAAAAGATCTTTTAAATAATTGGGTCATCACAGCACAGATCCATGGGAGCTCTTCTGGGACAGAATTTCACCATGCCATAAATTGCATATGTTGATTGTGTTATAATAATCCTGTGTGCCTCATTAAGCCCCAAACTCATGTCCTTGCTTAAAACTCATTCCTTTTCTTGCCAGCCTAAATGGATGCACTGTCTTTGAAGTTGAGTTGGGAAACAGGTGCACGTGGCTCAGAGTTCGGCAGCTGGGAGATGTCTCAAGAGCAATGGAATGTTATGCTCCTCAATTTTGACAACCATGCTCTAGATTAACTGTTAGGGTTTTCCTATTTTTTTTAAACTGGTCCATCAATTAACAAAAATTGCTGGATAAGAAAAGTAGCGTAACTCCTGAGACTCCAGGCAATCTATCTAATTCTATTCGTATTTAAGGCTTGAGAAGAAGTTTTGTGAAATGCATGCCTTAATTTCTTCCACCAAAACCATTTGAAATATGTCTCCTAGAAGGAGCCAACTTCATTTGATGCAGCAATGAAAAATAAACCGCAGAAATTGAATGGATTTTTTTTTAATTTAGGAAGGACAAAATTTATTATGGTTTTGATTTGTTACTTCAAGTTATCAAAAAATGGATTTTTAAAGTAATAAGGAATAGAATAAGGCATTCCCACATTTTATAGTGGTGTGTTTACAAGAGGCCTGTTTATTGCAAGATTGGATGGTGTGAGGTTTGCTTTCCTAGAAGAGCAGTGTTACTCAAGATGGGACCCACTGACTAGTACTGATCAGCAAACATACTTGTTCATGCAACAAAAGCACAGCAACTGAGAGCAAGCATCTAGGAAGGTTCTTTCTAAGGATTTTATTTATTTATCTTTAGAGAGGAAGGGAAGGAGAGAAATATCAATGTGTGATTGCCTCTCGTGAGTCCCCTGCTGGGAACTGGCCTGCAACCAAGGCATGTGCCCTGACTGGGAATCGAACTGCAATCATGTGGTTCGAAGGCCCACGCTCAGTCCACTGAGCTACACCAGCCAGGGGGCATCTAGGAAGTTTTATAGCTATCTAAGTATGCGATTATTTTCCTAGTACTGGGTTTGATTTTCATTTCATTTGGCAAAAGTGTCAATTCATGTTGGATTGGAAGTGAAAAGACTCTAGTCCTGAAATAGTTTGACAAACGCTACTGTAGGGGATTCTTCCAGCACTATACTCTCTCCCCATGATGGCTGTTCTCACACAAGTTTCTTAGACAAGAGGATAATATTGTTTTGTTCTTCTCAGCTGCTCTGCGTCCAAGTGTGAAGACACATAACTTGTGTTTTCACCTGCAAGTATTAGGTCCTTTTTGGAGAACAAGTTTTCATTCCTTCTATCCTCTAGTCTTCTTAATTCTTTCCAAATACGACGGACTCATTTCCTCCCAGATCTTGTGCACTATCAAAAGTATGGCCTTTGCGACATGTCCGGGATGCTCTGGCTGGGTCTCTGTGTTTAGATGAGTGCTAAGAAATACCTCTTCTCGCTGGTGTCTCCACATTCCTCCCTCCCATTCTAGGAGGAACTGCTGTGTATCATTCTTGCATCAGAGAAAAATTAGGTTAGCTGGAATGTGAGGTAACCTGTGATAGGATATGAGGTGACCTTCCTTCTTCTTAGTAAGCCCTAGACTGTGACTGAACTGAGGCACCCTCCTGACCTCTCTGCTTCTTCTCCTGGCCCTGGTGCCCTTCTCCACCCTGACAAGCACACACGGGAGCCTGGTAAGGCTTCAGGGCTTCTCTGGCATCTGATTATACCTGAAAGGTTTAGAGTTCCTTTTGTATACTTATATCTACTTTTTTGGAGAAGTATGTGTGTATTGGGGGATGGAAGGGCTGGACAAACAATTTTTTTATCCTCACCTGAGAACCTGCTTATTGATTTTAGAGAGAGGGGAAGGGATAGACTAAGAGAGGGAGAGAAACATCTATGTGAGAGAGAAACATTAATTGGTTGCCTCTTGCATGCATGCTGTCCAGACAACAAACCCACAAACTAGGCATGTGCCCTGACTGGGACTTGAACCTGTGACCCTTCATTTAATAGGATATTGCCCAACCAACTAAGCCACGTTGGCCAGAGCTGGACAATTTTTTTTTAAAATTAACAACTTTCAAATCCAGAATTTATGCTAATTTTCTTTTTTCCAGATATATTTTGTTTGTATTTAAAGAACTAACATATTAAGTCCTCTCCAGTCTCAATTTTCTTTCTCCCCTTCCCAGATGCATTTACTATCTTGAGGTTGGCAGGTATACTTCCTGTCTCTGTTTTTAATACTTGTACTATTTTATTTATTTTAATAAACACCTATAAAACAGTATATCAGTTATTTATTGCCACATCACAAACCACTCCAAAATTTATCAGCCCGAGGTAATAATGACAATTGTATTATTACCTTTTACTGTCCTGTGGGCCGATAGGCTCAGCGAGGCAGTTCTTTGGTCAGATTGCAGTCAGGGGGTGGCTGGGGCTGGAGTCCTCTTAAAGACTTCTCACTCGCAGATCTAGTGACTCATGCTGGCCATTGGCTAAGACCTCATCTAGGGCCATTAGCTGGAACACCTACGGGTGGCGTCCTCCTGTGGCCTGGGCTTCCTCACAGCATGTGGCTGGACTTCAGGAGGAAATGTAAGAGGACCAGGTAGAAGTTGCATTGCCCTTTATGATCTGTCTTCAGAAGTCACAGTATTATTTCTGCCATGGTCGTAGGCTCACCCAGATTAAAGAAGAGGAAACAGATCCACAGATCCACCTTCCCCTTCCCCTCAACTCCCCCCCACCATTTCTTGATGGGAGGAATGTAAATATTGTGTGAAGATTGTGTAGAATGGGAAATCTTGTGACCATCTTAGAAAATACAGCCTGTCATAAGCACTTACTGTCTGCCAGGCTCTATTCTGTGTTTTACAAATATTGATAACACATATCCATAATCAAGATGTGGTACTATTTTGTATGTTTTTAATCTTTTTATAAATGATATCATGTACTATGTACCATTTTGTAACATTTTTCACTCAGCTTTATAGTTTTGAGCTCTACCTAGCTCATATGTGGGGATTAATTGATTTCTTTTAATTGCTACTTTCCATTGCATCGTAGGAACATACCACAGTTTATTCATTCCCATGTGCATATACCTTTATTTTTAATTGAAATGATGTGGTACCTATTACTTTGTGATATCCTTTAAGAAACTACAGTAAATGGTCAGCACTTTCCTGTATCACCAAATACTCTCCCAACACAAAATTTTGGTGGCTACATTGCTGTATTCATCCATCATCTAAATGGAACATAATCTTGAAATCTTTGGAGGTGAAATTTTAAGTTGGTTGTAATTTTTGTACAACCAACTGTACTGCTTGTCCCTCACCCTGCCTTGCTCAAATAAGCCTTCCCTGACTCCTCAGGTAAGAGATACTTCCCTCTTAGACAGCACTCAGCCTACTTCTAGTAAACAGTTCATTATGTAATTAGTTGTTTAATGTATGTCTCTTCCACTAGATCATAAGCTCTATGACAGCAGGGAACATGACTATCTTTTCCACTTCTACAATTCTCAGAGTCTAAATAATTATCTGTTGGATAAATGAATGAGTGCATGAATGAAGAAATAAACAGATGGTGAGATGGTGATCTCACCATCCCCTCCCGTGGCCTGTTTGAGTCTGTTGGTGACCGAAAATGTACATTGCAAATTCTCTTTCACATAGAGTTCCTACGTTTCAGAAGAGCTTTTCTGATATTGAGTAGGAGGTATCTGTGCTATTGTCCATACTTCACCGGCATGTGGTTTTAAAGGTACTTCAATTCATTCTCTCAAGTGTAAGCTTAGCATTGCCAACAATCACCTCAAAGGCAAGGTCCATGCATGCTCTTCCTTTGCATCCCTGCCCCCCTTTTTATAAGGCTTGGTACAAGCCTTCTGTTCAAATACCATCATTATTCCAATATGGTGTATTGTTCTTTCCAAAGATTGCTGCAGTGATGTCCCCTACCCCACCACATTGCTCTATGCATTGGAACCTTGTCATTCTCTCACCAAGAGGTGGAGTCTATTTCTTCATTCCCTCAACTCTGGGCAGGCCCTGTGACTCTCTGACCAGTAGAATATGGGGGAAATAATACTGGGGAAGTTCCAGGCATCGTCCTTTACTGGCCCAACTGCTTCTGATCCTGCCTCTTGGAACACTTGCTCTTGGGCTGCTTTCTCTCACAAACCAGCCTCCATGTTGTGGGAAGCCCAGGCCACGTGGGGAGCCACATGTGGGTGCTCTGGAGGACAGCTTCAGCTGTGCTCCTGACCAGCATTCAGCAGCCACTGCAGTCATCTGGGATGTCTAACCTAGCCGAGCCTTCAGACGACTGCCGTCCCAGTTGGTTGCACAAGACCCCAAGCAAGAACTGCTGAGCTGAACCCAGTCAATCTGCAAAACCATGAGAAATAATAATAAATTGTTGTTTGGGAGTGGCTTGTCACGTAAGCATAAAGAACCAAAACAAAGAGGTCCATGAATATAGAATTTCAGTTGACGGTATAGCTCTAAACCCATCCTCAACTGCTTAGAATCCTTAAAACAGGAAGTAAGTTTCACTCAAGATCTAGCATGACTGCTTGCACCTAGTAGGCATTACTGAAGTAATGTTATGAATTAATAATGATGGTATACAAAATAAAAATCACTATAAAGTAGAGCTGTTAATCCTAGATTTAAAAAAATGTTGACTTGGTCACCTATACATCAAACACTTGGAAATAACTCTTCTTTTTTAATTTAAATGTACCTGGCTTGTTGGGCATGGGCAGATACACAGAATCAAGATGACATTTTGATCACAAATTTGAGCTCAGGTAGGAGGGTGCTCAACAACTGGTTTTGCTGTTGTTGGGCAACAGTTTGACTCTGAAGTCGTTATGGTAACCTACCATGGAGGCCCACTGTCACCCTTTTAAAGCTTTGAGAATGTTAGATGATGATGCTGGGAGCACAATCTTTAGATCTTAGCTCATAAAGTGTTTTTTGTCTAAAAGAAAATAATTACTCTGATGTAGCGCAATTAACAGCAATCTCCTCCCCACCACCTACCCATTAGCTTAACTGGGCCTCTTTCCTATCACTCCTTGTGTTCCAGCCTTGCTGATCTTTCAAGTCCTCAATTATACCACGTTCCTTCTGGCCACGGGACCTTTGCACCTGCTATCTCACTGTCCCACCCCCAGCTCCCCATTTCTTCATTGAGTCAAACTGTGATTTTGCCTCGGTTCAAAACACAAATTCTTCAAAAATGCTTTTTCTGGCCTCTGCAGAGTAGGTGAGGTGTTCCGGTTACAATTATATCACAGCACATTTTGCAACTCTAATGACATATTCTTCATTGTGTAATCACTTTGTTTCTCCCGGGGTACATGTAACTTTACGTGTTTATGAAACCATCTACACAGCTTGCTATGTACATGACTTTACTATTCTACTGCTGCTATTCACATAGTGTTACTATTCCAGGAAACTCCTGACCAGGAAGACAAAAGTTATAAACAACTCTATTGTTGATTCTAGGATCTTCTTGAAAGACACATCAACTCTTTTAAATTTTTTTTTTTTAAGATTTTACTTATTTGGCCCTGGCTGGTGTAGCTCAGTGGATTGAGCGCAGGCCTGCAAACCAGACGATCACGGTTCGATTCCCAGTCAGGGCACATGCTTGGGTTGCAGGCCAGTTTCTGGCAGGGGCCAGTTCCCTGCAGGGGATGCATGAGAAGCAACCATACATTGATGTTTCCTTCCTCTCTCTTTCCCTTCCCCTCTAAAAAGATAAATAAAATATTTTAAAAACACTCTTTAAGAAAAAAAGATTTTACTTATTTATCTTTAGAGAGGAAGGAGAAAAGGAGAGAAGGAGAAATATCAATGTATGGTTGCCTCTCATGAGTTCTCTGCTGGGAACTGGCCTGCAACCCAGGCATGTGCCCTGACTGGGAATCGAACTGTGATTGTGTGGTTTGCAGGCCCATGCTCAATCCACTGAGCTACACCAGCCAGGGCTAAATTTTTTATTTATTTATTTTTATTGATTTTAGAGAATGAGAGAGGAAGGGGGAGAGAGATAGACAGACAGACAGAGACATCAAGTTGTAGTTCCACTCGTTTATGCATTCATTGGTGCTTCCTGTGTGTGCCCTGACCTGAGATCGAACCTGCAACCTCGGTTATGGGGGTGATGTTCTAACCAACCGAGTTAGCTGGCCAGGGCCCACCCATCAGCTCTTTAAAATAAAGTATCAAAGCACAATTTATACTCCAAGACTCTTTGACATCCTGGCTCAATTACGGTGCCTGCCAATTCTGAACTGCTATATTATGATCCTTACCCAATTCTAACTAAGACTTATTTCTCTCCCAGTGAAAGGCCCCCTTTAAAGCAGACTTTTTAAAGTTCAATAAATAGCCCAGTTTTGCCCTTGCCCTCCTGTGAGACGCTCCAAAGCCTGTCTCGATTGTGCTCTCCCTTACGTGGGTAAGCAATAAACAGAATTTTTGTGATATTTTGAGAGAAGCATTTTTTATTTTAACATCCAATCAACATGCATGTTTAATGTGGTAGGACTTTTTAAAATTTTTCCTGAAAAGCTGTTATTAAATCCACGATGGTGTAGAAAAGAAACAAGCTTTCCTCTACTCTCACGGTTCTTTTGGCTGGTCTAATAATGAAATAGACACAAAACAGATTAACAAGAGAACATAACCAAATTTGATACTACATGTGCGTGGGAACCCCACACGCATGAGAGAGGCAGAGACCTCACGTACATGAGAGATTCCAGCAGGAAGAGTTAACAGGAGCTGAATGTGGCAGACTGAGCTAAGAATGAGGTAAGGTGCCCGGGGGCTTCAGGGGGCCATTGCAGGGTGGTAAAAGAAGATGCTTAGAAACGGGAAGTTTGCCTGGCCCTGTAGATAGGTCATTAGAAGTTATTTCTGGTGATAACTTTTATTTTAGGCGAGGCCTCTGATTTAAATTCTTTAAAGAAGTAAAAGTTTCTCATGAGCTTGCAAGCCTCAACCGCCTTCAGCTTAAAATAATTCATATGCCAAAATGGCACACTTGGGGAAGGCCTGTCTGAACCCATACAATAAAACTCAGTGAATCCTTAGATTTGAAGAAATATAGTAGGTGACTGATAGATCTCTCATGAGAATTCACATTCTCCATAAGGGCGTAGACCTGGTCAGCTCTGTTCATTGGTTTCATCTTCACGTCGGAGCAGAAGAGGTGTTTACTACATAACTGTTGAATGAACGCGGTTCCATGGACTGCAAGGGCAGTGCTTACTGATGAAGCTTCCTGGCTGAGGCTCTTGTGGCAGAGTAAACTGGAAAAGATAACTCCACTTTCTTACCCTTCCGCTCTAGCCTAATGCCGGAGAGCATCATGCCACCTTACAGGATTTTACATGGAGCCCTGATTGCAACTTCATAGTGTTAGACAGCTGCTTCTCTGCTCATTCATAATTTTGATCGATCCAGCCTAGTTATGTAACATTGCCATTGGTGAAATAGAAGTTGTCCACAAGGGCTGCCAATGAGAAGTGAGCCAAAGAGTTCCTTGTGCAGAGTTGTTAGTGTGGCGTGACTGATTGAAGAATGAAGGGTGGCTGAATATGACACACCAATACAGCCACTTTGGCAGTAGTATTATTTTGAGCTAAAGTCAGTTAAGAAGAAGCAGATAGAAGACTCTCTGCCCTCCCCCATTTTGCCTAAAAGTAGGACATAAATTTGTAAAGGTGTACCCCTCTCTCCCCTCTACCTACAGGAAAGAAGTTAATCCTCGGAGACAATGCTAGGCCCGTACCAGCCCAGAGGTAGTAGCATCAGAGGAATCCACACAACAAACTTGACTAACTAGTCCTATCTTCCATCAGTTCCCCTATATGTACACCTCTCACAATTTGCCATGGCTGGAAAGTCAAAGTCCTTTTGTTTTGTCACTTGTCAACAAATGTATTATTCTTTTTAAAAAGTGCTACACATGTACAAGCCCAACTCTAACCACTGTTCTGAGTAACTCATCTCTGAGCGCTCCCATGGGTATACAGCGTCCAGCAGGAGTGACGCCACTGAGGGTGGTGGTCGGGCATGTGAGAGTCTCACACGAGATGGACAGCAATTTGAACATTTCATCTGAAATGTCATATGGTGTGCTTGAGTGTGGTGTTGTTATGTTATAGAATCATATGCTTATGACTTTGTAATAGAAGATTTTTATGTCAAAAACTAGGGGCTTTATTCATGCCAGACCCCTGTGTGTGTGTGCGCACACACAATGCACATGTCAGTAAATTCCTTTTCTTTTTCTCTTTGTTTGATCTGTCTTTCATCAGTCTAACTTATGAGGTGGTAGCTAATGAACCTAAGATGGATAGAGGAAAAAATACTTTTTTAAGATTTAACTATTTATTTTTAGAGAGAGGGGAAGGGAGAAAGAAAGGGAGGGAAAGGAACATCAATATGTGGTTGCCTCTTGAGGACCTACTGCTGGGGACCTGGCCCACAACTGAGGCATGTCCTGACTGGGAATTGAACTGGTGACACTTTGGTTTGCAGGCCAGCACTCAATCCACTGAACCACAACAGTCTGGGCAGAAAAAAAATTTTTTTTTCCTTCCTAGAAGAGCACCAGCTGGAACTTGAGAGAGCCAGTGCAGAAGATCATGGTACTTTATCCACAGGTGTTGCTGCAGCAGCACTGGGACATAACCCACAAGAAGAGCCATTGTTGAAATGTGTCAATCGAGGTGTGGTTGATGTAAGCCCATCTGTCACTCTTATATACATATTGGACTGTAAGTGACCAGAGGAGTGTGACTTGCTTTTTTATAAGGCTTATCTAGAAACTTCACTCAGTCAACATTTACTTAGCACTTAAAACATCTTAGGCACTGTGTGAAGTATTTTGAAAAACTGAAGTAAAATGAAAAAAAATACTTTAAAAGCCTTTGTCTCAAATATTTTCTATTATGGTGAAAGGTAACCAATGCCTGTGTGTTCATTATAATTGACTATCATAATATATGTGTTGATTTTACAAACAAATCAAATACTAGCTATTCACAGGAGATCTATTATGGGCTAATCCCTGGAGGCACAAAAGTATATAATCCTCAGGCCCTGATGGGGTACTCAGAGCGTTGCCCTGATATGCCAAGGTTGCAGGTTCACTCCCCAGTCAGGGCACATGCAAGAACCAAGAAATCATAAATAAGTTGAACAAAAAACTCAATGTTTCTCTCTCTCTCTCAGAAAAAAAAGTTTATAGGAAGAAGCTTATAGGAAGAGTAACTAACAACACTCATGCCAAGAGAGTGGTGTGAGATTCAGTAGGATGGTAGAAGTTCAGAGCAGAGAGGAATTTTTCTTTCCACCTGGTGGTCAAGAAACACTTCATGGAGAGAAAAGAGCCCTTTGACCACATCTGCAGAATGGGTAAGACTTGGAGGAATGAAGAGAGAGGTACATCTATCAGGGCTAGATGCCAGGGAAGAAGACCAAGGCAGAGGGAGTTGACATTTTTGAGGCCTCCTCCATGGTAGGCACCTTCACAAACATTACCTTCATTCAATCATCTAAAAACATGTAGAAGACAATGATGGAAGTTATGTCTTTGTCCTCAGGGTATGAGTATTACACTTATAGCAATTAGAAAACATTAGGAAAGAAGGTACTGGGCTGGATATAATCAAGCACAGTTCAGCTCTTGCTTGCTAGTGGATTTCCGGAAGAGTTTAGACTTCAGGAACTGAGTCCAAAAGCCCTCCTGATAGAGATCAAGTAGGTGAGAGCTGAGGAAGGTCAGGCTGTAGGACGTATGCTCTGAAACAGGTCTGGACTTGCTAGCTTAGCCCTGTCACCTTGAGCCCAGGGTGTCTGGAAGAGTTCTGAAACCTATTTAGGATATTTTCAATCTGATTTTATTTGACCCACCATTGGCCTGCCCTGCTGATTGCTGAACACCAGGTGGTCTTGGCAGTACCCTGACCTCACAGGAATGTTTTAAACTGGGGATGACTTCACGGGAGGTGGAAGTAAGCGAGGCAGGCATTCAGACGGAAATTCTTTTCAGAGGTTTGAAGCCCTGGCGTTTGATATCTACGGCAGGAAGAGTGTACCTGTTAGCCAGTCCCTTCCTTTGCTCTTTCTTCCTGCTGACCGCGTTTGGTAGACAGGAGTTTCTTATGTCTTCAATGCATTGTTCCTCTTTCTTGAAAGAGGAACTGAGTTTTATTTTTGAGTGAGAAAAAAAACAAAAAATTTAAGTAACTCTAGAGCTTACGAATAAGGCAATTCTTTCCTGAGGACCCAGTCAGTTTAAAAATATTGGCTATTTCTTAGGTATAACGCCCAGTGCAAAGTACTGGTGGGAGAGGATACGGAGTTTGGTAAGGTGTGGCCTCTGCTCTCAAAACGCTTGTAGTCTAACTGCAAACATAAAACATACATAAAAAATTGTAATAGTATGCAGTGCTGTCCAGTAGCACTCTCTGCAACTTAATGATGTTAACATTCTATAATGTTCAGGTCTAATACAGCAGTCACTAGCCACATGTGGCTGTTGAGCACTTGAAATGTGGACAGTCCAACTGAAGGACTGCACTTTTAACTTAATTTAAATAGCTATATGTGGGTCATGATTTCTGAACTAAACAGCTTTGTATGAAGCATTAATGAGCACTAAAAAAAGAGCTGAGGTTAAAAAAAGACAAAGATCATCTATTTCAGGTTGATATGGACTGGGAAGGCTTCCAGAAAGGCATGCGATTACATTTGGGCCCTCAGGAATATATAGGCTAAAGATAAGGGAATAAAAAATAATAAAGGCTTTGGAGAATTTTCAGAGAACTGTTGGGTGGTGCCAGAGAGCAAATATTAAATAGAGTCCTCTTCTGGTTTTCATTTTATCTATTGCATGGAAAAGATGGTAGAGTTTGATGAGGCAATTACCCCTCTTTAGTGATCTCCGGCACTTTCCAAGGGCAATTAAAGGCAATTGGAAGAGCACTAAAATGGGAGCCAGAAGACGCGGGTTCTACTCCTGCTGTGTCATTAACTTGCCCACCTGGCTTAGTTTCCCTGTCTGAAGAGAATCCAGGGTTCTGCTCTGTACCTGTGTTCTCTGATTCCCATTACATTTTGGTGGAATAGGATGGTGTAGCCCATGTCATCCAGCTTAAAGTCTTGCTTAGGTGAAGAAGGAAACTCAGTGGGGCAGGGGGGCGTTAGGGGGTAAGAATATGAGTCTACATCCTCCCTCCCTTCCTGTCATGAAGGGAGAAAGCAGAGGTAAAGGAATAGTAAGCTCACTTCTAAAGTATCTCTCACCCCTAAGTCAATAGGGGATCTTCTATACATTGGGAGGGGTGGGGATAGGTAAAGCAGGAGTGGAAAACTCCTTATAGTGAAGTGGAGATGAGTTTAAGGTGTGTCGAGAGTATTTGGGGTAAGGTTGGGTATAGGGAGGAGGTTTCTGGAGGAAGGGGGTGGTGGTGATTGGGAAGTTCAAGTTCTGAAAACATTTCCAACTTGACAATTTCCCTTAAGATTTTTCACCATGGCTGCTTACTATCTGCAGATCAAGTGTGCTGGTGTTTTAGGGCCACTGCAATAGAGATATCTTGCTCACAGTCATTGAACATCTTAAAACTCCAGATTTTGATGAACTCTCTCCTTTACCAAAATTTAGTGAAGCTCCTTTGAGTCCTGTTCTCAGCTACATTTCAACCTTGGCCCATAAAAACTATAAAAGCTCTCAGCATACATGATTTTGTCCATCTCCCCCATCCTCCTGCCCCATGTGCCCACCCCACCACCCCCCCTACCCCACACTAAGAGGTCTGAACAAACAAACACCAGGATAGTTTCTGCACCTCAAGGCCACATCTTTAGGATAATTCCAGCCCCCACTCTCTGCCCCAAAATGCCTGGAGAATTTACTGTTTGTTCCAGCCAAAATTTAGTGATAGTCAGATTGGCCCCAGAACCCCTTCTTTAAGCAGTTACTTTTCAGAACTTGCAATTATAAATCCGTTGCTGCTTCCTTTCTTTTTGAAATGCAAACATGCAAAAGATAACTCACTCCCAGCCCAGGGCTTTTACTGGTACCACCACCTCATGTCAAAAAGATACAAAGAGAGCCTGTGATGAATTGTTTTAAAAACACGCAAAAAGTTTGTCTTTCAATTAAATGCCAGTTAATAAACCCCTGGCCTTATCATATGGACCAATCCCCTTAATACCCTTCAATGCCTTTTCCTTTTAAAAAGTCTACCTTTTGTTTTAGTGAAATTCAGTTCACCCTAGGCCCTGTTCCCTACTGCAATAGTTATTACTGAATAAAGTCTATTCTTACCATTTTAACTAGTGTCTGGTTTTCTCTGTCTTTGCCAGTCTTCTCTGTTTCGTGCTGATTCGGAAGGGGGACAATTTCTGGTACAGTAATGCACCACTTAACGTTTTAGTCAATGATGGACCACATATATGATGGTGGTCCCATAAGATTTTAATGGAGCTGAAAAACTCCTATGGTCTAGTGATGTGGTAGCCGTCCGAAGTCATAGTGCAACACCTTACTCACTTTGTGGTGATGCTGGTGTGAACAAACCTGCTGAGCTGCCAGCTTTATAAAAATATAGCGTATACAGTTACATACAGTACATAAAACCTGATAATTATAATAAATGACTGCTGCTGGTTTATGTATTTGCTATACCATCCTTTTGTTATTTTAGAGTGTACTCTTTCTACTTATAAAAAATATTGTAAAACAGTATGCCTTGTTATGCTGGCAGCAGCCTCACACATCTTGTGTTTATGAAGTCTCTAGATGCCATCATTTTCTCTTGTGCTTAATTTAATCTTGTGTTGCTCTGTACAGTAATAAGCTGTGCAGGCTTGTAGCCTAGGAGTAATAAGCTATACTGTATAGCCAAGTGTGCAGTAGGCTCTACCATCTAGGTTTGTGTAAGAGCACTCTACGATGTTCGTGCAATGACAAAATTACTGAAAGACACATATCTCAGAACATGTCCTTTCATTGAGCGGCACATGAGTATAGTCTAATACTTCCACACCAGGACAGCTTCAACCCGGAGCGAGAACTGCATAGCACTGCCCGTCTTCTTCCTTTTTTTACCCTACTTCTCCCCCCTCCTCTCATTCTCTCACTTGGCTGGGCCTTGGTTCCCATGCTGGCAGGTAAAACTGGGTATCTCTGAGTCAGTTTTAGCCCCTCCCTGCCCCCTCTTCAGATTTTACCTCCTCCTCTCTGGAATCTCCTCTCCTTTTCATTCTTGATGCAATTACTCTTGGTCAGGACACACCAATTCTTGCCTAAATGAATCTAGTTACCTTTTAACTAATCGCCCTACCTCCAAAGTACTTCCAAAACTCTGAGCTGATCATTCACTCCCCTTCTCAGAACTTTTGACTCTATTGGCTACTGAATAAAGTTAAAACTTCAGCAGGCATTTGGGGCTCCCATGATCTCACCTTAAGCTCACTGTCTCCCACCTCATCTTCCATGGAACTATTTCTTAAATACATGTGTACCTTCGTACTTCTAGGGTATGTTCATATTCTGTTGTCATCCTAGAATAAATGGCTCTCTCCCCCCATTTTTGCCAATGATCAAAATTTTAATCTCTTTTAAAGCCCAATTTAAATAGCATTTCCTTCAGAAAAGCATTTTCAATCATTTCAGTTGGAATTGTTTCCCTCTTCTATATTTCTACCTCATATAATTCCTGAATGTCAGGATCATAACTGAGGTATAACTAACCATCACCACAATGAAGACATGAAGTATAGTTGATCCGTGAACACCATGGAGGTTAGAGGTGTCGACCTCCCGTGCAGTCAAACATTTTTGTATAACTACTGTATTTCTATCAAACCAAGTTTCCCTGTTTGCAGACATTTCCTCCTTCCACTCTGAGTTCTTGGTAATCACTGATCTGATTTCTGTCTCTATGCACCTTATATAATTTAATCTTATTTTCACATTTTCCCCTGTAGGCCTTGTTTTGTACACACATATTTCTCTCACTGGGCTGTAATCTTGCAGACAGAGAGCGGTGAATTATTCACCTTTGCATTCCTCATGGTTCCAAGCACAAGTTCCAAACACATTATGTGCCAGGTCATAAATATTTGATAAAAGAGAAAGGGAAGAAAAGGAAAAGGAAAGGAGAAAAAGAAAGAAAGGAAGAAAGAAAAGAATGATCCAAAGAACAAATGGCCAAACCACTCTAGAAGAGTTCTAACTTAATAATAGGGCAATAACAGGGCTCATGGTAGTTTAATGAATTATTCTGTTATTAATATATAAAAGTAGCCACTCTTAAACATCTACACATAAAGTACATTGTTCAAATCAGCAGAACTGACACTTAAAGTTGGGAAGGAAGTGTTAACACAAATGATGTATAAGTTGTGGTGGGTTGTAGGAAACAGCCCGCCACCACTCCCAAGCTAAGCTGCCTCTGATCTCTGTGCATATTACAACACACAGCAGACACACAAGTTCCAGGGACGAGAAGAGAAGGAGAAAGATGATTAACATTTACCAAGTGCCTCCACGGCCATTGTGCAGTGTGCTTCATAATTTGTCTTAATTCTTACAACTACTCTCTCACTTTGGTTAAAAGTTATTAGGAGGTATTTCTCTTTTTAAATTTTTTATTTATTTTAGAGAGGGGAAGAGAGGGACAGAAACATCAATGTGTGTTTGCCTCTCACGTGCCCCCCCTACTGGGGACCTGGCCCCACAACCCAGGCATGCACCCTGACTAGGAATCAAACCTGCAACCCCTTGGTTCACAGGCTAGCACCCAATCCACTGAGCCATACCAGCCAGGACAGGAGGTATTTGTTCGTTGGGAAAGTAAATACGCTATTCAAGGAAATTTAGGGGTATGCCTTCAAGGGGAGAGGCAGGTTAAATCACAATAAACAAGACAGGACAGGAGTCTAGGGTGATAAACACTTACTGTCTACCATGGACCCATTCAGGGTGCTTCTGGTGTGGTAACCATACCCATTCCATTAGCCAATATGTGAAGGAACTCTAGAATACTCTTCGACGAATACTTGTCGACTGAGGCACATGGTGGAATTTAGGGGTTAAGGTGTGTAGTTAGCAAATGGGTAGAAATAAGAACCGCCTTCTTTCTATATTTTGGAATTTAAAGTGACTTTGCAGTCACTCTTGACACATAATTTTCATGGTTCTTAAAACAAGTTGGAAGATAAACTTTGGACAATATATTATACTATGCCCTTTGTAATTAAGTAACCCAAGATAATGTGTTAAAAGTTCAGTGGAGATTTAAATTTCCAAGCTGATTCTGGAGGGCTGTTAAGACCAAAAAATGTGTTAATACTACTTCTGGAGTTTCTCAACGTTACACAGTAATGAATTGCATGTTTCTATCGCTTACTACTTTTCAATCTTGCAGAACAGCTCAGCATTAAACAAGTAAAAATAAGTACAGTTCAACTTGAAGGCTGAGACCAGGGCAGGACCCTGGGCTATGTCCCAGGCACGGGATGTGAAGCCACTGAAAGTTGTGGGGGTGTGGTGGAAGTGCTGGTCCGGGAAGATAAATCTGGCTGTGTGTGCAAATGGCCTGGAACAAACAAGAGACAGAGGGAGTTTAGTGTACTGGGAGGCTTCTGTGATATCCAGCTTGCGGAGATCAGAGCACGGCTGAAAAGGAATGGTAAGACAACAACAACAAAAAAATGGTAGTGCTTGTCAGGTTACGCGAGTGAGGAAAAAAACTGAAAGAGCGGCTTCACGTTTTCCACAGACGCAAAGTTTTAAGCAGGGGCCCCTTAACTCCTTTTCCGTCATTAGAGCGGACGTCCTGAGATCAGCCTGAAAGCTTAAGTCTCAAGACAGTCTGGCCAAAAGAAAGCACACTGGGAGGCAGGACCAGCCAGGAGTGTCCTCTGGCCCTCTTCCCTCTTCCGCACTAGAGCGGTCCCTCGAGTTCCTACTCCTCTCGGTTCACTCCAGTCTCCCGATGTCCCCAAACCCCCATCCTCCTTCCGCGGCCAGCACCAATCGCCTCCTACCCCTCCCCTCTCCTCCCTTCCCCCTACCCCGCTCCTCCTCTCCCGTGGGGCGCTGACTCGCCGGGCTGCCACGTCTCACTGATGACATCACCAGGTCCGCTCGGCGTTAGCCAATCCGCTAGGGGGAGTCCGAGCGAAGTCCTAGCCAGCGCGTCAGCGGGGAGGGGAGCAGGGAGAGGCGGAGGGGGCGGTGAGGGAGTGGAAATGGGGAGGGCGACAACCCCTCCAGTACGCATGCACCAGAAGCGCGGCGCTTGGTGGGAAGTTGAGTCCTGATCCCTGCGCCACACCGTCAGTCTCCGCGCCCACATACTTGTTAGCAACACTCTTTCCCGTCGTGCCACGCGGTGCGGCCGCCCTCTGGGTTGTGTAAAGGCCCCTCGGTCTAAGGCTTTCCTATTTCCTGGTTCGCCGGCGGCCATTTTGGGTGGAAGCGGTAGCTGAGTGGTGGCTGCTCCTGATTGTGTTCTAAGGGGACGGAGTGGGGAAGACGTTTGCTCTCCCGGAACAGCCTATCTCATTCCTCTCCGATTACCCGTGGCGCGGAGAGTCGGGGCGTCGGCTGCAGCAGCAAGGGCGACGGTGGCGGCGGCGGCAGCTGCAGTGACATGTCCAGCATGAATCCCGAATAGTGAGTGCAAGAGCGTACCGGTCGGCTGGGTCCGTGGGCCAGCTTGGGAAAGCTTAAAGAGGACTAGGAGAGCTGGGGCCAGGGTGGGGGCTTCGGCCGGGGTGAGGTAAGGATGATGGGGCAGGAGAGGCTGGTGGCTGGGAGTTGGGCCCCATTGTCTGGCGGTGGAGGGGCGGCCTCGGGGAGGGGTTGGGTCGGAGTGGTGAGCCGCCGGGGCCTGGACCCGGTCGGGGTGGAGGCCTGAGTGCCGGGCCGGTGCGGAGGAACTGTCTGCTCAGAAGGATGGGGGCGTTTGGGAGTTTGTGGTAGGGCGGTGGGAAGGGATAGCTTCTCTTGGAGGCAGTGACTTTTGAAGGGGACTTGTTTTTAAGGGGAGAGGATAGGGTGGGAGAGCTCTTCTAGAGGGCAATGTCAGACCCTGCCCCCGCATTCTGCGGAGCTGTCAGAATCGTCTGGGTGGAGACCAGTTTACATGTAAATCTTGAGCTTGTTGGCTCTGCTTCCACCCTCCCCGCCAGGTTGCAGGTAACATGGATGTTTTTCAGGACTGCGTGGGATTGAGGGGAGTGAGTAGATTTAAATTTTTTTAGTTCTTTTTAAAGTTGTTTTTTGGAGTTTTTAAAGAACTCGCCTTCCTAAAAGCCTAGGCATTTGTGAGAATTTCTTTTGGAGGACATTAAAGTCATTTTGTGTTGTGTAGGTCAAGAAAGAAAAAGACTAAATCTTAAGAACATCTTTTTGATGTTACCAAATTAAAAAAAGACGTTGCTGTCAAGTTGAAAGAGAAACGAATGGGCCCTATGATCTGAGGTTTTGTATTACCTTCTTGAATGTTTGCAGATAGGGAATGAGGTTCCATGACGTGTCATGAAAAGTTAATGCATTTCTTTTTCTTGCTTACTCTAGAAGTCACCACAGCAGATGTGACACACCTGGCACTTTTCCGGGGAACTGGTGTTCACTTTCCTTGGGAAGACTTTATTGGGTTCTCTTAATGGCCCTTTAAAAAAATCCTCCTGCAGTTTGCATGTATAAATTAATGAATAAATTGAAGGGAATTTGCCTGGTGTTCCTTATAAGGCTTTGGGGGACAGATTGGTGTTGATGTTGTGTTTCTTTTTTTTAATAAAGCAGATCAGTATTTGTTATAAAAGTTGAGTTTAGCTCTCGCCAGCATGACTCTGTTGGACCGTCCGGTAAACCAGAAGGTCTCGGGTTCGATTCCTGGTCAGGATGCATGCCTGAGTTGCAGATCCGTCCCAGTTTGGGGCACCTACGAGAAGCAATTAAACTGATCAATGTTTCTCTCTCACATGGCTGTTTCTGTCCTTCTCCCCCCTCCCTTCCTCTCTCTCTAAATATTAATAAGCATATCCTTGGGTGAAGATTAAAAAAAAAACAAAATTGAGCTTATTGGCTGCTTTGGTTGACAAACATTTCCCCTACAAGGTCCACCCATCAGTTTAGCTGACTGTCATGTGTGTGTCACATGGCTCTTGCAAAATGCATTCTGACTTCCAAGTTTTGTAATGTTGTGGTTTCATGCGAAATGTCCCCTTTTTGTATTAAACAGAAGCCATAGTATTTAATTAAAATTTTACAAACTAAGAAATTGAGAGTAATGTTCCCATAGTGCCATATTTGCTATGTTGGCAGTTTTAAAATTTCTTTATGAAGGACGCCAAGGACAAAGTTTGTTTTGCATAGTTGGGCAGAGTTGAACTTGAGGTCCTTAATTTTCCTGGCAACAATAAAGTGCATGAATTGGCCACTTTCTGGAGGTTTGTAAATCTCTTTTGTTCAGGAAGTTTCTTATATTTGCTACACATATTTAGTGCTGTAAGTAGATTTTAAAGATTAACACAACAATGACATATTATTTAGCCTCTGAATTTGTTTTTGCTTTTTAAAAATAGGATAATGGGGGGAGTAAAAGGGGACTAAATTGTAATGGAAAAATACAATAAATATTTTTTAAAGTGATTACATCTGGCAAAAATTAAATTTCAAGGCATTTAAAAGATAAGGAAAAATAAGATAATAGTCATTCTTGTCAGGGTAGTTGTGAGGTTAAATGTATGTAAAGGGATTTGGAAAACTGTAAGCACACTAGATGGTGTACATCATTATCTTGTAAGACATTCTAGTAATGGTAGGATTTAGGAATGTACCTTAATCCCTCCTCTCAAGGAGCTAATAATGGGGTATAGAAAATAGGTTGTAGGTATGTCAAATACCAGGAGATAGAGCAAATTCCAGGTATCCGCCATGGATTGGAACAACAAAATTTCAAAGGAGGGTAGAGAGTGGTGGTTGGCTAGTTGGGAAGACTTTATAGAAAAGAGACCTGTTAGGGAATTATTAGCAGTAGTTTTGAAGAAGCAGAGGGAGTGAGGAGAACTTTTCTAGGGGGGGAGTAGGAAGAATAAATGGCAAGGAGTAGTAATTCTTAAGTAGATACAGTGCCAAATCATCCTTCCTTGGAGTTCTCTGACCTCAGCAGAACTAAACCCAGAAATCATGTTTATGTTTTTTCTGGCATCAAGTACACCAGTACTTGGCCTGCTTTATATTGTGCCTAGTAGAATAACGTAGGAGTTTGGGGAAAACTGTTGGAAAAGCATTAGTGAAAATTGAGGTGGGAGGAGGCGGTGGGTATTTTATTATGGAAGGTCACCAGGGCAACTAGCAAGAGAATTTTTAGCAGCCTGACTTCAGTTTCTTTTGTCTTTAATGAACTTTGTTATCATAAAAGCAATTAGAGAAAAGATAGAAAATAGAGAAAAGGAAAGAAATTCTTATTTTTATCACCCCAGCATGGGTCCATTTACTTTAACACCTTGTTCAAAACGTTAACGAGTTACATATTCTCTTAAATTAAAACTTTTAATGGGTGGGTACCTTTCATGATTCCCTGATGGGGTTTGACAGAAGAAAAAGTTTGAGCCCTGGCTGGTGTAGCTCAGTGGATTGAGCGCCTGCCTGCGAACCAAAAGGAAAAGTTTGGTTGTCTCAGAGAGAACAGCATTTTAGATCTGTATTTGCTGGCACAAGATTACCTGTTGGTAGCTTTATTACTGAATGCTTTTACTTTATGATCTTCAAGTTGTAAGCTTTTGGTTTTGAAGTGAAGAGAATAGAAAGTATACCAATCACTGCCCTGGCTGGTGTGACTCAGTGGATTGACCACCAGCCTGTGAATGGAGGGGTTGCTGATTCACTCCCCAGTCAGAGCAAATTCCTGCGTTGTGGGCCAGGTCCCCAGTAGGGGTCATGTGAGAAGCAGCCACACATGGATGTTTCTCTGCCTTTCTTTCTCCCCCCTTCCCCTCTCTCTAAAAATAAATAAATACAATCTTAAATATATATATATATATATATATATATCAATCGCTGATTAAATTTTAAGTTATCCCTTTGAATGCTTTCAATGTTATTTTTCTGATTTGGGAGAATTGACAACCCTGGGCTAATCTTTTTGGTAGTAATTAAGAGTAGTAACTGACTCATTTGAATTTCAAGTACAAACAAAAACAGAAAGCCACTGGAAATGGAATCTGAACAGTGGAAAAATAGATGGAAAGTGTCAGAGCTTTCTTTTCTTTTTAGAGAGAAGGGAAGGGAGGGTGAGAAACATTGATGTGTGAAAGAAACATCCTTCAGTTGCCTCTTGCACGCCCCCAACTTGGGACCTGGCTTCCAACCCAGGCTTGTGCCCTGGCTGGGAATCAAACCAGCAACCTTTTGGTTCACAGGCAGGTGCTCAACCCTGGCCATACTAGCCAGGGCTGTTTTCTTTTTTCTTTCTTTGGTTTTTTTTTTTTTTTTGAGAGCTGAAGAAAGATTTTTAATCTACTGAACTAGGTGGTAAAGCAGGCAGTGATTATTTCAGCACACTGGTTAAGAAATACTTAACATTATTCTCATACCAGAAACATTTTTCCTAATCCATTCGCTTCTAGTGGGCTTTTTTAGTGTCAAGGAAAAAGTACATGTATCTGTCATGAACATACCAGCTAACTGCAGTAGAACTGTAGTCTACTTGGATCAACTGTGGTTCTTTTTTTTTTTTTTTTTAAAGATTTCATTTATGTATTTTTGGAGAGAGAGGACAGGAGAGAGAAAGAGGGAGAGAAACATCAATGTGTGGCTGCCTCTCGAACACCCCCAACTGGGACATGTGCCTTGACTGGGAATTGAACCAGTGACCTTTTGGTTAGCAGGCTGGCACTCAGTCCACTGAGCCACACCAGCCAGGACAACCGTGGTTCTATAATGCAGGAAAATTTTATAGTAATTTTCTTGTTTTTAGTTTTTTGTTTGTTTGCTTTAAAAAATCTCATGACTCCAGATTATACTGACATCATGGCTCAAGATTTAATCAGTCTTTCAAATTTGGCTTTTCTGTCGTGGTAGACTCGAGAAACGTTTGACTTTTTTTCTTTGCTAGCACTGTGCTCTGAATAAATCTATCTTTTAACTTAAGGATTTGAAAGTAAAAGCAGGTTAATTATTTGATTTGTTATCTGTCTGTCCAAGTATATTTCATTAGTGACTGCATCATTACTGGCCTTCATACAAATTTTAGTTTAGTTAGGATTCTTTTTTTTATTAGAATAGAAGGTGAAAATCATCTAAAAACCAGTTGGCTTTGTTGGTTGTCTTGATGACTTTTTGGTGGTGTTGGTGGTAGTTGGTGAAAAATTTAGAAAAGTTTAAAGAAGAAAAATAACCACTATTTTCACTGTCAAAAATATGATTTCTTAATGTCTTATAGACATTCTCTATAATTTTTTATAGGGAATCAACATATGTCATTCTTTGGGTAATGTAAGTTTCCAGTAGCTGTATAGAATCTCCACAAAATGCACCCTAAGAGTTTTGTGTCAGTGGGTATCATTTAAAGATAATTGAAATTTTGCATTTAAAAATTTCCTATTCCTGTTCGTCATAATTAAGTTAAAATTAGACATGTTGACAGTTTCTTACATATTCCAGCAAATAAATAATTTAATGCTCTTTAAATAATGTTGTAGGAAGATGGATGAACTTAAGAAAAAAGTGTTCTTGCCCTGGCTGGTGTGGCTCAGTGGATTGAGTGTGGGCCTGTGAACCAAAAGGTCACTGGTTCCATTCCCAGTCAGGGCACATGAATGGGTTGTGGGCCAGGTTCCCAGTTCGGGGCGTGTGAGAGGTAACAGATTGGTGTTTCTCTCCCTTTCCTTCTCTCTCCCTTTCCCTCTCTCTAAATATAAATAAATAAAATCTTAAAAAAATAAATAAGTGTTCTCTTGTCAACTCTTTAGTTGGCTTTTAAAGAGAATTTTGCATTTTTGGTAGTTTTATTTGTCTTTTTTTTTTAAAGTTCTGGAAGCAATCTTAGTAATTTACCTATGTACTAATATCTTGTTACAGTCACATCCTATTAGCAGTCCTTTGTGTTATGTGTGTTTTCTCTCCTTGGCAAGGTTTGTCTGTATATAACATGATTTTATTACTAGCAGTTGTAATAGTTAAGTTTCATTTTTGATTGTTAAGAATAGCTTCCTTTTGCTGATGTTATCTACTCTTATCTCTTTCCTAACATGAAAAATGTTGAGGGTTAAATAACATGCTTTTTTAGGATTTTGAGATTTTTAAAGATTTGCTAAAAAAATACTTGGAGTGTTTTAAGAGGAAGAGAAACAAAAAAATGGGTGTAGGATGAGAAATTTTAGATGAGAAATTTTAGATGTGTAGCTCATCAGTTTTAACTCTTTGAACTACATTTTGGAGTTTTGAGATTTAGGCAAAATGCCCACACTTTTTTTCTGAAGAGGGTGGGGCTGAGATTGCTCTTTTGATGTCTGAAATAGAATTTAAGGAAGAAAATCTAGGGGTTGGCTTTCCTGTGGAACCACTCTGTGAGTGTTTCAGATTACAAAAAGGTAATGGTGGAATACTTGGGAAAATAAATAGTCCTGAGGCTGTAAGAAGCTTGAGAACAAGTGTTTGTTCATTTGTTGACTGACTTAAACATGTGAAGAAGTAAGGTACAAAGAAGTAGAAAGTGGAAGTTTTCCTTGGTGCTTTTGTGACTGGTTGGCTCAGTTGGTCAGCACACATTGCTTTATTAAATCCAAGGTTGTGATCGGTTTCAGTTACATTTACTCTATTCGTGTGTGTAGATTCCTAATTCTGACAGGCAGTGTTCAGTGTGAGTGCCTTTGCTCATAAGGGGAACCAATCAGTCTTTGAAAACATTTAAAAATAACAATAGCTATTATTTAATTACTGTTTACTCTGTGTGCCACCCGCTTGACTTACAAGAGGCATTTTATTCAACCTGTACCTCGGATTGTGAACTTTACAAATAAATTTAGTGAATTATATAATTGATGTTTTCCAAGAACAGTGATGGTTTTAACTTGTCTGAATGTATTTCCTTTGAGTAACAATGGTACTTAAGTGGAATTATTCTTTGTCCGTTTTACTCTGCCTTTAGATGTTTTCTAGTAACTTGATTTGGGTTATTCTTTTTTTTTTATTTTTTATTTTTTATTTATTTATCTTTAGAGGGGAAGGAGAGAGGGAGAGAAACATCAATGTATGGTTGCCTTTTGTGCGTCCCCTGCTGGGAGTTGGCCTGCAGGGAACTGGACTACAACCCAGGCATGTGCCCTGACTGGGAATCGAACCGCGATCCTCTGGTTCACAGGCCCGCGCTCAATCCACTGAGCTACACCAGCCAGGGCCTTGATTTGGGTTATTCTTAACCCATTTCTGTTCATGTACTCTTAGGAGCATCTGAAGAGCCTGGTAGAGCTGCTACTTATATGAATACATACTTAGGATATTTTGTATGAAGTTGCAACCTGTCACACTACCTGAGCTTGTTCATGAACCTTAAGTTAAGAATGCCTGATTTAGGAGATTGAAAGTAGAAAGAGAATGTTTAGTACCACCCTTTTGAAATGTGGCAATCTGAGAGTGAAAAGTTTAATTTTAAATCTGGTATCTTGAAGTAATTAGTGTTAAAATGTGAGATTTGTTGGGGCATGGCTTTATTTTGATGACCTAGTCTATGATTTTCTTCCTTTCCTTTTTTTTTTAATGCTCACATTTCTGTTTCTCATTAATTTATTAATATAATAAGTACTTCTAAGAGTCTTGAAACAAAGACACACTGAGTTCATAGAACATTAGCATTCACATTAGGAACAATAGGTCATCTCTATAGTGTCTTTACTAGTTTACAGTCCATATGGATGTAATTAGGATAAATGTTGAGTCAAGTGTAATATAGTCTGAAGTAGATTAGATGGAATTTATAAAAAGAAGTTAAGTAGCTAGATTTAGAAAAGGACATTTGAAGCAACTTTGTGAAATGTACATCATGTAGATGGTGGCTAGCACCTGTCCTCATGAATAGCTTTTGTGTTCCTCACTTACTAAAGCTAATGAAGTGTGAACTCTAAAATTTACCATGCTCTTTTGAGCTGAGCTAACTTATTTACCAGTAGAGATGCTCTAAGTTAATTTAAGCTACGAATCACACTTTTCTTTATATTTGGTCAGGTCCTATGTGCTAGTTTATAGATGCTTTGATTCATCTTCTTAGGTTTTGTACATAGGACTTAGTGTATTTATTTACTGACATTTTTATCATCTGAGTATATAAAATATGTCATCGAGGGAATGTGGTATGATAAAAAGAACATACCACTTGGGGTTATAAATCTTAGGTTTAGGTTCAGGCTGCCACTTGCCTCATATACATCATTAATGCCTTTTGAGCCTTTTTATTTATAAAATGTGGTTAGTTCCACTTCAGTTCTGATTTTCAGCAGTAACCTGTACAGTGCTATATAGACATTACTTGGTGGTCAGTTGCTTTTAAAATTCATGATCCGAGATGTCTTTTTAAAATCTTATTAGAAAGGGTTTGCCCTGGCTGGTGTAGCTCAGTGGATTGAGCGCGGGCCTGCGAACCAGATGATCGCGGTTCGATTCCCAGTCAGGGCACATGCCTGGGTTGCAGGCCGGTTCCTTGCAGGCTAACTACCAGCAGGGGATGCACAAAAGGCAACCATACATTGATATTTCTCTCCCTCTCTCCTTCCCCTCTAAAAATAAATAAATAAATAAAATCTTAAGAAAAGAAAGCCCTTTATAAAAAAAGAAAGGGTTTGTGAATTTCATATTATGAATGGATTTTGACTTTCTCCTTCATATCTCACTTTGGGTTGATATTTAAAGCTTCTTTAGGCTTGAAGTTAATTATTGTATGCATCCTCAGTTTTTCTGTGCTCATGACTATCCATCCTTAAGTATGTATACTTGGGGCACTGGAAATCATGCTTATCTTTCTGTGAGTAAAGTAAGTGAAACAGAACTGCCTTTCTCTCACTGGAGTGGGCACACTTGCTGCAGACATGCTATTATATACATGTTGTGATCGTAGTACTTATAACTATTGGTAATTTTTAAACTTAGATTATAATGGTAAATTGCAATACTCTTTTTATCCATCGTCTGAACAGAAGCTTTGAGTAAATAGCTTCATAGTTTTTGCCTATAGCTCTTAAAATTTTTCATCAAGTTACCTTGTAGTTCGGATGGAGAAAGGAAAATTGATAGTAAGTGCCATTTATTATGCTTCTATAATGTGCCAGGCACTGTGCTAGTGGTTTTAGAGGCTTTATTTCTAATCCTGACAAGAAGTCTAATTGGATGGTGGAAGGTGCTAATAGAATCTTTTTACAGATGAGGAAATCAGTGAGTACCTTGCTTCAATTATAGCTAGTATATGATGGTACGTGAATTCAAACACAGGTCTTTCCAGCTCTAAAATCCATGCAGGCCTTGCAAGGTAATGAGGTAGAGGACATACACACCTCCTCCTTGGCATGTTTTTCAGCAGTGTTTATTAATGTTGCAAGACCATCTGCTCGGTTATCTTGTCTGATACGCCAGTTCTTCAGCACTACCAAAATTTCAGAATTCAAGTTTTGAATTTTTAGAGCACTGTTCTAAACAGCTAGAATGGAACCTGGAAAGTTATTGTCTCCAAATATCAAAGAAAAACATGTAGTTTTAGGGGTAGTGGGGATAGTTTTTAAAAAATTGCATGACTTTCCTTAAATTTGGTAATTGATTATTTTGACTGGCAGGCTGGTTCTGTCTGTAGCTGAAGGTTTATTTAATCTTATTTAATTTAATCAGTAATATGTGCTCTGTAAAATTCAAACAATATAGAAGCATAGGAAGTAACTAAAAGTTCTTACCTTTTTTCTCCAACCTAATGGTCAATTTTGAAGGGTGTTCTGTGGAGCATACTTAAAGTGAGTAAAAAGAAAAGTTGATGTTAAACACAAATATTGCAGCCCAAGTTTTTTGTTAGTCATTCCATATCCCAAAGGTTAATAAAATAGTGTGTAGATTAATGGTGAATTAAAGGTAAAACAACATGATTCCTATCATGCAGGCGAATTAGTTCTAGATGAAAGAGAACAAATTTAGTTTCCATTGAACTTTTTAAAACAGCAAGTGTTTTAAAGGTAGACTTATAGTTGACATTGTGAAATTTGTATTTTGGGGCTTCTGTTTGATTGAAAACTACTAGTCAGATACTAGTCATGATAGTCATTTTTTGTTTAGTCTATCCTTTTTTGTATATGTATCCGAAGATGGAATGTTGAAAGTTGCGTTAATGTCAGTCAACTTTCTCTTGTAAAATTTTCACTGACCTGGGAACTATGTCTAATAATCCAAATTTTATTGCATAAAAGAAAAAATGTTTATTCTCATTTAATCTAAAAAGTTACACTTGTGACTATATTGGAAATGTGCCAGTGCTGTCTACTTCCAACCTTGACCTACTACTCTACCTACTTAGTGTAGAAATCATTTGTGTGGTGGCAAGTAAGCTGAATGACCTTGCAAGGCAATTAAGTCATTGAACAAACCCTCTGATTAAAACATTTTTTTCTGCCCCTCAGCATCTTTTTCTGGTGATAAAAGTATTACAGGCTTACTGAAGACTGTAAAAAAAAGTGTAAAGAAAAGTGTCAGTCGTGATACTATAATTTATAAGTGTTCATCTTCTCCATATCTTTTATGTGTGTGCAAAATTTTTTAAAAACAAAAATGGGTTATACTAAACAAAATGTTCTATAATCTTTTCACATAACTGTCTCTTGAGATTTTAGAATTTCCAGTGGCGTTTTAGATTCAGAAATCAGCACATTTATGTCCTGCTTCATATTTTATGTAGGCAGTTAAGTAACTTCATGAAAAGGAATGCATTTTACCTAAATAATCGTGACTTTGTTAAAGGTACAGAAAATGTTAGTGCTTGCATATAAAAATGGCATAGGCCATTAAGATTATATTATGATCGTAAACAATGAAAGTATAGGCTCCAGTATTGCTAAAGTAGACCATGAATGACTTACAGGAAGAAATGATAGCAAGAATAATTTTTTACTTTTTATTGTCTCTGATGTCCCACCACCCAATTTTTAAAGCCTGTTAATTTCTCTGAATCTTCCCCTTTCCATCCAGCTTTCATCTGTGTCAGTCTTTTTACTATTTATTTATTTATTTAAAAAAGATTTTACTTATTCATTTTTAGAGGGGAAGAGAAGGAGAGAAATATCAGTGTGTGGTTGCCTCTCACGTGCTCCGTATAGGGACCTGGCCCACAACCCACGCATGTGCCCTGACTGGGAATCAAACTGGTGACCCTTTGTTTTGTAGTCTGGCACTCAATCCACTGAGCTACAGCAGCCAGGGCTCTTTTAAGTATTAAGCTTTCTCACTGAATTACCTTTTTAAATAAAAATATAATATTTATTCATGCTATTATAAATTCAAGTAGTTCAAAAGAGTTTTCTGTGATAATAAAAGTACTTGTGCCTCAAAAACAGCTTTGTTTTTATATTTTATAGATTCCAGCATGATTTATGATTTTTGGTTTAGCATGAAAAAACAAAATATCTCTCTTATATTTAAAAATATTAGGAACTAGCTTTTCAAAGAGATGGTCATATGTATCTGTTTTACTAATGTCCTCATAGTTCTTTTTAAAACTTGTGAAATAAATTTAGATTTACAGAAAAGTTCTAAAAATTGTACAGAGAATTCCTATATACCCCTCCCCAACTTCCCCTAGTATTAACATCTTATATACCATGGTACATTTGTCAAAATTAAGAAATTAACACTGATACATTGTTAGCTAAACTATAGACTTTCATCCAGTTTCTCCAGTTTTTTCACTAAGTTCTTTTTCTGTTCCAGGGTCTAATCCAGGCTGCCATGTTATATTTAGTTGTTATATCATGTTAGTAGTAGCTTCCTTCAGTTTGTGAGTTTCTCAGTCATGCCTAGGTTTTTATGATCTTGACACTTTTGAAGAGTAATGTTAGGTACTTTGTAAAATTTCCCTCAGTTTGCATTTCCTATGATTAGGCAGGGGTGGGTTATGGCTTTATTTGGGGAAGATACTGTAGAGTTGAAGTGCTTTACTTATCACCAGAGGGTACTAGATACCAGTATGACTTAATACTCATGTCGTTCACTTTGATCACTTAGTTACGGTAGCATCTGTCAGGTTACTCTTATTATATAATTAATAAATTTTTCCTTCTGTACTCTGTTAGAAAGCAATCATTAAGAGCCCGCACTAAGGGAAGAGAATTAATAAGCTCCATCTCTAGAGGGAGGAGTGTTTAAAGTATTTGTGAGTATATGTTAAAACCACCACAGTAATAGATACTTGGGGGACATACTTTGAGGCTATGCAACTGACTTGTTTCTTCTTAAAGTATCACCCAATAATTTTAGTACTCACTGGTGGATCTTGCCTGTAACAGTTATTATTGTGATGATCTGCTGGTGATTTTCTATTTCTCTTGTTCCTTCTACATGTATTATTTGGAATTCTCACATAAGGAAAATTTATCTCTTCTTTCTCATTTATTTACATTTATACTGGTATGGACTCATGGGTATTTCTTTTATTGTTTGGGTTATAATCCAGTATGTGATTGTTTACTTTGTAGCCCAGATTGTTTTGCTTTGGCCACTGAGAGAAATTTCAGAGTCCTTTTTTAAAAAATTGATTTGAAAGAGATACACACTAGTTTGTTGTTCCATTTACTTAATGCATTTGTTGGTGCTTCTAGTATGTGCCCTGACTGAGATGGAACCTGCAACCTTGGTGTATGGGGACCATGCTCTAACCAATTTAGCAACCTGGCTAGGGCAGCTCTTCTGTCCTTTGAACATGTCCCCATCCATTTTTTCCCCTCTAGTATTTTGCCCAAAATGTTAATTAAGGATGGCCATAGATATTCATGAACTGTATCTCACCATGAAAGAGGCTGATTAAAAATGCAAGATTAAAATGTCCTCTGATTTCTTAGCACATGCTTTGTAAAAGGCACTATGCTAGATTTTGGATACACTAATAAGTCAGTTGACTTTCACACTCACAGATAGATATGTTAAACATAAGGTTGTGGAGAAGTAGATTCCAGATGACTTAGGGGGAGAGAGTATGAAGGTTATAGCAAATTAGACATGAAAAAGACCAGAGGAAGTTCTGATTTGGGAGCAATGGATAGGACTTACTAGAATAATCTAATATATGAGAATGGTGATTACATTTGTAACTATAGATTTCTGATATAGAATAGTCCGGTTTTGTCACATAAGTCACAATTATATTGTAGACTGAAAACCTAATCCAAGTTCTTGGGGAATAAAGGAAAAATACAGTGGTACCTTAGTACTCATCATTAATTTGTTCCAGAACTTGTGACGAGTACCAAGCAAGCAATGAGTGATGAAGCATTATCTCTTGCCGGGCAGTACTGTGACTCACACAGGTTCTGGCAAGTGTGACAAGTCCTGAGTCCCAAGCAAGCTCAAGCGCTGAGTGCTGAAACATTTTTTTTCTCATCAAAATGAGATGAATACAGGTTTGATGAGTTCTGAAGCTGACTAGTACTGAGATATGACTGACTGTATATTTAAACCATTTGCTATAGTATTCTTGAATCTTTGTACCAAAATTCTGACCTTGTGCTTTCTAATTTTAGATTTGCGTATTGTCTGTCAACATTTTTCTGTTCTGTTATGAAAATTATAGCCATAGAAATTTTATTCATTCATTCATTCATTCATTCATTTATAAGAGAAGGGAGGAACAAGGAGAAACAATGATGTGTGAGAGAAACACCGATCATTCACCTCTCCCATGTCCCCACTTGGGAGTCGAACCCACAGCCTTTCAGTTTGCAGGCTGATGCCCCACCCGCTGAGGGACACACCAATCAGGGCAGAAATATGTTCAAACAGTCTCAAATCTCTGAATTATCTTGAACATTCAGTATATTAATAGTTTAGAAATAAGGTGCTATAGTAGTAGGTTATTTAAAATGTCCCAATGCAGGTAACATGCAAGTAACATTTTCTATGTGTGTATTCAATAAACAGAAGGAGTTTGTGAGTTTGACTTTGTTTGCCATTCTCCATGTCTGTTGTCATGTTGGGTGAGAACAAAATACATTTGACCCTTAAACCAGTGGAGAGGTTAGGGGCACCTACCTGGGCACAATATAAAATCTGCATATAACTTAATATGCAGATTCCCATCTGATTAAAAACACTACCCATGGACAACATGGATTTTAAAAATCCATATGTAGATGCACCCACACAATTCAAACCTGTGTTAACTGTGGTCTCGTTTAGCAATGATTATCCCATTGTAGAGGAGTACTCAACTTTTCATATTATTTATAATTAAGAAAGGTGAGTTTAAAAAATTGAGTATCAGTTTCTCCCCCCCCCCCAAACCTGTTGGGAATTTTCATAAGAGTTTATTTGAGCCAAGCTGACAACATATGCTGTGGAGCAAGATCTCAAATGCTCTATTTCTTGAAACTGTAATGTAATTTGTAACAATTATTAGGAAGCATTCATGTTTTTTACAACCTTAAGATTACTCTGAAATAGAGAAATTGATTTTTAAGGTAATGAATGCTACTTCAGGCAACATCTGTGACTCAGTGCTGTTCTTTGTTGTAACACGGTCCAGTACGACTGATTCAGGTGATGTTTACTGAATGTCTACAGGAAGCTCGAGGGCTGTACTCGGGGAGACTGGTAAATTCAGGGTATCTGTTGTTTGAAATTTATGTTAAAAACTAAGTAACACAGGAAAATCAAACTGCATGGAACTCCAACAACTAAAGAGTTAAAAGAAATACTCATCCAGACAGGTAGGAGGGTGAGATGGGAGATGTGCCGCTGAGCTGAAAGGATGGCCACCAGGGAAAGGTGGCAGACCACACAGGTGATGTGGGGCTGACTGAATGGGGAAACGACTCAAAACCTCTAGCTGTGAAAACTGGGGGGGTTGCAAGTGCAGGAGAAACCCTTAGTCTCACAGGAGAGTTCATTGGAAAGTGGGGCTACAGCGGTGCCTGCAAGTGGCATTGTTCCCTCTCTGGCCCCTCCCCCACAGACAGCACCACAACACAGCAAACAGGGTTGCCCCATCCTGGTGAATACCTAAGGCTCCGCCCCCTTACAACATAACAAGTGCACCAAGACAAAGAAATACTGCCCAAATGAAAGAACAGATCAAAACTCAGAAAAAGAGCTAAGTGACAAGGAGACAGACAACCTATCTGATGCAGAATTCAAAACACTGGTAATCTGGATGCTCACAGAACTGATTGAGCTTAATGAAGGAACAAATGAAGTCTACCCAAAGTGAAATAAAGCAATCTGTACAGGGAGCCAACAATGACAGGAAGGGAAACCAAGATTCAGATCAACAATTTGGAACAAAAGGAAGAAATAAACATTCACTGTAATGGAATGAAGAAACAAGAATTCAAAAAGATGAGGAGAGGCTTAGGAGCCTCTGGGACAACCTTAAGCACTCCGACATCCAAATCATGGGGGTGCCACAAGAAGAAGAGGAAGAACAAGAAATTGAAAATTTACTTGAAAACATGATAAAGGAAAACATCCCCAATCTGGCTGGTGAAGGAAATAGACTTCCAGGAAGGCCACAGAGTCCCAAAGAAATTGGACCCAAGGAGGAACACACCAAGGCACATCATCATTAAGTTACCCAAGATTAAAGACAAAGAGAGAACCTTACAAGCAGCAAGAGGAAGTTACCTACAAAGGAGTTCCCATAAGACTATCAGCTGATTTCCCAAAATAATCCTTACAGGCAAGAAGGGGCTGGAAAGAAGCATTTGAAGTCATGAAAGTCAAGAACCTACATCCAAGATTACTTTATCTAGCAAAGCTATCAGTTAGTATGAAAGGGCAGATAAAGTGCTTCCCAGATAATGTAAAGTTAAAGGAGTTCATCATCACCAAGCCCTAATTATATGAAATGTTTAAGGGACTTATCTGAGAAATAGAAAATGATCACAAATATGAAGAGTAAAATGAGAACAAACTTACAATTATGAACAGATGAACCTAGAAAACAAAAATTAAGCAAACAACTAGAACAGGAACAGAACTACAGAAATGGAGATCACATGGAGTGTTATGAGTAGGAGGGGAGGGGAAGAATCGGGAAGGTACAGGGAATAAGAAACATAATTGGTAGGCATAAAATGGAGGGGTTGTGGTGGTTAAGAATAGTATAGGAAACAGAGAAGCCAAAGAACTTAGATGTACACCCTATGGACATGAACTAAGGAGGGGAATACTGGAGGGTGGGGGTAATGCAGGGCAGAACAGGGATAAAGGGGAGAAAAAAATTAGGAAAACTGTAATAGCCATAAACTATACTTAAAAAGAAAAATTAACTGTAGTAGTAGTAATGGTGCGATTATTCTTGCTAAATGAAATGTAAATTCTCAACATACTCATTGCTAATGTCAGTGCTCAGCATTCTTAAGAATTTAGTCTAATTAAGGAGGAAGCTGTCAATAGTGCTACAGTCAATCAGAAACTGTACTGCCCAATAAAAATTGTATGGTATTATGTATGAATTATTAAGGGTAATATTTCATAGTCATTACCTTCCCCCCTGTTTTCTTTAGTATGTTAAATTGGAAAGGCTATTTTTTAGTTCATTCTGTGCTATAATCTCCCCCTCTTAGATTTTATTTACCTTTAGACATAGGGCAAGGGAGGGAGAGAAGGAGGGAAATATCCATGTGTCCATGTGTGAGAGAAATATTGATCTGTTGCCTCTTGTACACTCCCCAACTGGGGACGGAACCTGCAATCCAGGCATAGGGCTATGACTTTTATTTTGCTGTTGACTAGAGCACTTTGGATTTTTTTCCCTTTCCTTGAGATATAATTAGGGACAATAAGTATACCATAGTAACTTAATATAACCAAAAAGATAAATTTATATAATATATATCGCTGTAAACCTGGGTAATAATTGATGAATATCCACAAAGATAATCACTATTAAAAGTTTTGTATCTTGCTTGTAATAATGATTAATTGTAATCTAATTTAAATTGTGAATGATATTTGGGTTTCACCTTAAGTAGGTAGCATTTTTTTTAAATTTTTTAATTTATCTTTAGAGGGGAAGAGAAGGAGAGAGGGAAAGAAATACCAGTGTATGGTTGCCTCTCATGCATCCCCTACTGGGAACTAGCCTGCAACCCAGGCATGTGCTCTGACTGGGAATCGAACCACGATCCTCTGGTTTGCAGGCCTGCGCTCAATCCACTGAGCTACACCAGCCGGGGCATTGGTAGCATTTTTTAAAAACAGAATCCCAAAGAACAAAATTGAAACTCATGCTTATCTTCTAAATAATAAACTGTAAATTCTAGATTTTAAAAAATCTTTGAAATTGCATAGAAGAACACTTAGAACTGGTCAGAATTAAAAAGGATCTGTGAAGGATTCCTTTGGAGACCATGGGCAGGTAGTTTTTTGTTTTCAGGTCTGTGAAGGAAAATCCATGGATGGTTTTGAGTCAGGCCTGGCAATGGTCAATGTACATAAACAAAGCCTAGATGTCAGTATTTTCTGAAGAATGCTTTACTGACTTTGACTTGTTAAAGGAGAGGAAGGGAGAAAGAGAGACATTGATTTGTTGTTCCACTTACCTGTGCATTCATTGGTTGATTTTTGTATATGACCTGACCAGGGAACGAACCTTGGTGGGACCGATGTGCTAACCAACTAAACTGCCCTACTAGGGCTCTGAAAAGTGCTTAATACAGGCTTAGAATGTTCGTCGATTTGTGCCTTTGCATAAACCACCTTTGAGTTTAATACATCCCCAGTTTAAAATATTTATAATACAGGCTTATAGAAGATAAATGATCCTTTTTTTTTTTTAAGGGAGAATTTCCAGGTGGATGCTAGGAAAGGATCATAAAAGCCCCTTGGAAGATTGCTGTGAAATATGCTTTGATCTTGGAATTAGGAGGAGAGATTTGTTTCATTGGCAAGAATACTCCCTATATTCTAATGCTGCAAAGGGAGTGGGATTTATCCAACAGTTTCTTGGTCTCTCCAGGAATGCATATCACTTATGTTTCCTCTCATTCTTTCCTTGGAAGTAGTTCACTGATCTTAGAGACCATTGGGGACACATTGCCTGTCTTACCTTTATGTAATTTTGTCATGTTCAGTGATTCATCAAAAGGACTTCTGCTAAGGACTTGGTTGCAAAAGGACTTGATTGCAATTTTGGCTTCTGCTAAGCTGTTCATGGACTTTTCAAGAGCTGTAGTCTTCCTTAGTGACCTGCTTAGGATTCTTGCCATATTTTTGTTGTTGCAGAATTTGCTATATTTTTGTTGCAGAAATATGCTTTTTATTAATGTTTTTTTCTTTTTGCAGTGATTATTTATTCAAGTTGCTTCTGATTGGAGACTCTGGAGTTGGAAAGTCTTGCCTCCTCCTTAGGTTTGCAGTAAGTTGAAATTGAAATACTTTTAAAGAAATTAATACTGTTTTACTCATAATAAATTAATTCTTCCAGAATTTATAGATTAAAGTCTTCAAGGATACATCCCTAATGATATGTTGGAGCCTTAAATTTAAAAAATGCTGTTGTTCTTAAAAGAAATTGAACAAAGGGTGTTTATAAAGTCAAAATGATATTCTTGATAGAGCTCAATGTTTCACTTGAATGTAGATAGTGAGGTAAATGGAAAATAGTTGGCATGTGTTGAAAATGACTTGATGGAAAACAAATTTTCAAGTAAAAGTTTAGCAGAACAAAAAGGAAATGCAGGGTCTAGTACAAACTGTTTTTTGACAATGGTATTGTGTTCTGTAATAAGCATATTGACTGCCTTCAAATTTATCATGTTTTCCATCTTGCTGTTTGGATCATGGTTCTTAGAGTATGGAGTAAAGATCCCTGAGGATTATTGAGACCCTCTTAGGGGGTTATTCATGAGATCAAAACTATTATTCTAATGATACTAAGCTCTTAGTATTTACTAAGTGAATAATGACTTAGTACTAGAAATAAAGACATTTGCTTTTTCACTGTGTTGACATTTGCTCTGATAATGCAGAAGCAGTGGTGGGGTGAGACTGGTGGCACCTTCACACACCACGTCGCGGCTGTGCTAAGTCCCAGATGGTGCTCACGGTCATGTTATTTACCTCTCCTCACTCATCAGGAGGGAAACACCATTTTCACTTGAGTGTCTTTGATGAAACAGTAAAAATGATTAAGTTTTTAAAATCTAGTTCCTTTTTTAAATATCACGTTGTGAAGAACTGAGGAATACGCATAAAGCACTTTACTGCTTACTAGAGTGTTTTGGTGTGGTTGTCTTGAGGAAAAGTATTTTTTTTACTTGAAAGAACAACTGATAGACTACAGTTGTGTAGAATTGGATATTGGCAGACATTTTCTCAAATGAACTGAGATTGTCACTTCAAGGAAAATATCTGACAGCATCTGCTGCCTGTAATAAAATTCAAGCTTTCAGAGAAAAATTAGAATTTTAGAAAACTTGTAATTCACCACTGTGAGCTTGACAGCATTTCAAATACTAAATATGACTTTTCTGATGAGATGAACCGTGATATTAATGAATGTCATTAAATAATTTCATTATATATCATAGTTAAAAGTGAAATCATGGAGCATTGGATTCTTTAATATGTGTGAACATATTTTCTAACAAAATTATGAAAGGATTATTAAATTTGATTGCATAAAAATTAATGGCAAGCATATAAAAACATTAGAAGACAGATGGTATTAGCCAAAAATATGTACATGAGGAAGAGATAATATTCTCAATTTATAAAGCACACTTACACATTAATAAGAAAAGGATGTCTGTCCTAATAGAAATATGTGCAAATAGATGAGTGGCAGGTCACAAAAAAAAAATACAAATTGCCAGTGAATATGAAAAAAATGTTCCATTTTATTTGTGACTAAAGGTTTAAAAGTGGATTTTACTTAATATTTATTAAATTGGAAAATACTAACATTAAGAATAACTCCTAGTATTAAATCAGCAGTTCTGGGTAGGTGGGAAGGATCTGGTATCTCTTGATGAAAGTGGCTATGTGGCTGTATGTTTGTGTTTCAAAGAAAATCCTCTCTGACATGCCTATTGATCTAAGTTACAGGTTTTCTCTAGTACCCCCACAGTAAAATCACCTGGAAGCATTTATAAAAATACTAATTTGTGGATCCCCAAAATAGACAAAGGTACAAAAGGTATTATAACAAAATGTATGACAAGCTATGGGAGCACAAGAGGGAATGATCTCTTAACTATTGTCTGAGGAGTTGGAGAATGTTTGGACAATTACTATTGCCTGGGCTCAGAATTGAACAGTGAATAAACATTACAATGTGACCCAGGGGCTGGGGGAGTAGGGGGTGTGCAGAAAGATAACTGAGAATTTGGACAAAAGGAAGAGCATGTATGGTGGCCCAGAGCCATGCAGTATGGGTCATTTAGGGATTTTTAAGTATTCTAGCAAAGCATTTATAAATGTCTCTAACAAAACTCCCTCCCTCAGTCACATTTTACAATTTTCTTAGAGTTTTTTTCCAGTCCCATGTATGTACCAGATTCAGCATCATCAGGACTTGCCCACACTGGCTTCATTTAATCCTTTCTTCCCCTTCTCTGTTGTAGTGTTGTATTGCAAATTGTGCAAGTATTGTTTCCCCCCCCTACATACTTTAGTATGAATTTCCAAAAAGTGGACATTTTTGTATAAAATAACATTTCCATTATTAATTAGAAGAATAATTTTCCCTGATCGTCTCAGAAGTGTTGGTATTGTGGTTGGTTTGAATCGGGATTCAAACATGGTTCACACATTGTGGTTGTTTTGCTGCTTCATCTCTTAATCTAGAGTTTTTCCAAACTTGCCTTTTTACTTATGTTTTCCTGTCCTTTACTTTTTGCAGAAACCAGGGCAGTTTTCCTACAGATTGTCCAGCATTTTAGATTTGCCACTTTGCTTCCTTGCGGTGTCTTTCAGTTGTTCAAATTCCTCATGTTTCTGTAATTGGAAGTAAACCTCCAGAGCTGTGCTATCCTGTGGTAGCTACTAGCCCCATGCAGCTATTTAAGTTTAAACTAATTAAAGTTAAATAAAATTAAACATTCATTTTCTTGTTCTCACTTGCCACTTGGGACTAGTGGCTACTGTATTCACTAGGTCAGCTTGGAGGATGTTTCCATCATCAAAGAAAGTTCTGTTGATACTGCTTCTCTTAATGGATTTAGTTTTGATGAGATTTAGGCCCATCTTTGTTGGCAGAATACTTAGTAGGTGATGCTTTCTGCTCGCTAAGATTGTTCATTGGGTTTAGGTGGTGATAGCCTGATCTCTCCATTCATACATTTTTTCACAAACATTAAAAGTTTTGTTTCCATTTGGAGTAAAGTGTCATAACAGATTCTTGAGAAAAACAAGTATAATTTTAAAAGTTTAACATGGGTTACACATTGTTCACATAAAAGCTTGTACACAAACGTTCATAGCAGCATTATTCATATTAGCCCCAAATAGAAACCACCCAGATGTTCACCAACTGATGAATGGATAAATAAAATGTGGTGTATCCATATAGCGTATATTATTCAGCCATAAAAAGGAAGGAAAACTTTATGCTGAGTTAAAGAAGCCAGTCACTAAAGGCCACATGTGTGATTCCATTCATACGACACGTCCAGAATAGGCAAACCCATAGAAACATAAAGTAGATGGCTGGTGTCCAGGGTCTAGGGGAAGAGAAGGAAACAGAGGGTGACTGCTGCTGGGTACAGGGTTTCATCACGGGGTGGTGGGGTGTCCTGGGGTTAAGTGATGGTAATGGTTGCACAACCATATGAATATACTTAAAAATCACTGAATTGCATACTTTAAAAGGGTACATTTTATATTGTGAGAATTCGAAAAAGTCATAACTAGGAAATAAAATTGACTTTAAAAAAATCCAGAAGAGGAGAGTGACACTACTTTGTGATGAATAAATTGGATTTGGGGGTGAGGGGAGCTAGAGTTTCACTAATTAGTAATTAGGAAAATCATTCATAGTCATTGTAAATATAAAACGTTTTTCTATATAAGAATTTGCCAAGAAATATAACTATTGAAAAAGTCTTAAGAAGAGACTACTGTTAAATAGTGCTTTGTAATCAAAATATGAACTGAGTACTGGAGCAGGATGAAGTGATTGTCCTCAACATGCTATGCCTTTTAGCCATATCAGCTTTGTATATACAAGTTAACATTATTTTATTTAGTGTATTGAACATTAATCATTAACTTTTTATCCCTTCAGGATGATACGTATACAGAAAGCTACATTAGCACTATTGGTGTGGATTTCAAAATAAGAACTATAGAGTTAGATGGGAAAACAATCAAGCTTCAAATAGTAAGTAATTTTTGGACCAGAAGTATTTTTGAAATTATTCTTGGTAAATTTAAAATGTATTTCTTTGTTAATGTAGTAACAAAGTTAAATTTATAGTATTTTAACCATGTATCTGTGAAAGAGTGTAGAATAAGAATTGTTCAGATTAAAAATGATTTCTCTAAGACTACCCTTCCTCATTGAGTTTTCTATTCGTAAAAGCAGAGAAGTACATCTTTTAAGTCAAACTTGGTCCTAGTTACTACTTTTTTGCTTTTAAGTTTATTTCTTCCTGTATTTTTTACCTTGCTATACCCTCTACCACCTCCACCCACCCCATGGTCTTAGTTATTTTTCTTGTGCTTTTATCAGTGGAGGCTAAGTTAAAGTTTACCCTTCTATTGAAAGTATATGAGCATTTTCTTTATGTTTTTCACTGTGCTAAATATTGTGGAACATGAGAAGAAAACCTAGGGAAAGCTTCTTTATATGTGGCTAAATTGAATAGTTGACCCTCAAACAACGTGAGTTTTAACTGTGCACGTCCACTTATACATGGGTTTTTTCAGTTGATGCGTGCAGCTCATTGACCCATGTAGTTCAAACCTGCATTATTCAAGGGTTTTCTTACAGTTGGGAAGCCACACGTGTTGGGGGCAGACATAATTTGTGAGTTTTTGACTGCGCTGATGGTTGGCGCTCTGAGTTTCTGTTTTATTCAAGGGTCAACTGTATTTATTTAGTTCTTTTGTATGTATCAGTATGTACCAAGTCTTAGAATTTTATTGAAAAGGAGCTTAGCTTTTCTAACCTGTTTACAGCTCAGAAAAATGGATGCTGATTTAATTGCTAATCTACAGTTTCTAGCAGAACCAAATGACCCATAGCTCTGTCTTCAGTATTTTATGTCCTTGTGCCTAGCCCCCTTGTCTATCCTTAGAACCACAATCCCACATTAAAAATAGACAGTTGCATGAGTCTGGTCATGTCTGTGGTCTTTAAAAATATTAATTTCTGGGTATCTTTTGGAACTGGCTATTAGTATGAGGTAACATAGAAAAGCAGTGACGGTTCTTTTGATGGAATTGCTAATACACTGAACTGGGAGTTCTGGATTTGGAGTCAGAAGACTTGGATTTGCTATCTTCTTTCTGATATTTACTATTTAGAAAGTCGTGGATTAACTTACTTCAACCTATTTTGCTGAGACTCAGTTTATTATCTCTGAAATGAGTATGAGGATACTTGATTTGCTAACTCACAAGGTAGTTGTAAGAACCAAATCTAGTAGCTCTGTGTATGGGTGTATGATAATGTTTATGAAAGCCCTTTGTAAACTTTTGGGCAGTATGCTAGACCTCTCCCAAGACCTTGAGGGGATGCCTGAAACCACAGACAGTACAGAACCTTACATATACTGTGTTTTTTCCTATATGTATATACATACCTATGATTAAGTTTAATTTATAAATAAGGCACAGTAAGATGCTAACTATATACTGTGGTAAAAGATACATAAATATATTGCATTGTACTCACCCTTCTTGTGATAATGTGAGATAATACAATGCTTTCATGATGAGATGAAGTGAGGTGGATATGCTGGGCAAAGGTGATGATTCAGGTCAAGGGTGAGATGGACTGTGATGATGTGACATTTCATTGCACTGCTCAGGGTGGTATGCAGTTGAAAACTTATGAATTATTTCTAGAATTTCCATTTAAAGTTTTGGACAACAGCTGTCTGTGGATAACTGAAACCACAGAGTGAAACCATGGATAAGGGAGCAGGGGCTACTGTATACAAATGTTACTGATGATATGACATACCTCAGAGAGGTAATTTTTTTTTCAGTTGCTCCCTTTCCATATAAGACTCTGATGAGGTGGGGAAAAGGTACATTACAAAAGAATTGTGGGTTTTGATGTAAGTTAACATACTTGGTACTCCAAATTAGGACCTGCAAGGATATAGTTATGAGAGAGTTTGAAATACTTTAAACCAGTGAATGAGATTACCTTCCATATTAATTCCCCCCTCCCCCCCATTATATGTAGAACTTTATACTTGGCACAGTATTTCAGGTGCCAAGTACAAAAGTTAGAGGCATGTTTCAGAAGGATGCACCCAGGCCTCTTAACTACTGATATGAAGTGATTGTGATTATGTGTGATCATTGGTCTCCATAAGATTGGAGTGTATATTTGTGAAAACAGTCACATACTGCCTGCTACTTTCCTGTAGCTGGAACAGATCTTAATAGGTCACTCAGTCAGTCTTCCTTTCATCTTTGTTTGCAATTTCCTTTCCTTATTGGGTGCCTTTTTTTGAAATTTTTTGGAAAGTTCACCAGCTTATCAAAGAAGCTAGCTCCATTTATAAATAACCTCTAATTGTTAATTCATTATATTGAACCGAAGCCAGTTTCCTTTAACTTCTAGCTCTCCTCTGCCTTTTAGATCTCCCTGAATGAGATTAATTCCTTTTCTGTTGGCAGTCTGCCCTTTATTTTTAATTTTTATAATCTTTCTTTTAAAAAATCATTATTGTTTTTTAATTAGAATTGACATACACTATTATATTAGTTTTTGGTATACAACCCATGATTAGACATTATATAACTTACTAAGTATTTATCCCAGTAAATCTTGTACCCATCTGACACCATATATAGTTATTACAATATTACTGACTATATTCCCTATGCTGTACTTTACATCCCCATGACTATTCTGTAAATACCAATTTGTACTTTTTAATCCTTTCACCTTTTTCACCCATTGGCAACCATCAGAAGGTTCTCTGTAAGTCTGTTTCTGTTCTGCCTTATTTTTTTAGATTGAATTGATAGACATGTATTTATTGCCATTTTATTGTTCATATTTTTTATCTTTTTTTTTCTTCTTAAAGTATATGTCACGGTGGTGATGAACTCCTTTAGCTTTTTCTTGTCTGGGAAGCTCTTCTTCTGTTCTTTGATGCTAAATGATACCTTCCCTGGGTAGAGTAATCTTGGTTGTAGGTCCTTATTATTACTTAGAATAGGGTGTCAAACTCATTTTCACCTGAGGCCACATCAGCCTGGAGGTTGCCTTCAAAGGGCCGAATGTAATTTTAGGACTGTATAAATATAACTACTGCTTAACAGTTTGGCGCTGCCGCCAGGTAGAAACAAGGTACCAGCCTGGATAAAACAAGGTGGAAGGCTGGATTCAGCCTGTGGGCCTTGTGTTTGCCACCTGTGACTTAGAATGTTTCTTGTCGATGTCTTCTGGCCTGCAAAGTTTCAGCTGAGAAATTAGCTGACAGTTTCATGGGAGCTCCCTCCTAGGTAATTGCTTTTCTTTTGTTGCTTTTACAATGCTTTCTGTCTTTAACTTTTTGCATTTTAATTATAATGTGTCTTGGTGTGGGATTTTTGGGGTTCATCTTCTTTGGGACTCTATGCTTTCTGGATTTATATATCTATTTCCTTTACAGGGCTAGGGTAGTTTTTTTGTCATTTTTTCAAATAGGTTTTCAATTTCTTGCTTTCTCTCTTCTTGCACCCTGTGATGTGAATGTTGGTACACTTGAAGTTGTCACAGAGGCTCCTTACACTGTCCTCATTTTTTTGGGATTGTTTCTTTTTCAAAGGCTTTATTTATTTATTTATTTATTTATTTATTTAGAGGGGAAGGGAGGGGGAGAGAAACATCAGCGTGAAAGAGAAACATCAATTTGGTTGCCTCTTGTATGTGCCGGGATCAAGGACCAAACCCACAACCCAGATGTGCGCTGTGACAGGGAATTGAACTGGTGACCTTTACTTTGCAGAATGAGGTCCAGTCAACTGAGTCATACCATTCAGAGCTGGATTCTTTTTTCTTTCTGCTCTTCTAATTAGGTGGAGTTTCTTGCTTCTTTATATTCCAAATCACTGGTTTGATTCTTGGGTTCATCTAATCTTCTATTAATTCCCTGTAAATTGTTTTTCATTTCAGTTATGGTATCCTTCATTTCTGACTGGTTCTTTTTTCAAAATATATTTTATTGATTATACCATTACAGTTGTTCTATTCCCCCCACTTCATTCCCCTCCACCCTGCACACCCCCTCCCTCACCATTCCCCCCCTTTAGTTTATGACTATGTGTCTCAAGTTCTTTAGATTCTATATTTCCCCTACTATTCATGCCCTCCCCCCGTCTATTTTTTATCTACTGTCTATGCTACTTATTTTCTGTATCTTCTCCCCCCTTCTCCTCCTCCCACTCCCCTGTTGCTAACCCTCCAAGTGTTCTTCATTTCTATGGTTCTGCTCCTGATTTAGCTGTCCTCTTGGTTTGCTTTTGTTTTAGGTGTGGTTGTTAATAACTGTGAGTTTGCTGTCCTTTCACTTTAATATTTTCTGTCTTCTTTTAATAAGGGCTTAGTGATGATGAACTCCTTGAACTTCACCTTATCTGAGAAGCACTTTATCTGTCCTTCCATTCTAAATGAAAGCTTTGCAGGATAGAGTAATCTTGGCTATAGGTCTTTGGATTTCATGACTCAGAATACTTCTTTCCAGTCCTTTCTTGCCTGTAAGGTCTCTTTTGAGAAATCTGCTGACAGTCTGATGGGCACTCCTTTGTAGGTGACTGTCCCCTTATCTCTTGCTGCTTCTAGGATTCTCTCCTTCCTTTTAATCTTGGCTAATGATGATGTGCCTTGGTGTGTTCCTTCTTGGGTCCCACTTCTTTGGGACTCTCTGAGCTTCCTGGATTTCCTGGAAGTCTATTTCCTTTGCCAGACTGGGGAAGTTCTCCTTTATTATTTGTTCAAATAAGTTTTCCACTCGTGGCTGTTTCTTTCCCCCTTCTGGTACCCCTATAATTCGGATGTTGGAACGTTTGAAGATGTCCTGGAGGTTCCTAAGCCTCTCCTCATTTTTTTTGAATTCTTGTTTCTTCCTTCTTTTCTATTTGGTCATTTTTTTCTTCATTCTGGTCCACTCCCTTGATTTGAGTCCCAGTTTCCTTTCCATCACTATTGGTTTCCTGTGCATTTCCCTTCATTTCAATTAGTTTAGCCTTCATTTGTTCCTCTAGTTTGTGACTAAAATCAACCAGCTCTGTGAGCATCCTGATCACTAGTGGTTTGAATCTGTGAGCATCTGATCACTAGTGGTTTGAACTGTGCATCTGATAGGTTGGCTGTTTCTTGGTCACTTAGAGTTATTGGCTCCGGGGCCTTGAGTTCTTCTTGAGCCATATTTTGGACTGTTCTTGGCTGTTACATATCAGGATCGGAGCCCTAGGTGTTTACCAGGGTGGGGCAACTCAGTCGCGGGGTTGTGACGCTGTATGTGGGGGCGGGGTCAAAGAGGAGTAATGGTGGTCCCCCCCTGCTGCTTCCCACTCCTGGGGCCTGTGTGGTCTGTCTAACTGCTCACTACTCACTCCTTTGCTGGTTTATCTGCACTCGAATGTGTGACCGCAGTCAGCCTGCTGTCCCGCGCCCTCACTGGGTCTGCCTGATGCTATCCTGGCTGCCTGGGTGCCTGGGGTCGGGGGGATCTTTCCTGCCCATCCCTGCTCCGCTGCTGGCTCTGCCCCTCTTACCTGTTCGGTTGAACTGTTCGTTGTTGTCAGACTTCTGTATAGTTCAATTTTCTATTCTTTGGCTGCGTCTTTGTTTACTAAACCTTTGTTGCATTCAAACTTGGTTGTGGGAGAAGGCACAGTGTTTCCACCTATCCCTCCATCTTGGTGGAAGTCCTGACTTTTTCTTTTTTATGGTTTCCATGTCCTTTTTTATGCTATTAAAGTTCTTACTGCCCTGGCTGGTGTAGCTCAGCAAACTGATTACCAGCCTGCAAACCAAAGGGTCACTGGTTTGATTTGCAGTCAGGGCACATGCCTAGGTTGTGGGCTAGGTCCCCAGGCAGGGGTGTGAGAGAGGCAACCACACTTTGATGTTTCTATCCCTTTCTTCCTCCCTTCCTCTTCTCTAAAAATAAATAAAATCTTTAAAAAAATTGAAATTCTCACTAAGTTTATCTACTTTTCCTCCAAGTTCACTGAGCATCCTTATAGTTTTGAATTCTGCATGTAGTAGTTTGCCTGTCTGTTTTGTTTATTTCTTTTTCTAGAGCTCTGTTCTTTCATTTAGGGCACTTTTCTTTGTGTCTTCATTTTGGCAGCCTCCCTGTGTTTGTTTCTATGTATTAGGTAGAGCTGCTGTGTCTCCAGAGTTTGTTAGAGTGGCCTAATGCAGTAGGTGTCCTGTAGAGTCCAGTGGAATAGCCTTTTTATTCACCAAGCTGGGCACTACTGGCATACCTCTGTTGTGGGCCGTGTATACCCTCCTCTTGAAGCTGAGGCTTGATTGCTACTGGCATGTCAATGGGAGGGGTTTACCTCTACTATGCTGATGAACTGCGAGTACTGGCTGTGACCACTGAGGACTTTTGTGGATGAGCTATGCAGGGGCTCACCCCATGGAGCAGGACTTACTTCTGTAGGGCTCTGGTGCCCACTTAGTTTGCATTTTGAGTGTGTTATTTTTGGAGGTGGTTGGATGGTTCTTCATTGTGGTGTGAAGGTGTCTGGCCCTGTGGTTTCCTGGGAGGTGCTATCAGAGGTCAGCTGCTACCTGTATTCTGCCCAAGGCCACCTGCCCTGAGCCTATAAAGCCTTCTACAGATGGCTGCTACTTCTACGAGGCTTGGAGGTGGCCCAAGAGGGGTCTGGCTGCAAACCAAGGCTGCAAACTCATGCCCCTGCTGCTAGTGCTGGGCCTGGGGCCACTTAGTGAGAGTTCTGAGGCATGCAGAGGTCAGATGCTGCTTGGTTTGAGAGATTTTAGGAAGACCTGAAGCATGAGCCAAGACAGGCCATTCCTATGCAAGAGCCATGGAAATATCTTGGGTCACTGGCAAGTTGGTTGGGGTGGGGTCTCAAGGAATAACCAGGGTGGTGGTGGGGAACATTGATATCCAGGGTAGGGTGATGGAGACTCAGATATGGTACCCGCCTGTCATCTCTAGGGGGAGAGCTCAGAAAAGAAACAATGGCCTCTGCTAGCACTTCAAAAGGTGCTTCTGCAGTTTTTTGCCCTGATGCCAGACAAACTCAGTTCTTCCCCATATGTCCCTGGCACCTTTCAAGCTGCTGCCCCATGCTGGAGCTGAGAGGGAGTGAGTTTGAGTAAGTTTGTGCTTGGGGCTCCAGAAGCCCTTCATCTCACTCAGTCACAATCCGTGTTGGCTTATAATGGGAGTTCTCTTCTGGCACTGGAACCTGGGCTGGGGACCCGGTGTAGGGCTGAGATCTTCACTCCTCAAGGGGAATCCTTGGCAGCCAGGATATCCCTCCCGATATTTTATCTGCCATAGATGGGTGTGGGAATAGGTGGGCCTCTGCCTTTCCTAGCCGTCTGTGTGGCGGCTTCTTTATATCCTTAGTTGTAGGACTTGGTTCAGCAGTTCTGAATGATGGTGGTTCTGTAGTTCAGTTGTAGTTTTGTCAGTGGAGGGCTAGGGGCGTATTTTGATCAAGATGCCTATCTTCAGATTCCTAGTCTCTTAAGGGTGTTTACCTTAACTACTGTGATAGAATTTTATGACAGAAATTGTTGATACTGTTGTGGGAGGATGCGAATATGGCCCAGCCTGTGCTTTACATCTTACCACAACCTCTACTTCTGGAGTTAGTTACTTCTTTCTGGAGGTATGTTTTCTCAACCTTTTACAGTTTGAGTTATTCTTGTGTTTTATATGTACCTCTTACTAAAATGTGATTCCTGAAATCAAATAGGAGATATAGCCCAGACAGTGTGGACTATGTCTCCAAAGCTCATGCTTCTCCAAGGATATCCTGAAAGACTTTGATGTTCTTGACTGATAACAGATCTAAAATCTTCTGGCTCTCAGGCTAGTACTTTTAACAAAAAAGGTAATGAAGCTGTTCTGACTTGCTTTTGTTTATTTTAGATTAACGATGTTAACTTTATTTGCTTCATTTATTTTTTTTCCTTGGAGGAGTATGTTAAATTACAGGAATTATATTTACCCCAAACATAGGTGGGTATGCACCTGTATTTTACTATGTAACCATTAATCATATTTAACTAAATTGACACTAGTGCCTCGATGTTGTCTAATACCAGTCTGTATTCATATTTCCCCAAAATTGTACTTGTTTTTCACAGGTCTATGTCAGCTGGGTTCTAGAAAAGGAAGTATTTCACTGAGTGCTCCTGAACTGCGGGGTTTTTTATTTTGCCATTTAAAACATTAGAAGGGATTAATGTCAGGTTCAGATATACTTTCAAACTATAATTCCCTCCCCTTAAAGGGTATTGCATTTTAATCTACACTTGTCTTAGGCTTTAAGTCCCCCCCCCACCCCCCGCCAGTAACCAGTCTGTTATTTTTGTATCAGTCAGGATGTTACCTTTCACCAGTAAAGTGGTAACTATTCTCAGTATACATTTTTGTAAAGAGGCCATCCGCTAAGAGGTAAACAAAATTCTCATTGTCCTTGTTAATTAAAACCAAGACTTTAAAATCTTAACAGTTGAGTTTTCCCCTCACCTTTTTTAAACCCAGAACTTGAATGTAGTAATTTAAGCATGTTTTTGGTATTTAAGCCTAAATGGTTCAAGTGTGGCGACTTTTAAAATGAACTCTATCAAAATATTTTGAGTCATCTTCCTTACACTGACCCTAGGATTAAGATAATACTTTCCAGAGATGGTTCAAGTGTTTTGACTGGCAGTCATCTGAATGTACTGTGTTAAAGGGGCGTTAGGCCACCCCTTTAGGGAATATGAAGAGTTTGCCATAGTTCCTGATCTCAGAGACTTTGTGATCCCGAGAGCATTACTGCAAGCTAACTAGAGGCACTGCCTTCTCTTCTGGAGCTTCAGGTATTTGGCAGTTACCACGCAGTTTATTAGTGTGAACACTGAGGGCTAATATCAAATCCTGGTCATTTCCATAACTGTGTAAACAAACTGTTCTCCCTTCTCCTACCCTGTTCTCCAACTCTATCTTAATGGAACTGTTTGGATCTCTTGATTGTTTTACAATAGTGGGACACAGCAGGCCAAGAAAGATTCCGAACAATCACCTCCAGTTATTACAGAGGAGCCCATGGCATCATAGTTGTGTATGATGTGACAGATCAGGTAAGTTCCAGGAGGAAACTGTGTTACAGTGACAAAGTAGGAAGTTACTATTTCATAGCCATCCATATTATTTATGTGGCCAAAACCTTTATCTACCTCCAAATAAGTTAATCATATAAACATTATTTTGGGTAGTGAATTTTCAACCAAAATTTCCTATTTTCCTCAAATAAATAGAAAATTTAGTAATTGGTTTTTACACTTGCTTTCTCTCAAGGGACTCCAATTATATTTATTATCAACTAAATAAATTGTCATTTTGCCAAGAGTTTATTTGGGAGTGTTGGATTGCTTGGTTTATACCATGTTCTTGGTGTTAACAGGAATTTGCCTGGTAGTTAGACTTGTTAGTATTGCCAAAAGCAAGGCCTCTTCCCTGAGCATGTAGTTCAGAAATAGGATGAGATAGAGGAAGATTTTAGGATAAAGAGAAACTAAAGATTGCTTTTTTGAGAGAAGGTGAGGGTTGCAGGTATAGCAGGAAGAATGTGATTTAAGGACCGTAACTTTTTTTAATCAGAAAATTTCAGTTTTTTTTTTTGTTTTTTGCTAACAAGGAATAAAATAAACTTTTAGAACTTATTTATATTTTTTGCAGCAAATGTTAATTGTCACAACCATGATATCTTAATTAGGGCCTAGAATCTTAAGACTTTAGATTCAATACTATGAGAAATATTAGGTGAATGATACAACACGAGGAAAAATTGTTGCTAATTTCAACTCACATCATTACCATGAACTATTTAAAAATGAAAAATTTCTTCTTAATATGACAGGAAAACAGGCATCTTTATTTTGGACCTATTTATTTAGTAATATTTTTTGAGTTTCTAGTAGTAACACTTAAGCTATCCATACACCAAAATAATTAGATTTAAACTCAAATTTATCAAATTTGCTTGAGCTACAGCTTGATGCTGCACGTTATTTCTCAAATAAGGTATTTTTATCCTCAAGCCTTCAAATTCCAGTTCCTTATTTAGGTAGGAATAGTCATTTTAATGACTTCATAGCCAGCGCTATAGTTATTTTGTAGCTAGAGTTGTTTCCCTATCTCTTTCTTAGGTCAAGAGAGACACTTTTGCTTATCATTTGCTTCATTAGAACAGTTGTTAGGTTACAGAAAACTATGTTCATCATCCTTAAAATGTCTGTCTTCTTAGGAGTCCTTCAATAACGTTAAACAGTGGCTGCAGGAAATTGATCGTTACGCCAGTGAAAACGTCAACAAGTTGTTGGTAGGGAACAAATGTGATCTGACCACAAAGAAAGTAGTAGACTACACAACAGCAAAGGTATGTTTAAAGTTCTGATTTTCAAACTGAATGTGACCGTGAACCACCACCTCGGCTTTGAAATGTGCACTAGAATGCTTTGAAATGAGTTTTTTTTACGGTGCCTGTTCAGATTCAGGCACCGTAAAAAAAGTTTGCATTCCTAAGTAAACTTAGCCTTTCCTTACTGCCCATTTTAGTTAGAAATGCACTAAGTGAAAAATATTTTTCAGTGTTAATTGTGCCTTATTATTTTCTTAGGAATTTGCTGATTCCCTTGGAATTCCGTTTTTGGAAACCAGTGCTAAGAATGCAACAAATGTAGAACAGTCTTTCATGACAATGGCAGCTGAGATTAAGAAACGAATGGGTCCTGGAGCAACAGCTGGTGGTGCAGAGAAGTCCAATGTTAAAATTCAAAGCACTCCAGTCAAGCAGTCAGGTGGAGGTTGCTGCTAAAATTTGCCTCCGTCCTTTTTCTCACAGCAATGAATTTGCAATCTGAACCCAAGTGAAAAAAACAAAATTGCCTGAATTGTACTGTATGTAGCTGCACTACAACAGATTCTTACCGTCTCCACAAAGGTCAGAGATTGTAAATGGTCAATACTGACTTTTTTTTTATTCCCTTGACTCAAGACAGCTAACTTCATTTTCAGAACTGTTTTAAACCTTTGTGTGCTGGTTTATAAAATAATGTGTGTAATCCTTGTTGCTTTCCTGATACCAGACTGTTTCCCGTGGTTGGTTAGACTATATTTTGTTTTGATGTTTATATTGGCATGTTTAGATGTCAGGTTTAGTCTTCTGAAGATGAAGTTCAGCCATTTTGTATCAAACAGCACAACCAGTGTCTGTCACTTTCCATGCATAAAGTTTAGTGAGATGTTATATGTAAGATCTGATTTGCTAGTTCTTCCTTGTAGAGTTATAAACAGAAAGATTACACTATCTGATTAATAGTTTCTTCATACTCTGCATATAATTTGTGGCTGCAGAATATTGTAATTTGTTGCACACTATGTAACAGAACAACTGAAGATATGTTTAATAAATATTGTACTTATTGGAAGTAATATCCAACCGTATGGTGATAAGTATTGTTTTACTTCTTACGGTTAAAGAGAAATAGAACCTTGCATTCCTAAAACATCCATTTGTGTGTGCAACCAGGGCGTTGTAGACCTACCTTAGAGCAGCAGTCACTGTGCTCTCCAGATGATGTGTCCAATGAATGACCTAGGGAGGCTACTGTCTCGGGCAGGCATTTAACCAAGCTTGGTTCAGGAAGATTAAAGTATCTAGCCTGTTGTCTGCTCCTTCTCTGAAACCATCTGAAATGGCTTAATAAATTAATACTTTGTTAATTCTTTCCTGTGGTAACTGTAGAAAGCATCACCTTTCCTAATTGGCAAGTGATCAGACTAACGCATGTGCTAATATTTCTTCATGCTTTGAGTCAGATGTTGACTATTTTATCCTCCACAATTGTATAATTTAGGTTGGAGGAGAATTAAAGCATTAAAATTGAAAGCAGGAAAAATTTACTGTTCGATTACCCTAATTTTAGAAATTACATCCCTATAAATTAACCAAAAACACAAATGCTGGATGGGAATAATAAATGAGAAAAATGTATTTATTTCCGTGGAATTTTGCACATATGAAAATTTTGTTAAATAGGACCTTAAAGATTCTAGAGTTTGTTTTTATTGTGTGGAAACAAGTCGTTTGCTAACACTGGCATTTTAAGGTGATGGAAATCAAAAACTGTTTCCTTGTGGTTGCAGCAGCCGCCAAAATACTTACTTAGGGGCTTGGGATGTGGTTGTTGGCAACATATTTTATGGTCGGGTCTTGAAATTCAATGATAAAATTTAAATTAAAAACAAGCCAAAAATTTAAAGGTTTTTTTTTTTTAATTTTCACTAAACAGGCAATTGAAAATACATGGTACAAAAATAAGTGATAAGATTATTGTAAAATGAAATTGACAGAATAAATATTCAATTTAATTTTCCATCTGAGAATTTCGCAATAAAAATCATAGTTTACTTTGTATTATAGATGTGCTTGTTGGATCTATTCATCCTCAAATAAGGCAACTGAACTCAAGTTACCAAATAGTAATTATCTGGGTGAAGACTTTTTAAAATGCTTCAAAAAAAAGTTTTTTTGCTTTACAATACAATATAAAGGGGGAAAGAATCCAGAAACTGTTGTAAAGTAAATAAATGATACAAATGTTAGTGTGATGGCATGCACTTGAAACAGCAAGTTGTTCAAACTGACAGCTTTCTTTTCTTGGTGAGTTAGCAAAAAAGATTACATGGCTTTATTGCAACAAGATGTAAGTGTAATTTACATACTTAGTTTTGAAAATTCTAGCGTCTTTCCCCCATGACAGTCAAGACTGGGACTCACTGCATTGCCTTGCTTTTATGAATATGCCATAAATGCAGTCTTGGAAAAATATATATTCCTACCCCCGTTTCAAGCTACTATGGGCTTTAATAACATGTTCACTTAATAAAGGGGAACTGTCACTTGTCATATTGTAAATGTAAGTGGCTGCCATAAATTAGCTCACATAATAGTAAGTTAAGCCTGAGCAGTTTAGTCTCTGGGAAATCCTTGCAGAATGATGGCCATTCTGGTCTGAGCAGTGACTTTCTATTCTTTGACCTTTGACTGAATTTTCCTTCAGCATACATACATGTTGCCATTGCACCATGTTTCATATGAACCCTTTTCAGCCTCAAAAACATCCGTGTTCACAATGTTTCCAATTTGCACTTTAGCCATGGAGCTGCAACAAGAACCCAGATCTTGAAACTGCCATTTCGGCTCTCAGTACTGCAACTTCCCTGTGGACTTAAATTCTGCTTATTTAAAGGGACTACTAGGAAATTTTACTGCAGGTAAAGTTGGAATTTCATTACCACACTTATGTCACTGTAGACTACTAATGTCCTGAAGACTAGTGTGTACCACTGTTCCTGGCCAGGAATATTTGAATCAGCGTGGCCATGTTTGCTCGAAGTGCTGCTGGCATCTTACTAGGCCGAAACAGTTTCAGCTTCAGTTTAAGGGAGGTCTTCAACTTTCTGTATTTAGCACTGCTGAAGAGGAAATTATCAGCTGTGCTGATACTTTTTTGTGGCATTCACAGCTAAGTCCAGAATAAGCACCCTTCAGTCACACCTTATTTCAGAGGAGATGAACAAAAACCTTGAGTTCATCTCTAAGTGGTACTTCCTTGGGAAATGGGGTACTTGAAAATTCCCGTCATTACAGTTACTAGGTTGAATGGGAATACAATGGCATATGCAGCATTCAATTCTGTAACATTGGCCAGTTTGTTTCTATAGTTGTCATCTTCAGTTTTTCTTTGCTAACAGACACTTACTTTAATGCCCATTAAATACTAGTAAATAACTGAGTTAACTCCTAACTGCTATCCTGTAACATACTCAGTGGAAAGGCATGTGGCACTTTACAGCCACATCAAAGAGAAAGTGAAAGGCAGTTAGACATAACTGCTTTTTAACCAATTCTAGGCTGTCAGGAGTATTTTACATTTACAACTATTTGTCAAGGAGGTGTTTTGTCTACTAAAGTTCATGTACGGAACCAAGTTTTAAGATGGAGAATCATAATGGGGCAAAATCTGAATAGTTTAATTCTGATCATGCCCTTAAGCATTGTGGTAAATGATACCATAGGAGCAGCAGGCACTTGAAATACTGAATTTTATTTATATAGTTTTCCAGTGACTATGAAGTCTAAGAAATTCTAAAGCAGAAGCATTTAACAGGACTTTGGTTCACATGGAAGTGAGTGAGATGGTGAGATTGTGTGGCTCAGCCCTGGCTCGTGGGGCTTGTTTGGAGCTGTGTTGGAGACTGAACAGTGGTTGGGGCAGGTGCTAACAAGCAACCGACTGATGCTTCTCTTTCACATTAATGGTATTTCCCCCCTCTCTCAAAGCAGTGGGGGGCGGGGGGAATAGCCCGGTGAGGATTAGAAACAAAAAAAATTATATGGCTCAGCCTCCAAAACTAGTCTTAAAATTATTTTAAAGGAAGTAATTTTGTTTTGTTCTGAGGGGAAAAGTCTGCTTATGAGAGTGACTGTTTCAACATCACCTTCTTTTGGTTCAAGATGACTTGCTCATCTCCTTATAAACTTAGAAGGTACTCGGAAGGAGTTTGAAAAAAGGCCTTTAAATGCTTATCTCATATATTTAAGTATGAAGAACTTTTAAGTCTTACTAACTTACTACCATACTAAAAGCATATAAGGTGAAATATGCTTTCCTCCTTCCATGTTCATTCATGGCTCAATAGCAACTAAGTGATTTTTGTTTTTGCAGAGTCTCTGGTTACACCAGCAACAGGTGATCATTTTGCTTTAAAAAGCCATAGAATCGATACTTTCAACGGCTCATCTGTAGACTTATTTCCATGAAGGTACTTACATCAACTCCCAAGCAACAAAAACTTTCCTTGTTTTTCTTCATTACTGACAGCCTTGGAGAGTCCATGCCCTTCCCTTCCCTGACCTTGGACTTACTCTTCCACACCAAAGTAGGAATGAAGGGGTGCATCCTCCTGGAGGTGCCCCTTACAGTGGGTCATTATTAGTCCACAGCCTAGCTGAAGCTCAACAGCAGCTCCCATGAGGCAGGGGGATGGACCCCTAAGCCCTGAAGATGACAGAAGGTACTGGCAGTCCAGACTTATTTGTAGAAGTTCCAGTCATTCAGAACCTTCTAAGAATTTGGTGAGTTAAAGTTTCTTTTAAAAAGCTTCAAAGAGAAATTTATAAACGTAAGCTTCAGTTTTACTGAAGGAACCAAATTCCTGGCCAACCACTCACTTTTTTTTTCAGTCTCTTAGGTTCTCTTGTATGCCTGAGAGTACCGAGCATTTGGCACCTTCTTTAAACGCTCCCAGCACGTGGACTAGTTTAAGAGCTCTGTCTGCCCTTTTCAACTGGATAGAGAGGGGAGGAAAGCCGAATAAGCCTGTGAGCATTATTTTATCCAAACTGGCAAAGCCACATGCTCTTTGTAGAGAAGCAGCACCAAAGGAATTCCTTAGTTTGGAAGGATTCATTTTAAATAAAAACGGTAACGGTAGCCCCTTACTTCAGGGAAGAGAAAGGCATTTTATATAAGCTAGTACATTAGAGTTAAGTTTCCTCCTTAATATCAACATTAAATGCTCTTACTAGAACTTCCTGAAAGTTTCCCACCAGCCAGGTTTTGAGAGGCAGGTTACATCTCTGCCTGAGAAGATGCCTGAAAGAGAGAAGCATCTGTTACAGGCAGAATGCTGCAGACAGAGGAAGACATGACAACAAACATCAACCTGCATTCACTTTAGGATTAAAATGACACGCTCAAATTTCTTTGATAGAAATACATGGACTCCCTACCCTTGACATACCTGAGGTTTTACCCTCTACCTTTTGTCTGTAGTGAATTCTAACCTGGAAGAGCTGAGTTAAGTACATTTGGGTTAGAGAGGCAATTTCAGAGATAGTGTGATCCAGTTATCCCCCAAAGTGGGTACCAACCCCCTATGCTCTACCCCATTATTTCCTCTTTCCTCTCGTGTCCTGTATGACTTCTCCACAGATCAGAAGAAAGCTGTACTCTTAGGTCTCCAGGCGTGTCACCCCCAGCCATGCCCCTTAGCTCTTTGTGAGAAAGGAAGGTACAGGGAGTTATCAGTAATTCTGTCTCTAAGCACTGGGTGCTGTCAATAGTTGCTTAGAGATGGAGTACCAAATGAGCTGGGTGATAGATGTGCACACACAAAAGGGTAGGTTTAGGTTAAGTTTTACTGGGGACATGGGGCGTCCTAGTCCTCAGTAGGCAGAACAGAACACACCACAGTGAGCCCTGATCACCACAGGATGACCCCAAGCTTCTGCCTGGCAATGGCAACATCTCCCATGTTCAGTATCGGTTTTCTCCTAGTATGTTCTCTAATAGCTCTTGGCTCCAGCCTCTAAGAAACAGCCAAATGTTAGAGGAAGAGCTCTGACCTCTAATCCAGCACTGGGGTCCGAGGACAGATGTTCTCCTGGGTTATTCTACTTACCAGGCTAATCTCAGTCACATCAGCACTCCTGTGTGCCATTGGTGTGTTGTCAGAGATGAGGGCGCAGCCAGCCAGTATGTCCACAGAGGCCAATATGGTGTCATACAAGTGATCTGCGTGGCTCTCCAGCTGGCTGGGCTGCTTTGCGATCCTCCTGAGAACATCCTGTAACACTAACAAACGAGGTTTAAAGCCATTAGGCCCCCCCAAAATCATGCAAGTTATTTTCAAAAGAAAATATAAGGGTGTAGCATTTCACACAAAATAGGGAACACAGCAACAGCTTCATAATGTCTACTCTTTAACGGTGACTCCAGGAAATGCTATTGCACTGGTAGATATATGATAACCTGTGACTGAAGCTGAAAGAATTTCACTGGCTCCACTTTGGAATTATGCAATTCACAGAAAGGCAGAGACTGGTCTGACTTTTAGAGATAAGATTCAGGACACACCCAGATCTTGTGGGGCAGAAGGCTTAAAAGGAAGTAACACACGCAGACCAGGGCCCTGCTACACCAGGTCCTATCAGCTGGGGGCTGTCATTCAGCATGTGCACAGGTGGTTGGGTACCATATTTGGGAATGCTTGTGAACCCTTTTTTGGGTGTCCTAAATGAACAGACTTCAAAAGAAAATTACCTAAAAGTTGGCAAACACAAGCTGGTTCTAAGGCCAAGATTCCCTCCTACAGGATAGGCTAGGTTCAGAGTGCATCCCACACAGCAGGCTTGTTTTTTTTCTCTCTTAAAAACTTTATGTCCTTTGTTAAACACAAAGGCTGCTTTGGTTTCCTGTGCCTTTATCAGCTGTGTTAACACTCTCCCTAGTTTCCTGCCACAGCTGCAACATCTGCCAGCAGCGGAAGGGAAAGCGGAAGCTGTTTATCTGCAGAGGATGCTGACGGGTGGGTGGGCGAAGCACCCGCTGGCTGGCTGTATTGAGATCAGCCCTGAGGAGAGCCGCATCAGTTGGGGCCAAGTGCTGTCCTGACCACTCACCAGAGTTGTAAGGGCAAGGCCGAGGTGCACAGTCTAGCAAGCCTGTAAGAGCACCTGGGATGGGCTCTCCTTCATGTTCACCTGACCTCTATCTGTCCTGTCTGCTGTCAGTGGAATTCAGGGGATCTTTATTTTTGAACTTTTATTTTAGAGTGTCAGATGTTTTGATTGAAAGTAAGTAAAAGGAAAGCTGGGAATGCAAATGAAATCATTTTTCCCCGTGATATTTTTGTTTTAATTTTACAGGGGCCTTGTTCAGCTGGATGCACAAAGATGCCAGCCATTTGATAATGAGTTTGGGTGTCAGGCAGGACTCTCAACACACAATTTCCATGGGGAGGCCTTTGGCAGCAGTCTGAGATCGGCATGTTTTGAGGGGGAATTAATTTAGCTTCCATCCCTGAGGTTATACTGTGGCAGAGGAAGGAAGCAGGCTCAGGGAGGAGCGTCTATGCTAGGGCGCTAGACTCAGATGGTGTGCCCTGGGGAGAAGAGGCATGCACACCCAGCCACAAAGACCCTGCAAGTATCAAGGGGAACGTGTGGTTTTCACCAAACAGTAGAGTTCCTAATTATGCCAAAATGAGGGTGTAGGGGGGCAGTGTGTCAACTTGACAGCCTGGATACATGTCTGAAAACCACAGAAACCCCAAAAGCCTCTTATTTTGGCAGTAAAATACCTTTCGGCTCCTTTGAAAGAAAGGCAAAGTGAGATGTTTTTATTAAGAATTAAGTGCTGCTCTGACTGGTGTAGCTCACTTGGTTGGGTGTCACCCAGCAAAGTGAAAGGTCGCCAGTTCAATTCCTGGTCAGGGCACACGCCTGGGTTGAGGATTTGGACCTAGCTGGGGTGTGTGCAAGAGGCAACTCATCAGTATTTCTCTCCTAAGTTGAAGTTTCTGTCCTTCCCTTCACCTCTCATTCATAAATACATACATAGAAATTAAGCACTGAAATTCATTGAATTGATTTTTAAATAAAGGTCAAAGAACCCATAGTTTTTTTTAAAAAAAAGTATCTTATTTCTCTTTAGAGGGGAAGGGAAGGAGGGAGAGAGAGATATCAATGTATGGTTGCCTCTCATGTGTCCCCTGCTGGGAACTGGCCTGCAACCCAGGCATGTGCCCTGACAGAATCGAACCTCGATCCTTCGGTTCGCAGGCCCACACTCAATCCACTGAGCTACACCAGCCAGGGCAGAACCCATAGCTTTTAAGAGGCCCATTGTGACTTGTAGCCTCTGGGAAGAGCTTCCTAGTATTGAGCTCCTTTCCTTCCTGCCCAGGCCCCCTGCACCTCCAAACACCGACAACAGCAGGGGAGCCAGCATGTGGGGCTGGAGCCAGGCTGCCCTGCCTTATGTGACCCAAGGCAAATTTGCTGCTCTGCTGAAGTGAGAGTAACAACAGTGTCCCTCTCACAGAGCTGTGATGAAATGAAAGTCTGATGTCAGCTGCTTCAGCAGTGTCTGGCACACAGTGTTCAGAAAATACCAATATAATTACAGGTAGCAAGGAGCTAGCTTGGCATACTGAATTTCTGCCCCAATCAAAACCAAACACACTAGTGCAAGAGAACAGGAGAAGGGTCCAATCAAAGGCCTCCCAAGGGCAGGGGCTGCAGAAGTCTCATAAGCCCTGGATAAGTGCTGCCCCTTGGAAATCCCTGCAGTGGCTCCATGGCTCATGCAGCACCCCCAGCCCTGATTTTTCTTCCCAGGGGACATTTGGCAATGTCGGGGGTATTTTAGGTTGTCATCACTGGGTAGGGGGTGCTGCTGGCAGCTAATGGGTAGAGGCCAGGGATGCTATTAAGCATCCTGCCACGCACAAGACAACTGCCCTCACAATAAAAATTGTGTGGTCTACAATGTCACGGTGCTGAGGTTGAGACTGTTCCACACACCTCCCTAGTGTACACCTGCCCACTACGTCTGGTCAGGAAAGTGCAACCTCACCACCTTAAAGCTTAAAGCTTGCAGGTCCCACCCAGTTTTGCTTATGCTATTTGCTTCTAGCATAAACCCCATCTCACTCCAAATTTGAGGCACAATAGAGATAGGCTTTTTTAGCACTCTTATATTCAATCTTAGAGGAGGTAAGGGGTTGCTTCCAGGAGTCCATTACTTCATTGCTTTAACCTAGCATTCTTGTAGCTCATCCTCCATATCCTGTCTCCCCCAGCAAGGGCAGCACGACCATAAATCCTTGTGCCATTCAGCTTTAATGCATTCTTAAAGGCTTGTGGTTTCCCTTTTCCTACAGTGGAAACCCACCTTACAAAACAGGCTTGAGCTCTGTGTGCACCACTGTCCATCCTGTCCCCCCCTGTCAGTTCACTTCTTCCTTCGGCCTGTTCCCTCAGCAGAGACTGACTACTCTTAAACTGGGACACAACTTCTTCCCCAGAGCAGATGGCCAGAGGGGTTCCACCTGTGCTGGGGAAGGAGGGGAGGCCCTGAGGGCTCCCCACCGTGAACCCCCTAACTGAAAACCAAGCATAGCTAGATTAAAACCAGCATTCCCACCCAGCACACCCCCAGAAATAGACAAGAACCGAAGAGTGTCGTTCTTACAAGCTTGACACCTAACTTCTTCACGGTTTACCTTTATGAATGTAACTGCCTCATGGTGTGGTCTGGGGGCAGTGATGGTGTGAGGGCCTCTGGCACTACTGGCTCCTTACCAGTGCGTGTGCGTCCCTGGGCCCTGCTGCAGACAGGCTGGCTGCATTCAACGCCTTACGCATCTCACCTGGGGTGTTATCCAGCAGGCACTGAAGAAGAATCTCCCCTTTCTTTAAGACATTCTCCGTCAGGGACTGGTGTTCATCTATATCTCTCTTAAATTGCTTAAATCGTATCAGAAAAAGAGAAAAGCTTTGTTATTATTGATTTATAAATTATTCAAAATGATACCTTGCTTGATTCCCCCCCCCCAACCTGGAAGGTGAACCCACTGGTTTTCAGGCTTCTCCAAGTAAACAGTGTAAAAGTTTTAACTTCATCTCTTTTGAGCCCCAGGTAAATAGGGTCGATCCTCCCCCACCCCCCGTTTACAGTTTGACAAAAAAAGAGTGTTCTTTGTCTTGGTGGAGCCTGCCTTAGCAACAGCTGTATCCAGGGCTTCCTTCCTGTCTCACACCCCACAGGGTGGGTTCTCTTTAAAGTTATAGGGCAGTGGGATTCTCAAAACAGTTCTCTGTTATAGTGGAACTAGCAAGTAAAAGCCACAAGACATGCTGTTAACTTGACCACAAGGACTGCTGCCTCTTGCTATATGGCCCGTAGGCCTCAGGAAGGCATCAGAGAAGCTGCCCTCCTAAGCAGCCTGTCTGTTCTTCTCTCAGGTTCCAAGCCTTGTGGTCGAGTATCTTTGATGTCTCTTTACTTAAGAAGTATAAAGTCAAATTCATGACTACTTTTAGTACAGAGTGCAGAACTTAGTTCACATTCTGAAGTTACAATTTTATTCTTGGATTTATTATATTCCTGTGTTCAGCCTTAATACCTGTGTTTATATGCTGCCACAGACTGTGATAACACAAAATACATGAGACAGAGTCACAGTTAAAATATACGGGTACATATCCACACTCGGCTTATATTAAGTATCTCAGCTAGGGTCAAGGTAGCTCGTACATATGCATGAGCCTCGTACCATTCTGTGTGAGTAAGGGGCTGACAGTGCGGTTCCACTGTTTTATGGGTGACACGAGAGGGCTAGGCCTCACTGATCTGCAGGAGTAACCAACCATAGCTCAGATCTCAGCTCTACGCACAAAGCAAGAGAGTTGCTTCTGGTTAGTCTGAAAGCTGAGGCACTGGATGGAATGAGGGACACAACGGAGGGAATGGAGTTGTTTTACTTGGCCTGCTCTGATGGGGGCAGGGCTGAGGCACTCAGGAAGGGCCACCCAGGTAAATCTTACAAGGGCAATTTCCTCTCAATAATGGTGCTGCCCTTGGGCCTCCTGGGGGTGGACCTGCACACAGAGGACCCTCATAGTCAGCCTTTCTCAGTGTAATCTGGGCAAGGAACTCTCCACACAGAAGGAAACAGCAATCTCACTGATGTGGGGCAGCTGGCCCACCCAGGCGAGCCCGGTCCCTTCAATTTTACTTGGCTTACAGCTGGAAAACAAAGGTCCTCCATCCTGCCTGGGTGTGGTGGGAGCTCCAGGCTCACCCCACCTAGTGTGGCCCCTGGCTCAGTCACTTGTAAATCACACCCTCTTCTATTAGAGGCGCAAGGGTAGGTTGTAATGTGGGAGCAATTCACGGAACTGTCCCAGAGAACCCTTTCTAGACTAGCATCAGGCTCAGACCACAAACACCCCGGGCTCCTTCATCAGAGATTATAAAGGTTTGGCCAACCAGACATGCTAGAAGCCATGGGTAGTTCAGTCAAGGTTAACGTTATGTTTTAGGGTAACTGAGTAATTTATCACCCAATTCAGAATACTTCTGGAAATGAAGGGGGACCTACTGATAATTATGCAGAACAGCAGGCACAAACTGTCACCCTAAATATACTTGATCTAAAGTTGTAATCAAACAACAAAGCAAACAAGCAAACAAAATATAACCAAAGACACTGAAATAGAGAACAGGCTGACAGTGACCAGAGGGGAGAGGGGAGGGAATTTCAGGGGAAATAAGGAAGAGATTTAGAGGAACCTATATAAAGGATACATGGACAACAACTGAGAAGGGTGGAAATGGGAGGGAGGGGGGAGGATGGGGGGGGGACGGGATGGGAGTAATAGACAGAAAACTGTACTTGAAAAATAATTAAATAAAAAAATTGGAAAAAAATAAAGTTGTAATCAGCACCACAATTTAAGAGATTTTAGAGAAAATCCTCATTTTTTAAAAAAGCATGCCCCTCCAAAACTAGACACATGAGAAGCAAACTGAGTCATACTTTATTTAAATACCATCAAAACGCCCGGTGTGTATTCTGGAATCAGTACAATTTCAGCCCAGATACTTAAATACCAGCCAGTGCTGTTGAACAGAACTCGGTGATGATGGAAATGTCCTTCCTATCTGCACTGTTCAACGTGGCAGCCACTAGAAGAATGTGATGACCGAGCACTTGGAACGTGACTAGTGCAACTGAAAAATCCGAATCTTCAATTGTATTTAAATAGCCACACGTGCCTAGCAACTCCGTATTAGTGCAGATCTATGTTTAATCAATCCCTAAGACATGGAAAATCACACTGGAAATCACCCGTAAGTATTTTTGATTCAGGATAAGTACAATCAATGTGTTTTCTCCAAACTCTATTTGGCCTGTGAAATAACTGATACATTTATGTTTTTCAGCATTAAGAATGTGAAAAGAACCTATGACTAGATTTTAAATAACAGTCAACTGAGCCAAAATGTGTTGAGTATCAGTTATTTGAGCTAAATTACTTGACTACCTTGTAATCAAGTAATGTAGCCATTCCTCTTGTGAGTGAACAGCTAAAAGCCAGGACCATGCATTACCCGGTAAAGCTGCAGAGACGACTTGAGACCTGTAAGACTGGACTTGGGTGGAGTCAAGTGGTCGGTAACCTCTGCGACATTATACAGCCAGTGGATCAGCTCTTCCAGCTGACAGCAAAAGGTCTGTGTAGACAAATAAAAGACACATGCGGTTTACATTTTCAAAAGGAGTCCAGGGAATCCAGGGGATTCCGAGACAGATTGTGCACTTCACCAGGGCATTCCTTCACTTGAGGCTTTAGTCTCCTTCCTCCTCCCCTGCCTGTCCCCACCCCATGATTCCAGACCTCTGCCAGAGCAATAGCAACAGCCCCACTGTTGTCTCCCCTCAGCTAAATGACACCAAAAATGACAGTGTGAGAAAGGCTGGCCCTGCATGGGGAACAGCCCAGCCCCAGGAACCAGTTCTTGGGTCAGCACCACTGTTTACCGTCAGACTGTCTTTGGGAAAACATGGACATAAAATAAATGACTGGTTGAGACGAACCAGAATGTACAACCAGCTGACAACTGACTCAAAGCTGTGCATCTGCCTCCTGCTTCCCCACTGCTCAGGGAGCAGGGCCCTTAGACTCCTGGGGGGTGGGGTGCGAACCGAACCCTTTCCTTCACCATCTCAATCTTTTACCACAAAGAATACATGCTAACATGTGTCCTACTAGCTTCACAGTACAAATAAAACCATCCCTGGGGCACCAGGAGCAGGTTAAAGCCCTCCTGGAGTGCTAGGAACCGCCTGTGGCCATCAGCTCATGGGCCCATACATGGCCACATGGCTGGCCGCCCTGCAGTGGTGAGATGCAGTATTCCCGTGCTCACCTTGGGGACTCTCCTGTGTGCCTGATGAGCCACATTTCTGAATGTACATACCTGTGTCAGGGACTGCGTGAAGCCCTCAACGTGAATCATTTCATTTAATCCACACAACACCCTCAAGTAGCACATCTCTGTATTTTAGCAAAGCAGCAAACTTGAGAGACTGAGCTGAATTCCAGAGAGCAGTGCCCTGATTCAAATTCACAGCTGCCTGACGCTGACAGCCATGTTCCCTGTATTATTATTATTATTGTATCTCCAGATATTCTTGGGTGGTCCATAAACCTCTACCATTACATCACTTTATTAAAATTGAAGCTCTGAGAAGCAATGCAGTCTAGAAAGCACTTCTGTTTAGCTCAGTGTTTCCTAATGGCATCTGAGCACACACCTTTCTTGGGCAGAGGACTTCTTAATCTTCAAGGTTAAGAGCATCGGGAAGCTGCCCAGGGTAGTGGTTAAGAGCTCAGGTTCCAGCCCTTGCTAATTTTAAGTGGGCAGGTTGCCTAACCTCTTGTCTGCCATTTTCTCTGTGAAATGAGAACAATAGTCCTCATCCAGTAGAGCTGAGAGGCTTAAATAGGATAAGGTGCAGCAGTCAGTGCCTGGCACACAAATGAGCTCCAAGTTGCTAAGTTTTGTTACATTAGTGGACTGGGGGAAGAAATGAGACACCTCTCCGCAAAACTCTGAAATGTTGAGTTTACCTTCACACACTGCATGAGTGAGTCTTTTCCTGCCTCTCTTCCTCTCCTGGGAGGCTGCCCTTTAGAATCTGGGTCCAAAACAACTGGCAAAGAGGAGCGTGTTCTCAGAGGCCCAGAGACCTCCAGCGCCTGGCTGCTCACCAGACTGCCATCCCCTGCAGAGTCCCCTGCATGGATGAAGGAGCGCAGCGAGCAGCGGTTCCGCCCCTCAAGCTCCCCAGACCCTCTGAGGGTAGTCCCAGAGGGAAGGTGGCTTTGGCTGGAGTCCGATGGGAAGGAAGTAGGTCCATCACTGTCCGTCGCATCCAGGGAGCTCTGCCCTTCGGCAGCCCCAGCTGGTAGGGTCTCCAAAGTGGGAATAGAACCTAGATAGGAAACCAAGCTAGAAACCTGTGTCAGCCGAGTGGGCAGGGCAAGATACTCGTCATCACTTTCCAGGTCCTCTTCTGGCTTCCATCCCAACTCCACGCAGGCAGGGCGCTGGATACCCTGGCTAGCTCCTTTCTCTCTTTCTGGCCTGGATGAGGGCCACCCTCTGTCCCATGTCCTCAGCTGGGGAGGGCTCACCTTGAAGGGCTTGCCCACAGGCCTCCAGTTCTTCACGCCCCTCAGGGCTGGCTCCCTACTCTTCCAAGGACTGCCCCTACTGCCTGCGGCCCTGGGTGTAGATGCAAGCTGGCTACAAGATGCCAGCCTGACGCTGCCCTCCTCCTGGGGTCCTCCAGAGTGCCACCGTTTGAGGCTTGGCTCTTGGGACCCAGAGAACGGCAGGGCAGTGGCCTCTGCTGGTGGGCAATTGTGGGAGACATCAGTGGGTGACTTCAGAGTGCTTGCTGGGGAGACAGAAAAGCTATCGAGGTCTACGCCCGAGTCCTGCAGGACAGGGTCAACCAGCACACGGCTGTCAACGTGCTTTGAGAGCCGAGGCCTGGGCCTAAGTGGGTAAGTATAGTCCAGCAGGTCTTCGTACTCTTTATTTGGGTTCCAGTGTGGGGACTGGCGGTCAGGGGAAGGGGGCAGGGAATCTGGCAGCACGCAGGCCCAGTACTCGGCTTGGAAGGACAGGTGCCTCCTGCTCAGCCCAGAAGCATCTTCCGCAGAGGACACAGGCTGTGGAGACCACTGGAGCCGAGGCCCTGGCCCCACCACAGAGGGCACTGACTGGGGGCTGACCAGCTCCAGGGAAGAGGAGACCTTGGCAAGGGAGCAGCTCTGAGGCTCTGCCTTCTCTTGGCAAACCTGGAAACTGCCACCAGGGGATGAGGCTGAGACACTGCAGCGGGAAAACTGAGGAGCAGCGGCACCTGGGCTCACCGTGGACCTCCACTTTGACGAGAAAGGGAAACCTGAGATGGGAGTCTGTTGGCTGAGGTCCAGCACCGGAGGTGACTCAGCTGGGGACAGATCGTCTTCGGTATCCGCATCATGTCCCGAGCAAAGACCCGTGGCTTTGGGAGTGGTTACAGTCTGAGGTAGCTCCCCTGAGGCAGAAAGACTGGCATCCTCCATCTGCAATAAGAGGGAAGAAACAGCACTCAAGTGAAAACAAGTGAACTAAATTTCTTTCTTAAATGACAATCCGGAGTTTTCTTTGGGGAGCCCAGATGATGTCTAGGAGAGGTCCTGACACGGAGAACCTGCTCTGGAAGCAGCCTGTCTTCCCCAAACTGATCCCACCCTCGGTCCTTTCAAAAGGCCTTCGTCCACAGATACCCTGCCTGTGAGCAGAACTCCGAGCTCTCAGACTGAACACACTGCCTACCCTTTTGGAAGCATGTCCTGTGCAGACAAAACCTTAACCATCCTGCCACTGACGGGAGACACACCCACACCCACACCCACTCGCTCAGCTCACATGCCAGTGGTAACTAAACACTGGCAAAATGACTCACTGGTGAATGACTCATTCACCTCAGCCTCTTCACTGTGAACTTTTAATCTGTTTGAGGGAGGCTGGCGGCACAGTGGTTAAAGGCCATGAGCTTTGGCACCAGAGAGACCTGGTGCCAACCCCTAACTGCCACCTTCCAGTGAAAGCACCAGCAACACCAGCAAGTTACTATTACTATTACTACCCCAGTACTATTACTACCCCATTTCACTCCCCACACCTGTAAAATGGGGCTAGTAACAGCGCTGCTTCCTCAGGCCGTGAGGAGTAAATGAGCTCATGTGTGAAGGGCACAGGGTGAGAGCTCACCACACAAAAGGAGTTACAGTAAGCACCATGAAAAAAAGCCAGTAGGCTGATTTGCTTCTCGCCTCTCTGAAGATTTGACTCACAGGCTCCCTAAGCCCCCCACCGCCCCAGCTCCCAGGCAGGTGGGCCAGGCTTCTGTTTTCTCCCACAGTCAGAGGCTCCTGAAAGGAGGGGGATCCACAGGAGCAGCATGCAGCAGCCAAGGCCACAATGACCCTGAAGAGATCAAAGCCATTCCCATGAAAGATCTGGGCAAGCAGAACAGAACAGGACGTCAGAGCTGGGAGGGGCAGGCCATAAGTCACCTTCCCAATTACACTGAGGGCCTAGAAGATTCAGTGAGTTGCCTGAGGTCAGAGCCAGGCAGGATGCCCTGCTGCCCACACGTGACTTCCACTAGGCGAGGCTGCACTACAGTCAGGGCTGCCCAAGAAATTCTCCTCACCCAGCAACAGTGCTGCCCCCTGCAGGGGCTACAGGCTTTGCCATGCTTCCTGGGTTTCCAGGAGATACAGTCTCAAAGCCCTCAGGAGACCACAGCCCTGGGCCCTCCCTCCCCAAGTGTCCTCTCAGGACCCCCTGAGGCCTTCAGACCACCAAGTCAGAAACAGAAAGGACTCCCCCTTTCAGAACTCTCCTGGCCTAGCCCTCTGGACAGCATGTCTTGGCCACAGCATCCCTGGTTCAGAAGATCATCAGTCTCTTAAGGAAAAGGAGATGCTATGGACAGCCCCCCGCTGACCCCAAGGCCCAATTCTCCAGGTAAACCTGTAAAACAGAAATCACCACACCAGGCTCCCCCAATGCCCCACCTTGAACAGGGACTGGGAAAGCATTTAAGACAGTGACAAAATGCTGGAATGCACTCCCAAAAGATAGCATTAGGCAAACGTGCAGTCCCACTTACCTTAGTAGCTACCTGACTCCCCACAGAATGCAGATCTCCAATGCCCGCATGGGCAGGAGGATGCAGACAACTGAGAGCACGCTGAGAGGCGCCAGCCACTTGCTCCTTGCTGGTGTTGGTGGCCTGTGACTGGCAGGCTCCAGAGGGGCACCAGGTGGGGGCAGATAGGCCCTCTGCCCCCCACACAGGGGAGGCAGGCTCTCCCTCAGCTTCTAGGCGTGGCAGCTGCTCCCCATTCACAGGCATGGGGATGTCCACCTCCTGTGCCCTGCAGCTCCACCTCCCACAAGCCGGGGCCCTGGTGTCTGTGGATGCCTCCACCTCTGCCTTTTCTTCTCCAAGTGCCATTAACACGTCCCTAGGTCAGGGTTCCCTGAAGTCTTCAGCTGCCTACAAAGTGGGAAAGGGAGACAAAAATATAAAATGTCTAGGCAAATGTCTCTGTGTCCAGGCAACCTTGCTCTTTAAAGATTAAGAAAAACCTCTGGGGGAGGGGCAAAGAGAAACCACCAAATGATGGCTACTTCCTCAGGGAAGAACACAGGTCCAGGCCCAGCTTCTCCTCAGCACCAAGCCCTTCCGAAAGGGAGGTGGGAGCACGAGGTTTCGTCCTCTGCTTTTTTGTGGCCTGTACCAGCTCTAGCAGCGGGTGCCCAGAAGGGTTGGTGCAGGTCCAAATCAAAGTCGAGGCCTGGTCCTCACTAAAGTCACCTTTGCGTCCCTGTCCCTTCAGCCCAGCCCCACTGGGTAAGAGGCCTGGCCTATGCCAGCCCAGCTGTGGCTCTGTTGCCAAAACGCCCCGTCAGCAGGCGGCTCTGGCCTGGCTCTGACCACTCTGCTCCGAGGAGCAAGTCAGGGCACGCCCAGGCCTCGCCTGAACCTGGGGCGCTCCCCGCACCTTCTCCTGTGGAGAAGGCTCTCTCAGAGCACAAGAGCCATGCTCCAGGCTGTGGAGCAGGTTGGGGGCAGTGGTGGAGAGAGACAGACACATAGACAGACAGACAGACAGATACTGGGAAGTCGGTGGGCAGGGAAGAGAGAAGGAACAATTTAGGAGGGAGATCTGAAAACAGGACCATCACATGAAGAGCTTCAGGAACAGAAGGAGACCTCCGTGGCCTAAGTGTGCAGCCGAGGGCTGCTCCTGGGAGCACAAGTCCAGGGGATTTGGGAGGCAAGGGACCTTCAAGTACACTCGGCCAACTTCAAGGCTAAAGCCTGGACACAAGCAGCCTCGTTTCCTCAGAGACCAGTAGGTGAAGCCACGGCAAGCAGGAAGCAGCAGGGAAGTAAGAAAGTGGAGGAGGCTGTGGACGTGGGCTCACCCTGTTTGGCTTGCACACGAGGAAACACAACTGGGTAAGGACAGCTAGACTGCCCATACGGCAGGGTCCTGCCCGGCCTGGCTGGCTCCAGACCAATTCAGAGGCCACCCTGGAGAAGAGCACACACTTTACCTGTATTCTTACTTCTCACAACCACCTTGTATGGCAGAAACTAGTTGGAAAAACACACTTTCTTAGGATAATTTCAATTTAGGACTCAAATATAAAATGCACTGCAGATCAAATATCCCCTGCCCTTGTACCTGTTGCTCCCTAAAATGAACTAGTGCACGCAAGGCATCACGACAGTGCCTGGCACAGTGTCAGCTAATGCCACCGCTACCACGGGGGCTGTGTGTGTCAGAATCAGTGTAACAAGTTTCCAGGAACGAGTCTAACAGAGGGAGGAAAAGTGGCCTATTTTTTTCCATAAACTAAGCAAAATATTCACTACTAGATACTCCCAGAGAAACAAGTAAACAGTCTCACTAATTTTGTCACGCATCTCCTGGTGCATATACAGACAAACACAAAAATCTATTTCATCTTTCTGCCTTGTTACATAAAAATAGCACACTATCCTGGCCAGTGTGGCCCAGTTGGTTGGAGTATTGTCCCATAAACTGGAAGGTCGCAGATTTGATTCTCGGTCAGGGCACGTGCCTAGGTTGCAGGTTCGGTCCTCGGTTGGGACACATACAAGAGGCAAATGATGAATGTCTTCCTCCCCCTCCCTCTCTAAAATCAGTAAGTGTGTCCTTAGGTAAGGATTTTTTTAAAAAAGCAAACTTTATAGAACCTTGCTTCTTTTTCTTTTTAAGCAAAATATCTCAGTGATCGTTCCTTAACAAGACACAGAGAGCTTCCTCTTTCTCTGTATCAGGGCCCAGTGCTGTAGTCCACTGTAATACTGCTCTCTTGTTTATTCTACCAGTCCCTTACCAGGAGATATTTGGGTTATTTCCAATCTTTTGCTATTACACACAACACTGTGATGAATCACCAAGCACACAAACAGCGCAAATGGCCAGGAAGGGTACCTGCATGCGTACTTCTGGTGCACGCTGCTGGTTTCCTATGGGAAACAGGCCTTATCCTCATTTCACAGAGGGAGAAACCAAACCAAGGCTCAGAGAGATTCCAATCTAGAACTATGTGACTCCAGAATCTAAGCTCTTTGTGAACCAATTAGGGAACAAGTTACAAAATGGAGGTACACAAAGTAGAAGAGGGAAGCGACTCATAAAGGGGTAGAGATGAGTGACCAAGTCCTGCAGACAGACTTTCACGGAGCTACATCCTCACCTTGTGGCTCTTTAAGAAACTGCACATAAAAACACTCACGGGCAAATTGTTTTCACGACTGTGGGGATAAGCTAAGCCCATGAACTGGAAAAATCAGGGTGACGGCTGATCTCAGTCTGTAGCCCCTAGTTTCTGCTCCTTACTCCATTCCTTAACTGTTTCACTGGCTGGCACTGGGCCCTGAGGGTGGCAGCTAGTCCCTCGTTAATCCCCCCACTCCTCTTCCCACCGAAGGTTGTGGTCCTGAGATGGGGCTGGACGAAGACGATGTTGGGGCCAGAGATGGGTGCAACAAATGATCTCTGTCTTTGTTTTGATAAAATATTTTTTAATGTTTGTTTGTTGTTTTTTTTTTTTAGATTTCATTATTCAAAACAGAAGGTATCCATTTATCCCTGGAGGGGTGGTGAGCTAGAATTATAAGCTATTTAGGAGACACCTCTGGGTAACTTTCAACAGTTTTTCCAAAGGCCCTTCAGCAACAAGGTAGGAAGGTATGAAATTCAATGACTTTGATGAAAATGGTATTTCTGAAAAAAAAAAAAAAAACCCAGACTATAGGTGGTTGTTTTCTCTGTCTGGATAAACAGTCCCTTCATAATCTCACTTATCTGCCTAACAAATCCTACTTTTTAGCCTGCGCTATACAAGATTTTTTTTTAAGATTTTATTTATTTATTTTTAGGGAGAAGGGGAAGGAGGGGGAGAGGGAGAGAAACATTGATTGGCTGCCTTTCACAAGCCCCCAACCAGGAACCTGGCCTGTAACCCAGGCATGTGCCCTGACTGGGAATCTAACCAGTGACCTCCTGACACCCACCCCACTGAGCCACACCAGTCAGGGCTGTGCTGTACAAGTGTATGCTACAATGCTGTGCTATACAAATGTACTATGAGAACTAAGACAGATATATGTGAAAAAAATAAAAAAGAAGTCCATGAGAGTTCACTGTAAATTACGTACAAGATGCTATAGAATATAAAGAAAAGGGAGAAGTCAACTGGGGTAGAGACAATCAGGGAAAACTCCTTAAAGTAGTAACTGCTGAAGACAGACCATTTTTTAACATCAATTGCGTCTGGCTGGTGTGGCTCAGTTGGTCAGAGAGTCATCCCATTCATCAAAAGGTTGGGGGTTTGATTCCCAGTTGGAGGACATACCTAGTTTGTGGGTTTAATCCCCAGCAGGGGCGTGTATGAGAAGCAACCCACTGATGTTTCTCTCTTACATCAATGTTTTTCTCTCATTCTCTCTCTCCCTTCCTTTCTCCAAAATCAATACACATTTTAAAAAAGATTTTATTTATTTTTTTTTAGAGATGGGAAAAGGAGGGAGAAAGCAGGAAAGAAACATCAATGCGTGGTTGCCTCTTGGTTGCCCCCCATTGGGGACCTGGCCTGCAACTTAGGCATGTGCCCTGAGAATCGAACCAGTGACCCTTGGGTTCACAGGCTGGTGCTCAATCCACTGAGCCACACCAGGGAAGGCAAAATCAATAAACATGTTAAAAAAATTTTTTAAACCATCAATCATGTTGAAGGTTGAAGAAAACTGTAGCCTAGAAAATGTGCAGGTTTTGGATTTCCAGGGCTCAACCCTGTCTTCACTTGCCAGGTAGACATCTTAATACAACATGAAGATCCAGCCCTCATCTCCAGATTCTAGATTTTATACATTATTCTTTCTGACCACCTGGGAATGAGGGTAGAGGTGTGGGATTCTGCCTGTACTCTTCCTATGAAAGACCGTTTATTCCTTTTCAAATCACCAAATGGTCTGTTCAGAATAATGAAAATGACTTGCTGGGCTGGACCAACACTGTCCCAGGTTAGTGGCTTTAAACAACCTACTACGCTGCATGGAGGTTCCCTGCTCTTAGTTCACACATCTTACAGTGCTCCTTGGGGCTAACAGCTCCTTGGTAGGCAGAGGCCTCAGCTGGCCTCCCACTAGGGAAGCACCAGTAAGTCTGACTGAACGAATGGAGGCCTCACAGCACAGACAATGAACGGTGAGTTAACCCTCCCACCTGAGAAAGGTCTGCACACACCGGATCTGCCCTCTCCTTGGCCAAACAAAGAGACAAGCCACATAAGCTTCAGGATATTCTAGGGACCACTACACTTAAAATTCTCCACTAGTTTCCAGGACTCGCAGAAGCCGAATGACCTACCAGATATAATTAGAAGTGATGCAGACTTGCTTGGCTTACTCCTGCCCTACAGAAAAAAATATGCTCACACATCATGTCTGTGGTAACAGTAACTCCCTAAGCCTGGACACCTGACCCTGCCTGGTATCTGCTGCACCACCCTCTGGCCGTCCTGTCACAGCTGCCAAGGATTCCTCCCACTTGCTCCTGTCCCAGATGGAGAGAGGAGGGCTCGGAATTGAGGGGGGAAGGGTGATGTTCCTCTCTCCACTAAACCATTCAAATACACAAATTATCAGCTAGAAAGCAATCCTCACGTCAAAACAGGACTTGCCCAGGATTCTTGAAATCATGAGCCCCCTTTGAAACAATCTGATTTATATCACCTTTGGCTGGGAAGGGCCCATCTCTGTACCCACGCACACCAACAGCCGCCTGTACAGCCAGAGCGAGGTGTGCGTGACACACAGTTCAGGGGCCAAAACCCTGACACTTGTTTTTGCAGAAGGCCACAGGTATAAGTGGTAAATGCCACGCACACACAGTGGCAGAATGTGACCAGACAACCAGACAAAGAGGCTCTCAGTGCCGCTCCTTCTCTAAGAACACGAAACTGCTCACAAGGAAAGGGGGAGGGAATGGGGTAGAACCCAGCACTGTAGGTTGCTGGAAGGCTTCTGGGGGAACTAGACTGATGGGAGAAAGGAACTTAAAGGCAGAAACCCATCTTTGTGTGGGAGGCAGCATGAAAGGGGGTAATGACATACATGGGGGAAGCCAACAAAAGGGGCAGCCACAAGAGGCCCAGGCCCGCCTCAGAGGTGGGTGGATGCCAGCTATGCTGTGGCTGGAGGTCCGGATCCTTCAGCACCACCATCCGTTTTGTTTTCCCTATGGCTGCTTCCTTACCTTTTGCTCAGAGTCAAAGGAAGGGTCCTCCAGGGTCCTAGGAGGAGCCACTGGGCCCCTCCAGACAGATGCAGTGGGAAGGCTGTTGCCAGGCTGCTCTTCCCTTCCTTCCCCCTCCCTTACTCTCACCAGTTGGCTGACTGACTGGGACCACCAGACAGCCTCAGGGCAGGGCCAACCTTCCAACTTGTCCTGATGGGTCTTTGGGTGGCCTTTAAAGAAATGCAACAGCCACATCTACAAGGGATTTAGGACTGAGCCCCTAGCCACCTCTCCCTTCAACCCTAGGCTCTAGAGGCCCCCTCAGCAGTCAAAGAACAAGGCTGATGAGGAATGAACATTTCAGTCAACTGCACCCTCTGTTCCCACCAAAGAGCACAGCAGAGAAACAGCTCCCGCGGAACAAAAACTGCCCCTGCTGTCCCCGGACCATTTCCACAGCTACCGCTCTGCTGTACTGACAGTGCGCTGGGAGCCCTGCAGGCTGCACATACGAAGAATAAGAAACTTACTGATTCTCTAAAGAGATGCCATGAAGAATGTCACTCAAGTACCAAAACCTCTTAGGAACTCACAGGACAAGAATTCTCTAGTCTCAGTAAGAGAAAGAGCCATTTCACTGAGTAGCCAGTGGTTTTTACTTTATAGTTATTGGTAAAACTGATAAAAAAATGTTTTTCCTCTTTGCTTTGGCTGCTAGGAAGCTCAGGGCCAGATGTGCAGTACCACCTAAGCAAAATCTGCAGGGCAAAAAGGCGCCCGTTTTTTGTACTGACCTTAGCCTGGACTTCTTTTCATTCACTCTACCTGCCTCACTTGCTTTCATTAGAAATCCTGTTACACAGAAAGGATCTTGGAAAGATTCCTCAAATTATTTTTTGGAACAAAACAAGGAAATGTTAAAAACAGAATAGTAGAGGGGGAAAAAGCTACTAAATCCAAGACTTTATCCCAATATTACAAGAAAACAAAACCTACTTACCAGTACTTCTGAAGAGCTGGCCGCACACCTTGGTCGGTCAGAGCACTGGTTCTGCCGCGCCGAGGTTAGGGGTTCAGTCCCCTGTGAGGGCACATTCAAAAATCAACCAATGAGTGCACAAATGGGTACAACAAGTCTATCTCTCAAGTCAATAAAAGAAAAAAAACTTAAAAAAACAAATGCAGATACATATGTTAGTCTCTTTCTACTCAAAGTCTGGTCCACAGACCAGCAGCTTCTACATCACTGTAGGGTTTGCAGGAAATATAGGTTCTCAGGCCCTACCCCATAGCCTTGGAATCAGAGCCCGCACTTTGGCAAGATCTCCAGATGACTAGTAAGCACAATGTTTTAGAACCACCGGATTCCTAAGCCCGTTTTAGCACTGCGAAGCAGAACTAGAATGGCTTTACGTGCATTCACTGAGTGCCTATCTTACTTACGCCCACCACACAGAAGGAAATTTGTCCTGTCCTTAACATCTTTCCAACAGGGCACTAGAAAAAGCTCCCATCTTGTGGCAGGTTTTTAATGGCTAATTACAGAATATCACGGCTGGATGGGAGTCCCCAGAAAGAACAGCACTCCCTAGAAAGAATTCAAGATTCTTTGTGGCTACAGTAAAAGCATAACCACAGACCAGAATTTTCCTGTTATAGTTATAAGTGAGGAGGGGTTTTGTTTTGGAAACTCTATATTTAAGAGGAACTGATGTGCGAAGGGGACCTATACACCTGGAAGGAAATGTATAACAGCCTGTTTCCTGCTACCAGATAGTGGTACAGGAAAACCTGGAAGTGAGGCGATATCCCCTAGGCCTAGGGGTTCTATCTGCCACCTCTAGGCCTGGCAAATAGGTCTAAAACCAACTGGCAGACTTCTTCCACTTTTCACAATGTTTATGAACAACTTTAAAGACAGGAACTGGTTTCTTCAGACTAGATTTGTTATAAGGAAAGAGGCCACTCCAGGCCCACCTCCACAAGTTTTGCCTCTTTCTGGCTGAGCCAACCATCCAAAATCTCTTTTTTATCAGCCACACCAGGCCCCATTTGATTTACTCCTCTGCTCATTTTAAGAGACCACATTTTGAGTGTACCCAATACTACTGTATTTGCCAAATGTTGTTTGGCACTTCATCAGTCTCTAGTGGGTAGTGAGACTAAAAGCGTGAAGAGCTTATTTTCTATGGAATAGAGGCATACCTTGGAGACATTGAGGGTTCAGTTCCAGGCGATGGCAATAAAATGAGGATGGCAATAAAGCAAGCTGTCATCTTTTTGCTTGAAGGGTCCTGCCTTCAATTTGTATAAAACACAACATCTGTAAAGCACAATAAAACGAGGTATGCCTACATGCACTCTTACTGAGGGGGGATGGGGTGGGCTCTGAAAAGGTTAAAGCCGGGGTGTCCAACCTTTTGGTGTCTCTGGCCCACAGTGGAAGAAGAAGAGTTGCCTTGGGCCACACATTAAATACACGAACACAAAAAAAAACTGATGAGCAAAAAAAAGGTTTTAAGTAAATTTACAATTTTGTGTTGGGCTGTATTCTTAGCCATCCTGGGCCCGTGGGCCACAGGATGGTAAAGGGATTTTTTAAAAATCAAGAAAACACAGAACCAAATGCAGACAGATTCTGAAGGGTCAAGTACTATGCAGATATTTAGTATTAGTGAATCTGTTCAAGTATCTGTTTATTTTTATCCTAACAACTGCTAACAGCTATGCTAAGCACTTTATGTCAATATTTTATTTAATCCTCAAAACCCATGGAGTAGTATGTACTATTATAACTCCTGTTTTACAGATGAGGAAACTGAAGCATAGGGAAGTTTAATTACTTGTCTAGAGTTAGTAACATGGAAGAACTAAAGTATGATTTGACTTGAAACCAGAGCTCAACAGACTCCCTACCCTGTAAGAATAACTGATCCAACAAGTTAAAAGAATTAAGTTAGCCCTGGCTGGTGTCCTTCAGTGGACTGAGCGCCAGCCTATGAACCAAAGGGTCAGTGGTTCAATTCCCAGTAGGGCACATGCCTGGGCTGCCAGCTGGGGGCCTGCTCTCACACAGGTGTTTCTCTCTCTCTCTCTCCCTTCACTCTCTCTAGAAGTAAATAAATCTTTAAAAAAATTAACGTTTTTGATTTGTGAACTTTTTGGCTATGCTGCTACTGTTTTGTTTTCTTTAGCCTTCCCTCAGTCACTAACTTCCCAGCATTGTGCTAGGGTCCAGGAAAACCACAATACATCAACAGAAGGTAGCTTAAAGAAAGAAGTGATTATTATTTTCGGGAAGGGGGAAGACCTTTAAAAAGCTTCTCCAAAGTGGTGAAACGGAGTTCTTTGCTCCTTTCTGCACTGTGTGGCCCAGGACTGGTTGATCCAACTGGTGATCTCCACTTCTTTTGACCAAGCCCTAGAACCTTCATTTCTCCACTAGACAGACACACTTTGTCATACATTTTAACAACATTCTTCATACCCTAAATCTTGGAACTGTTAGGATATTTATGAAAGCTAGCTGCCTCCCGGACGCCTCCCCCCATTCTCCAGTGAATTCCCTGTGAGGCCAACGTGCTCTGGCCGAATTCCGCTCCTTTTTATTATAAACAATACACCGAACTCAACCTAGTAATTATAAAGGGCCTGAAATAGGTTTTGGACATGTGCCTCCTGGGTTGCCTAGAATGTTCTGGTGAGGACAATTGGAAATGGTGACCCTTCTGGGCAGCATGAGAGGGATATCTTGCGTTTTCCCTTTGGCAGCCCTGAACAGCTGCATTCAAGGCGAAACGAAAGCATCATTCGGGTCCATCTTTCCAGTGGGAATGCCCCGGGGTGGTGAGAAAGGATCTCTGCGTTGGCTTGGGTCGGACTCCCTTACTCCAGGGGCATGTGGGTCCCGATTAGAGCAGGGTAGACCGGCGAGGGCCTAAAAGTGAGTTCCCCCGAGACAGAAACCCAATAGAGGCGCGGCAGCGAGGATGCGTGGCCACGCGCTCCCCCTCCGCCACACCTCGCTTCGCCGCAATCCCGCCCTCTCGCCCCCGCGTCCCATTGCCCGGCCTCGTTCCTCACCCGCCGATCCCTCTGCAAAATGGAGGCGAAGGCACGGGGGCGCCCCCACCCGCAGGTAGGGGACGTAAGGCTCGGCGGCCCTTCCGCCCAGCCCGGCCTCACAGACCCAGAAAGATTGCAGATCACAGGGGGCAGAGCTGCGCGGGCGGGGAATGACTGGGCCACCACCTCCAGAGCCGCAAAACTCCCGACCCCCACACGTCGGCCACCACCTACCGCGCCTCCAACGTTTCGGACGCCCAAACCGGGCCTGCGGCCCCAATAGCCGGAAACACCGGCCGCAAAGCGAGGGTCCAGGAGCAAACCGCGGCCCTCCAGCAGGACCCCAAAAGCCCGGGGCGGGTCCGAGCGCCGGCCACGCCCTTCGTACCGGTCCCGCCTCCGCGCGGAGGGCGACTTTTGAGACGCGCCGCCAATCCCAGCCCTCAGTTTAGAGGATTGACCAATGCAAGACCCGCTCCTGCAAGAAAAGCCCACCTCCTGGTGCGGTCTTGGCGTATGGGAGAAGGACCTTTTTCGGGATGTCGGCCTCTGCCTCTTGCCTTCTGCGCTTGCTACTCACGATGTATTATCTCACGTGCCGCGGGGTCGTGCGAGGGCGCGTTCTCTGGCACAGCGGCGGAGGGGTAGCTATCTTGGGACCTCTTTCCCTGCGTGCAGGCTGTGCACTGAGTCGTGCATTCATTCATTCGTTCTGCGACACTGGCAGGGAGTCGGTTCTGCTGTCTTAGTGCGTTTGTTTACATTCTCATCAAACAACCCGGAGTGTGATGGAGATCTGAACAGGTGCCATGAGGCCTGCGCTGTGGACGACGGCGAGGTCTCCAGGCTGGGGGTTGGGGTCAGCTTCAGGGAGATGGGACTTAGGCGGGCTCGGAAAGGATAGGAGGTGTATGGGTAAATGAGCCGGGAGATACGTAGTCACTTTCTGAGCTTCTGGGTCTGATGGAAAAATTGGTGATACGGAGGTATGGCGCCCAAGGGGAAGTGGGAACCAGCCTGTGGGAGGCCATGATGCACATCCCCGTCTACCACATCCTCTTCCTCTCTGCTCCCTCCAGCAGTGTTTAGGAGCCTAATGATGCAACTCTAGCTCTTACTGCTTGGCGGAATCCTGGGGCACAGGAAAACTACCATCTGGCTGAGGTGGGGAAAGGGTCATGCTCTCAATATTAAATAAAAATGCTCTCACCCCCTCCCCCAGCAAAAGAGGACAACTCAAAGTTTCATCAGTTATTTTATCTGGTCCCAAGTCCAAATCTGTAAGCGATGATGCACTGTTCCTCTAAGTTTCACCATCATTCTATCTCAAGAGTTATAAGGTGTCTAAATTTTAAAGTTAGCCCTCACTGATAAACTTTAAAGTAATAAAAGGAAAAGAAATTAAAAGAGCAATCACTAAAAACTACATATGATACAGCAAGAAAGGAAATACCAGTAGAAGCCACAATCCTCATTTTTGCAACTGGTAATGAATCTGCATTGGCATTTATGATTTTCCTTCTCCACTACCCATTCCAGGTTCCACTTACGTTTAAGCTGGCCAGGATTCTTTACCTGGTGGAATTAACCAGAATCTTCATTCTTGAAGCATCTGTCTTGGGCCTGCCAGTATGTAGCTTAGTACCTTTTCATGAATTTGTATATGTGTCACAGGAGTGGGGAGGTGCTCTAGGAGACCTCCTGGGTTCTAGTCATACTCCACTATTCCCTTAATAGGCAGGACCAGTCACCAGCCAACACTATAACCTGCAGTGGCATTAGGAGACCACATCCATCTCAGTTGTCAGTGGGTAGGAACCACTATTACAGGCTCTGGAGAAAGTACTTTCCTAAAGTGTCTAACCAGCTGATGTGAGGAAAAGGGAAGCATGCATTTTGAGCAAGAGTCATCAGGTGTACTTTGAAAGGTCCCACACCCACTTTCACCAGCTGGTTCACTGACATCTGCATTCTGCTGTGCAAGAAATTGGTCCTTGTGTACACCAAGCGTACACCAAGACAATACTACAAACTCTCAGAGTACTGTCTCCCAGATGGCATTTGAACTAGTTTTGAAAAAATTACATTTTTAAATTGTTAAAGTGATACATCCACATATCCTTTTATAAAAAATCATGTCGTACTAAAAGACTCACAACTCAAAGAATTCTGTCCATTCAGCCCTCTTAGTGTCCTTTATCAGAAGGTTCTTTCAATTTTGTAGCTTTCTTCTGTTATTTTATATTTTTAAATAATCTTATTTATTGGTTTATGAATCAGAGACCTGATCTGTTGACTTGTGTTATGTTAACTGAGGATTTAGCCCTATTATAGCCCCATTCCCATTTTCTCTCATCTACCTTATGTTTGCTATATCACAGTTTTCATAATTTAAGTAAAAGTCATTATGACTTTGTGAATATTGTTTACTGCTGAGCTAAGTTCTATAATATGGTTATGTTTCCTTTCTCATAACTTTTTGTTTTTCTGAAGCTAATGATGTTTTCATAGATTTCATTGTATTTATGCTTATTTTTCCAATAAATGTGTCATATTTCTCCCAATAGTTTGTTTTAAAATGCTCACACTATTATGTTCTACTATTTTCCTTTCCCCCCTAAGAGATTTCCTCCCTCCCTCCCTCCCTCCCTTCCTTCCAACATCTTACTCCAACCTTGACCTGCCCTTTTAGGCATCCTACTAAAGTCATCTACCCTCAGTAGAAACACTTGTTATTTCCGGTTCAGGAAGATTCAGCACTTTTTGAAGTAAACAGAAAACAGCAACTGACATCCATCTAAAGCAACTATAATAACAAAATGATGAAACCATTTTTTGCTAATGAAATACAACCAAAAAGCAGAGAAAAACTGTAACACAGCACTCTTAACACGAGTGAAATATCCCTTAGCAAGCAATGGCAGATGTAAAGAATCTAAAAAAATCAGATATTTTTTCTTTTTTTAAAGATTTTATTTATTTTAAATATTTTATTTATTTATTTTTAGAGAGGGGACAGGAAGGAGAAAGAGTGGGAGAGAAACATCAATGTGTGGTTGCCTTTCATGGGTCCCCCACTGGGAACCTGGCCTGCAACCCAGGCATGTGCCCTGACTGGGAATCGAACTGGCAACCCTTTGCCTCATAGGCCCGCGCTCAATCCACTGAGCTACACCAGACTGGGCTAAAAAACCAGATATTTAAAAGCTCAAAATAGAAATGGACACAAAACCAAAAGCTGTAAAATGAGGATCCACTGAATTCAGGAAGGAAATAGAAGAAAAAAATAATCTCAAGATATGAAAACTAAATTACATGGTATCCAAGGGAAACTGGGTTAGGCTAAGAATTCGGTAAGAGACATTGGAAAAAAATTTAAACAATCAAGAAACAAATAAATTAGGAAAAGAAATAAAAATATCAGAAAGTGAGAGATACAGAAGATAGACAAAGAACAGCCAATGTATCGTCAGAGTTACCACAGGAGAAAACAGTAAAATGAAGCTATAATACAAGAAAATAAGACATGAAATTTTGAAAGTCCCCCCCAAAAAAGTGGAGAAAAAATCTGGAGAAAAAAAAATTGACTCAGTATCATTAGCCTAATGGAAATGCAAATCAAAACAACAATGAGATATTAGTTTACCTCTATTAAGTTACTTTTAATTTAAAAAGTTAATAACAAGTGTTGGGGGCAATGTGGAGAAATTGGAATCCTCATACTTTGCTGTAGGAATGTATGGTGCAGTCACTTTGAAAAACAGCCTAGCTGCCTATATAAAAGGTTAAATATAGAGTTGCCATATGGCCCAGCAATTACAAGTACTTGTAACGTAAATGTTCGTAGCAGCATTATTCATAATAGCAAAAGAGAACTCACATTTTATCAATGAATAAATAAAGTGTGGTATAGTCATAAAATAGAATGTTATCTGGCAATAAAAATAAAAATGAACTAAAGCATACTTCATAACATGGATGAGCCTTGAAAACATACTGCTAAGTGTAAGAAGTCATTTGCAAAAGACCCTGTTACGTGAGGCCATTAATATGACATGTCCACAAAAGGCAAGTCTTCAGAGAGAGAGTAGAATAACTGTTGCTTAAGGCTGAGGCATCTGGGGTGAATGGGAAGTGACCACTAAGGAATTGGCAACAGATTTCTTTTTGGGGTGATAAAATGTTCTGAAGTTGCACAACTCTGTGAATAAACTAAAAACCAGGAATTGTATACTGTAAACAGGCGAACTGCACAGTAGGTGAACTCTTTCTTAATGAAACTTTTTTTTTTCATGGATACAGGAGTCAGCTTGAAAGTTTCTCACTAGCCAAATTTGGGACAATTTGCATGTCAAATTATTAGTGTTAATTGATTATAATGTAATAATTTTTAAAACAGGGCATCATCAGCATTGTCACATGAACAAAACAGAAGAAAAGGGGGGAACAAGGCAAAGTTGATCTCTACAGAGTGGTAAATGTAGAAGGAATGACAGATGAGACCATCACCACTCGCAGCCCCAAGCGTAACAACGAGCCGAGTCATGGATTATTACCGGACGCTAACAGTGCTGAGCAGAGGGTCACTGGGGAGCGGGATTTCACACCGACGCTGAGGATTGCCCCACAGATCAATACTTACTGACCGTAAGAGGAGGGTTAGGCATTTATAAAGAAGAAATTGAGCAGTTACTGCAATAACCAAGTGATCAAACATCACTGGTAATGGGGTTAGTGCCCCCAAAGTAGTATTCTTTCCAAAAATATTTAACCTAACTTCCTGTTTATGGGAAATACAGTGGATATGGAGACGAGGTAAACATAACCATAAGGAAATAGTCATCTCCAGAATATGGGGCATTCTACAAAACAGTTGGCCTGGACTCTCCAAAAAAGTCCGTGGTATGAAAAAAAAAACAGAAAAAGATAGTATTGGGAAGAATTGTTCTATATTAAAAGAGACTAAATAGATAAAACAACCAAAAATAATATGGGATACTGGAGCAGAAAATGAAAAAGAGCTACAAAAGATATTTTTGGAATAATTGGGGAAGGTTGAGTTTGGGCTGATACTAGATAATATTACAGCACTATTGTTAAATAGTGCAATAATAACTGGTTGTGTAGGAAAATGTCAATATTCTTAGGAGATGAATGCTGAGGTAGTTAGAGTTGAATGTTTTGATGTCTGTAACTTGTTTTTGGTTGTTTGACCAAAAAAAGTATGTATAAAAGAGATAGATACTGTTTGTGTGTGTGTGTGTGTGTGTGTGTGTGTGTGTATCCATATCTATGTAAAGGGGAGTAGAGTAAATAAAATAAGGTAAAATGTTATTGGCCAATGGATCTGTGGTTAGTACCGTCTAAGATGGTCCTCACTGAGTCCTGCCCTTCCTTCCTGGAATGCACACCCTGTGTGATCCCTTTCCTTGAGCGTGAGCTAGATTTAGTGACTGAATTCTAGCAAATAGGACCTAGCAGAGATGATGAAATGTCACTTCTGTGATTAAATTACTGAAAGACTGTGACTTTCCTCTCTGGCGTTCTCCCTCATGGGCTCAGATGGAAGGTGGTTGCAGTTTTGTGGACTGGCCCATGGAGAAGATGCCCACGTAATTGGGAGCTGAGGGAGGCCTCAGTCCAACAGCCTGTAAGGGGCTGAGTCCTGCAAACAACCACGGGAGTGAGCTGGGAAGGAGGGCTTTCCCAAGACCAGACGTCATGTGAGAGTGCAACCCCTTTGATACCTTGACTGTGGCCTGGTGAGAGACCCTGAGCTAGAGGCACTCACTGACCTGTGCGTGACTTCCTGAACCACAGAAACTGTGACACAGTAAATATTTGTTCCTTTAAGCTGCTGTGGTGTGCAGTAATCTGTTTCACAGCAACAGATGACTAGTTCACTATGGAAAGGCTGGACCCCTGTACTCTTTCCCTGTTTCTGTAGACTTGCTGTTTTTCTCTCCATAGGAACAGTTGGGTCTGCACACTACTGTTGGCACCATGGCTACTGCATACTAAATACTGCCACTGCCGATATTTGACGCTTCAGTAAATTATTTCTCCACTGATCCTGAGTGTCTGATTCAGTAGGATCATCATATGCCCATGTTCCAGCTTCCAGGGTGCAGGACAGGAAGTACCTGACTGAGCTTCTGTAGTGGAAACTTTGGCCCTGGCTTGTGCCAGGGCTCATTCAGTGGGGAATCCCTCTTGATTAGGGAGGTTATTTAACAGGTACTGGGGAGGTACCCCCCCAACAAAAAATAAAAACAGAGAGAGAGAGAAGAGAAAGGAAGAGGAGGAGGAAGAGAAGGGAAAGATAAGGAAGAGAATGGGAGGGAAAAAAGAACATGTAGAAAGAGAAGAAGGAGAGAGAAAAGAGAGAACAGCTCCTATAGTACTTTCTGCTCGACCCCCCACCTGCCAGGAAAGCTCACCTGCTGTAGGAGAGAATAACAGCCACCGAGAGTTTCTGGTGACCAAATTCTTCGGTGCTCATTATGGTAGTTCGATTACTACTGATCTCCAGTTCTACTTTCACCCCTGCCAGGATCAACCTCCTCTCTATGTGTCTCTATAGCCCCCAGAGAGATGGTCGATATTTAAAAGAGGGTATTTTTGCTGGCCAGTGCTTTCTCTTCAAGCTACTTCAGAAGGTCCAGATTGGCCATGTGCTTGGATGCTTTTAGATGAACTCTAGTCCATTTATTTGCCTCTGAGGTGGTAGCAGACAGAACAACTTGTGCCAAGAAAGAGAGAGAGAAGAAAGAGAAAAAAAGAAAAAGGGAAGGAAAAGAAAAGAAAAGAAAAAAGAAAAGAAAAGAAAAGAAAAGAAATAAAAGAAAAAGCACCTAACCTGAGCATTTCCACAGGTATTCTAGGCTTCAGGAGGGGACAGTGTGGAAGAGTGATTTTCAACCATTTTCATCTTACAGCACACATAAACTAATTACTAAACTTCTGTGGCACACCAAAAAAATATATTTTTTGCCTGTCTCACAAAAAATAAGTATAATTTTGATTCATTCACACTAGATGGCTACTGTTGTCTTAGCTGATGTCGTTTTTAAATTTGACAAGGAAAAGAGGTCAGGGCCCCTGACTAAATAGTCAGGTGTTGTATGTTTGAAAAATTCTTGTGACACGCTGGTTGAAAATTGCTGGTGTAGAGGGAGAAATGAGACATGCACAGAGGAAGCTGGCTGGGGTAAAGACAACGAAGTTGATTTGGGACACAGAATGACAGCAAGATGTCCAGGCAGTGCTGATTTGTGGTCACCTGGAGACCTGGAGCTCACATTCAGAAGTCAGGGCTGGAGATGAAGATAAGATAGCTGGTCACAGAGACCAGATATCTAGAGCTATTGTATTGAGTAGAAAGAGCTTGTCCGCCTGGTGCTAGCAAAGAGAAACACTCAAAACGGAGAATTGCAGTGGAGAAACATTGGCTATTTTATCGATGAAAGGTGCCATCCAGGAGAAAGGGGAAGCGATTGCTCAGAAGCCCGAGCTCCCCAATGGTGTGTATGTTACAGATCATACAGGGCAAAAATCACAAGACGCCCTGGGTTAACAGTCTGGGGTCATGCTGGGAGCTGATTGGTCAGAGGTAAGGTAAGGGTAATAAGTCAGGTCTTGAGGATAGCTCTGAGGTCTGTTCCTCTGTCCCTCTATCTGGTGTCATGGTAAAGCATCCCCGAGGGTCATTTCACCTTAGGGCTCAGGTGAAGAAGAGCCTAAAACTTAACTTAGGTGAAGATGTTATTGTTTGTCTGTCGGAGGTCAAGGACATGTGACCATTAGTCATGTCCAGGCAAGGACATGTGACATTAGTCATGTCCGTGGTTGCTGACTCTCTGGGGGCTGGGTTTCTAAGGGGTATATGTACAGGGTGGGCCACAATAGGTTTACTGTCATGAGAGTGTGAAACAGGGTTTATTCCTGTATTATTACTTACTAATTACTGGATTATGATACTTTTTCATATGAACAAATGTAAACCTCCTTTTGCCCACCTTGTATCCAGAGAGGTATGATTTGTAGAACTAGGATTGGAAGCTAAATTTAGTCTAAGTCATAAGGACGCTCAGTTTCTCTACAGAAAAGAAGGAGATTTCTATAAACATGGAAGGGATTGTAAGGCTGGGAAAAACCAAGGGCAGTTGCTATACTAATATCCATTCTTTCAGCCATTTTTACCAGAACCTCAGAAATTTGCATCTAGCATAAACAGGTGGAGTGAATAGGTTTTGCAGATTGTATGATGTCCAGACCCTGTCAGCATCTGTGTGCCACCCACAGATTTCATGTCTAACATTCAGTTTTTATGACATTGCTTGATCATTGAGCTTCTCAGTTTGGATAATCTTTTGTCATATTAATGTGGGATTTATCCCCATATTTCCTCCTTCCTCCTCCTCAGGCAGGTAGCAGGCTCTTGTTTACTTTCGTGGGAGGAGGTGTGTGGCAAGCTAAAAAAGAAAGATCCCTGCAAAACACTTTTCCTTCCTGGCTTTGTTTTCAAAAGTCTACCTCCCTGAGGCGATTTAGTGTGGAGGAGAAGGGAGGTGGCCCTAGGCAGTGGTGGTTTTCCCCAGGCTGAAAGATGTCCTCAGGCTGGGGGAGGGCTCCAGGCTCCTTCAACCCCTGGAACCTGTGCTCTGCCAGCTGCCAACTTCACTCCCACCCTTGGCAACAGCCAGACTTCAAAAAGGAATGGTGAGGGGTTCCCAGCCTCAACAAAGAGACATATCTCCCAAGGGTGGCATGTAAGCTAGTGGGCTATTGGAACTGAGGGAAGCATAAATTGAGACACTGGAGGCCTTGGCAGTGACCAGGGATGACCCAAAACTGCAGGATCTTCCAAGGACCTCCTGTGGATAGCCTGAAGCAGAATTTCTTGTTGATTTGGAGCTGAAATTAACTTGACTTAAAATATTTATTTTTAGAGAGAGGGGAAGGGAGGGAGAGAAACACTGATGTGTGGAAACATCAATCAATTGGTTGCCTCTCACGAGCCTCCAACAGGGAACCTGGCCTGCAACCCAGGCATGTGCCCTGACAGGGAATTGAACTGCTGACCTTTTGGTTTGCAGGCTGGCACTCAATCCACTGAGCCACATCAGCTGGGGCAAAATTAACTTGGTTTAAATAACTTATTCCACAATGGAGTTTTTTTTTTAAAGTTGTAGAAGATGAATATGTGACATCAATATCACTGTCCTGACCATCTTTGTGTACTTAGTTTTTTCTATACTCTATACACAATTTTTTGAAGGTAGATTCACTAAAGTAAAAATAAAGTAAAATCACTGATCAAAAGGATATAGACATTATTAAGGCTCTTGATATATATGGCCTAAATCTCCTCCTCTGGGTGGGTTGTACCTTTTCAGATTTGGATTTTAAAACTAGGACTGCTCTTCAGTGGGATCAGTTGTGGGGCAGATTAGAGACCTGTTAGGAGGCTATTGCTGTAGTTCATGGAAGATATGAGGAAAGGCCAGAAAGAGCCAGTCATCTGCCCAGGGCCAAGCAAGGGAGAGAGAAAGGTGAAAATTCCAGTGTCAATTGGGAGGTGGTATCAATAAACCATCTCCCCATGTGGGTGAAGAAGAGAGAGCAATCAATCAAGAACAGCCTACTGATTTCCAGCTTCAAAACCTGAGTAGATGAGAATTCTATCAACCAAGAGACAGTGTGGTCTGGTGGCATTCTTACCGCAGGCAGTTAGCTAGTTATTTTAAAAGAAAGGAGGGAAAGGGAATCATATATTAATAAGCATAATCAACCTGGGAACATAAGCCTGCTTGCTTCCCCCGAGAGCTGTAGCATTCACAGACCCACTCACACACTCCAGGGCACTGCCACAGAAGGACATAAACCCTGGAGTGGACAGGAACTCTCCCCAGGAGCACTGCCAGCCCTCTGGTTCCAGATCGTTGAGGGGAGCACGAGGAGGTTAACGCATCTGCAAGAGAAGTGCTGCCAGAGGAAGTTCTTGACCCAAGAGGCTGTGGGGGGAATGGGGGGTGGGGGAATGGGGGCCCCACCCACAGAGCCCTCTCCCCATTCGCCATGGGTGAGAATAAATCTACCAAGGTTTGATCTGCTTCGAGAGGGAAGGTAGCCAATCTCTCAAAGGAGAAGGACCTTGAGCCTGTTCCTCAATAGACTTTTATTGGGTTTAATTTGCATAGGAATACAGAGCATATACATTAAGCTCATCAATCATTCTCAGGCAGTAATGAACAAACAATAGATAACATTCAAAGAACTATGAGGGCTTATTCTAGTCAGGGTCAGATAGCTAAAGGGCCATAAAACTCTGGGGAAACAAACTCATTTTATGCTTGGATGCTTATCATTTAAATTGAGGGCATTCTTAGCAAAGCAGGTTTCAGAGGATTTTCTGTATTCTTTCTTAGGCCTGATTGCCCCAGAAATCCTCCCTTTCCAGCACAGGGCCATACTCGCCTACGGTATTGTTTCGGGCTTAAGTCAGGTGAGGGAAGTAAGGCAGCCAAGAGATTAGGAGACTTCTCACAGACAGAATGAGGACTCATGCTATGTCAAAGCTGAGGGGTGAGGGTCCATCACCCCCTTTTTCTATAGTCTTCTAAGTCCTTCCCTGATGGCCCCATTGTGACCCTGCCTGTCTTAGGTTGTCCCTCCCTTGAGGAATCTTACCTGTTACTGGCTAACCAGTCATCTGCTTGGAGCCAAGCAAGGTGAAGTAAAGGGGGCAGAGGTAGTACCCCTGCTGGGAAGATGAAATTTGTCTCCTTAGTGGCTTATGGTCCCAAGGCCTTTTTACTCAGCCTTAGCCATGGAGGGTTACAGCTTCTGAAACCAGGCAGGGTGGTTCCCAACAAGAGGCTTGTCAGTCTAACTCAGGGAAAGGATCAATTGGCCAGGAGTGGACCCATCTTTCAAGCTCGGGAAGATGATTGGTTACTTTGAGAAATCGCCTGGCCCTTCCTAAGCCCAAAATAATACCAACCAAGGAAACGAAGGAGCACTCTCTCGGTGACCCGGGCTTGCCCTGTACACTCACACATTCTCTGTCTATACCCATGTTGTTAGGGTGGTTGGTGACTCGGGCTGTGAAAGAATTCCCAAAGAGAAGGAAGTGCAGACAGTAAAAGCTTTTATTTTTACTTTCCCAAGGGAGGAAAAGGACTAGGTGTGGAGAAATGCACCAGCCCCAGCCCTGAGGGGTGGGGCTGTGAGTTCTTATCGGGTAATGGGGTGGTGGTAGAGCAAGATGTTTCAGTTGGGCTGCAACTTGTTTATCTTTGGATGCAGGGCCTGGTCTGTAGTTGTGGTTTGGTGTGTCCTGTTTCGTAAGTCCCAGAGCCTCTGTGCCTTCAAGGAGCTTCCAGTAGTTTGATAGTCCTGAGGATAAAGCTCATAAAATAATTAGGGTCGGTCATACTTTATGGGGTCCAGCCAGTTCTGGAAAAGAGGGTCTGAGAAAGTGGCTTTTGTCCTATTACATGTGGCCCTGGCAGCTGCGCAGCTCATGGTCAGCAGGACTCTGAACACAGGCCGCAGGCAGGAGCCTGAATCCTGCACCACAGCAGTGTGGCCAGGAGCACAGGCTGAGCTCGCTGAATGGTGAGAAAGGCTAGACGGGACTGGGCTTTGGTATGAAACAGAAGCTCTGAATACTGGCCTTTGTTTTGGCCTTGCGGAAGACAAGACTGGACTCTTCACAGCAGGATAAAGCCGACCCCAGGACAGCCCTTTGTGTTCAAATTCAATAAACCCACCACAAGACCACACCTCCCATGTGGTTCCTGGAATGCCTTCCTTGGGGCCCCGTGGAAGAGCCCAACTTCCTCTAGCAGCAGCGTGAGCCTGTGTCGTGGACCTAGTTGACCTACTTTAAATCCCAGCTTCCCCAATGATTAGCTGTGTGGCCTTGGGCAAGTCATTGAAACTCTCTGAGCTCACTTGCCTAGATTTCCTCATTTGTGAAATGACCATAGTAATTTGTCAGTCTTCTAGGTTACTGTGAGGATTAAATGTGAAAATGTTTTTAAAATACCTGGCTTATGGCTTTTAAGTAACTAAAGAAAACCAATAATATTCACAGAATAAGAGGAGAGACTTAAAGGATAAAGGATGTACATGATTTCAGATCAGCGGTGTTTAAGATGTCAGTATGAGATTCCATGCAGTAGACTTCATCTGTGTGTACTTCTCTTTTTTAAGAGACCTAGAGGCAGGGATTCCCAAACTCTGGGCTGCAGACTGGTACCAGTCTGGGCCTGTTAGGAACGAGGCTGCTCAGCAGAAGGTGAGCTTAAATGTCGTCCGCCTGAATCATCCTGAAACCAGCCCCCACCCCCAGTCCGTGGAAAAATTGTCTTCCATGAAACTGGTCCCTGGTGCCAAAAAAGGTTGGGGACCGCTGCCTAGAGGTACGAGAAGGACTAGGAAGGAGAGGTGCTGTCTTTGGGAGTAAACCGGGGCAATGCTGCAATTCTCAAGTGTGACCACAAAATGGAGTCCATTGTGTTGCAAAGAGCTTCTTAGACTTGACTGAGTCAGGGTGGGAGTGCAGTGTTTACCTGCAGAACATCAGGGGCAGCTCTTCTGGGCTGGACTCTGCCTTCCAGCAGCTCCCTGACTTGTACGGCTGGCTGGCCGGGGCTGTAGCGTGTGGTAGGGCATCCGGTTCTCTTTCCCACCATGGGGTTTTAGGCTTTGCCCTGGTCAGGGAAGCTTTCCTTCCCAGACGGCCACTGGTGTGTCTGACCAGGTGCAGAGCCCACTGCACACTGGGTCTCCTGAGAACTAGAAGTCCTTTTCTGTTTCTGAAAGTGGACTTTAAAAAAAGGGAACACTTAACAGAATCCAAGCGATTTCTTGGGCATGTATTACAAAACCTCTTCCCCAACCCCCACTTTAAAACAATGAGGATATGGAAACAGTTGAACAGGGAATGTCCAACCGAAGGCGTGGGTCTTTCCTGCAGAGATTGCTGGGGCACAGTAAACCTCTGTTACCTACAGAGCATGAAGATAATGGGAATCGCACTGTTAGAAATTGAACATACGTGTCCCCCTCCCTAAATCCGTATGTTGGGACCCTAACCCCCCAATGTGGCTATATCTGAACTGAGAAAGTAGTAAATGTCTCATGAGGTTGCAGTCTAAAAAACAGGTGAAAATAAACATACAAGTAACTAGAATGCAAAACATTGTAAGGCCTGAGACAGACACCATTTGGGGTGTCATCCCAGGCCCCCAGCCAGTCCTTCCCCTTTCTCTAGAACCTGCCTCACCTGCCCCGGGGGAGGGGCGAGCAGCAGCTGCTGGCAGAAAGAGACTCTACTGTGAGAAAAACAAACAAACAAACAAAGAACAACACAACAAAGTGGAGAAGGAGATGGAGCACGTCAATGGACATGCCTCTGCTTTTGTGTGCAAAGAATCTATAATCCCCAAATGACTTTTGGGATGTTAACACCTACTTCAATTTCTCGCTGATTCCCAGTTACCATTTATATCATTTTTATAGTTAGTCTACACTGGATGTTTTTTCACACGCTAGAATCGCTTTTAAAAATGGGTTTTGAGTTACTTTGTGCCTATTTTGATTTTCTCCCTGCTGTGCATCCCGGAAACTCCTGCGTGAATCCTTGTTTACAAACTGGACAGGGCTTCTGAGCACCCTGGGACCCTGCTGTCTGCTAATAAACTGGTATAAACAGGTTCTCTATCTCCACGTCTAACTAGAAATAAAGAAATAGGTGGGTGATGTAGATACAAAATGCATCCATTTCCTCTATCTCAAAAGATTACTCACTGCTTTTCAGCAGGGTGACTTTGGAGGAATGACTAACCTTCGTTTCCCTTTGTAAAATGGCAGTTACAATAGTGCCAATCTCACAGGGCCGTTCTGAGGGCGACACGGGATTAGCTGTGTGAAGCACTCAGCACAGCTCTGACACCTCAGCAAACCAGCACTCACTCATAGTTCACAGCTGTCCAGGTAGCAGGAACGAAGGGCATCTCTGAATGCTTCCGTAGAGTAATCTCTAGTACCCACAGTGCAGTGAGAAAAGCAAGGTAGGGCAAGGAGTCTAGAGTATGCAACCACATTAAATATAAACATTTATTTATTTATTTAAATTAATTTATTGAATTGTTGTTCAAGTACAGTTTTCTGTCTTTTACTCCCATCCCAGCCCTCCCCCCAGCCCTCCCCTCCTTCCCAGTTCCACCCCATTAGTTTTTGTCCACGTGTCCTTTATATTCTGTCAAATACAAATATTTATGATGAGGACCGGGATAGAAGCCACGCTTCTTTGAACATGCCTTCGTTTGTAGATTTGACCATGGAAATAGTTTGTATAATTATAAAATAACATTCAGAAGTGTTGAAGCCATTTCTAAAAATAAACACAACAAACAAACCAGCTTTGGGGATAACTACCCAGAGAAGGAACTCGAGTAAGTGACTGTAAAACACAGTCATTTCAGTATACATCCCTGGCGGATATGCCCTGAGAACAAAAGGAACTGCGGAAACACAAGTATTACACTGTGTAAAATAACCATAGTTTTGCTAGCAGAAGCCATATTCTGAGATTGTTGTGTGTTTGCTGTGGTATGTGAAATTGTAATTCTGTCATTCCCAGAGTAAATGAGAGCCATATTCTCAGTGTGGGAGAAAGGAGACATGGAAATGAGAGCGGTCCAGTAAAATCTCCCTAGAATTGATTTGGAATTGATGAGGGCTCTCAGCGTGAATTCAGGATGTATTTCCTGGCTCTGTCTGTGGAAGGGACCTGGAAATAATGACCAACCCTGTAGCAGTGAGCACTCCTAGCTTCCAGCCTGTGGTCTCACGTACTAAAATGTACCCACAGGACACTAACTTACGGAGGTGACTGAGTGATGACAGGAAGAGGTCATGCCACAGAAAGAAGACTTATTACCGACACTTCTTAAGAGAAGGAGAATGCCACGCCATGCAGGGCCATGTGGGGAAGCACCGGGTTTTGTCATCAGGCAGAAGTGAGGAGACAGCACGCAGCAGGGACTTTACTGTGTTTTCTGTGGGAGACGCAAGGCTGGGTAGGGTGAACAGTTTAGGATTGGATAGTCTGAATAATGTCGGTGGGCTCTAGGCTATTCGGGTGGGCTCTAGTTGTCTGGTACCTGGCCCTGGGTTGATTTAGGGCAGGGGGAATATTGGCTTGGTGTGTGAGAGTTAGGGGAAGGATATAGTTGGGAGTATGAACTCAGGATTGGGTGGTTGCATATGAAAGATATGTTTGCAGGTGAGTTGTTTATTATTTTGGGAATTACCTAGCTCTGGGAGGGGCAGTCTCATCCCAGTAAGCAAGGCTCCCCGAGATGTCAAAATATCATAAAATTACAACATGATAAATACATCTCAAAGTACCATTTCCCACCAAGTCCTTAGAGAAGTGTTTGGCTCCAGGAAGTACATGAGATGAGCCTAGAGATCGTGTCATGTTAGAGAATAAGGAAGCTTTCAGAGGTGACTTGGGTCACACCACGAGGCCCCAGGAGCCAGTTTGAGGACCCTTGCACTGGCCAAAAATGGAATAATTTCAGCATCAATAAGAAGAAAAACTGCAGTGGATTAAAGCATATCAATTGTATTTAAAGTCAACTCAGTATTTCAAACACTGATAAACAAAGAAAGAGTCAAGCATTTATCCTGGTTTTCTGTAAAAACTCTACCACTGAGTAACCACACAGTAAACGAAGGGTCTCTTCTTTGTTTAAATGCTGTATAAGGAATGATGGGCTCAGACCGTCACCATCTGATGAGCCCTAAGGTAATACAAGATCTACGTATGGAATACCAGCACCTGCTGTCACAAGAAAAAGAGAATCAACCAGACACAAAGAGCCCCCTGCTGGAAGACTGCGCCACTGCCCAGGAAGTACTTGTGCATGGACGTCGAACCCGATTCTGAACGAGCCTCTGGTTCCAACAACCAAATTATAATAAACTCAAAGGGAAAGAGAGAGAACACATTAAACAATACTGCCATAGAATTGTAAGCAGTAAAATCCAGAGTGTGAGAAGCTCTCCAGGCCAAATATTCTGCTGTATCAAGTTAATTTCAATGAAAAAAAGGTTAATGGGGCAGGGGTGCAGGATGGGTCCGGAGGGACGAAGAGACATACCAGTCAATTGCCGTGTTGACTTGATATAGATCTTAACTTGAATAAACCTTTGAAAAGTTATAACTTGAAGAACAGTTGAACATTTGAACTCTGAGTAGATAGTTCATTATATGAAAGAAGTATTGCCCTGGCTGGTGTAGCTCAGTGGATTGAGCACGGGTCTGCGAACCAGTAGATCCGGTTCGATTCCCCGTCAGGGCACATGCCTGGGTTGCAGGCTACTTCCTGGCAGGGGATGCACCAAAAGCAACCATACATTGATATTTCTCTCCTTCCCTTCCCTTCTAAATATAAATAAAATTTAAAAAAATTAAAAAAAGAAGTACTGCTAATTTTTCAGATACAATCATGGAATTGGGGCAATTTTTTAGAGTCCTTATCTGTTAGCATATGTACTGAAATACTTGTGGATAAAAATCTATGCTGTCTGGGATATGCTTCAAAATAATGCAGGAGGGAATGTGGGAGGGTATCAGTGAAATGGGACTGGGCCGTGTGTGCTGAATACATAAAGGTTCTTTATGCCATTCTGTTTATTTGAGTTTTTCCATAACAGAAAGGTTTTAAAAAAGAATGTGAAATAGCAGCAATAAGATTTTAGCAATTATTTCCTCCACGCCCAGCGCCACGTCTCCAGCAGAGTGAGAGGACCCGAAGGAACGGTCTGCCTGGGCAGTCAAGATCGGCTTTCAAACTCTTCCTCAATAGAGCTTTGCAGGCACATTTACAATAATATTCTATTCATTGTTATGGAAATTAGAAAGTCTAGATTTAATTCATCATTCAGACAATCAAACATGACTTTAATAAATTAAATGCCAATTATTTTTGATTAAGCTTTTCTAAATGTCTTATATCATTCCCTGTCATAGGAAATTGAGTTACAACTTACCTTTTTTTTTTGCATTGTGTTCATTGTAATACAGCTTAGGAGGCAATTTAATTATCTGGTGTTATTAGTGTAATTCAAGCTCTGACACTTTTATTCTTTTATTCTAACTGGTGACTTTCCTTCCCGTTTCCTCCTTCTTGTTGCTGGCAGCATATCGCACCCCCTCCAAATACACATAATGGTAACGTGCTCGCTGCTAAGTATTTTACAATCCTCATCGCAGTCTGACAGCATGTCCTGGGCGCAGTTGGCATTCAGTAGCCGTATAGTGGATTGGATTAAACCTGGGAAGCATGGAAGGAAGCCAGAGGAAATCAAATAATTAACCTTATTAAACCATTAACCTTAATTTTAGACACATCACTTAAGCTGCTGAGTAGAGTTTGGGGATTCATACCTGAGTTCCAAATGGTTGAGGTTGCCAAGAGTCTGGCCGCTGAATTAAGTGGGGGCATGGCTCTATAATATGTGAAGAGGTATGTTTGCAGGTGCACGTAATTGCTGCTAATTTGTACCACAGGAAGAACAAAAGCAGAGGGTTGTAAACCAGTTCTAGTTCTGCTTCTAGTACGCAGCATCACCCTTGATTACCTTAAGTACAACCCCTACCTTCATTGTAGATACCAGTGTGTGAAAGTATTATCTGCAAAATTCCAAGGTACTTATGGAAATTAAAACAGATTTTTATAAAAGCAGAAGAAATATTTTGACTAAAGCAAAGAATTAGTTAAATTGTATGGAAGGAGAAAACAACCCATAATTGTCACTTCATTGGTCTTTCCCACTAAAACATTTACTCTTTTCCTATGAGATATATCTTAAGTGTACCTTTGGTAGACTTTCAATTATTTCTCACTAAATACAGTTTTGTTCAGGCAGAAAAACTGGAGTCATCCTAGATTCCTGTTGGCATCCAGTCTCATCCACCTCATCTCGTGGCATTCAATCCATTCATAAATCCCACCAATTACCTTTGAATTACCTTCTAAATCTGTCCTGAATCCAGCTATCTCACTATGTCCCTGTGACACCCAATTCAAGTCGCCATGTTCCCTCTCCTGAGCTCCATTTTAGCGTCTGGTCTCCTACTTCCACCACTGACTGTTTTCTATCTGCTAGGGGGCGATCTGTAAGAAGACAGGCTTATCACAGTTCTGCCCTGCGCAGTACCCTCCAGGGGCTCCCACGAAGCACCAGTCCTCATCACGGTCTGCTTGTCTACACAGCCTGGCCCCCGCCGGCCTCTCGGAACTCATTTCCCCCATTCTGTTGCTCAGCTCTTTTGCTCAAATCACATAGGTTTTCTTGCTGGTTTTTAAACATACAATAAATATTTGTTGAATAAATGAAATACCATAGTTTCCAAATGAATGCATGAGTTCTATAATGAATATAGATGTGTTATACTAGCCCGGCTCAGGGAGATGATATTTTACCCAGTTGGTCCAAACTGGTGGTTCTCAGCCTTTACCTGGAATCAGAATCACTGGAGGGTTTGTGCAACTCGGATGGCTGGTCCCTTTCCTAGAGTTTCTGATTCAGACCCTAGAGGGTCTGGATTGGGCCTAAAAAATTTGTGTTTCTAGTAAGTGCCTAAGGATGCTACTCATGCTGATCCAGGTATATGCTTTGGCCTAAATGTTCCAGCCTGGAAGGTCAATTGACCATTCTGAGCAGAAATTTGGCAAATTTGTCCTATTGTTGCTATTGTTTCTTTGGATGAAGATTACTGTATTTTTCAGACTATAAGATGCATGTTTTTCCCCTAAATTTGGGAGGAATGATGGTTGTGAATCCTGCTGTTGAGTTCTATTTACATTTGTGAAATATTATGTTATTTATGTTAGTAAATATTCTACCACATTTTTTTGCTTCAAAAATTTTTCCCCATTTTTCTCTTCTAAAACCTAGGTGTGTCTTATGGTCCAAAATGTGGTAAGTGCAGAATGGTGTGGAGAAAAAAACCCTGGGCCTCATTTTTGGACACTTAGCCACAGGGTGGCCCCCTAGCTCCAGTGATGACTCCATTGGTCTCTAATTACAACAGCTTTTGTTATTTGGAGAGTCCCTAATGATTTCTCTCTCTCTCTCCCCCTCCCTCCCCCTCCCCCTCCCTCTCTCTCTTTCAGTATTTTTAGCTGCGGGACCAGTGGTTTGCTGTTCACAAAAGGCTGTTGTGGGACATGTAGTGCCTTTGTCAGCAATGTAAGATTCTCTGCTCTTTTAGAAGTCACCACAGTCACTCTGATGGAAATGACACGGGGAAAGGAGAAGGCCGAGAAGGGAGGAAGTGTACTCGGGATCAACGCCCACCTCTGTGTTGTCCTGGCTGGTGTGGCTCAGTGGATTGAGCCTGGCCCGAGAACCACATACACCCCTCCTCCTAACCCCTCCTCACGGTGAGGAGAAGGGGGCCTTCTGTTCAGGTGCCAGCTGCCCTTCCCTTGCCCTCTTCATCTCATGCCCAGGCAGACAAGGTGGCCGCGGGTCTACCGTGGCAAGAGTGGGAGCAAGGACTGTGGTCTTTTGTGGGCTTGGGCATGCTGCCTCGCTGGGCATGGTGTTGGTACCCGAGGAGGAGCTGGGCTGCGCTGATTGGCCAAAAGTGTGAGTGTTGAGGAATTGGGGGCATGGGTGGCAATATGTGTGGACTTTATGTATGGCTCTTCCCCCTTCTCCCCTGCACACCTGTTCTCTTGCTTCTCTTTCTCTGTCGAGTGACACATCATTTTATACATTAGTGGAGTCTGGAAAACACATCCAAGTGAGAATACGCAGAAGTTAAATATTAGGCAAACAAGGCTATGAAATTCCTAATGACACTTTGTCCATTAAACACATTTTTCAGTAATAGCGTTTTAGCCCTGGCTGCTGTAGCTCAGTGGATTGAGCATAGGACTGTGAAACAAAGGGTCACTGGTTTGATTCCCAGTCAGGGCACATGCCTGGGTTGCAGGCCAGGTCCCCAGTAGGAGACACATGAGAGGCAACCACACATTGATGTTTCTCTTCCTCTCTTTCTCCCTCCCTTTCCTTTTCTCTAAAAGTAAATAAATAAAATCTTTATCAAAAAATAAAAACAGAAATCTGTCTCTTAAAAAATTAATAATAAGAGTTTTAGCAGTTTAAGCCTGTTCCTTACATGTGAAGAGGCAGTTGTTCTTTTCCTAGTAAGGGTCTCTGAGGTAGTGGGTTGATTGCTTTGGGTACTACTGATATTCTAACCTTTGTTTCAGTTTTATTAAATGTATGAGACTTAGGCTTCTTATCACAAATGTCATTACTCTCACTTCTCTGTTTTCTTCTCATGTGAGAGGAAAAAAACAGAACAAGGGCAAGTGCAATAAAATACTCACGTAGCTATAAAACAAATACTGCTGAACTAAGATGCGGACACCACAGGAGAGGTCTATGGGCGGGAGCACAGCCTTATGAGAGGGTTTGAAGTATTTATTCACTCGTGAAAGTTTGCATTCGTCGCACGACGGGTGTTTAGGGGAATCCAGCCCTTGTCTGGAACAGGGGAGGTGTCCTGCAAACTGGAGCTGCGGCAGACCTTGCCCGTTGGCCCCTCAAGCCCCGTTCCAGCTCCTCTGCTTTCCTGAGCTGTTTAAAGCCTGGAGAACTAGAAGCCAATTTTCCTGGACTTCCCTGGAGCTCTGCCCAACAGAGTCACCGGTGTAAAACTCAGAAGGCGAGGCCGGGAAGGTGGAAGTGAGGACCCTAGGGCAGAGCTACACTAGGAGGTCAGGTTGCAGTAGCTTGGCGGAGAGTCCCACTACCTGGTCCCAGGTGGGGGGTGGTAGGCTGTAGCAACAGTAGGGCTTCAGTTAGTACAGTTCTTCCTGAACTCAGAACTCTTAGCTGCATTGTTCATGGCCACTACAGCCCACCTGTTCCCGTATCCTCAGAAATTCTGTATGCTCCTTACTAATACCCTGTAATCAACACTTTTGCTTTTCATATCTAGAGTGGATTGTGTTGTCTGCAACTTGGAACTCTTATCAATAGACTACTCTCTCCAAATCAAAGCTCTTCAGCCTGGGCTCAAGGAGCTCTGTTTGACATTATTCTCTTCCAATCCCCTGAAGTGTCACCTGTCTCCCATTATACATACTCTCTTCTAGTTACTGTTCACGGGTGTGATTTCTTCTCTCATGAGCTCTGGTGTTTATCAGAGGGGCGCCAGCAAGTTTTACCTGATGGCTGATTTTTGCCCTGACTCCTCTTCCAGTTCCTTGAAGGTGTTTATTTTGACACCCAGCCTCGTACTCCTCCTTATCATTTTTGTAGGGCCAGTGGTTTCCTGTTCACAAAAGGCTGCCTCGTGGCACTGTTGCTTGGATGTTTTTTGACAGCTATCACCGTGAGAACACAAACACCACGAGGAAGTAAACACACTGACTTGCAGAACTCAAAACGGAAAAGCAATGCACAGGTGCGCACTGATCCAGAGTGCACAGCGTGGCATGCCCTGAGGGTGCTCCTCGGCCAAGGGCACGCAGTGACGCTCCCTCTAATGTACTCCCTCATGTGAATGGCACTGCCAGCTTTAAATATAACAATACCAGGGTAGTGTGCTTTTATTGTACAAAAGGGCAGAAGGCAGGAAAGATGAATATGGCACTGAAATCCACCCACAGATGCACCCACTAGACAGTGAGAGGAGGCGCCTGTGCTCAGCAAGGACGTAAAGCGGCTGACTGTGACTCCAAAACCAAACTCCAGTGTGTGGGGGACCCCCACACAGCACAGCCATTCTTCAACACTGGCCAGGTGTCCTGTGATTCAACTCAGTTCTGACACTACCTGGAGAGATCCTCAGAGTGCGCAGGTTAAGGGCTCAGTCCTACAAGACTGCCTGCCCTTAAGATGCCAATTGCAAGCTCAGGTAGGTTGTCACCTGTGCTTCTGACTAACTGGCTGTACACCAGGGGTTCGCACAACCCTCCACTTGGGTTTGATGAGTTTGCTAGAGGGGCCCACAGAACTCAGAGACCCCGTTTACTCACTAGGTTACTGGTTATTCCAAAAGGGTGTAACTTAGGGACCGCCAGAGGGAAGGGGTACATAGGTCAAGGTCGAGAAGCCTTAGCTCTCTGTCTGAAAGTGTCGCTCTTCCCAAACCTCCACCGGTTCACCAACCTGGTAACTCTGAACCTCGTCCTTCTGGGGTTTTATGGAGGTTTCATTACATCGGCATGATTGATTGAATTATGGCAATTAATTCGACCTCCAGTTTCTTTCCCAGGAGTTAGGGGCTGGGACCGAAAGTTCCAACCTTCCAGTCACATTGTTAACTTCCCTGACAACCGGCCCCCTCCTTAGGCACTTTCTACAAGCCACCTCGTTAACATACATTCCCTTGTGGTTGAAAGGAACTGGTTAGAAGTAACCATTAAATGATGCCATATAAGGAGCCATTTTACCTTTATGACTCTGAAGCAATTTTAGGACCTGAGTACAAGAGGCCAAATATTGATGACAGATGCCTCCATTACTCTTGTTGATGAGGAAATTCCAAGGATTTTGAGAGATGTGAGTCAGGAACTGTGGACAGAGACCAAATATATATGAGAAATATATTTTGGTCACCTGAATGACAAAATATACATTTCTTATGAATATAGTATTGTACTAGCTCAGGGGTTCACAGCCTTGACTGCACAATAGAAGTACCTGGGACTTTAAAAAAAACCATAAATAACCAGGCCACAAACTAGGCTGATCAAATCATTAAATCAGAATCTCTGTGGGTAGGGCTAAGGCATTTTATTTAAACTTGGGTGATTCTACCGAGCCCTTAAGGTTGAGAACCACTGGGTGAGGTTTTCTAATTTGCCCTACTTATTCTTGTGGTTATGACTTTATGTTCCATCTCTGTGGGCATCTGAGGATTTAAGATGAAGTAACAACATAGGTTTTTCTAATAAGTAGCATTTGAGGCTGGAGGCCAGCTTCCTGTTCAAAGACTATCTCCTTTACACAGGTCGGGCCTGTTCGCTGCGGATGGGAGCTGGACAAGGGTATGAACACATGGGGGAGGAACCCACTTCTCTCTGTCCTCAAGTTTCCTCTGGCTGCTCTAATAATCAAATAGACATGAGACAGATTAACAAGAGAAAACAACCAAATTTAATATATATATATATATATGCATGTATGGGGACTCCGCATACACAAGAGAGTCAGAAACCCCAGATGCAAGAGAGGTTCAGAGGTAGAAAGGGGGATTGAAGTATATAAGAGGTCCTGAGCTAGGGATGAGGTAATGTAGCTTGGGGGCTTCAGGGGGTCACTGTAGATAATAAGAAGGACAGGCACTTAGTAAATATAGTTTGCCCTGTCCTGTAGACAATAGTCAAAGAAAGAAGCCAAAGTTTGTTTGTTCTGTGCCTCGTGGGTACGTCAGCCCTGACTTCAGTGGAGGAGGCCACCCTAATGGGTCTCTGTGGCTCACAGTGCTATTCTTTTGGAGCAGTGCCCAAGGGCCATCCAAAAACAAGCAGTGGGCTGGACTTGACCCGTGGTCCATGATTGGCTGACCCCTGGTTTAGAATCTAAAGTTTAGACGATCAAGATGAAATCAGCTGAGAGAATTTCCAATGGGCCATAGGACACCTGAGGAAAGACATGGTCACCCAAGGTGACTGGGTGTTTCCCTCATGAAGTATCGCTCCCGTAAGGGAAACGTGGGTATAACGTAATGAATTACGGCAAAGTGAACACTCATCCAGATGAAGAAATAGAACTAGCTGGCATTTCTAGAGGTCTCTCTTGTCCCTCTCCCAACCGCTGCCCCCTCTCTCCACCTGAAGAAAGTTACTAAATTGACTTCTAACCCCACAGGCCAGTTTTGTTGTATAAATGAAGTAATAGTACATATAGCATCGCAATCTTTGGTGTCTGGCTTCTTTCAGTCATGGCCATTGCTCTCTTGTGTTTCTGAAAAGACTGAATGCAGTGAACCACCCCTCACAGGGTCCTGGGGCTGCCCTTTCTTCATGAGATTGGTTCTCTTAGTGTTGTGGCTGGAAAGGAGGAGGAGGCCTGTGAGCCCTCCGACTACCCCGCCCAGGCTGCACAGTGGACTAGAGAGATGGCAAAAGGTGCAATGATGCTACAAAGTGCCTAACGACAAACCCAGATGCCTCCTGACAGGCATGCTCAGGAAAACCAACTTGAGCAGTGATGTTGATTAAGGAGGTGCCTCTTGACCTCATAGTGACCCTATTACCTTTGAGACTCATTAGCCTCCACCTATTAGGAGGAAAAAAGATTTACGGGGCACCCATATTTGAGCGTGAGGCAAGTCTTTTCACTGCAGCTTACCTCCAGAGGTCAGGGCTGCGGTGTGCAGCAGTGAAGGCGGTGCACTGCTCAGCTCTGGGAGCAGCCCTCGCACAGAACGCGACTGTACGGTGCTTCCCCGGGAAGTGCACAGTGTGGTCAGCGGGAGGTTAGCTGAATCAGTCGCCTGGATCAAGGCCACAGTTTAACTTAGCTTGTGGTCTAGATACATAGACCTTCATCACTTATGCATGTTTGAGGAGGAGGCCCTTCAAATTATGTAAGTGTTCTGAGCATTCTGGTTAACCACCCCCCTACCCCTTTTTGGCCCAACAGGCTAAAATAATTGAGTCTGTATTTGGTGATTAATCTTATAGGGTGCCCTTTCTGTGTGTGTGTGGGTGGGGGGGAGGATGAGTATAGTAGGAAGGTGGGCAGTGATTATTTTTGCATATCAGTTCTCTTCATCTGGGAGGTACTTGGAAAAAGAAACACCGAAGTGTATGTATGAGATGCCCAGGACAGGCAAACCCATAGAGACAGAGGGTAGGTGAGTGGTTACCAAAGGTCCTGGGTTCTTTTAGGGGTTATAAAACTCTTCTAGAATTAGATCATGGGTGGTTGCACAAGTCTGAATAGTCTAAAAACTACTGAATTATTCATTTTAAAAGGGTGAATTTTATGGTGTGTGGATTATATCTCAATGAAGTTATTATCTAAAGAAGAGCGGAGAGACCCTGAATCTTTACTGACTTCAGAACGCCCCTGAAACCATCTTTTCAAAGAAGGAACACGCCTGAGCTTTGTGCGTGGCTGTCTTTCTCCCTGAAGACAGAGCCTGGGGACCGTTGTACCCTAGGAGCCGAGGCAACTTCACCTGTTACAGACCACCCCAAGAATCCCAAAGCTGGCATCTCAGGATTGGGTTGTCCTCCAGATAACCCTAAATCTGCTAAAATCTAGCCCAACATGGATATATTGTTCCTGAAACAAAAAAAAAACAGGTTTGGGACCCGGATTTGATAGATTTTAGGATACTCAGCTCCAACTCTCTGAAAAACATGAAAAATTGGTGAGGAATCGTGGCTGCTTTCCTTTGAAAGAAGGCAGTCTTCTTCCAAATGGACGTTTCCCTCTCACTGTGTTTTTTCACTCACTGAGAGCCCGGAGTGCCGGGGCCTGCAGGTGGAAGGCCCTGAGACTGGGAGGCAGAAAGGGCCCTCCACACCCCAGTCTGCCCTTGCCTCCCCTGAGTGGGATAAAAGGGGTTGAACTCGGGCCTGGAGAGCCAATTCCTCTTCAGAAGGCAGGCTATTGCTGGAAGCTGCCTCCACCCAGAATTGCAAATTGGGAGGACATTGCTGAGGAGAGGAAACCTTGAGTGGAGGGCTTCTTTTGTGAATAAGGACATTCAAGTGTATCCTGACAATTTTTTGCAAGGCCCAGTTAAAGCAGTTGTCCAAATGCTTTTAGAACAGACATTCCTGTACTGCATGAGCATAGATCAGCAAGGGAGCCAGGGATTGAAACACATCTTCCTCTCCGCCTCTCCAAGGGGAAGAGGGATCAAACCTGAGCATGCCACTTATTGGGCCCGAACACAAAGGGGCACAGGCTGGTCGGGAAACTTTCCCGCCACTCTGTGTTTGATTGGAGAGCCAATGAATGGCGACTGAGCATGCTCCACGTGCCGGGTGCTTTTCTGAGCACTTTACGTATCTTACCTCTTCCATTCTTCACAATATCCTATGCCATTGGTACGATTATTATTGTCATCTTAAAGATGAGGAGACTGGGGCACAGAGAGGTTATTGTGCCCAGGGTCGCCAGCAAGAAGCGTCAGTCTGGAACTGGACCCCAGACAGTGTGCACCGCTCCTTGCTACATGGTTCATGCCATTCACAGGTGTCATCAGAAACTTCTCTGAACAGGTTCAGGTGACCTCACAGATCATGCTCTTACTGATGATCAGTTGGAAGAGGCAGCTTCTAGAATTGTTCCTCTTGATATGGCTACGAGGGCTCAACACTGAATACTAATTTCCGCTTCTAAACACTGTCCATAACAGAGAATCAGGGCAGCCACACTCCAAGGTGGGAACCCAAATTTCCCTAGTAACAGGCCCCATCAGGTCCTTGATCGGGCGGGGCAAACTCCTTCCTCATCCCTTGCCCAGAAATTAAAACTGGTTTCTGTATAATATGAAGAGATGGAAATGTCCAGATTAGAACAGGGACTTGTTTCGTTAGAGCCCCAGGGAGTGGAAACTATGCTTCTAGTGTGAGCTTGTAGGATAATTTTATTGCAAGAGGCTCCTAAATTTCTGAATTGTGCTGGAATGTGGTGTCACTGAAAATGAGATTCTATAAAAGAATGGGCTGGGTATGATGGTAGAGGCATGAGACTGCCTGATTGTAGGGTGAATGGAGGTAGTCTGGCTCCCTCACCCAGATGTCTGGGTAGCTAAGGGAGGCAGTTTCCCACAAGCTTGAGAAAGGGCCTGATAAGCAGTGTTCTCATAACTTTGAGACTGGGTCTAATAAACTGTTCCCATAGCCTTGAGTGGGCTCGCATGTGTAGTAGGAAGCTCTTTTGCATAATATCTGTTGGCATCTTGCTGGCTTTGTTTGAATGTAGTATTTAAAGGGGTAGGAGCTTCCTGCTGGGTGCCACGCAGGGGGACAGGTGACATGCAGGGACATGCAGGGGGACACACAGCTTGCAGCGTGTGTAGATTGCCCACCCTTGAGTAAACGCATGTCAGACCTCCCAACGGCTCCATGAATATTCTTCCATCTGCCCAAATCTCATGAACCTGTCCATCCTCGAATGGTTGCAACACACTGATGTAGGGACTTTCTGAACAATTCTACGGAGCTTGGCTCTTGGCTTAACAACAGATGCTCACTTAAAGCCGATTGACCTAATTGTCCTAACAAGACTTAACTTTATGGAGTTATATGGCAAAACTGCTCACTTTTCCCTTGATCCTCATCAGAGGATTTTTTAAAATGATTTGAGACAGACAGAGAGAGAGAGAGAGATCAATTTGAGAGAGAAACATTGATCAGTTGCCTCTCAAATGCACCCTGACTGGGGATTGAAACCACATCCTTTGGTCTATAGGATGATGCTCCAACTAACTGAGCCACCATCCAGGATAAAACTACTCATTTTTTTTGCAAGAGACCTGCTAGTGTTGAATGGGAGGCATCCAGCAACAGCTGGGCATCACCTGCTGTAAGCCAAATCAGCGATGGTCCCACAGCAGCTTTGCCCACCTGAGGGGGCCCACCCTGCCTCAGGGGGTCATGCTGGTTAAAAGGTAGTAAAAAATTCAATTCAATCACCACAGGTCACTTCCTGTGGAGGAAGACCTCCATCAACATAACACAGAACGGAATAAAGGAACATGTGGATCCTAGTAGAAATACTGTATTCATTTTTTAAGACCGCTGTGTTTAAGGCAAATGTCATGCATACAAAACAGTCAGAGATGAACAGCACTTGAACAGTATGTACGGTGTGTGATGAGAATAGTGAGGGAGAGACCTCCAGATACGGGAAACGTGGATATCCCCCCACTGATCACTCCTGGTCTGATTCCTCCCATGGACTGAGGAACAGAACAACAGCACCTTCTCCCCCCCTCCCCGCCCCCCAGGGGGAGGGGCAGCGATCACGTCGGGATTTTAGGAGGAAGAATGTTTCTTCAGGCCTCGGCACTCTCCGCGCTGCATTTGCGGGTCCAGCAGAGACCAGGTGTCTTACTGCTTTGCTCTAATTTCTGCGTTTTGTGAAACTCATCACTAGAAACAGGAAAATCTGATGCCAAAGTAACACAACTTGCAGTTCATTCACCTCTATCCCAACTCAAACTTGCTTGGATTGGAGCTAAAACAATATATACACGCGCATACATATGTACCTGTGTGTGCACACACAGCCATGTATGTGTAGAAGGGGAAAAGATGAAATACACCAAAGCCTGAAAAGCAGTGAACGTGCACTGCAGTGGGGAATCAATGGGACTGTTTCCTCCTCCGAAAACAGAAGGGCATCCGCAAGCTCCAGTCAGAGCGTAACGTTTCCAGGCACCTCTCAGCTCAGTTCCTGGCCCCTCAGTCTCTACAGGACATGGGACTGGCTCGACAGGTGTAAAGATCTGGAGGGAGCTGGGCCGGCTCTGTGTGCATGGCTCTTTAGCACCCTGCCCTCCTAAGACACGGGCCGCTGGTTTTTAAGTGGAGAAGCATGACCGTCTCTGTCCCATCTGCCCATACGCATCAGAATGGGACTCACATCTTAATGGAGCGCTCCCCTTCTGCAGGGCCTGGGTGACAGCCACACCATAGCAATGGGGAAGACAAAGACATGAACGAGGGGTGAAGTTTGGGAGCTTCGATGGGGTGGCACGAACAGTGCCTGGGTCTGGGAGTCACAGGGAGGTCGGGTGCCCAGAAATGCAATGAAAGGCGAGGTGGTTAGAACACTTGCAGGACATCAGGAAGAGGCTGCCTTTGATGCTACCAAGGAGCTACAAAGAGAAGGGCATGATGAAAGTGGCTAAAGCACACAGAGCACAAGTCCTGCTCATAAAAGCTGTCTTCACCTGGAGAGCGACGCCTCTGTGGAAAAAGGAATCACTTCGGTAAAAAGTAAGAGCACGGGGGTGTCAGCACTTGATATCCAAGAAGTGAAATGGCTGTCTCCACAAATTCACTCAGTTTGCCTGACCAAATCCCTCTGAGGTAGGTAAGAGGCAGGTGGCATTGGTCCCATTTTATGGATGGGGTAAAGTGAGGCCCCAGCACTTGCTGCAGGCCACACCACGGATCCACACCAACAGCCTCTGTGACGTGGCAGTCTTGTGCCTTTTAGGTCTTCTCCGTCACTGGTCACACTGGTCTTCTCTATAAGGCCCCTCACTTCGACTCAAACCAAGCCAGTAGGTATCTGGAGGAACATGGGTGTCTGTCCTATAATTTCAAACTCTGATACACTGGCAGGAAAGGAAACCACATCCAAGATCAGCCAAAAACCAGGGGATCTGGGGACCTGGAAACGGGGGCAGCCCACCCCAGTTAGTGTGTGGGTTTGCATTTTTTAACTTTAACTTTTATTTTTTATTTTTGCTTTTGCCAGAATGCAGTATTTTAGGGAGGGCTAGTTGAATTGACCGATAAGCCAACCAGGGTCCTGAATGTAATGGCCACGTCACGCCTCCCCAGAAGCCAAGGCATCTCTCTGTCCTGTTGCCAAGTCAGAGTGGGTGGGGAAAACGCTAGGGTGTTGTCAGAGGCCTGGGTCATGGAGGCTGAAAACTTCCCCAAGGCTGCGACGAGAATGGGGACAGTTGCATGTGTGTATCCTGTCCTGGTTAGGTCGCTTCCCTCTCCCCTGCAGGCTGCACTCCGCTTCCTTTCTTTGACCTCAGAATTTACATCGTTACTTAATACTACTGATCACAGAACCCAGCAGCCCTAGCATTGCTAACACCGACCCGATTATTTCTAAACCAACGATGGGCAGCACCTGCCGCCCACCAGCAACCCCTGAACCAGAACCCAGTGCACCCAGCTGTAGCACAAACTCTTAACACCTCGAGCCCCAGCTCAGCGAATTTCAGCCAAGGCTAAGAATTTGGGAATTTTTCCAATTTGTACGGTTCACAAGGCAATGTGACAGATGACTGCAAACCCCTTACGTTTGCCCGGAAAGCAGCCAAGCAGAGTTGACTGGGTGCAATGAAGGGTGCCTCTGCATTTTCTCATCAGGTCTCCATGAACCGGGTATTTCCACCAGCCTGGCAGCTGGAGGGCGTGTTTCAAACAGAGCCTCATGCACACACAGTTTCGGGATCAAACTGAATGTCAGAGTGTCCCAGTCCTCAGGAAGCAGTGCTGGCCGGGGAGCCCAATGCCTGTGCTGAAAAGTGATCCTCAAACCAGTGACTGGGCAAATGCATTGCCCAGGAGGCTCAAGTCGGTGAGGGTGGTGGGCAGTGCCTGTGTCCGGTGGCTGGGCGCATAGGGTGGGTAACCACCCCTGGCAGGCAAGCCCAAAGCCCAGCCCCATCACAGAACGGACTCCTTGGATTCCAGTTCCGAGCTGCTGGCAGTAGGGCCAGCGGGGTTCTGGTGTGTCACCAGAGGTGACGTCTCCTCTTCTGACTTGCAGTTGGGGACAGCTTCCACTTTCACCTCACTCAGTACCTGCTCCCCTCTCTTCACCGCCTTCTGATTCAGGTGGTGGAGAATGCCTGCACCCAGGGCATCCCCTTCCACATTCACCACGGTGGTGGTACGGTCCCTGGTGGGAAAAGAAAGGTAGGTGTTACAGCCCACACCCCCTGGAACTGCCTCGGGGCAGCCCCGTCACTGGAGGCTGAGGGCCGCGGAGCAGCTGAGGCCCTGCTGTTTCCTGGTGAGCATGCTGCTACGGGCAGAGGGCCTCACTTTACTCAAATGCTTTCTTTAAATATTTTTTTCTTATGAGGGTAATAGACACTCATTTTGAAAACTGGGGGGGGGAAAGGTAAGTATAAGGAAGAGAAGAAGTCCCCACCCACACTTCACAGCTCTTGGGTGAATCAGTACTGACATTTGATCATTTCTCCCCAGTCCTCTTTCTGTGCATGTACTTTAGGTGTAACAGACACCATCATCCAAAAATCACGTCTAACGGGGATGGACGAGAGTGTAGACATGGTTTTGTGTCCAGCTGTTTTTCTTCCTTCTCATGTCAACACTGAGTCTCTACTGAATATCGATCTTCCTATGCATTCCACGGCCGTCGGCAATGCCACTTCACAGAAAACAGCACTGTCCTTCTGGAAGCTTCTTCCCACAGATTAGCCCAATAACCATCCTCCCTCCCTGGAGCTCAGAGGAGGTATTGTGCCCATTTTCAATGGAAAAAAAAAGTGAGCTTGCCTGAGGCCACTGCCCTGGAGTCAGAGGCCACGGAGAGATGGAAGGCTCGTTGGGGAGCCCATCTGCTGCCCTCGTTCCCTGTTCTGGGCTGAGCACCCATTAAATGCCTGCCTTCCCCAAACAGACGAGCAAGGAGATAGACCTCTGACCCCTGACCCTTGACTTAGGTCGTGTCTAACTCACCAGCTCAGGAACTGAGTTCTCTCTGATGATTTTCTGAACCAGGCAGGTCTCCCGCATGTTTCACCCTCATTGCTCTGAGGAGCCGTAAGGATTCTGAGAAGCCCCTTGAAGTTTCCAGGGCTAAGAGAAAATGCTGGGAGCCACCCACCCTTCCCACCACTGCGAGCAGAGCTGAGCCTGGTGCCAAGCTGCAGCGTGGAGGTTTCCTCACGCTGAGCTATGGCTTCCCCGATGCTCACCGAATGCTTTCCCACGTGCCTGGAACTCTTCCACGTGCTGTGCATCTGCAAACCCAATCTCCACCACAACTCTGGCGTAGGTCCTATTATCGTTCCCATTTCACAGGTGAGCAGAGAAAGCACAGCACAGTCCTATCTCATGACTAGTAAATGGCAAAGCTGGGACTTGAACCCAGGTCCCCAGGCTCTAGGGCTCATTTTCTTATCCATACACTCTACTGTCCAGCTTTAGTATCTCAGCTAACCTTCCCTATAAAACAGGTATTGTTCATACCTGAAAACGGTGTTGTGTAACTCAAGGGATCAATGCGCAGGCAGCGTTTTGTGTCTGTACAGGAGCCCTGCCAAAAGCAGTCTGGATCACACCTCCTAACACTTGCTCTCCTGAGCCCAAGCCAAGGCATTCCCATTAGCTGGCTTCATCTTCTCTCCCCTCAGGTCAAGGGCTATCATCCTCGCATCCCTGCGATTCCCACGTAGCCAACAATTTGCAGATTTTTGTGACCCGTGAGCCTGGGTCACAAAACAAGTGATGCTCTAAGCAAGTTTTTGGTAATGATGTTTCATGACTGTTCATGAGCCTCATATCGTTTAGTTTTCCCCAGTGCTAAATTTTGTCTTGTCCGCTCACCTGTGGGCTCCTTTACAAGCACGTCTGAGGTTTCCCCACCTGCCTCAGGCCCAGTGGCGTGCCAAGCTCCTGGGGGCTCAGCAGAGTTTGTTTTGTTTGATGCCCTTAGGACTCGCTACTTACACAATCCAGTCCACAGCCAGGATCAGAGAGAGGTCGTGAGTGGGCAGCCCAATGGCCTCCAGGATGATGGCAATAGTGAGGACCCCTCCAGCTGGCACACCTGCCGCTCCAACACTGGACGCTGTGGCTGTCACTCTACGGGATGACACAGCAGGGTCAGTCATTAGCACAGAGCCTGGGGGTGGGACACAGAGACATGCAGGACATGGCAGCCTTGGCTTGGAAACCGAAAACCGCATGACCCTAGATTCTGCCAGATGAGCCACTCTCTCCAAGTAATGAATCCGCGCTTTCCTCGTTTCATAAACGAGACAGCCGAGTCCTGGTGAGACTGGCGATGATGAGGTTTTTCAAAGGAGATCTCAAGGAATACCTCACGTGGTGACCCAACCCTGAAGAGGAAGGAACGAGTAATGAACTTACAGAATTGTGAAAATCTGTCCTGCTTTCAGCTCTATTTTGTTGAGCTGGGCAATGAACACCGCGGCCACACACTGGAAGATGGCTGCCCCGTCCATGTTCACGGTGGCCCCAATGGGGAGAATGAACCTGCTGATTCTCTTGTCCACACCATTGTTTTCTTCAATACACTTTATCATGGAGGGAAGGGTTGCTGAGCTGGAGAGAAACAACCAACCATGAAGACAGTCCTTCCAAGGGTAACATTACTCTCAGCTCACACCCCCGAATGCAACTATTAGCACCATCCTAGTTTCTGGCTTTCTCTCCTTGAAGTAAAAGAAAAATCAGAATTGTTTCAAAGTTTCTGTCACAACATGGGGTTTTGTCAACTCCCAAAGTATTCAAAATCTGACTCCCTGGATTTGCCTGTTACATTATTTACCTGGATACACCTGTTTCAAATTTCTCAAGAGCCACACACACCTTGTGTGGTACAAGGTGTTCTCTCGAGAGAACAGAGAGCAGCTGACTCCATGTGTGCGTCTCTCCTCCTGAATTTCCCCTCTGAAGTATAAGGCAAACGGTGATCTTTCCTCCTTTTAGGCCAAGATGCAGAAATGGCTCTGAGAATTTGGGAAGAGTAACTGTGTTCGTAGACAGCTGAATAAAGGAGCCCTGTTCTTTCCAGTTGCCTCTGCGGGCTGCGCAGTGGGCGAGGGTGCAGCTGAGAAGTAGGTTTGTTTCTGTCTCCGCCAAAGAAACTGGCCTTCCCAGTTCTTCCCAGTTCCCACCACCACCTTGTCCTACGAATGGTCCTTCAGGGTGTGAGGAAACAGGCAGTAGAGGCAAAATCCAAACGTGAGAACGAAACAGTGGGCTGCCGCCCTTTGAGAGCTTTCTTTAATGTATCTGGAAAGTCCATTTTGCGGGGGAAAGACTTCCAGGAACGACTAGATGCATCCTTTGTGCTAAATTAAATAATCTTAGAGAACTGAACATCCACTCCTCATCACGATGCCTTCCTTGGTCTTGTTTTCTAATTCATGTATCAAGCGGGAGATCTGAACAGGTATTCTTCTAGAAACTTCCCTACAATGCATTTTGAGTTAAGTGGCTGTTTTACTCAGGCAAAGGTCTAATTAATTAGGGCGAGGACCCACAGTTCCTGTGGGCTAAACTGTGATCAAGGTGACCACCAAGGAGCCAGAAGGAGGAAAGGAGGCAACCCCTCATTCTGACCATCCCAGCTCTGTAAGAGTTGTGGGGCTGGTCACACAAAAACTAAGGTAAGACTAATTTAGAGTTTTTAAAGAATCAGATTATGCTAAGATTCCAGCTGTGCGTCTACCATTGGGCTCACCTGGTTTCATGTCAACATAGCTCCTAGCCATCGAGGGCACCGGAAACCCACTCACCTGGAGCAGGTGGCAAATGCTGTCGCAAACGGTGTGAGGAGGCCCAGGAGGAACCTGAATGGGTTTTTTCGTGTGAAAACAAAATAAATAAGTGGTAGAACAATTCCTCCATGGATAAAATGGCCCAATATCGATGTAAAGATATATTTCCCAAGGCTGGTCACTAGCGAGACGATGTCCTTCATTTCCACAATCTTGCTTCCAACCAGGAACATGATGCCCACGGGCACATACCTAGGGCATGAGCACAGGGCCCTTGTCATTAAGGGTGATGTGATGGAGAGGCTGGGAGACACAGACCCTTCCTGACCCAACACAGCGATTCTCAAACAGGCAGTCTTCCTCTCCCCCTAGAATGACCCTAAGGAATGGAAAGGGATGGATCCATTTTACAGGCTATGAAACTGAGTAAAATACACAGGATCCATCACTATGGAGTCAGGAGCAGAACCCAGACTTCTTTCCCCTTGGATATACTATGTCCTTAAGAGATGGAGGTGACTAACCATAGGGGCTCCCAAGTGGAAGGCAAAGAACATTCAAGATCAAAGCCTCTGGGAATGCACTTTGTTCTGAGAACTTAGAAACACAAAAGACTAACACCTATTTCACAGAACTGAGACAAAGCTGGGACTTTGCAAGGTTTTAAGTTCTTTGCAATTTGGAAAACATGATTCCGTGGGAAAAAGCCACAAACAATGCCGCTATGGGGACATTCCTGGAATGTGAAGATTTTTTTTACTGGCAGGACGAGAAGGAAGGGAAGGAGTAAACTAGGGGAGCCTCAAAGAACAAAAGTCAGTTGTCTTGAATTTAATATATATTGAGGAAGAATTTTTAACCATTGATGTTTTGGGCAAATTTTTTGGGGGGGAGTAAATTTTAATTACATAGATACTAACGTCACATAGTTCAAATTTCACCCAATATTTGCACAGAGTGGGCAGTGTAATGTCTCCCTTCTGCCTCTGTCCTCCAAGCTCCGATCAGTCTCCTTCCCCAGAGAAAGCCAATGTCACTGCTTTCTTGAGTTTTCTTACCAGTGTTATTAATTTTAAATTCCACAGTAACACATGAATATATTCTCCTTTCACAAAACTACTGATTAGACCGAAATCCTCTTTTGTACTATCACCCTCAAGCCAGACCCCTCCTCAGATAACCACTCCTACTTTCTATACATTTATTCATCTTTTAAATTGATTACAAACAGAGAGAAAGAGAGGGGTGGGAGGGAGAGAGAGAGAGAGAGACAGAGAGAGACTTGTTCCATGCACTTATGGATTTGTTGGTTCTTTTTTTTTAAAGATTTTTTTAGAAAGAGGGGAAGGGAAGGAGAAAGAGAGGGAGGGAAACATCGATCAGTTGCCTTTTGCACGTCCCCAGCAGGGACCTGGCCCGCACCCCAGGCACGAGCCCTGACCAGGGATCAAACCTGCAACCTTGGTGTATCAGGATGATATTCTAACCACCTGAGCCACGTGGTCAGGGCACATTTTCTATGCATTTGGATACACAGGTATGTATTTAAATTTGTATGTTTATTTTTAACACCACATTNAAGAGGGGAAGGGAAGGAGAAAGAGAGGGAGGGAAACATCGATCAGTTGCCTTTTGCACATCCCCAACAGGGACCTGGCCCGCACCAGGCACGAGCCCTGACCAGGGATCAAACCTGCAACCTTGGTGTATCAGGATGATATTCTAACCACCTGAGCCACGTGGTCAGGGCACATTTTCTATGCATTTGGATACACAGGTATGTATTTAAATTTGTATGTTTATTTTTAACACCACATTATATCTTTTGAGATCTTTTCATATAAATACATAGACATCTACATCTGTACGTTTTTTATTATGGTTAATATGAATAACATAAAATTTACCATTTTAATCACTTGAAGTGCACATTTTAGTGGCACTAAGTACTTTCATATTGTTGTGCAACTGTCACCGCTGCCCGTCCCCAGAACTGTCTCCTCACCCCAGCCTGAAACTCTGTGCTCATCAAGCCCTGACCCCCACAGCCCCGCCCCCTGTCCTGGTGACCACTGTTCTACTTCCTGTCTCTATGAATTTGACTGTTACAGGTGCTGCTTATAAATGGAATTGTACAGTAATATTTGCACTTCTGTGTCTGACTTATTTCACTTAGCATGTCTTTAAGGTCCATGCATGTTGTAGCACGTGCTAGAACTTCATTCCCTCTTACAGATGAATAATATTCAATTGTATGTATATACCACATTCGGTTCATCTAGTTGTCAGTGGACATTTGGCTATTGCTACTTTTACTTTATTATTTAAAAATATTATCCTCAGAACCCAAATACTACAGATTACTTTGCTGTTGCTTGGCTGATGGACATTTAAATTGCTCCCAGATTTCCATCATGAAAAACAACACTGCGGACAGGCCTTTGTGCTCCAGGCGGAGACACCAAAGAGTGGGAGTGCTGAGTTATGAGGGGTGCATGTTTTAAATTTTAGCAGGTACTAACAAATGGCTCTCCAAAGTGGCCGTGCCAGTTCACATTCCCACCAGCTGTACAGGAGAATAATCCTTTCCCTGCACCACTGGTTCCCGTCCAAGCATGACTTTGCCCCAGGGATGTGCGGCAGTCTGGAGGCAGCTTTGGTTGTCACAGCTTTGGGGGGGGGGGTGCTATGGCACCTAGTGAATTAGAGGCCAGAGATAGCACGAAGTATTCCACCGTGCACAAGGCAGCCCCTTACGACAAAGAATGATCCAGCCCACACTCAGCAGTGCTGCTGTTGAGAAACTCTATCCTCACTCTTACCAATGCCCAACGAAACCACACTTTTCATGTCCCTGAATAACCTGGTTATTCCGGTTTCCTCCTCTATGAATTGCTTGCTCACATACCTTTTCTATTTTCTAATAGCTCATTCAGTCTTTCTTCTTTTTTCAGTAATCAGAAGTCTATATTAGTGTTTCTCAAACTACCTTTGGTAAAAGACTGGTTAATTTCTATCCAGGTAGGTCGTGGACCAATATTCTTATAAAAGACCTTAAAAATAAAATATTGGAAAAATGATCATGTATTTGGATGTTGCAGCAATATAAAATCATCATAAAAGTTTCTAAATACTTATGCTCAATTTCCCTATAAGTCTAATTGCCGATAGAAAAACAGTTTGTGAGCTGGTACTAGTCCTTTGGATACTAGTGCTTTGAGACCATGTATACGGGCATATACCCATATGTGCACAGGCATGCATATGCAAATGCATACCATTCTTTTCCAATAAATGCTTTGTCTTTCCACTATGTTTAAGGTATCTTTGCATGCAAATGTTTTATATTTTGATGTAGTCAAATTTAGCAGCTTCCTATGACTTTCAATTTTTGTATTTTGTTTACTCTTACTTTTTCCTACCCCAACATTTTCTTCTAATACTTTTAGAGGACTTTTTCCTTCTTTCTGCTTCCTCCCTAGAGAGTTTAATGCATGGGTTGGCACTACAAGTTTTATTGAAACCTAGCCAGACTCGTTCAATCCCAAATTGTCTATGATTGCTTCTGCCCCACAGTGGCAGAATTAAGTAGTTGATTGAGAGATCATATAGTCTGCAAAGTTTGCTGACCCTGTGTTTAATCCACTGAGCAGTTACTTCTGTGAATAGTGCAGGTGAGGCAGGCGCTTTGATATTGGAGTAGGCAGTGGTGAAGGACAAAAGCCAAAAAAGCTGCTGCTGGAGACCCCTCCCCACCTGGTTGAGATCCTTTAACCGGTTAAGACACTTGAAACTCCAGTTCTGTGTGGGATGCACTTTCTAGGCCAAAGATCTCCCATTGCAGTTAGATACTCAGCAGGAGATTTTGTTTATTTATTTTTTAAAGTCCTCACTTGAAGATACGCTTATTGATTTTAGAGAGAGAAGAATGGGGAGGGGCAAGAGATAGAAGCACTGATGTGAGACACACGGATCGGCTGCCTCCCCCACACACCCTGACCAGGGATTGAACTCGCCACCTTTTGGTGTCAGGGGTGATGCTCCAACCAACTGAGCCACGTGGCCAGGACTCAGCAGGGAATCTTAGACAAAAACAACAACAACAAACAAACCCAGGAAAAGAACCTGAACTGTGATGAAAACACTTTTTCCTTCTGTAATTATTTCTCTCCCAAGATCAAGAGTCATATGAATGCAGTTTCATGTTTGCAGTGGTAACAGTCAGACTAGAATGTGTGGTTGAGCAAAATAAACACCACTGGGGTCTTTGGACTTGGCCTCCCACCTAGTCACAAGCTTCCCCACCCAATTTCAGGATTCTCTCCTAAAAGCAGTCCAGGTGCCACAAGAAAGAGAAGTTCTGGGATATTTAAGGGTTGACAATGAGGAAAATGCTTTGTGTATGAAAGGACAAGCGAGATTCTCAGTAACAGATAGGTTTGGCCACAGAAGTTTGGCTTGAGTAAAACGGCAGGATGAAGCTGATGAGGGACTGCCACTTGAACTGGAATACTTTCTGGGAAGGTACTTTGAGGGATCAGGCCAAATTTTTACCTTTTAGCCAAAAATCAATCCAATATATTTTTTAAAGATTTATTTATTTATTTATCTTTAGAGGGGGAGGGAAGGAGAGAGGAAGAGAAATATCAATGTATGGTTGCCTCTCGTGAGTCCCCTGCTGGGAACTGGCCTGCAACCCAGGCATGGGCCCTGACTGGGGATCGAACCGTGATCCTTTGGTTCGCAGACCCGCGCTCAATCCACTGAGCTACACTAGCCAGGCTCAATCCAATAATTTTTAATTAAACAATTACACTTTCACTGCTATTATATACAGAAACATTAATGTAAAAAAAGACAATTCCAAATTTCTATATGCACAGGGCGAGGATGGATCTGTCTTTCATGTTGTGAAATATGATGGGAAGGGGCTCTTTGAAGCTCAAGGTCTATCGTTTTAAGTTAAATAAGCCTTATTTTACACGGCAGAGAGCAAACATGGGATTCATTGCTCCACAAGACAATAGGGGCATTGCATATAAAATGGGGTGATGGTGGGAACCCACATATAGGTCTCTGATGACAGAACCAGAGCCGCCACCGTGGGTGCAGAGGAAATAACTGGTAACTGTGGTACACGCCTGAGGTCCTGGACAAGAGGAGAAACTGCCACCACCTCCGTCACACCCTGTACCAGGACCCAGGCGTGTACCACACCCAGGTCACATCAACCACAATACAGAGCCCTGCGTTAGGCGGTGACCCGGGGGTGACCTAGAACAGCAGAGTGGGGTTCCTTTCTGGACAGCAGGAGAAATAGCGGGGGGAGTAGGAGACGGGAGGTGGGGTGGGCATTACTCACCACATAATCCATGATACCATCACCATCGTCGCCTCGTTGAAGGCATTGAAGAAACGGATAAGCTCTTCTCCTTCAGGGCCGAGTTTCTTTAAGGCCACTCCTAACACCAGGGCAAAAAGGACCAGTCCTAAAATGTTCATCCCTTCGATCTCAGAGCCAACGGGGACCTGCAGGATAAGAGTAAACATGGGGTCCGAGTTTACAACAGATGGATGAGACCTAGAGGCCCGTCTGCCTTGTGTCTCCACTGGACTAAAACACTCTGCCCAGGTGGAGAAAAGGCTCCTATTTTCTTTGACCTCTAGTGATTTCACAAATCAAGGGGTAGGAAAGCCAAGGGAGGATGGAGTCTAACAATACAGAAAGTCAACAAGAATTTCACCTAGGTGTCAACTCTGAGAGCTGCTCAGAATCGGTATAGGTTGGAGCAGAAAGCAGTGAGCTCCGCGCTACTGGATATTTAAGCAGAGGTTTGGACTATGACTTCAAATGCTGCTTTTAAAAGGAGAGCTGGTTGGTGAAAAGTTCCTTCAGATCAAGAGTCAATGATTCACCTCCTAAATGTCAACAGACGCTCGGTTGCTAGGCTGTTACTATGGTCACCTAGCCGACAAATTTCCCAAGAGATGTTTCAGGATTGGCAGGGGTATTTTTAGGGTATTTGTTCCTAAATCACTGACTTTAAATGTACGGATAAAATGTATTCTTTATTTTTTCCAGAGACGTTGAATCTCACCACTGAAAGCATATATTAGACAGTCACTTAATTCCATCAAAACACGGTATGAAAGTCTGAACATGAAATGTACATCAGCAGGGTAAAAACCAGAAAGAGCATTTTACCATAGTTCTAGTCCCAGCTCTGATATTAAATAACTTATCTGGGCTTCAGGTTCTTCATCTGCAAGATGAAGTGAACTGGACTAAATTAGCAGCCTTTTTTTTTTAAGTAGAACTTTTCCTTCAATCAAAGAAAGGCTGGTAGCGCTCAGTGCCCCTCAGCTCCGGGGAGGTATATGCGTGGGAGCAGGAAAAGAGCAAAGTAACTCCTTTTGCACATGACATTCTGTGGCCGGGCTGAATAATCCTGGAGGTCCCTTGTCCCTTTCTGCTCTCGTGACCTGGCCCAGTGTCTGGCAAACAATTGGCACTCAAAAAATATGTGTGAACGAACAATGGCTAGACTAAGTTAAGCCCCTAAAACAATTTCTATGTGCCTGTTAAATCACCTGTTAATTATATATTAGGCTAGTAGAAGGGGTGTTACAAAACATTTTTGAAGAGGACATTAGTTCCAATTCGATGATATAGATCCAAAGCTGTAGACACTGGCCATGGCCACGTTGGTGAATAACCGAAGGAGCAAACCCAACAACAGCTTGTGTACTTTGAATCGTCCACCCAAAGCCCAAAGTTTTCAGCCCTGCTGAGAAAAAGCTGTGCTGTGTATGCTCCGTCAATTAAGAAGCGTTATTTGCTTTGTAAGTATTTGTCACCAGTGATTTCACAAAGAGCTTTACCTTTTCAATGGTTGTGTTTCCAGTGTTGTTGCCGGAGGCCACCTCTTTATAATCCGTTGCATACTGCGAGTGAGAGAAAGAAAAACCCACTGTCAGTTCACAGGGGAAGCGGGACCCAGAGGAACAGGAGGATGGCCGGGCCTTTTGCTATTCTGGCATTACTCACTCCGAGTGTTGGGGGCACTGCTCAATTGGTCGGCCTGACCAGGGTCTCTGAAAACTATACAAAAGCAACTTAAGACCAAGTCATCATGTGCCTTAAGAGGCCTCCGGGTTATTTAGGGACCCCAGGACACAGGGATAACTTCATGTCCCTTGGACAATGGTTTGTTGGTCTGTCCAATTTCATGCTGGTAGTTTGATATTTCAAACAGCTGACTGTTCATATTATTTCGAGAACCTTGGTATTAATTCCATAATGCCCAAGTCCACTTTTCAATTCATCATTTTATTTTGATCCATTTACTTATGCTCCACTTCGTTCCAGAGCTTGTATGAGTGTGACTGCTTTTTAGACTCGGTTTCTGAATGTCCCAAGCTTCCACCCTCCAAAGCAAAGAATGTCAGGCAAGATGGGTTCCTGGAGGAGTCTTGTGGGAGACCCACCGCTCAGAAGTAAAACACCTCTCCAGCCTTGGCCCTACAGTTGACCTCACACACTTCTGCACAATGCACAAAGGTGTCTCTCCCTGCGGCAGCATGTACTGTCAAGGGCAATCTGTTTTGAAATGCCCTTCCTGACCTCTTTCTATGCACACCTGGATTCTGAACCATCAAGTGCAGCCCGTTCGGAGGTACAGACACAGAGGCCTGCTTTGTGCGAGCCTGCGAGGAGCTCTGGTCTCCCTCGGCTCTCATTTACTGAGCTGTCAGACAGGCAGAGCTGTTTAGTGGCCCTGTGATCAAGGGAAAACAAAACCTACTTCACAGGTGACAGGCACTGAAACCCCATAAACCTGGTCTTCTCTTTAAAAATTTTTTCTTTATTGATTGATTTTAGAGAGAGAGAGGGAGGAAAGGAAGGAGAGACACACACACATACACACACACAAAGGGAGAGGGAGATATTAATTTGCTGTTCCACATATATATGCATTCATTGGTTGGTTCTTGTGTGTGCCCTGAATGGGGATTGAACACACAACCTTGGCATATAGGGACCATGCTCTAACCAACTGAGCTATCTGGCCAGGACTTTAAAAAAATTATTGATTGATTGGAGAGGGAGAAGGAGAGAGAAATCTTTTCTTTTTCTCCTACCTCATGTTATATACACAAGCCACAGCTGTGCTTATATGTAGATGTTATTTTTTAAGAAGAAAAAGGCTCTAAGTAGAAACAGAAAAGTCTTTGCTTAAAAAGAACCATCAGATTAGTCAATCTCCTCTAGACCTTTATATTTCTTCTCTGTGTAAAGCACGGCCACGGGTTACTGGCACTGCTGCTAAAATTAGGGAAAAACTAGAAACAACCTGAAAGCCCATTCCTAAGAGACCAGTGGAGTGAAGTTATGGTACACTGATACGGTGGAGCACAGGCAACAACGCTGTGCAGAGGGTATTTCCTAACATGAGAAAATCTTCACAATATGCTGCTTAAACAAAGAGTTTGCAAAAGCTATGTGAAGTATGTATACATACTAACAGTATGTGTAGTATGATTTAAAAATTTTTTTTATTGTTGTTCAGTTACAGTTGTTCCCATTTTTCCACCATTACTCTCCCCTGCCCTACCTGCCCCCACCTCCCACATTCAATGGTTTAATGTTTTTTAAAACATGTGGGCCACATAGAAAAAACGGATCTGATGGGCGTATATTGAAATGTTCACGGGTAGCTGTAGGTGGTGGACAAGGGTGATTTTTATTTTATTTTCTTCTACTTTTTTGAATTTCATTAAAATTTTTTTGCAATGAGCATACATTACTTTTATAGTCAGAAAAATAGATAAAATTGTAATTTAAAATATTCTAAAATACTTAAGAGAACCCCCAAATGTGACTTGAGGGTATTTCTCAGGTGACATGAAAAAGATGTTGGAGCCACTAGGATATTTTAGAAAAACACTGAGTTTTTTGTTTGTTTTATTCCAGAGGCCCATCTGTACAACTTAGCCCAATGTTACCAGGTTTTGTCGACAACACTACCACTCCCTGTTCCACCTTACCTAACTCTATAGCAGGAATTTACGCATCCCCCCACTCCCATCAAAATGTCACATTTTTAGCAAAGCACCAAGCCTTACCGTTCGAAAAGCTGCAACCACAAGATTTGAGGGGAACAAGTTTCTGTTGGAAAAGGAAACATTTCATCAGTATTCTGAAAATTCAGCATTCAAAGTATCCACTTTAAGATGTCCATTCTGACAGCCCAGCATAATGGCACTCCTCCGCGGTCCACCTCCAGCAATCACTGTGGTCTTCTGCTTGTCCAAACACCCAACTATGCCTTGGCTCCTGTGGCACAGAAGATACCTGAGTGCACCAGTTTTAATCTCTTCCCCCTCCTGGTACTCCCTGATATTTGGGCTTACCTGTGTTCAACCAAACCAGAATAACTGCATTACTTTCCTTTCCCCAAGAGGCTAAACCCTATTCCTGTGGTTTCCAATGGGGAGTGGTGCTGCCCCCTAGTGGAATCCATGGGAGTGTTTTCATTGTGGCAATAATTGGGATGGAGTGGGCATTCCTGGAACTGGGGGAGTTGTGTGTAGGCGAAAGTGCCAGGTCCCAGCCATTCATTCTGCTAAGAGTTAAGCCAAGTCCCATACAATAAATGGTCTCAAGGCCCTCATGTGTTTTGATATCCTATATGACATACCTGCAGATGAAACCTTATAATTCCCCAAGCCTAAACTAACCTCCAAACAAGGTAGTTTTTGCATAATTAAAACATACAGTCATACCTTGGTACTCATAGGCTCCAGAACGTGTCAAACATTGTACTCATTGCATTTGGGTGAGGAAACAAATGTTTCAGCACTTAGCGCTTGCTCTGGACTCACCACACTTACTAGAACTTGTATGAGTCACAATGCTGCCCCGATAGAGAAAATGCTTCATCATTTGGTACTCATTGGTTCTGGCACTGGCTGAGAGTTCCAGAAAGAATTAACAAGTTGCGAGGTACCACTGTATACAGAGTTTTCTAGGACTGCAACTACTGTGTCAAATATGGGTATTACTTTTTGTTTTGTTCAGAATATTTCCAAGAATTGTTCATCTTTCTGGAAAAAATCACATCATCCATAGAAAACTGTAGGATTTGAGTCCTTAATTGCACACGTTAGTAAGTACCAGACTGTATTTATAGCTCTATCATTAATGTCTAAATTCAGAAGCAAGCACCTAACCATTTGTTTTATAGCATATACATACCTATTAATACACTTTTTTAAAAAAGATTTTATTTAGTTAGTTTTTAGAGAGAGAAAGGAGGGAGAAAGAGAAGTAGAGAAACATCAATGTGTGGTTGCCTCTCACGTGCCCCCTACTGGGGGCCTGGCCCACAACCCAGGCGTCTTCCCTGACTGGGAATTGAACCAGTGTCCTTTGTTCACAGGCCTGCCCTCAATCCACTGAGCCACACCAGCCAGGGCTAAAACACATTATTTTTATAAATTACTCTTTTGTCTTTTATATTACAGTTAAGTCATGTTAATGTTTTGAAATTATGTATCTAGGTAAATCCTATTTATTAATATTATTTCATGTTAAAAAGCATGGCAGTGGTGCTGATCAAGTTAAGCTATATTTTAAAACCAAAGTCTATTCATGCAAACAGTTTTTACTTAGGGTCTCCTTTTGGTCAGGCTCTGTGCTGGGTTCTGGTCTTGAAATACGAGAAGATCCCACCAACACTCCATTTATTCTACCCACTTCCTACAAGAATAAATCTAGAAGAGTAAACAGCTATGGACCATCCTTTGCAATTTGTGCCAAGTGTGTGCACTAATTCTTACTCCTATGGCTGGTTTGTTTACCTAATGCTAGAATCACTAGGGAACTGTTTGCATTACATTTGATTTTGGAGGGAGGCAGGTCTGACTGTAACCCACCTTGGCAGCAGATTCTAAGATGTCCTGCTGGAAGCCACATCTGTGTGTAATACCCTCCCCTTGAGTATGGACAGGGCCTATGACTTGCTTAATTTAGCCAAAAGAATCATGCTAAGGACCCTGACTAGTGTGGCTCAGTTGGAGTGGCATCCTGTAACCTAAAGGTGGCAGGTTCGATTCCTGGTCAGGGCCCATAACTAGGTTGCAGGTTGGAGCCCCTCTCAAAAAGCAATGAAAAAAATGTCCTTTGGTGAGGATAGGGGAAAAAAGAACAGAGCAAAGGTAATGGGATATCACTTGCTTACATCTTGTGAGAAGACTCTTTTTTAAAAAAATATTTTATTGATTATGCCATTACAGTTGTCCTATTTCTCCCCTTCATTCCCCTCCACCCTCCACCCCCCCACCATTGCCCCCTGTAGTTTATGTCCATGTGTCTCAAGTTCATTAGATTCTATATTTCCCCTACTATTCTTGCCCTCCCCGCTGTCTATTTTCTACCTACCATCTATGCTACTTATTTTCTGTATCTTCTCCCCTCTCTCCTCCTCCCACTCCCCTGTGGCTAACCCTCCATGTGTCCTTCATTTCTATGGTTCTGCTCCTGATTTAGCTGTCCTCTTAGTTTGCTTTTGTTTTAGGTGTGGTTGTTAATAACTGTGAGTTTGCTGTCCTTTCACTGTTCATATTTTGTCTTCTTTTTCTTAGATAAGTTCCTTTAACATTTCATATAATAAGGGCTTGGTGATAATGAACTCCTTGAACTTGACCTTATCTGAGAAGCACTTTATCTGCCCTTCCATTCCAAATGAAAGCTCTGCTGGATAGAGCAATCTTGGATGTAGGTCTTTGTCTTTCATGACTTGAAATACTTCTTTCCAGCCCCTTCTTGCCTGTAAGGTCTCTTTGGAGAAATCAGCTGACAGTCTGATGGGAACTCCTTTGTAGGTGACTGTCCCCTTATCTCTTGCTGCTTCTAGGATTCTCTCCTTCATTTTAATCTTGGCTAATGTAGTTATGATGTGCCTTGGTGTGTTCCTTCTTGGGTCCAACTTCTTTGGGACTCTTTGAGCTTCCTGGATTTCCTGGAAGTCTATTTCCTTTGCCAGATTGGGGAAGTTCTCCTTTATTATTTGTTCAAATAAGTTCAAATAATTTGTTCAAACAATTTTCCACTTGTCGCTCCTCCTCTTCCCCTTCTGGTACCCCTATAATTCAGATGTTGGAACGTTTAAAGATGTTCTGAAGGTTCCTAAGCCTCTTCTCATTTTTTTGAATTCTTGTTTCTTCATACTTTTCTGTTTGGTAATTTTTTCTTCCTTCTGGTTCACTCCCTTGATTTGAGTCCCAGTTTCCTTTCCATCAGTATTGGTTTCCTGTGCATTTCCCTTCATTTCAATTAGTTTGGCTCTCATTTGTTCCTCTAATTTGTGACTAAAATCAACCAGTTCTGTGAGCATCCTGGTCACCAGTATTTTGAACTGTACATCTGATAGGTTGGCTATCTCTTGGTCACTTAGAAGTATTGGCTCTGGAGCTTTGAGCCGTTCTTCTTCTTGAGCCATAATGTTTTGGTTTGTCTGTGCCTGTTATGTATGAGGAGCGAAGCCTTAGGTGTTCACCAGGACGGGGCAACCAAGGTTGCTGGGTTGTGACGCTGTATGTGGGTGCAGGGTCAAAGAGGGGCAATGGTGGTCCCCCCTGCTGCTTTCCGCCGCTGGAGCCCTCATGGTCTGTCTCACCGCTTGCTCCTTCGCCCGATCTACCTGCACGCGAATGTGCGAGCACGGTCAGCCAGCTGCCTTGAGCCCCCACTGGGTCTGCCTGTTGCAATCCCACACCTGGGATCTGCCAACCACCACCTGCACGACTGGGTCAGTCTGGCCAATTTTTCCTGCGTGACCCCACTCTGCCAGCCACTGATTCTGCCCTGCTTACCAGTCTGGCTGAGTAGTTTGTTGTTGTTGGACTTCTGTATAGTTCAATTTTCTGTGTTTTGGTTGCGTTTTTGTCACTAAAACTTTGTTGTCTTTAAACTTGGTTGTGCGAGGAGGCACAGTGTTTCCACCTATGCCTCCATCTTGGCCAGAAGTCGAGAAGACTCTCTTTACTGCCTCTGGGCTTGTACGTTTGATGGAACAAGCTGCCATGCTGGGCAGGCCGTTATGGTGAGAGACAGGGTGGCCTCTGGCCAACAGCCAACCAGGAACTGAGGTGCCAGTCTAAACTTCAAGGACCCAAATTCTGCCAACAACCGTGTGACCTCAGAAGTGAATCCATCCCTGCTGGATGGAGATGAATCCATCCCCGCTGAGCCTTTGGAGGAGACCCCAGCTGTGGCCGACACCTTGATGGCAGCTTTGTGAGAGATTCTAAAGCAGAAGACTCAGCTAAGCAATGCTGAGATTCATGATCCTATGTGAAATAATTAACACGTGTGATTTTAAGCTGCTAGTTTTAGTAACTCATTAAATTTGTGCACTAGATAACTAATATCTTAGCCAACAAGATTAAAAAGATGAAAAACAACTTTATTGCATCCTGGGTGCATCTGCAAGACAGCCAGCAAGCAGAGACTGCAGCACGGCGTTTTCCGAACCTACTCTGTCTATGAAACCAGGTGGCTTTGAGCGCGTTTAGAGAATACCAGCTAATACACACCTGCATTTAAGCAGACAAAATGCGATCTTCAGTTGAATTCACCTTTACAAAATGGTGATCAGAAATATGAGTCCTATCAAGCATATTTACTTTAAAGAAAAGGTAGAAAAAGACTAGGCATGTGTATTGACTATTCCTTAGCATAGAGATGAATAGCAACTTGCGTTTGCCTATGATTTCCATTACAAAGCACCTTTCTTAGCTATGTCAACCTTGTGACATAGGTTGGGTATCTCATTTCCATTTGCTATACTATTTAGAAGCAGAAACAGGTTCTGAGCCAAGATTTCCCTGTTTTACATGCACGGGATGACAACTCTCAACAGTCCAGGACTGAGCTGGGTTCTCTTCCTAAGAGGGCAGGGAAGTTAAGGAACGAGTTGGGTTAAAGGTCCTCCATCTTCCCCGTGAGGAACAACTTCCCTTGGAAGTAGCTTGCATCCTTTAGGGATCAGCAGATTCCTCAGTTGGCACACCCACAGCCTTTCCCACAACCCTGGAATGCACTATCTTCCAAAGAGCACACACTGTTTGTTTAAACCCTGCTGCTGGCCTGCCTGTTCTCTTTAGCGTAAGCTATACCCCAATACTGTCTCACCCAGAATGGACCCTGACCCTATCCCAGAACTTCTAGACCAAGCAGCCATGGACACAACCTGTTTTCAGACAGTCTACGGTATCTAGTCTACAAAATCCGGTGGGAACAGAGGTACAGACAATACTAGAGGCAAAACAACAACTCCCGCCAAAAATACCAGCTTCCTAAGAAAAAACAATGTGCTTTGGCAGTTACTTAGAAAACTAAACATACACTTACCATATGACCCAGCAATTTCATTCCTGGATATTTACCCAAGAGAAATGAAAATACATGTCTGTAAAAAAGACCTGTATGTTTAACAGTCTTATTCAAAGGAGCCCCAAACTCAAATGTCCATAAACAGATGAAGGGACACATTATGATAAATCCTCATGGGCAATAAAAAGAACTCAGCTACTGATATATGCAACCCGGATAATCTCAACAACATTGTGCTGAGCAAAAGAAGCCAGACAAAGAAAAGTACATGCTGAGTGATTCCATTAACATGAAACTCCAGTAAAAGCAAGACTAATCTGTAGTGACAGAAAGCAAAACTTTCTATCCAGAACTTCCTGGGGCTAGGGGTGGAGAGCAGGGAATGCTGGGAGGGGTCACAGGTGACAGGACTATTCAGCTTCTGGACTGTGTTAACGGTTAAATGAGCTCTCTATGTGTCAGAACTCACTGGCCTTTATACCTAAAATGGGTGCATTCCACTGTGTGTAAATCATACGCCAAAATGCTTAAAAGGTTTAAAAAATTCAGTGCTAACTGCAAAGGAAAAAAAAACACTCAATAGGATGCCTGAACTTTCTTTAGGTTATATAGCTCAGCTCTCTGATAGTGTTCCCTGGTAAGGGATTGCCTGGGGGCTGTGAGTTGAAGCTCATGCACCCACAAATTCATTTCCCTTTGTCCCTCCGGTCGCCAAGGACCTCCCACCCATAATTAGGGGCGAGGAACTGAGGCTGTGGGAGTAAAGCAAAACGTCCGAGAGACTGTGGTATTGCATCTAAAAAGTCATCACCATCCCTGAAGTCACCTAGGTTTTCTCCTATGCTATCTTCTAGTTTCATAGTTTCACCTTTTACATTTAGGTCTGTGATCCATTTTGAGTTCATTTTTGTGAAGGGTGCAAGGTCTGTGTCCAGATTCCTTTTTTTTTGCACAAGGATGTCCAGCTGTCCCGGCACCATTTGCTGAAAAGATGATCTTTTTGTGATTGTACTGCCTTTACTCCCTTGTCAAAGATCAGTAGAGACTATACGTACTTACAAGAGTACGTCTCTGGCTGTCTATTCTGTTCCATTGATCTATTGCCTGTTGCTTTGCCATACCACACTGTCTTGATTACGGTAGCTCTATCATGTGTCACAGATACATGGGGGATACACAGATACACGGGCAGTGTCAGTCCTGCTGCTTTGTTCTCTCTGCACTCGCCTTAACCCTCTCTCCTTTCAGACACAGATGCTGCTGTGAAATCTGGATTCTTCCTACTCCTGAGCTCCCAGGGATCAGCTGCCTGTCACATTAGTTTTGCTCCCCAGAGCTCTGACTTCAGGCATTTCCCCCCAACTCCTCACTTCCACACACTATCTGTGTGGGTTTTCAAAATAAAAAAACATTTCAGCTGGAAGGGATCTTAGTGGTGACCAAGTTCAACCCCCTCATTCAGCACATGGTGTCCCCAAGGCCCTGAGACATCAAGCTGATGCATCTGGCATTCACGTGACGGTTGGACCAACACCGTGAGAGAGAACTTTCTGTATTGTGCCGTCTCATATGGTGTAGTCATATGGCTATGGAGCGAATGAAATATGGCTAGTGTAACAGAGGATCTGAATTTTAACTTTTGTTTACATTGACAATTTAAATATTTAAATGTAAATAGCTACGGTGGCTAGTGTCTGCCTTATTAGACAGTGCAGCTGTGCGGTACTGAGACCCAGAGTCCAGGAAGCAGGAGGACCAAACGCACGCTGCGGCAGGGCACTCGGCTTCACCGGCTGTTAGGGCGCGCCTCACCTCCGAAATCTTCCTTGATTCTCAAATACTTCCCCTTTCCGTTATTGGATCCTGAGAAATTTAGTTGAATTAAATAATACCAGATATACATTAGACCAAAGTTTCTTAAACATTAGTAGTCTGTGAAATTAAATGTAATGGCTCTAACCAGCATTTTATAAAAGATACACTACATTAGACAGAATGGAAACTATCAGCATTTCGAATGTTGTTTTGAGATGTCGTTGTTTCATACTGAGTATGGGAGGCTCAGGGTGCATATACATAGATGATTATTTTCTTTTCTTTTATTATTGTTCAAGTACAGTTGCCCCCATTTTCCCCTCACCATGCCCCCCCCCCCCATAGATGCCATCATTTTAAATGTATGTCTTCTTTCTTGTTCCCCGGCCATCTCGGTGGCTGCTCTCGGCTGGGGGCCCGGCCGTGCTGCACCTAAGGCAGGAAGATGCTGGCCTCAAGGAAGATGAAGGAGTTGCTGGAGTTGCTCAACTCTAGGCTCCAAATTGTTATGAAATGTGGAAAGTATGTGCCAGGGTACAAGCAAATTCTGAGGATGATCGGAGAAGGCAAAGCAAAACTGGTCATCCTCGCCAAACCGCCCAGCCTTGAGGAACTCTGAAACAGCCTGCTAGGCCAGGTTGGCCAAGACTGGTGTCCACCGCTACAGTGCAGTAATAGCAAACTGGGCCCAGTATGTGGAAAATAAGACAGAGTATGCACACTGGCTGTCATTGATCCAAGTGATTTCTGACATCGTTAGAAGCATGCCAACCAGACTGGTGAGAAGTAAATCATGCAAAAATTTTCTTTAATAAAACTGGCCAGAGCTTGGTTTCCAAAAAGTGTATTTCTTACAGTGGGTTAAAGCCAAAAACACTGGCAAAAATGCTAAAGCCACGTTACTAAATCTAGAGATGCAAATCAGAACAAAGTGGCAGAGAATGAATGGACAGGCCTTCCCAGTGCTATAGCAGTCTCCGGACACATCACTTAAAACGAACAACAAAACTGGGGTGGCCCTGGCTGGTGTGGCTCAGTAGGTTGACTGTCCTGTGAACTGCAACATTGCCAGTTTGATTCCAAGTCAGGGCACCTACCTGGGTTGGGGGCCAGGTACAAAGTTGGGGGCTCGCAAGAAGCAACCAGCTGATGTTTCACTCACACATCAATGTGTCCTCTATTTCTCCCTCCCTTTCCCTCTCTCAAAAACAATAAAACAAAAACCACAGAGCTTTAGTTAGCGGTACTATAAAGACTCATGCCGCTCACAGGATGAGAAACTCCCTAAGGTTCCTTCTTTCTACATCTGCTACTATTCATTATTCTCATTCTATTGTGAAGGGTGGTAGCATTTCCCTGTTCTACGTGAGAAGAATGTAAAACAATTTACTTTTGCTTAGGTATATATTCTTTGTTCCAGAGTATTTCCTTTAAGTTCAAAAATTCTTTACTAAATTTATGAAAATTTCAAAGACTCTTCAGCACAGGATATAGCTCACGCCACCTACATCTAACATTTGTTCTTCCTTGTGTTTATTGTCAGAGTCGGCCAACAGAGGCGCGCTCCTTCTGATCTTGGTGCCCCCCAGAGGCTGGGAGCTGAGGCAGGGCTGGGGTCACACTACTGTGCCGGCAGGGGGCGGGTGTGGGGGTAATCAACCCTCTTCTTAAGGCCCACACCCAGTTTTAGATTCCAACTTGAAAGGCAATTGCTGGGCCCCTGCGGTGGGGGACCTTTTAGGAAATAAGGCTGAGAACAGCACTCATTCTCAATGTGCAGTAGCCTGAGAGGCCGAGACACACCAGAACACTAGCAAGGCACTCAAATATTAACTCACTTATTCCTTATGACAAGTCTAGGTAGTACATATCATTTCTAGCTTCATTTTACAGAAAATGAAACTGAAGCATCAAGAAGCTAAATGACTGGTCCACACAGCTAGTAAGGGGTAGAGCTGGATTCAAAACTAGGTAACTGACATCAGTGTCTCCTCTTAATCACTACCCACGCTGCCTCTCTGGGTGCATGTTCTCTTCAGGGCCTGAACTATTCAGGCAGTCTCATGGGTAGTAGAAGGAATGGTGCCGAGTTAAAACCTTTTTAAAAAATTATAAGCTACCATTTTAGTGAGCAGTTTGGCTGAGAAACCTCCGTTAATTTGGGTCCTTGTTGGTTTGCTAAGAGTCTTCATCTTGCCAATAGAATAGAGAGAGATACGCTGGCATGGACAAAACAACCTGCCACGGCCAACAGCTAAGAGAATTTTTCACTAGTCACTCTCTTGACTGTGATCTAGGGACCCATGTTGGATCTCAGTCTCCAGTGGGTTTCATGGTACCTACTGAAGAAGTGGGTTCTTTGCAGCCTGGGAAGGAAAGTAAGTCTCTCGCGCCTCTCTTGATGAAGGGAAAGGCTCACAGCACACTCCACCGCTGATAAAACTAGCACAAGAGAAAACATAACTTTGAAAATCGGGCAACAGGCAAAACCGCAGTTGTGCTGGGTGGGCCAGTGGCAGCAGCCTGCTAGACTTCTGCAGACGACAACGGCTGGGCCTTTCTTCTGGCTGCCAGTGCAGAGCCTCAGCCCAGATGTCCCTTCCTGCCTCCTTGCAGGTAAGTCTCCGGTTTTCCATTTGAAAACGACAAATTTTAGCATCCTGGTAAATGTCTAGAGGCCAGCTGCCTCAGTCCTATCCATTTACAGCTGAGGTCAACTTTGGAGACCAGAAACAGGCAATGCAGGGAGAAAAGAAACCGCAGAGAACATATGAGGATTTCTGCCCCAATTCAGAATGCAAGGCTTTTCAGGGTTTAGTTTTGACTTTTCTCCATTTCCAAATTTCCCATAGTGTTGATCCTGTTACTTCGAAATAGTCAGTCACTGTTCATTTCTTTTTCTCCAGGCCCCTCCCCGTGGTTCCCAATATACCTTAAGACTATGTCAGCTGTAGGACTTGAGTTCCCCCAGCATTCTTGTATTCCTCATCTACTCTCATGTATTTCAAACTATAAAAGTAGGACATCCCCATTACCTGTGAATGGGGAAACCTCGTTCGCTCTGTAATATTGCTCCATTTACATGCAAGAACATTCGGCTAGCTCGTCCTGTTCTAAGAGCTTTACAGACAAAGCTCATTTAACCCCCAAACAATGCTGTGAGGTAGGTACGATCAGGATCCCCATCATGAAGATGAGGAAGCCAGGGCACAGAAAGTTACGGGTGTGCCCTAGGACCCCTCATCAATAAGCATTGTTAGGGACGAAGAATGTCCACAACGACTAGATTCCTGGTAAGCTGTTTCTGTCTCTTTGGTGCCCAAACTATTTCATTTTGGATGGAAAGTCACGACTCAATCACCTGGGTCGCACCCAGTTGTGAGAGTCCTGTGTTGTTCCAGGTCCTCAGGCATAAAAGCTTCAGGCTGCTGGGGAGGAGACTGTCTGTCACGCTGCCCCCTGACAGTTGCTATCCACTGTTACTTCTCAGCTCTCAAAAGGCAGGCTCCCAGTGCCAGCACCTCACACCTACTTCCCCCTCTGCTTTGTTATTTCTCATCCATTGTGTGGTAGGAAATCAAATCACTTGACAATGGCATTCTGAATTTTCTAAAAGGCACACCGAATATCTACTGGCTTCATGTCTGACTCGTAATTACATCTTGAAAAAAACAAATTAGAAGTTGTGGCAGAGAGAACCTGTGGGACTTGGAGGCACTCCACGACCAGGAAAGGTCATGGACTTTAGCAAAGCCTGCACTGCACTTGGTCCTTACAGACTTTCCCCACTCCTTCTAGGTGTTTAAGTTGTGGGCAGGAACCAGGGCTGTACCCTGCCTTTGCCAAGAAACACGCCCAGAGTCACAAAAAAATCAGCATCTGTGAGGTTTCTTTGATGTAAGCAATTTGAAAATTGTCACCCAGAGTATTCCCAGACCCAGGAAATATTTCCACGTGGCTCAAGACTGCTCCCTCGCACAAGCTGCTCAACATGAAAGCCAAGTCTGAGCAGCTGCACACACGCTGTCCTTCATCAAAGGGGGGGTCATCTCCTTCTTTTAGAGGAAGTGGGCATCTGTCTTGACCCAATGAAAACTTTATCTAGTTCCTTTTTTGGATCACAGCAAACAATTCTGAGACGGTGAAACCAGACTAGCAGCTGATGTCATTAGTATGGCAAGTTGACTTGGGGGACAGGAGAGTGGGAGAAAGACAGCCCTGAACTGGGGGGCACAGAGACCCCTGGTTCTACTAATTCCTCTTTTGATAAACTACTCTGTGACTTAGTGCAAATCATTAATCTCTTTATGGCTCAATTTCCTCAGTCGGTAAAAGAGGATCATATACGCTACCTTTATCCGTGAGCTGCTGGATTAAATGTGGTTGGCTGTTGGAAGCATTATGAAACATTACCTATCCCCAACAAGCCATGACAAAGGTTCTTTTAGTTCTTCCTTGTATCTGCAGCCCGAGTCACTGAAAAGCCTGCACCTACACTGACCACTAAGTCATGATGCTGGGTCACCATTCACTTCAGAAGCAGGAGCTAAAGGGGCTTGGATCTAAACCTAGATAGCCATGATCAGGAAATGAGAGATCTCTTCTGGGGTTAATGGTAATAAGGTAACCCTCACCCCCTGTTTTTTGGCCACTGCCCCTCTCTTGGAGATGAGAATGCTACTGAGCCTCTCTATGGGGGTACAACCAGCACGTCAGAGCTGTGCATCCACACCTCCTCTCTGGGCCACTGATCCCTGCAAACAAGAATTTTTTAACCCCCATAACTGACTCCTCTCCCGGGACAGCTGACAGATATACTGAAGAGCCAAAGGCACTCCCAACCTCATTAGACCGTTTTCAACACCCACCTAAGTGAGTTCTCAAACTTTAAGGATCTCTAAAGACTCCAAATATCAATCTGCCTGACACTAAACAAAGATGATCATGTCAGCAAAATTCTAATCGTCCACCTCTACCTGCCTTTTGAGTATGAAGTTTGGATAAGAACTTTCTGGTCTGCCTCATCAGAGATTTTTATTTTTCAATGCCTTCGACTTTTTTGGTGGTTGTTGCTGTAGTTTCAAATGAACACTCTTTCTCTTAAGCCGTAGACAGTCGTCACATTTTCCAGAGGGAGAAATGGAAACAGCAGGAAGTCAAGTCACTTTGCCCAGGGTTTGCTGATTTTCACAGCCTTAGCAATGAGGAGCTCTACCTCAGTGACTTGAGACAAAACACAGCTCTCTAAGGCTCCCAGTTGGAAACCTGGAGTGGGAGCCAGCTGAGCTTCCCATTCAACTGCACTCGGCCAGGTCAGTACATGCCTCCAGCCCGCAATTTTCCATTTGTGAACTCTGGGCTAATGGAGAAATCAGGAGAGGCTGATTTGGGCAATCCACAGAAACTACACTATGTCTCAAGGAATGAAAGCCAACTTTTAAGAGTCAGAGAAAGCAGGCGAAGCTAAGTGAAGGGCTGCTCTTTCCCTCTCCTCAAGAACTCTCACCTTCCCACAAATAAAGCCTCTTGAAGCTCACAATACCCCACAGTGGTCCTGACTGTGGGGTGGAGGGCAACCTGTCCCAAGCCCCATGAGAGGCTTGCCTGGGCAATGGGCCTGCACAACTAAACCGAGCCTTATTATCCTTGGGTTCTCTAACAACTGTTCAAAAAAAACTGCCAGCTACCTCTCAGCGGATGGGCTGAAACAGAGAGGGCCACATAATACAGGCCAGGATGGCCTAACAGGCAAAGTTTAACAAATGCTCACAGAAGCTTTCAGGCACTGTGGGGGAGAAAATGGGGTGAAGACATCCAGGAATGGTTAGAACAGAGCCAGGGTGTAAGGAGTAAAGTACAGGTAAGACCACAGCCTCTGCCCTACTGCACACTCACACCAAACGGTAGGACTGTCTTTTGCTAAATGATGTGGCCCCGCTCCTTTAGATTGTCTGGTGCGGCAAGACTGATGTTTGAAAAGGTGTGGTCAGCACGCAAAGGCTCCAGATGTTACTTTGATATTTTAAAAATGTTAAAGGCCACCAGTAGCTCATTAGAATAAACTCTCAGGAGTGTATGAAGGTGTGTGTTTAGGAATAAAAGGGAGTGTATTGGAGAGCTGACATTGATTTGGGGGATCTACATTGATTTGGGGGATCGTTACCTGGCCAGGTCGAGGAAAGAATCCACTGTCTCTTTAGGGACCGGAGTGGGGCCCGACTCCTCCAGGCCAAAGTCTCTGGACTGAAGATCCTTAGCGCCAGACCCAGGCTTGATGATGAACGCCAAAACGACCGCGAGCGCCGAGGCGCTTAGCGTGGTGAGGCCGAAGTAGGCGATGGCGATGCCGCCCAGGCGCCCGAGAGAGCTGGCATCCAGAGAGGCTGCGCCCGACACCAGACTGCAAACCACCAGCGGCAGGATAATCATGCGCAGCATGCGTAGCAGCATCTCGCCGGGGAAGGCCAGATAGGTGACCTGCGTGCGGTTAAGCCCGAGCCAGCGCAGCGCCGCGCCCAGGCCCGCGCCTGCCACCACGCCGGATACAGTGAGCAGCACCAGCGCGTGGTGCCTCAGGAAACCGGTGCAGCGCCGTGCGCGTCCTGCAGCGGTCCCGGGCGCTCCAGGCCCCGCTGCAGGCCCAGCCTGGGTGCTGTCTAGGTAGCCGTTTGTCTCGGTGCTCTTCTCCGTCTCGCTGCTCTTCTCCATGGCGCTGCCCGCGACTCGGAGCTGAAGGAGATAAGGGACTTGGGCTCTAATAAAAGGCTGGGCTCTCAATGAATGGCTCAGGCGGTGCTGGCGAGGTTCACTAGCCGTGCCGGGCGTGTTCTGGGAGCCGGCCCTCGGGAGACTCCCAGTCTGGGCGCTGGAGAGCGGGCTGAAGCCTCAGACTAAGTGGATCGCAGCACGACTAGCGTTCCTACAGCAGCCGCGGGCTGAAGATGATGCAACGCCGGGGCCTCCTGTGAGCAAGGTGCCGCAAAGGCGGGATCGGTCTGGGCTCAATCTCTCCACATCCTCTGGCCCGCCCCCAGCGGTTCTGGCCAATCAGCGCCCAGGAACCGTGCACCCCCCCCGCCCCCCGCCCTAGCTCCCTAAACCCCTATTCCCGGCCCCAGTAGCGTTGGGAACAGAGACCGGTTTGGGGGCGCTGCCGGAGTCGGCGGGGCGCAGGTGGAGCCGGCCAATCCTTGCGCCTGTTGCCGCCTCCCACCCCCACGGACAGAGGCTTAAGGCCGCCGCTGGGAGGCGCGGTCTGAGGGACGGCTCCGGCTCGTGGGCACCAGCCATGGCCTCTGGGCCGGCCGAGGGGCGTGAAGAATGTGGAACGCAGCTGAGTTCCTTGTCTAGATTAGGGGAGGGGAAGGGTTTCCTCCAGGCTTGGTGCTTTGGCACCGCCCCGCCCTGAGTCGGCCCGACAATTTACTAATCTCTTTTGCGAAGGGGCCACAGCTCGGTGAGGGGCCCCAGGGTTGTCTTCCCGCCGTGTCCTCCTGCATAAAATCCCCTCCTCCCAGAAAGTCCTGTGGGGTTGCACGCGCTGTAGCACGCCGGGGTGCCCAGCGCAGGCCCTGGGTCAGAGACAAAGGGTGGATGGATTGATCGAGGGATGGATGAATAGATGAATCAGAAAAGCTTTATCGGATGCTCATTAATGGGTCTGACACCTCTAAATAGAACTCGGGTCCGCGGTGCCACGAAACCCAGGGCCTGGCCTCGCCACTGCGCACTCCAAAGAGGGTAGGTTGAGTTCCTCTGCAGTAAAGATGCAAAACTCTTCTAGAGGAAACAGCTCTCACCCCTTTTCCAGGTGCCTTTCTACCACACGACCTCAGGTGAATTACACAAATCACTGCATCTGAACCTCTTCCGTCCCCCAGCGGTCTCGAGGATACAGTGCGGACCGCTCTTCAGCCAGCCTGTGAAGACGGTTCCTTACTGTTCATGTTGAATTCACACCCTTTTTATTCCAGCTTTTGTTTATTTATTTATAAGATTTTATTTGTTTATCTTTTGGAGAGGAAAGGAAGGAGAGAAGGAGAGAAACATCAATGTATGGTTGCCTCTCGTGAGTCCCCTGCTGGGAACTGGCCTCAACCCAGGCATGTGCCCTGACTGGGAATCCAACCGAATCGTGTGGTTCGCAGGCCCGTGCTCAATCCACCGAGCTACACCAGCCAGGGCTTATTCCAGCTTTTATTTAACATTTGTCTGGTCTCAGCAGATATAGGAGAAAGCTCTGTAGAATCGTTTTACTTTGTCACATTTATTAGATTTGTGTATTTTCTCATTCTGTTTTTGAAAAGAATTGTTCTTTCAAGACGTTTGTGAAAGGGAAGTCTTCTTACACGTGGTTAACCTGAATTAAAGAGGAAGGTAATTTCTCTATAGATGTCTGGCTGTAAAGGAGTCACTTAAACACATGGCATGACAGAGATCTGTGCAAATCAAAATGGCTTCTTAAGGAACTTTAAGGAGTTGTCCAAATTTTGAGGTAGTGAGGGTTTGCATTACTTGAAGCCAGACAGCCAGTCATTGGCTGGAGCTTATAGGGGTTATTTTGGGGGCAGGGTGGACATGTCATGTGAAGAGCTGTTCATATTTTTATCTGGTTTTGAAGGATGCAGTGTGTTTGTCTCTGTGCACAGAAGAAGGAGGAAATCCTAGCGATGTACTATTTTGCCAACCAACAACTCCCTCTGTTTGACGGTTGTTTTTGTGCAAGGACTCTCAAGTCATGCTCCAGAGATGAGCTTCCAATTGCCTGCTTTACATCTACACCTGACAGTCCACAGGCACCCCAACTCACCAGTCAAAAACTGACCTCCTGGTGGCCTTCTTTGAGCCTGCTTGTTTTTCCTGAGTTCTCTGTTTCTGTTACCAACATCATTGACCTTTAGTCACTTTTGCTTAAAATCTCAAAGTGACCTTGAATCTTCTTCCTTCCGTAGTGTCTCCTCTCATCAATTACCAAACTCCACAGACACTGTATTCCCATCTATTCCTCCCATGCGTTTCCACTGCTACCATCCTTGGCACAGTTTTTGTTTCCTCACTTCTTATCTTGGCCATGGAATTGTTCTCCTAGTCTCCCCATCTCCAACGCTCCTCTTGTTTTAACCATCTTACACTTTGCTTGCCTCAGACCAATCTTCCTAATAAATAATTTACATGTTAGGATTAGATTCTGCTTCCATCTAACAGGGGAAAAAAGGAATAATTCCCTCTTGCTTTAAGAACACTTCCTAAAAGTTGTATACACTGTTTCCTTGGTACGTCATTAACCAAAATTTAGTCATATGACCACTCCTAGCTGCAAGAGATATTAGGAAATATAATCTTTATTTTGCACAGGCTTATACCCAGTTAAAAATCGAGGGGTTTTGGTAGGAGGTGCTGGATGGGGGAATAAGGTGGTTAAATGTAATGGAAAAAATACAATAAGAAAATTTTTAAAGATTGAAGTTTTGTTACTAAAGGATCAGGAAAGAACAATGCTGGAAGACAACTCCTTCATGCCACTTCTTGTTCAAAAGCTTCCAGTGGCTCCCAGTGAATTAAGAATATGCTTTTCACCCTGGCATCCAAGACCCACCACGATCTGACCTCAGCTCACTCTCCAGCCTTGTGACCTCTATATACACAACGAAAATGGGATTGAGTGCTACTTCCACATCTTGCCTCTGCATCCAATCCCAGTTTAGAAACCACTTCTCTCCCGAGGTCTTCCTTAATTCCCTTTGCTCCAACTCTGCTTGCTGCCCACAGCCTTTTGTGCCTTTCTGTGCACCCCAGAGCTGTGTTAATAGTTAACTCTCAACTGGGAGCAGGGCACTCTCTGCATTACAGGCACTTTCAGTGGACACAAGGGTGGTGTGGAGTGGGAGAGCAGTGTTTGAGGTTGCCGCATGCCATGCTGACTGTATCTGTTATAGAACAAGCATAACCTCATCTTAAAGAGGAGCTGGTCTCTTGGGGCTTCCTTCAGGGACTGACTGCCTTGTAGCAGCTCTGCCCACATGTGAGACAAACCAGGAAACAGGTGTTTGCTCCTGGCCTCCGAACCAGTGGTAGAGGGTTTCATTTTCTGCTTTCTTTTTATAAATTCCTCTCCTTTTGCTCTTCTACTATGTTTGTTTTGCCTTTTCATAGTTTTTACATGCCTCCTGTTTGTGGATATTTGCACAATAAAAGTATTGATCCCTGTACTTACACACCTTCACCCACACACTTAGTATATGTTCTCTCAGGGTTCCAGATGCGTAAGTACTGAATTACAGACATACCTTAATGTAGCCCAGTCTAACACCACTCGCTGTCTTCACCACTGTTATCTGGTGCTTGAAGCTCTCGCTAGGTTGGAGTATTGTTCAGGAAGTCTTTCTTCTCTTCATCTTCTCACTCGGATGGGAGTGTACTTACCCCTTTGACTTTGAGCTTGACCATGCAGCCTACTTGGCCAGTAGAGTAAGTGGCTATGAAGAAAGCAGAGGTGTCAAAATGGTTTTGCAGAGTTGTGCTTGGACTCCTGCATGCATGTGACCCAGCATACATGTGACCCAGCATGCCCTAAATACACGTTTCCCCTTCAGCCCGGCACCAGAACAAAGTGGGAGTGGTCACACTGTGCATTGCCTGGGGTGCTCTCCTGTAAGCTGGGCACCAGAACAGCCTAAAGGAGAGCACCCCAGGCAATGCACAGACCCAAGAGTGAGAAAAATAAATGCTGTTGAAACTCACCAAATTTTAAAATCAAATATTATGCTGCATTATTATGGCAATAGCTAAGTAATAAAAATTCTCTCTTCAACATCTGCTCCAGTTATCTATTACTGCATAACAAACCACTCTAAAAAACAGTGGCATAAAACACCAGCCATGTTCTTTTTATGTTTTGTAGGCCAGAAATTCAGAGGGGACACAGCAGGGGGTCTCACCTCCGTTTCATGATGACTGGAGCCTCGGCTGGGGTTTAATGGTTTAATGAGAGGACATGGCTGGGATAGCTGAACTGGGGCCATGTGCCTGTGGCCTCAGTTCTGGCTCTCCTCTGGATTCCTTGGTTCTTTCCTGCGTTGCATCTACGGAGGCTTCGAGATCCAGCGTGAATCTTTGATTCATAGAACTGGCACCTGGTCTAGTGTGGCTGGAGCAGCTGGGGCTGGCCTCTCCCCCTCCCTCTCTGGCTACCTTGGGTTTCTCACAGTGATCTCATCGAGATCGCATCGTGATCTCAGTGTAGTCAGACTTCTTAACCTCGTGGTCAACTTCCCTCCGAGTCAGTGTTTTAAGAAATCTAGCTGGAAGCTGCAAGACTTCTTCTGCTTGGCCTCAGAATTTCCAGAACATCACTTCTTTCACATTCTGTTGGTCAAGTGAGTCACTAAAGCCAACCAGAATTCAGGGTAGGAGAATTAGACTCCACCTCTGAAAGGGAGGAGTAGTAAAGAAGGTGCAGCCATCTTTGATCCACAATTACATCCTTAAAGCTAAAACGTGCACACGTTCTGGACCAGAGCAGCACAGGAGTCTCGGCTTCCACTAGTGCCCTTGCTCTCGTGTCTCTTTGGATGACTCTGTTAGGAAGTTGCTCTGGCATTGCTCAGTCATGTTCTTAAAACCATGGCTGCACCGTCCATCACGAAGACTCAGTTTCCCTCACTGAAGCAGTGCTCTGGATTTTTTACTAATGAGGTGATGAGAATGGTATTTTTCTTATCTTGTCAAAGTGACTGTTCATTACTCCCAATATGCTTGTGTATTGTTGGGGGGTCTCTATTATACGTGCATGCTGACCTTCTGTGTCTCAGTTCTAACTTCACATCTGGTGACAGTGTGATATCTTCCGCATCGTGTTGCTGTATCCCTAGTGGCATCACTAGAATCAGCAGGAATTGTTTTCTGCCATGAATGGTCTGAAAAAAAATTGTGTCCTTCACCACAGGCACATTTGGATGCTAGAGCACTTCTTATCTTTACTGAGCCAACAGACAGTTTAACTAACAAATATATTAAAAAGATTAAACTTCAGTTTCTTTCCATGTTAGCAAAACACAGCTTCGTAGAGAATGCAATGCAACTTTTTAAAAATAATATTTGCTTTTCGAGTAGATCAGATTACTTAGCAAACAGAGCAAGTAGAGTGAAAATCCAAAGTGGTAAAGAAGGTCTTTTTCTGGCCACTTTTTCCTGAGCACGACCCCACTCCACCAGCTGCTGACTCCACCCCTCTTACCGGTCTGGATGAATAGTTTGTTGTAGTTGGACTTCTGTATAGTTCAATTTTCTGTCTGTGGTTGACAACTCAGTAGGTAGTTGCCACGTCCAGTGCTAACCAGGTCGGCTGACACAGTCACGGCTTGGGGACAAAGGCTTCACAGAAGCATTTTCTAACCATGTCGGTTGACACGGTCACGACTTGGAGATGACGGCTTCACAGAAGCGTTTTCCAGCAGGACGGACGTGGCATTAATGGATATATGGTGTTGCTTTTATTCTTACTGTTTCTTAGTATTCTAACCTTTGCACTTCTGATCATTTGGAATCTCCTAGAATTAATGACCACTCTCAGAGAAAAAACAACAGTTGGCTCAAGTCCTAAGCAATATCACCCTGGCTGAATTAAGGCATCGTACTTTACTTATTTGTTCCTGTGAAAGCCACCCAAGAAAGAACAGTTCAGGGAAAAATATGTATTCCCACAGAACTGCCTCATAGAATAGCAAAAACCCCTTTAGAAAATAGCCCCTGATTGTTAAAGAGTTGTTAGAGTAACAGCCCCTCCTTTACCTTGAATAGGAATATATATCAGTTAGAATTAGACAGGCATAAAAACAGAAGAAGCTGGTTAGCTATTACAAACTAAGCACTTAGAAACAACTACCAAGGAGTCAGAGTCCTCAGTATACAAAAAACATTTTAGACAGCAAGATAGATAGCTAAGTTAGATATTACAAAGGCTTATAATGAATTTCCTAACCTCTGCTCGGTCTAAGCGTACCTGTTGCCCATGACAATTTCTGAGAACTTTAATAAACAATAAGACATTCAAACTGTATACATAGAACTATTTCAAATTGTCTGATTAATGGTTTTCCTGGTCAAAATAACTTTTGTTTAACATAACTGAAACTATGGGAACTTTCGTATTTTCCTGGTTACCTTTGTATTGATTTTTTCTGCTTAACTGATCATGCTGTACACCTGTAAATGTTAATCTATGCCAAAAATGAAAATATAAAAAATCAGCTTGTACTTGCAATAAACGGAACAGTGCTTCACCTGCCTTTGAGCTGTGTAGTTGCCTGTTACCCAGCGCCGATGCCTACTCTCACCTGAGGACCCTTAGATGAGCTGCGGCCGGACTGCGGCAGGTAGTGGCCCACGGAAAACAAAGTGCTGGTGACGTCGTCGTCCGTACTGTCCCTCCAGGCCTTTCAGTGCCACCCCCACTGGCCGAAAAGCAAAGAGCGGCCCTGAAGATGCCCTTAGAGCCAAATGGTCAGGCATACACTTGGAAAAACACGTGGAGTCAATACGAAATGGAATTCAGTCAGAGTGGGAGTAAAAGGCAGGATGACACAGAAATAAGGTGTCTATCTCTATGGTTTCAGAAAGGAGCTAAAGCTCTGTTGCCTGACATTTTCTTCTAAGAGAGGACTTGGAGGTATAGGAGCATCGGAAGACATGCGTGAAAAAGTGGGAATGTGAGTTACTTTGGTGTCTGTGTTTTGTGGGCAAAGGTTCTAAGAGTGGGACTTGGTTCAATGACACAACCAGATGTTTACTGAGCTGCTTTGCAAAAGTAAATCACTTCGCAAAGCTCCTACAGTAAAACACAGAAGAGGGGAATGTGCATTACCTGGGGAGCTGATTAAAAAGCATATTCTGAGCCTGGAGAGAGCCTAGGAACCTGCCTTTCAACAAGCCAGTTCTCCCCTCTCGCCTCCTCCCCATCCAAGATTATTAAATCAAAAAGTATCTCCAAGGACATTAAGTTAATAGAGTTAGAAAAATCCAAGATAAGGCCTAGGGCTAGGCCTTCAAAGCCTGTCCATCAAATCCTTTCTACTAAGAACAGTGCTAAGAGGTAAGAAGCAGGTGGAATTAGAAGGGAGGGAGATTGGCAAGGATAGAGAAAAAATTAATATCAGTTGTAATGAGTTATAGTCCTCCTACCCCAAATTTATTACGCCTAGCACAAGGATTAACTGAAGTCTGTTTGGGCAACAGCCAAGGACTCCTGCAAAGTTAACTAACCTTATGAGAAGCATTCAGTGGTCCCCAAACTTGACTCTCATCAGGGTCATCTAGAAAGGGTTTTAAAAGGATAGATTTGAGGGCTCCAACCTGGGAAAAATTTTTTTGTAACTCTGGGGTAGGACCCAGGCATCCATATGCTTTTTATTCTTCTAGCTAACAGATGAATGAGATATGATAACCAAATGCAGTGGAATCTGGATTAAAAGACAATGAAAGCATACTTTTGAGACTAGTAGGGAAATTTTATGTGCACTCTGTTGAACTTGATGTTGGGTTTCTTAGGTGTGGCAACAGTGTTCTGCATAACGGGACAATAGCCTTGCCCTTGGGGGAGAATGGAAAAGTAGTAAGGGGTGAAGTGATGTGGTACTGGTGCACGGCTCTTGGGGGCTCCGTGGAGGGAAGTTTTTGTGACTACAAAGAGTGATGCATGGGGGAAGCACGATGTTAGTGACTGGTGGAACTGGGTGAGGAGTAGATGGCTGAAAAGCCTGAAACTTTTCAGTAGGCTAAAACATTTTCAGGGTCACAAAACATTACTTTTTTTAAGAGACAACAAATGATGGAAGGTAGGGGAAGGCTCTGTTCTTTACTTTACAATAGAATTGAGCAAACTTAACAGAAAAGTACGGGTTCTGGAAGCTTGGAGCGGGGAGAGGTCATGTGGGCTAAACCTGCGGTCCTCCACTCCCTCTCCTCTGGGACACTCGTGGCAGTGACGCTCACACACAACGCCCGCAGCCACGGGCATGGAGGTGATTCCTGGCTGCCCATCTGTGACATGACAGCTCTTCTTCTTACTTAAGAAAATATGTTGGCCTGCAAGTAAGTGGTGTTATCACAGAGACAGCTTTGAATTTATTCAGGTTTATTTAATAATTAATAGAGGCTTAATTTGTGTACTTTTGTATGGAAGGAGTTTGAAAATTCAGTAAATGACTCTCAGGTACAAAGAATGTTGATTGTTATCCGTAATTGCTCTAATCTTTGTCACAGGAGGTAAAAGCACTGGGTCGTGCAGGGTGGAGCAAACGGCTTTAACTTGACAGTGAGTGTAATGTCTTTTTTTTTCAGTTTTGTAAAAAAATTTACTTGTGTTTTTATCTTCACCTGAGGACATTTTTTTTCATTGCTTTTAGAGCAAGGAAGGAGGAAGAGAGTGAGGGAGAGAAACACTGATGTGAGAGAGAAACATAGATTGGTTGTCTTCTTGTAGGCATGCGCCCTGACCAGTGATCAAACCTGCAACCTGAGAATGTGCTCTGACTGGGAATGGAACCCACGACTTTTCAGTCTATGGGACGACTCCCAAACCAACTGAGCCACATTGGCTAGGGCTTTTTTCAATTTAAATAGCCTCATGTAGGTAACTCAGAGTCTTTTGATAAATACTCAGAATTTTAGACTTCCTCACTATTAATAAGTGACTCTACAATGTTGTGATTATAGAAAAAATTAAGAGAAGTTACAGTTAAAAAGAACTAAGGAAGAGTGGTGCTTTACTAATAAGAAAACCACATGGACATTGTGACTGATTATGAAATAGTCCCCTACTTCCTCTGTCCCTGCGTCCTGACCCTTTGTCAGGTTACTTTTCAGGGCCCTCCAGCTCAGCCTGGGCTCGGCCATATGATTTTCTTTAGCCAATGCACATAGCGGACCTGAGTCGAGCGGAGGTGTGAAACAGGCCTCTGCATGGATTGGGCTTTTCTCCTGTGCCTGTGCTGTTGCCCTCAGAGCAGGTCTGGGCTGACCTGCTGGCACAAGAGAGACACGTGGAGTCCAGCTGCGTCCTCCGTTATCACAGCGGAGGTCATCCTAGATCAACTCTCAGCCAGTGAGCCCAGGGTATGGGGGCAAGTCCAGCGAAGATAAACAGAGCAGTCTGGTTAAACCACCTCCGCCCTGAATGTGAGCAATAGAAAGTTGTCGTTGCGTGCCTTGGAGGTTTTATGGTTCTTTGTTGCTGTGTTAGTTTAAGTCCCCTAAGAAGCATAAAACATACAAGGATTTTATCCAGGAAATACCTATGTGAGAGAAAAGAGGGAGGCAGCGGTGAGCTCGGAAGGCAACGCAAATCTTGCCCCAAGCGTGGGGAGGGGGCGGGGAGATTGAGTAGAAACGTCCTAGGCTGACGCGCTGTCTAAGGGAGGTTCATTAGAGTGCCCGGTCATCTCCAGCCAAAGTCAGTTCTCAGAAGAGTCTCGAGGCTTTCACAAATAGGTCCGAGGAAGTGTCCCCAACTGTGCTCACACATTGGCCGGGAGCAACCTGTGTAAAGCATGGCTGTGGCACGAACTTGGCAGTGGATTTCAGAGCACAGTAATTGGCCAATTGGATTGATCAGTCTGCGAGGCTTTTTGTGTTTGTTTTCTTCGCATGGCAGCCATTGGTACACAGTGTTACTGTGGTGAGGCTTAACTGATAGAGGCACCGAGATTCTCCTTACTTATAGAACGGCAGTTCTTAATATGGAAGGTACTGCCTCCTAGGGGGGCATTTTAGAAATGTCTAGGGGCATTTGGCTGTCATCATGATCGAGGGGTGCCACTGGCATGTAGTGGGCATGGTCCCAAGATGCTAGATGTCCTGCAAATCACTGGACCATCCTGCACAACCAATCACCCTGTGTTCTTTGGAAATTTTCAATGTCCTAAATGGTGTCCTATAAGGGGAATGATCTCTTTTAAATCATCTGGAAAAAAACTATGTGAGTCAAGACATAATTCTGTTTACATAGAAGTATCCATTTTTTTTTTGCCTAAAATAAGTATACACTACATTTCTTTTTTTAAAATATATTTTATTGATTATACCATTACAGTTGTTCTCTTCCCCCCCTTCATTCCCCTCCACCCGCATACTCTCTCCCTCACCATTCTCCCCCCCTTAGTTTATAACCACATGTCTCAAGTTCTTTAGATTCTATATTTCCCCCACTATTCTCGCCCTCCCCCCTATCTATTTTCTACCTACTGTCTATGCTATTTTCTGTGCCTTCTCCCCCTTCTCCTCCTCCCACCCCCCTGTTGCTAACCCTCCATGTGTTCTTCATTTCTATGGTTCCACTCCTGATCTAGCTGTCCTCTTGGTTTGCTTTTGTTTTAGGTGTGGTTGTTAATATCTGTGTGTTTGCTGTCCTTTCACTGTTCATATTTTTCATCTTCTTTTTCTTATATAAGTCCCTTTAGCATTTCATATAATAAGGGCTTGGTGATGATGAACTCCTTGAACTTGACCTTATCTGAGAAGCACTTTATCTGTCCTTCCATTCTAAATGAAAGTTTTGCTGGATAAAGCAATCTTGGCTGTAGGTCTTTGGATTTCATGACTTGGAATACTTCTTTCCAGCCCCTTCTTGCCTGTAAGGTCTCTTTTGAGAAATCCGCTGACAGTCTGATGGGTACTCCTTTGTAGGTGACTGTCCCCTTATCCCTTGCTGCTTCTAGGATTCTCTCCTTCATTTTGGTCTTGGCTAATGTAATTATGATGTGCCTTGGTGTGTTCCTTCTTGGGTCCAACTTCTTTGGGACTCTCTGAGCTTCCTGGATTTCCTGGAAGTCTATTTCCTTTGCCAGACTGGGGAAGTTCTCCTTTATTATTTGTTCAAATAAGTGTTCCACTCGTGGCTGTTTCTTTCCCCCTTCTGGTACCCCTATAATCCGGATGTTGGAACGTTTAAAGATGTCCTGGAGGTTCCTAAGCCTCTCCTCATTGTTTTGAATTCTCATTTCTTCATTCCTTTCTGGTCCGATGTTTCGTTCTTCCTTCTGGTTCACTCCCTTGATTTGAGTCCCAGTTTCCTTTCCATCACTATTGGTTTCCTGGACATCTCCCTTCATTTCAATTAGTTTAGCCTTCATATGTTTCTCTAATTTGTGACTGTACTCTACCAATTCTGTGAGCATCCTGATAAATAGTGTCTTAAATTGGGCTTCTGAGAGGCTGGCAATTTCCCGGTCGCTTAGGGTTATTGGCTCTGGGACTTTGAGTTCCTCTTGCGCCATCTTTTGGGCTGGTTGTGCCTGTTAAGTAGCAGGATCGGAGCCCTAGGTTTTCACCAGAGCAGGGCAACTCAGTCGCTGGGTTGTGACGTTGTATGTGGGGGCGGGGTCAAAGAGGGACAATGGCTTCCCTCCGCCACCTGCTGCCGCGACCCCCACCGGCACCGCAGCCACCACTGTCACCGGGCCCACACGTTTCGTTCCACTGCACTCGAGTGTGCCACCGCTGTCGGCCCTCCACCACTGGGTTCGTCCCCTGGGGCCTGCGTGGTCCGTCTCACTGTGCGTGAATGTACGACCTTAGTCAGTCTGCCCTGAACCCCGACTGGCTTTGGGCTGCCCGAGCGCCTAGCGCCTAGGTCGGGGGATCTGTCCTGCCGACCCAGCTCTGTTGCTGGTTCCGCCTCTTATCGTCCCCGTTGAACAGTTCGTAGCTGTCGGACTTCCGTATAATTCCGTGTTCTGGTCTTTGGGTGTGTTCTAGTTCTCCAAAACTTTTGTTGTAGTCAAACTTGGTTGTGGGAGAAGGCACAGTGTTTCCACCTATGCCTCCATCTTGGTGGAAGTCCCCTACAATTCTAAGATCACAATTGCTGTGGACATTGAAGAAAGATCACTTTTTCCAAATCACTAAGTACTGGTTACCAATACTAGGAGGTAATGCCACCAAGCAACACTTGTGGTATTTGAATCACCAACTCAGTGCTCCGGGGCAGCCTGGAGCTGTGGCTGTGGCAACTGTGTGCAATGTGTAAACACTTGATTATGTCATTGTATTCTCTGTGCGATCATTCCTGGGTACTTGCTCCAGCAAAACGTATGTTGTTTTGTTATACTGATTTTCCCGAAATGATGTGTCAGGTAGGCAATATTATTTATGAGCTTCATTTAAGGATGAAAGAAGGTGCTGGGTCTGACATGGTTAAGAATGAAGGTCAAAAATAGGAAGGAAATGTGCCCCCATGTTCATAGAAGCATCATTTACAACAGCCAAAACGATAGGGGTACCCCAAGTGTCCACTGAAAGATGATGGGATGAAATGTGGTACATGTGTATGTACACAGAACAGTTTTAAAAAGCCTTATGATGGAAAGCTTTCTATTTTTTTTTAAATAATTTTTTATTTAATTCTTGTTCAAGTACAGCTTTCTGTCTTATATTCCCTGCCTGCCCCCCCATACTCCCCGCCTCCCTCCCATTTCCACCCCCCACCCTTGGTTATTGTCCATGTGTCCTTTATACTTGTTCATGTGAGTCCATCCCCTTTTCCCCTATGAGTCTCAGCTTTCTATTCTGATACCTGCTACAACATGGATGAGCCTTGAAGACATTATCCTGAGTGAAATAAGCCAGTTGCAAAGACAGGTCCTGCATGATTCCACAGATTTACCTAGAGGAGGCAAATTCGTAGAGACAGAGAATAGAATGGTGGTTGCCGGAAGATGGGGAAGGAAGGATGGTGAGTTGTTGTTTAACGGGTAGAGATTTCCAGTTTTTCAAGATGAAAAGAGTTCTGGAGGCGGGTTGCACAACAGTGTGGATGTATTTCACACCACTGATCCGTGTGCTTAGAAATGGTTAGGATGGTAAATTTTATGTTGTACATATTTTACCACAATAAAAGAAAGAGAGAGTAATCCAGGCCAGACTCTGGGTAAAATATGAATGCATATTAGTGTGTAATACTGTCCGTTAATTTATATTGATATTTAGATACACAGGTTTATATAATGTACAGACATATTTCATATCATATTAAAACTAATAAGAAATGATATGGTGCATGAAGAAACTGGTAACTCAGGCAATATTTTATCACAGAGAAAGAATTTTTAAAAAAGACTTGAAGAAGCTGGTTTTTAATTTGTAAGTCTGGGTGCCCTCGTGGCCTTTGCGCTGGTTGTCCAACTGTTGTGGCCCCCCCTTCAGGACCCCCCTTCTCTGCTCTGTGGTGTTGGAGTTGAGCCACATTTGCCTCAACGCCTTGCCAGATGCTTCCTTGGCTCTGGGAGGCACTGGCGGGAAACACGAGGGTTGAAGAAAGGAAAGCAGGGCTTCTTTCTTGTTTCTACCTCCTGTCGGGAGGTAGCTGCAGCTCCAGCTTCTAACTTCTTTCTGCAGTTCCAGCTGCAACCTTATACGGCCCCTTGCGGGGCGTCCATGTCCGCAGGGCCACACCTTCCTCAGCAGCCAGAGCTCTTCTGAGACGGAGCTGGAACTGTGGAGAGAGGTCCGGGAGCCTGCCCTGCTGGGTCCTCCCCTAAAGTCCTGGTTTCTAATAACTCTGTCTCTGCCCTTCTGCTCCCCAACCCAAAGGTAATGCTGGGTTATTAATCTCTCAGTTAGTAATCTCTGGTTTACCTCAGCATTCCTTTTTTTGTCCCTACCCCAGCTCACACTTTTTAAAAATTGTTCTTAGTTTATTAATTCTCTCATGCACACTCACCGCAGATAAAGTCACTGAAAAATTGTGACTCCTTCTGCTGTCCCGTCTCCAGCTCAGTTTTTCCAGCACCAACAGTAACCTCTGCAGCCCCCTCGAATTTCGTCACCTTCTCCCTGTGCTCCTTTTGCTATTTTCTTGAGGTCTTCTGCTCATACAGGCCACGTCTTGCAAGTCTGTGTTTGGGTTCATTTTTCTTTGCGTAATCTGAGGAACCACAGTCTGCGTCACAGCCGGTTGTCCAGCCACCCCCCAAATGGGTTCTGAATCCAATTACAAAGATGACATCTGTGTCATAGATTTTGGCCAGTTTTTCCTGAACTTCTGCCTCAGGGACTGTTGCCTTCCCAGGATGAAGGACACTGAGGACCATTTGTTTGCACCAGGGTAGTCTGTTGGTCGTGTGGACTTCCTGGTCCAGACAGTGACAGTGTCATTCATGGTGGCAGCCAATCTCCTAGCAGTCAGGAAGGAAAAGAGCACCAGCTAACACTTCTGTAATCAATTGCCTGCCTTGTCTCTCTCCCAGTGAAAATCCCCTGTGTGATTGCTGTTTTCCTGACTGCACCCTGTCTCATGAAACCTTTTAAAGACACTCCACATCTTCCCGTCCATAAAGTGTTCTAGTGGTGATGCTGCCCCTGCTGGTGTTCCCAGGGTGAGCTAGTGGGGATCCCTACAGCTGCTAGAATTTGGTCTCTAATATTATTTTCCACCACAAGGAACCAGGGACTCTTGGAGGGTTGTGGACTTTGGGCTCTATCTTTGGAGCATGGAAAGTAGAAATGGTTTAGAACATCTTATTGTTGTAAAAAAGCAAAACTTCTTGTCAAGATCTCTGGGACTCCCATTGGCCAGACTGTGACAACCTGAGCATTGAAAACAACAACAAAAAAATTCTGTGGAAAACATGAGTACATAATAATACTCAAAAGAAGCAACTAAAATATAGCACATTCAAGGAAAGACAATTATGAGTTTCAAATAGTGTTTGCAGAAAATGCTCTTCATGCTAATGCAAGCATGTGGCAACCCCAGTCCGATTCTAGTCATAATCTAAGCACCATCAGTAAAACCCAGACAGTGAGAATCCAGCTTAGTCCAACAAATACTTGCCTGGGACAAGATCAGCCTAGAAAGAGAACTCTGATCCTGTGTGCCCATCCCACATGGTGATTCATGTATTCAGCAACTCAACCAAGTTTTTCAATGAATATTTATTGAATGCCTATTATGTGCACTATTTAAGACACTGGGGATAGAACAGTGAATAAAAAAACACAAAAATATTTGTTCTTATAAAGCTTACAGTTTAGCTAGGAGAAGTCAGTACCCAATATGCGTAATAAAGAAGTAAGTTATATAATAGGTTAGAAGGCAGTAAATATGATGGGGAAAAAAATAGAAGAGGGTAAAGAGAATAAGGAAACCCAGAGGTGGGTAGTTTGTAGTTTCAAACTTTGTAGGACCCATTGTGAAAGTGGAGTTTGAGTAAAAACTTGGAGGAGATGAAGAGGTTGTCTGGTGAAAGAACATTCCAGGCACAGATAGGACTTCCGGCCAAGATGGAGGCATACGTGGAAACACTGTGCCTCCTTGCACAACCGAGTTTAAAGACAACAAAGATTTAGTAACAAAAATGCAACCAAAACAGACAGAAAATTGAACTGTACAGAAGTCCGACAACAACAAACTATTCATCCAGACCGATAAGAGGGGTGGAGTCAGCAGCTGGTGGAGTGGGGTCGTGCTCAGGAAAAAGTGGCTGGACTGACCCTGGCTCGCAGGCAGCAGCTGGTAGATCCTAGGTGTGGGGTGGCTATGGGCAGACCCAGTGGGGGCACATGGGGGCTGGCTGACTGCGGTCACACATTTGTGCGCGGATAAACCAGGTGAAAAAGCGGACAGTGAGACAGACTGCACAACCCAAGGCCCCAGTGCTGGGAAATAAAGCCTAAAAGCACCAACTGGAAAATCTTTCGGGGGTCAAGGTGCTGGGAGAGGCTCTCAGGCTCACAGAGAGTTCATTGGAGAGACCCACAGGGTCCTGGAGGGTGCACAGACCCACACACCCAGGAGCCGGCACCAGGGGGGCCTAATTAGCTTACAGGAAGCAGCAGAAGGGACCAAAATCCTAGAGAGAGCAGAGCAAACTCAATTGCCCCTCTCTGATCCCACTCCCACATACAGAGTCACAACTCAGCAACCTTGGTTGCCCTGTCCTGGTGAACACCTAAGGCTCCACCCCTCATACATAACAGGCACAAACAAACCAAAACATTATGGCTCAAGAAGAAGAACAGCTCAAAGCCCCAGAGCCAATACTTCTAAGCGACCAAGAGATAGCCAACCTATCAGATGCACAGTTCAAAATACTGGTGATCAGGATGATCACAGAATTGGTTGACTTTGGTCACAAATTAGAGGAACAAATGAAGGCTAAACTAATTGAAATGAAGGGAAATGCACAAGAAACCAATAGTGATGGAAAGGAAACTGGGACTCAAATCAATGGAGTGGACCAGAAGAAAGAAAAAAATGACCAAACAGAGAAGAATGAAGAAGCAAGAATTCAAAAAAATGAGAAGAGGCTTAGGAACTTCCTGGACGTCTTTAAATGTTCCAACATCCGAATTATAGGGGTACCAGAAGGGGAAGAAGAAGAGCAACAAGTGGAAAACTTATTTGAACAAATAATAAAGGAGAACTTCCCCAGTCTGGCAAAGGATATAGACTTCCAGGAAGTCCAGGAAGCTCAGAGAGGCCCAAAGAAGTTGGACCCAAGAAGGAACACACCAAGGCACATCATAACTACATTAGCCAAGATTAAAATGAAGGAGAGAATCCTAGAAGCAGCAAGAGATAAGGAGACAGTCACCTACAAAGGAGTTCCCATCAGACTGTCAGCTGATTTCTCCAAAGAGACCTTACAGGCAAGAAGGGGCTGGAAAGAAGTATTCCAAGTCATGAAAGGCAAGGACCTACATCCAAGATTGCTCTATCCAGCAGACCTTCCATGTAGAATGGAAGGACAGATAAAGTGCTTCTCAGATAAGGTGAAGTTAAAGGAGTTCATCATCATCAAGCCCTTATTATATGAAATGCTAAAGGGACTTACCTAAGAAAAAGAAGATAAAAATATGAACAGTAAAAAGACAGCAACCTCAGTTATTAACAACCACACCTCAAACGAAAGCAAATTAAGCAGACACCTAAAACAGGAGTGGAACCATAGAAATGGAGATCACATAGAGGGTTAGCGACAGGGGAGTGGGAGGAGGAGAAGGGTGGAGAAGGTACAGAGAATAAGTAGCATAGATGGTAGGTAGAAAATAGACAGGGGGAGGGCAAGAATGGTATGGGAAATACAGAATCTAAAGAACTTGTGACACATGGACATAAACTAAAGGGGGGAATGGTGGGAGGGGGTGTGCAGGGTGGAGGGGAATGAAGAGGGGGAAATGGGACACTGTAATGGCATAATCTATTTAAAAAAATATATATATATAAAGAATATTCCAGGCACAAACCATAGCCTCAGCAGAAGCCCTCACTTGGAAATGTACCTGGCGTGGTCAAGGATTAGAAAGAGGTCAATGTGGCCAGAGTGAAATGGATGAAGGGCAGGGTAACAGGAGGTGGGTTAAGAGTGGGGTCGAGAGAGCCATGTGGTGCAGGACCTTGCGGGTCATTATAAGACTTTGGCTTTTATTCTGAGGGAAACAGAGAGCTGCTGCACAGCTTGGAGGGTGGCTAGGCTGGTTTAAAATGGTCGGTGCATTAAGAATAAGCTGTAAAGGGGATACTAGAATAGATGCAGCAAGACCTGTTGGAAAGCTATTGTAACTGCCTAAGTGAGTGAGGATGGTGACTCGGGTCAAGGTGGCGGCACAGGAGGGAAGGAGTGGTGGCTTCCCAGTTCTGAATATGTTTTGAAAATAGAGCCAAAGGTATTTGCTCATGGATTGGATATAGGAGGTGAGAGAAAGAAAAGAGACGAGGATGAAGCTGAGGTTTTTGGCCTGTGTAGTTAGAAAGACGAAACTGCCATCCCAACCAGGTGGGGAAGGTCGAGTGCAGCAGGGTTTTTAGGAAGATAATAAGAAGTTCAGTTGTGTGTTTGTTAGGTTTGAAATGTCTAGATATCCCAGTGGAGCTGTTGAGTTACATCTGGGATCTGTGTCTGCAATTCAGCAGAGAGGTGTAGGCCAATGGGTATTACTCAGGATGGGCAAGGCTAGGCTGCAGTAACAAACAACTGAAAAATCCCACTGGATTAATACAATAAAAGTTGATTTCCTACATGTAGGTCTCTGTTCCATGTTATTTTCTCTCTGGAATTCAAACTAATAGAGGCTCCACTATCTGGACTATTTCAGTAAAGAGGAAGAAAGAGAGCATCTCAGCCCCTCAACAAAATGCTTCCATCATGAAGTCGCCCATGACTTCCACTCATATTTCTTTGGCTGAAATAAGTCCGTGACCACAGTTAACCTCAGGAGATGAGGAAGTACGATTCTCCTGTGTTCCTAGAAAGAGGAAAAACCAGAAATAGGGGTGAGCAGCATGAATCCCTACTACAGATAGGGGGACACAACAGAAAGCCATAGGCACACAGGGGCATTTACAGCCATAGGCCTGGAGGAGATGACCAGGAAGTGAGTGCAGATTGAGAAAACCAGAAACCAAGGGCAGAGGCCTGGGGAACCTCCAATAGCCAGAGTCCACGACCTCAGTTGGTACGGTAAGTTGGTACAGTAAGTTGGTACCTCAGTTGGTACAGTAAGTAAGTTCTGTTCCCCTTGGTTACATGAGTAATTTGTGATTCTAGGATGAAGGAATGAATTGACAGCATCAGTATTTTAGTGTAAATTGTGCTTGAGTAAGTACAATAGCAAGTTGTAAGTTTTTGTGCTGCTTGGGTATGGTGTGTGGTTTATGGTGCTTTAAGTGATGAAGTTCATCTGATGTATTTATTAAATTTGTAAATCGACTTCGATTTATGAGTCACTTGATTGATGAGGAAGATTTTACTTCTCAGATTTATAAGTCTGCTGTTTAGTGTTTAAAGTTCTTGGGAGAATCACATATTTGTGACTGTAGTTTGAAATCTCTAAAGGAACTTGATTAGCCCTGGCTGGTGTAGCTCAGTGGATTGAGCGCGGGCCTGCAAACCATAAGATCGCGGTTCGATTCCCAGTCAGGGCACATACCTGGGTTGCAGGCAGGTTCCCTGCAGGCCAGTTCCCAGCAGGGGATGCACAAAAGGCAACCATACGTTGCTGTTTCTCTCCCTCTCTCCTTCCTCTCTAAAGATAAATAAGTAAAATCTTAAAAAAAATAAATAAAGGAACTTGATTAGTCCATGCAGTCAGCATTTAGGGAGATATGCATCTGTCAAATGTATAGGCTTAGTGAGAATAAATCGAAGGGAAAGTGGGAGTTAGCATTTTCATTTTAACACAGAAATTACTAGACATGAGTAAATAAAATCTGTATGTTAAGCTTACAGGTTTTAGAAAAAATAGGTTTATAGGTTTATAATCAATCTCAATATTAATGAAAACACGGGTAACACCTGGTGTTTTTTTCCCATGCAATAACACCCATGAGTGCTAAAACCACAACCAACTGCCCTCCTCCCTTGTTGCTCCTCGCGGTGGCTCGGAGGGGTGCCATGGCACGGGGCCCCTCGGGCACCTGCTGCTCCAGCTCTGGGACCTGCCTCCAGGCTAATGTCTAGCCCCTCCTATTGTTCATAGCCAGCAGTATTCTGACTGGCATACAATTCATCTTGATTACATCTTTTCTGATGGATTGGGACTGAAATACTTACTCAACATTTGACCATTCAGATCATGGTCCTATTCCATGCCATTTGTTTCTGGTCTCAAAGTCACCACGTGCTGAACTTCTTTATCCTGATTTGAGGTCTCCTTTAGACAGCCAACTCTCCCAGTAACCCCGATTCTGCTGCTGGACACGTGGGAACTTCTGAGAATAAGTGAACCAACAGTGAGGTCCTCTGGCCAGCACTCTGCTTTATTCATCCTCCTATTCCTACCATCATGCAAGTTGCTGGGAGCACTACGGACACTACTGGGCTGTAGAGGGGCTTGTTGGACAGTGCGGCTGTATAATGTGGTGGTTTGGTGGACTGTGTAGCCATATGGGGTTGTGGTTTCCTAAATGGCACAGCATATAGAGTGAGAGGTCAGACTGTGTTTATATCCTTCCCAGGCACTTATTAGCTGTGTGATCTTGGGCAAGTCGCTTACCATTTCCATTCCTTGTTTTGTCTTTTAGAAAACAGAGCTAACAGCCTTATCATATTGCAGAGAATGTGCTGTGTACATGACAATAAGTAGCAGGGCTCCTGATACATTGTAGACTGTTTAATAAATATTAACTAAAATAATAATTATATAACATACTTTTTAAATTATTTTATGTGGTCTAGTTCAGCCACTTGCCTGAGTTCATGTGTCAGAATAAAGGTGGGTGGAGGGGAAATACCACTCCAAATCCAAATTCCATCTGAGGAAAAAGAATTTAAATTTTTGTTGGAATATTGCAAAGAAGAGTCCAGCAAAACCTTGCAGTGTAACAGAGAAGCAGCTTAGACATTTTCTGGTGAACTTGTCCGATCTAATCCCTTACTTCCTTTTTCCTCCCCCTCGGATTCTGGTCTCGCTTTCCTGGTCTCCTACTGCCTCTGTCAGTGTTGGGCAACGAGACCCCACCCACAGGAAGGCAGTTCCAGAAGAGAGGGGGCTGGCAAAGCTAAGCTGCACCATGAAAGATCACCACCAGTGAACAGGAAGAGCACTGGGCAAGTGGCCTGCTCAGCACCTGACCTTGGCCCTCAGCAGGCCTTCTCTGCTAGTCTGGCCTGCTGCAGGAGCGGTCAGATCATCCCGACTAATCTCTACCCCTGCACCCTCCTCCCACACCCAGGGCCAGTGTGAAGGTCATACATCTCCCTTTCGAATCTCCTCTGTGTTTAGGCTGCTCAAATCCAAGTTAACTGGGGACACGACTGTTGTGAACTAGAACCAGATCCCTGTCTTGACGTGAAAGGCAGAGGGATTGCACTTGGCAGTAGATGAGGAATGGTTATGTCTGCACAGGAGCCGAGTCAACATCAGCAGTGGTAAGTCATACTGATAATATATACCCTTGGTACAATATTTTGTGTCTTTTATATATTTATGTGTTAAATACTTTGCGTCTTTTAAAATCATCTCTATTAGTAACAGCCTTGCCGTGGCTGAAAGGCACGCCAGACACAGCTTCCAGTCTCCGCTTTCAGGACAGTGGGCTGTGAAAAGTCACCCCTCGTCCAGATGCATGGGAGCAGAGGGTCGAAGGACTGGAGCGTCCTCTTAAATTAGGCTTCTCCAAACAGTGGTCATTGTTTTGTCTTGGGCAGTAGGCATCTAGATTTTGTTTTCTTCTAAGTTAAAGCTCAGGTCTCTTGTCTCCATTTTAAAATATTCTGTATCTGTGTTTGATTCAGACACCATTTAGAACCCCAAGACCCTGCTTTTCATTTAAAGCTTTCTTATTTTGGCCACAAAGTGAAACATGTTAGTGTTGAATTATTGTTTAATATTGAATAAGTGTTGCTTAATATCATGAACAAATGCTACAATTAGGCGACAAAGTATGTGACATTTATGGTGACCAGTCAATAGATGACATACTTGGGTATGCCATAGGATCACATTTGGCTGCATGTGACAAGAATCTGACAATACGGCTTAACTAACTAACTTTATTCCTTCATACCAAGGAATGTGGCAGTGAGCAGGCCAAGGCTGATACAGTGACACTATGATGTCATCAAAGATCCCAATTTTGTTTGGCTCCTTGGGTCACCATCCTCAGCATGTGGCTTTTGTTCTCATGGTCATGAGTTGGATGCAGTAGCTCCAGGTGTCAAATATGTGTTTTGGGCAAAAGAAAGACAAAAACAAAAGCCAAAAGGTGTGAAGTAGCCAGTCTCTCCCTTTCACCAGGAAAACATCTCTCTGGAGGTCCCCTTACTACACATTCCCTTACATCTCACCCAAACTCTGTTAGGTGGGCACTCTAGCTGCAAAGGACCTGAGAAAACCAAGTCTCAGGGCTGGGTGAGGGCGCCCAGGACAAAAGCAGGGCTCTGCTGGTAAGCACGGCAGGGAGAGTGGACACTGTGGCCATCCAGGGATGGACACCGTGAGCATAAAGGTCAGCTGCCCCAGCCTCACAGGACAGAGCCCGTGTCCTCTGGAGAGTGCTAATAATCCAGCTGTTCTGGGCTATTACATAATCAATAAGTATGTGCTATAATACAATTATATAATTACTATTGTGTAATTCTATTATATGGTTGAAATATTATTATATAATAATAATAATATTATATAATTGATATATTACATTTTAATTATATAATATAATTACATTATAATTATGTATTATATAGATAGGTTAATTAATATAATTACTATAATGTAGTAATATTAATTATATATTTAAATTAGGTAGATTATTATAAAATTATATTTTTACAGTGTCAACATTTGTTTATTTGATTTTTTGAATATATGTTTTTCTACAATAAATTTTGGTAGAAAAAAAGTGTCACCATCACTTGTTTTCACGGAATACATTTTAAATTTCTATGGAGCACAGTATAGGAAATTCTAGCCTAAGTCAAAGAAATGCCCCATTCCAAATGACAGATACAGTTTACATTAAAAAATCCCAAAACTTACCTCAAGATTTCTTTAAATCATCCCTATTCTTAGATTAAAATTGTTAATGTAATTTAAAATTTAGAAACCTATTTATATACACTCAGAATTACAAATTTTCCTTTGCAAATTTTAAATAGATAAATAGCTATGCATCGTGCACTCCCTGGGTCACCCCTCTGACGACAATGCAGATACTGGTTCATCTGAGGCTTTTCAGTGTCTGCTTCACTGTTTGGGCGCTTCCCTGCCGCAGGCACAGTCTTCTTTTACTCTCTCTGCTGACACTGGCCCACGTCCTGAGTGAAATTAATCCTTAGTTCCTGCATTCAATTCTGAGTGACTCCAATTTTCTTTTAAAAAAATTTAGAGAGAGGAGAAGGGAGGGAGAAAGAGAAGGAGAGAAACATCTACATGCCAGAGATACACCAATCATTGCCTCTCACAGGCTCCCAACTGGGGACCTGGCCTGCAACCCAGGCGTGTGTTCTGACTGGGAATCCAACTGGTGACCTTTTGGTTCACGGGTTCATGGGTTGCTCAATCCACTGAGCCACACCAGCCACGGCTGAATGACTTCATTTTTAAATGTAAAAAATAATGCCTGTTATGAAAATATTGCAGGCTCATTGTAAAAACTAAAGAAAATGACATGTCTTAACTAGCACAAGTTCCCTTTCACAAATAACCATTAACATTATGTATATTCTCACACAATTTTTAAATGTATGTATATTTTCAATATGTAAAAATGTACACATAAAAGATGTGGTTGACTATCTATGCAACACCCACTCTTGTTCTCTTCTGAACAACCCATTTTGTTGAAGAAATTCAAACTGTTAGTTAAGCTTCCAATCAAGAAAGGGCACATGATGAAATTCTGGCCCATAAGACTGGAGAAGTCAGCTGGGGGTTTCTGGGAAAGACTCCTCCGGTCACCAGGCAGAGGCAGCCTCTCCTGTGCGGGACACTGCCCTTCCTGAATTGGAGGCACAGAACCACTGCCACCTAGGTGTCCCTGAGAGAGAGTCAGAGGACCAACGCGACATGTTGCTTATGGACTTCCTGTAAGGGCAAGATGGTAAATATTTTTGTTGTTGGTCAAATAAGCCAGGGTTTTCTCTGTTTTGCCGCTAACTACATCATAACTGATAGACTAGATTTTTTTTTATTATTACAGACATGGAATCTCCTTATCTGGGTTCATCATCTTGTCCTCATTTGCAGCTTTTGGGGTCTTAAAACAGAAAGTCCTGAGTCCCAGGAACTCCTTCGGTCCCTGAAAACCTGAACTTTGGTCCACCTATATTATTGATACTTACGCGACTTTTTCCCACTTAATGTACCTTACGTATCTCTCCATACTGATATATGCAAATAACTGTATTATTAATTTGGGGTTTTCAGAATGCCATTGGGTGGGCATTTTGCTAACTTGTTGGGAGGCCTGGAAGTGAAGCACTTAGAACAGCTCCTGGCAGTGAGCGAGCATTGTGCAAATATTTGTTATTCTCATTTTTGATGCCATTCCAGAATAAACTATCTCATTTCCTAAGCTGTACCAAATCAGATAAAAATAATAAATAGGAAAGTGTGTAATGGTTTACAGACATCTTATTATTTTAGGTTCATTCTGAAAGATGGTGGGCAAATGCGCCTGATGGAAATGAAGCTATTTCACAGCCGCATCAAAGAGAGAGTGCATCTGGGGTCCGACGTGGGTTGCACTGTTGCTCCCCTCCACCTGGCTTTTTCAAAATAAATAATTCACTTTCAGATACTTATCATAGACATGTTTTTTAAATAAAAAATTCATCTTACGATGCTTACAGAGGGTGATTGCAGCAGATGGAATTAGGTTGCTAACAGCCCACCTTAAACAGGGAGAGTTCCCCGGAGCAGACAGGTGGGCCCAATGCGATCTATCACAAGGGCCCTTTCGTGTGAAAGAGGGAGACAGAAGCCTCCGTGTCCAAATGACATCCCACCTCACATCCCTTCCCCAAATGAGAGGCCAACAAAGCACGGTGGTGTCGGGGTTGACTCTGAGGTTCAGCACGTCAGCCGGTTCAGGCTAGCTTGGGGTTCAAGGCTTAATTAAGTTCTGGCTTCAGATCCCTCCCTGTGCCCTGGGGGCCTTCCCGACACTTGTGTGGCTGCCCCGCCCAGGGTCACGAAGGCCTGCCCAGTGCTGACTTTGTGTAGGGACGGAGAGAAACTTCACCTTTGGTTCCTTCCATGTAAAGTGTTATTATGGGTAATATCAGACGGCTCTGATGATGGGATGTGGCTCTAGGTGGAGTGTTACACTGACCAGATGTTGTATTTCTTTACTTAGCAGTTGTAAAATACGGATGGCATTTTTAGCCAATAAGTTTCTGATTTCCATTGCTGATATTTCGGTCCTTAGCCCTCTGAGGAATCTCTACCAAACCATTATTTTTTTCAACTATTACCTAATTATTATCCATAATAATTTAAGAAAACTTGGATAAAAGTCCATCTTAACCTATTTTATTTGTTTAGTTATCTTACCACATAAATTATTTCCTGTTGACGTGGAATCCCCTAAACCAGCAAACCTTCAGCCATTTTTACAACACGACCCACATATCACAAGGGCCTGACAATGTACAAGACACCAAGATTTACAAGACTTAGTTTTCCCAGCAATCCTCTGTGAAAGACACCTTTAAGAGCATCATATTATCAGTGAGGAAACTGAGTCTTGGGGAGATTAACTTGTGCAAATGGCACCGCTGATAGACAAGGAAGCCAGTATTCAAATCTTAGCTCATCTGATTCTGGATCAAATCTCTTAATTAGCTCTGCTAATGGTGCACCATTTACCTGGCAGCATGTGGACACCAGCAAATTACAGCCCATGGGCCAAATCCAGCCCTGCACCAGTGGGCACTGCTAGAGCCAGCTAGCACTGCACCCACCTCCACCTCTGTTCCTCATTCTGTTCCCAGTCTGCCTGCCTGGCTGGTGGCCACACCGTGCTGCTGCTCACCAGCCACTGATCACCACCTACATGTTGGGGACTCTACTATTGATAATTGCTAGGTAATGAGCAATACAACCTCAGTCTGGGAGCTGATGACTTGGCAAGTAGCCTTGCTTCCGGTGAAGTATTCCAGGTGACAAGGCCAGGTTTTTTAGGAGGTAGGAATCTAGGTGTCACCTTCTCTAGCGCTCAGTCTCTTCCCCTTGGGCCAGCAGCTTTTCCTTCCAAAATGTCTCTCTTGAAATGCCATGGATTTTGTCATCAGGAGGAGCTGCCCAAGCCACTCCCTCAGTTTCCCTACCCCAGAAAGTACAGGGAAGTGCCACCCAGCTAGCAGACAGCAGACTGGGAATGGAACCCCCCTCCAGCGTGCCTCACCCCCAGAGGTCACCTGAGGACAGCAGTGCCAGGGTGAGGACCCGTCATCGTGCAGTGTCTTATGGGAAGCGGTCAGCGCAGGAGTCCTGACAAAGGCTATGAGGCATTCTTTACAACGATTATTTTTAATGATTACATGTTAAACCATACTGATTTGTTTTAACACATAATAAATGAGAGTCATGATGGGGTGAGTACACCCTTCTCCAGGAGACAAAGACTTGAGTTTTCAGAATTTCTGTTACAACTCTTCTAAATTACAAGCACAGAGAAGTCAGCATCCCCACACTTAATCATCTGTGTCTCCCCTCTTCTTCCCCACCCCCAACACTGGAGGCCTCCATAATGATTCAGTGAATTAACGTCTTTCTACTCCTGGTTCTTCGTTTAAGCACCCAAGTGAAGGTAAAGCCTTTGCCCAGGCTCTCGTGGTGGACCTGTGGAGGGGTCCTTGTGACGCTGGCATCTGAGATAAGGCCAGGGAGGCACAACTGCCCAAAGAATTTTGTGAACAAATAAGTCCTCTGATCCTTCCAGGGAGTGGGCATTAGCTCCTGAAATGAGCCTGCTGGGCACGGCCAGGTCCAGGATTGAGGCCAGCATCCATCTATTCAACAGAGGTTTCCTCAAAGAGGGAGACCCATTGGTGTTCTCACCATATGAACTCTACTCTTTAGGTGTCTGCTACAACAGTTGTACTAAAAATTCTCTAGGTGACTCTAAAGTCATTCCCTTACAGAGCTGCTCTTGCTCCAACAGGAATGCTGAGGTTCCTGGAATCCCAGGTGGAGGGTGAGCCACAGACTTAGCTCAGCTCTCGCCCTGGTAGAAACATTGCACATGCTTGTGGTGTGCATGTGGCAAAGAAGTCTGGTAAGGAAGTTGAAAAGCTTGTGAACTAAGTAGGTAATCCTAAGAGGCCTGGAAAACCGGTAACTTAGAAGAAGGGAAATTGAGAAGTAATAAAGCCTATCGCGAGAGGTGAAAACATCAGATACATAAAGGTGGCCACATACCTCCTGTCGACCACGTGTGCCACTGATTTCTGCACATTCTGCACATTCACTCTGAATCTTTACATAGAAATTTATTATTTGTTCATATTACATTGTTGTAATAGAGAAGGGAAATGCAATTTATATCCAATAATTCAATCCAGTATTATGTCTTACATACAAAGGTATGCACTCACCGGTAAGTTCATTAAATGTTAAATAATTAGGTAATTGCTTTATGTCAACAGTTACTGGACATTAGCATGCATCAGAATCCTCTGGAGGTCTCGCCACAACTTGGATTGCTGGCCCCCACACCAGAGGGTCTGATTCAGCAGATTTAGGATGGCGTCTGAAAATGGGCATTTCGGTCCCCAGGAGACGCTGATGTTCGCTGGCCCAGGACCACACACTGGGAACCACTTGTTTATATGATTTAGAGCTCCCTGGTGGATTGTTTGTGAGTGTTTGGGTATTTTAGCGACTGGGAGGATACAGGTTGGGGTCGTTGGTTAGGTTAGAAATGCATGATCATTTTCCCCATTTTCACTAATGAACTAGACCTGCTGGCTGAAACCTCCAGTGTATCTTCGGGAACAGATGAGATTCGGGTAACCTGTTCTGGCTGTGCTGCCTGGGAAGTTTGTTGGGAGCCACCTTCTCACCCTGCAGGCCCGTATTCAGGACTAGACGTCTTCTGATGGGTGGGCTGTGCTGGGAGAAAACAGCAGCCTGAAAGGGCTTCACAGCCCTGCAAGGGAAAGAGAGAAAAGCCCCTGTATTCTGCTGCGAGACTAAAAGCCCTTTCATGGCCGATGAAAACAATTTGGAGGACTTGGCCAGGAGCCTGGAGCTGGGGGAACCAGAACCATGGGTAGGTTATTAAGCATTCTGCAAAACCCTACTGGGCAATTTAGGGAGTTCCTGGCTTGCTATTGATTGGATGACATTCATGGAAAGAAGTGAATGACCACCAGGCCCTCTGTGGGACCCAAGGAGGCCTCAGTACCCAGCCTGGTTGGGGGCTGTAGGCAGGCCTCACTGGGGCCAGTGCCAGGCCAGGGAAGAAGTGAGGCGGAAAAGAGTGGATGGAGAACACCATTTCCAGCTGTGAGGATGTCAAATGGGGATTTATACATTTTGGAAACATGGAGCAGGGTAGGGAGGGTATATTTTCCTGAGGAATCAGGCGTCCTCACCTCTCTTACCCCAGTATTACTATTCAGAATTTGTCACCCAGTCTGGTCTGGAAACTAAGGTTTCTTCTTGGTATTAAATGGCTGTGCACATTCAAGTTTTCCAAGCCTGTGTGAGGAAAGATAGAAGTTCCAGGAAGTGAGATCTTGGCCTTTCCACCTTGTTTGTGTTTCCTTAAAGGCCACAACCGGAGACTTCCGGCCAAGATGGAGGCGTAGGTGGAAACACTGGGCCTCCTTGCACAACCAAAACTAAGGACTACAAAAAATTCGAAACAAAAAACACAACCAGATCTGACAGAAAATTGAACTGTATGGAAGTCTGACAACCATTCATCCAGATCGGTAAGAGGGGCGGAGTCAGTGGCCAGTGGAGAGGGACCCCACAGGAAAAAGCGGCAGCTGGCAGACCCCAGGTGCAGGATGGCAACAGGCAGACCCAGTGAGGCACACAAGGCAGCTGGCTGACCATGGTCACACATTCATGTGCAAATAAACCAGGTGAAAACGGGGAGCGAGACAGACTGCGCAACCCAGGGCCCCAGCACTGGGAAATAAAGCGTAAAAGCACTGATTGAAAACACTTGTGAGGGTTCAGCCTCACAGGAGAGTTCAGTGGAGAGACCCACAGGGTCCTAGAACATATACAAGCCCACCCACCCGGGAGCCAGCACCAGAAGGGCCCAATTTGCTTGTGGGAAGCAGTGGGAGGGACTGAAATATGAAAGTGAAGCAAGTGCCATTGTTCCCTCTCTGACCCCACCCCCACATACAGTGTCACAACCCAGTGACTGGGTTGCCCCGCCCAGGTGAACACCAGGTGAACACCTAGGCTCCGCCCCTCATACGTAACAGCCTCAACCAGACCCCCCCCAAAAAGGCTCAAACAGAATAACAGATCAAAGCCCCAGAACCAATACTTCTAAGCTACCGTGAGATAGCCAACCTATCAGATACACAGTTCAAAGCACTGGTGATCAGGATGCTCACAAAATTGGGTGACTTTGGTCACCAATTAGATGAAAAAATGAAGGCTACACTAAGTGAAATGAAGGAAAATGCACAGGGAACCAATAGTGACGGAAACAAAACTGGGACCCAAATCAATGGAGTGGACCAGAAAGAAGAAAGAAACAACCAAACAGAAAAGAATGAAGAAACAAGAATTCAAAAAAATGAGGAGAGGCTTATGAACCTCCAGGACATCTTTAAACGTTCCAACATCCGAATTATAGGGGTACCAGAAGGGGGAAAGAAACAGCCAGCAGTGGAAAACATATTTGAACAAATAATAAAGGAGAACTTCCCCAGTCTGGCAAAGGAAATAGACTTCCAGGAAATCCAGGAAGCTCAGAGAGTCCCAAAGAAGTTGGACCTAAGAAGGAACACACCAAGGCACATCATAATTACATTAGCCAAGACTAAAATGAAGGAGAGAATCCTAGAAGCAGCAAGGGATAAGGGGACAGTCACCTACAGAGGAGTTCCCATCAGACTGTCAACAGATTTCTCCAAAGAGACCTTACAGGCAAGAAGGGACTGGAAAGAAGTATTCCAAGTCATGAAAGGCAAGGACCTACATTCAAGATTGCTCTATCCAGCAAAGCTTTCATTTAGAATGGAAGGGCAGATAAAGTGATTCTCAGATAAGACCAAATTCAAGGAGTTCATCATCACCAAGCCCTTATTATATGTTAAAGGGACTTATATAAGAAAAATAAGATGAAAAATATGAACAGTAAAAAGACAGCAAACTCACAGTTATTAACAACCACACCTAAAAGAAAAGCAAACTAAGCTGACAACTAGAATAAGAACAGAACCACAGAAATGGAGATCACATGGAGGGTTAGCAACAGGGGAGTGGGAGGAGGAGAAGGGGGAAAAGGTACAGAGAATAAGTAGCACAGACAGTAGGTAGAAAATAGGGGGAGGGCAAGAATAGTACGGGAAATGTAGAAGCTAAAGAACTTCAGACACATGGACGTGAACTAAAGCGGGGGAATGTGGTGGGAAAGGGGTGTGCAGGGTGTAGGGAAATGAAGGGGGAAATGGAACAACTGTGATGGTATAATCAGTAAAACATATTTTTTAAAAAGGCTACAACATTTGCGCTGGCGCTCCCTCTCTCGTGCTTGCTCTGGCCATTTGGAAAATGGGGCCAGGAATACCTGTCCTGTCCACATGCGTGAAAGTGTTCTGGAGATAAATTCACTTTGAAAAATGAATGAGTGAATTGTTGGAATATTGATAGGCTTTGCATTTTGAGATCATCAGGAATTCTGAGGTCTATGAAGGAGGGAGTTTTCTGATTTTGCACTGATATCCTCAGCCTTTAGAACAGTGTTTTACACATGGTAGGTACTAGGAAAAAAGTTGAATGAATAAACAGGAAAAAGAAAAAGCATAGAACAATGGAATTTAACATTGGAGAGGTCCTTAGGGTCTAATGTGAATCCTGATTTCCAAGCCCCAGCAACATTTACATTTCTGTCCAAGCTGCCGTAGCCTCAGGGGTGGAAAATGTGAGCTCCACAGTGGAGCCCATCAGGTTGCATGTTCTCTCACTGCTCTGCAGTGACATGAAACTCATTTGAAAAAAAAAAAGAAACTTGAGCTCTAATTATTGACTCTTTCTTTTGGCAAGAAAAAAAATTTCCAGTCCAGCATAACATGTCTGGTCCTATTCACTTTTAAAAAGAAAAGAAAAAAAAACAACTTGGAAACTTCCTGGCATTCTGTGTCCCCAGTCCAGGTTCATGGAGCGGTCAGAAAACAAATCATCTGTGAGCCCCTTCTCGGCCAGGGCTAACGCCAGCTTGGCCTCTCAAAGGCTTCTTCAGACCACCTCCCCACCCCACAACCGCCCCAGCAGGTCAGCGTTCAGCTGGAACAATCTGGGTGACAATCGTCAATCAGAAAGGGCTGCAAGAAGCCGGGTGGTTCCTTCATTGCATTGGTTACGTGACTTGCCCTTCTGATAATGGCAGACCCTTCCCATGTCCCAGCCCAAGGACTCAACAGAAAGGACGCTGCTTATCAACTGACCCTGGACACCTTTCAGACCACAGGGGCTGTGGCGAGAGGCTGTGGGTGGTGAAACATGCAGGCTGTGTCTTAACAGCCAGTGGAGTTGCACGCCTCCCGCCCTGGCCCCTGACTACCCTTCCTCTCTCTCCACAGCTCCGGTGAGGCAGCGTCTGCTGTGTGGCCACCTTGCTTGTCTGGCCTGTTAACACGGAGCCTTCCCTGGCCTTTCCCTCGGCCTTGGGCCTTGGATGGGCAGAAGCAAAGGTGCTGAAAGATGTTTGTCTCCTGTTACAGTGGTTACCTTGGGTGGTGAGATTGGAGGAGGCAAATAGAGATGATTGTTTTTCCTTTATTCATGTCTGTGTTGCTTGACTTGTTAAAACCAGTGTCTATCACATATATGAATTTTTAAAAATCTAATAAAATTAAAAGCAAGTTGCAAAAGGATGTATGTGCTATGATATCATGTGTATAAAACCCAAAACTATAAAAAAGTCTGCTATGTATTGTTTATTGGGCTGAAGTCAGGTAGTAAAAGCCCCAAACCTGCCCAAACAGTTCGTAGTGGCCAGGGGGAGCTGCTGGAGAAGGGAGGCGCAGTAGGGTCGGGGAGGCAACTCCAACTGGATCTGTAGCCTCTTGTTTAGAAAAGAAATCAAGCACCACCCCCCCACTTCCCTTAAAGCAAATTCAGCCAAAGGTTAATGTCCACGGACATTTGGAGAGAGTGATGGTTATTTGGGTGACTGTTACATTATTCTCCATAATTTCCCACATGTTTGAAATAGTTGACAAATTTACTAACTATGATAAAAGTAAAAATAAGGACTGAGTTTACCTTATATGTAATTTATCATCTTAAAGCAACTCTCCAGACATCCTCCAGGTGTGAATAAGCAGGGAAGGACAGAGTTAGGGAGGGAGGGAGGAAGGGAGGGAGGAAAGAAGGATCAAAATGAGTTTGGGAAAGTTAGTTTGTTTTCCTGATTTCCATATTCTTTGTCTTGTCCATTTGGGCTGCTATAAAAAAAAACAACACCATGGCTTAAACAACACCCATCTAAGTCCAATGTCAAGGTGCCAGGAGAGTCTGCAGCTGGTGCAGGTCCTCCTCCTGGTCTGTGGATGGCCAACATCCTACTGTATCCTCTTCTTACAGGGCCATGGATCCCACTGTGGGGGCTCCACCCTCATGGCCTCATCTTAACCTAACCACTTCTCAAAGGCCCCCCTTCAAATACCACAACACTGGGGATTAGGTCTTCAACATATGGATTTGGGGAGGACACACACATTCAATTTGTATATTCTTATTTGGCAGTAAACAAGGGATAGAGCCCCAATCAGTGTCCAGTGGATGGAGGGATGGATGGCAGAGGACCAACTTAGTGAACCAATGGCTGCCCGGTTCTCAGTGCAGGTTGGAGTCTGTCTGCACCATGAAGGCTCATAGAGGCCACCCCTGTGGCTATGGGGCTGCTCGCTGCTCACCTCTGGATGTAATACAGAACAGTGCATTCATGAAACTAGGCCCCTCGTGCTTCCGCCTGGGAAACTACAAGTACCTACATGTGGTAATAGGTGGTAAGAACACAAAAAGCTCCCACTGCCTATTATCCTCCTGGTGCCGTGGGGTGAATGTGCCTGGCATCCTCCCCAGTCCTGAGTTGAGACATGCAGCGTGCTTGTTGGGACCCAGGGAAACAGCATCTCCTCTTCTCTCAGGGGATGGAAAATACTAATGAATTGTATGACCAATCTATATGTACCACCTCATGTTTTTCTTACCATTGCCCCCCCCAAAAAAAATCCCTGAGAAATATTGGATAGGGTAGGCATTCTTCATTTTAGCCCTTGTCTTGAAGGGTGTGATCTGGATCTGGGGAGCTGAGGCCTGGCCAGGGTCACAGTGAAGGGCATGTCTCCTGGCTTGCAGAGAAGAGTGGAGCTCCCCCATCCGCCAGGACAGGTGGGCCCAAGAGGGTAGACCAGTGGGGAAGTACCCAGCCTACCAGAGCAGCTCATGTCTGCTGAGGTCTTACTAGGCTCCATGTGCTGTGCACACTAACGTAGTGTTTAATTTTCACAGCAGCTTCGAGTTAGGTGAGCTGCGTGACTGGGGTGTCAGGTGTGCCCAGGGCTGTGCTGGGAATAGACCTGCTAAAGTAGGTAGGGACAGGGCTGGAGAAGACCACACGCCATGCTGAGGCCCATCCACAGGGTGAGGGGGAGTTATCAGGAGTTTGTTTGTTTTTTTTAAGAGGGCAGTGGCTAACCTGACTTGGTTTTTAGAGAGTCACTCTGGCTTCAGGGTGGAGAATGGACTAGAGGGTGTGAGAGTGAAAGCCAAGAGGCACTGGGGCGCTTGCCGCTGCCTTGAGCAGGAGCCCTGGTGGGCAGGACTCGGGCACAGGGCAGTGAGGGATGTTTCTAGGTCTGGAGAGAGAAGCAGTATGAGGGGTTCGTGGAGAAGAGAGCTGGATAGGAGGCAGTAGTCAGGCAAGGAGGAAGATACCACGGATGGGGGGCCTTGCTTAGGCTTTGCCACCAACTAGCCTTGGGACCTTGGGCAAGCACAGCATGCCTCTGAAACTCAGTTTCCACGCCTGTCAAACAGTGGGGCTGTGCACAGCTTCTCCCACTGTACCCATTCTGGGTCTTTGGTATAAGGGACTAGTGCCTGGTACAGCCAGCAGCACTAGAGAAGCTACCAAGGTGGCTGGGAGTGGTGGGCACAGGGGAGCCAGTTGGCATGGAGGAAGCAGAACAGCCAGGCTTAAGGCAAGGAGCAAGCAGGCGCTGCCAGGCTCACGAGGGTAGCCAGGACACTGACATCACCGAGGCAGGGCTCCAGCCAGGCGTGGGCAGTGCTGGGCCATGAACCGCATCCTCGCTTTATATAACTGTCTTTATGACATGCAATCTCAGTTGGGTGGTGCCGGGCCTCTGCTCAAATGGCTTTTGCAATCCTCACTGTCAAGTTTAAGCTTGGGCTAGGGAGTGGGAAAGGGCAAACAGTAAGGCAGCCTCAGCATGATCCCAGCCCTCCGATTCAGTCTCCTTGTGTGCCAGGGATGGGGTGGGTCCCCTGAAGGTCCCTCCTAGCCTGCGGTCTGGGAGCTGCTGGTCAGAACCGCACCTTGGGAGTCACTGAGCCAGATGCTCCCTGCCTCTGAGCTGAGGGCCTGGTGTGCTCTGGCCCAGCCTCTAGTTAGAAATGGGAGGGGACGATGGCTAACTGCTCAGCCTGGCTGGGTTCAAGGCCTATCTTCTTTTTATACACTTTCTAATACATTTTCAACTGCATAGACAGTGAGTGAGTAACTCTCTGTGCCTGCGGAAGAAGCATGGCGGGGCCCACTGAGGCCCGGTATGCTGGAGGTGGTTATGCTATTTACTTTGCTCTCAGGAATATTAAGTGAGAAATACCCGTAAAACCCTTAACACAGAGCCAGGCAACTGGCCCTTTCACTGACAGCTATTTCTCCAACTACGCATCTGCTGTTAGTGCTTATTGAGTGCCAGCCGCTGCGCCAGCCGCTGTGCCAGCCTCGGGGAGAGAGAGCTCACCTACTAGTCTGGTGAGCAGGGACCCAGAGTTGGGGTTGTGAGCCTGGCAGCCTGGCTCCTGTAACTTCCCCCAGTTATCTGCCTGGCTCCCTCTCTCCTGGTCCTCAGGACTCTGCTGAGGTGTTACTCTCTCCCCAAAAGCCTTCCCTGACCTTTCTAGTTAAAAATACCCCTGCCAGCCCACCCTCCTTGTTATTCTATACTGTATCCTGCTGTATTTTCTTTATAGACAGTATTTACACGCTCCACTGTAATACTACGCATCTGTTTTGGAAATATGTTCATTGACCATTAGCCTATTATAAAGTGAGCTTGATGAGAGCAGGAATTTGATCTACCTGTTCTTTATTCCCTACTATCTCCCCACTGCATAGAACAATGCCTGGGCTGCAGTGAGCCATCGATAAATGTCTCTGATGAATGAAGCAGCGTCTAAGGTGGATCCAGACGGAGGACTGGGGATTAGCCAAGCACAGGCTCAGGAAGAGAAGAAATGATCTCCCAGATGGAGGGACAAGTATGTGCAAAGGCTGGAGGAGGAGAGTAGAACGTTAGAGGAAGCAATTTGATAGGTTAAGTGTTGGTTTGGGGCCTCTGAGCAGCAGAAGCCAACAAGGCATCAGACATGCAAGAGACTTCTTGGGAAAACATTCCCGTGAAAGATGAAGGGAAGGAAGAAGAGGAAGCAGGGGAAGCTTTTGAACCATGATGTACGTCCAGTGCCTGTAAAAGGAGCTGGAGAAGGAAGGAGGAGTGGGGGGAACGTTCCAGACTGTAGAACAGTTTCTAACAATTTCAGCCAGGCTGATGGGAAGTCCCTGAGCTGAAGTTGTCCCTCAGAGGAATTCGCCATGGGCAGCAGTGGGTCTGATCTAGAGCCTGCTGGGCTTTGCCTTTGGCTGGGAGTAGCTCAGGGGATGTGCGGCTTTGGCGTGAACCCAAGGCAGCGTCAGAAACAGTGGACGCTGAGGCTGTCGGTCAACTCTGCTCTTTGTGTCAGGAGGTCTCAGCGGTGCGATTCCACGATGGCTCAACAAGCAGAGAGGGCGGAGAAGTATAGAGAAAGTGGGGAGAGCTGAGCCTGGAGAGCCAAGCAGAGGCCAGATCATGAAGGTCCTCCAGGCCCTACCAGAGAGCTGGGCTTTATCCTGAGGGTGGCGGGGTGTTGTGGCTTGATTTTGTGTAGGGGGAGTAGACGCCTGCATCTGCACACCAGAGAATCGCTTTGGCCGCAGGGCAGAAAAGGGAAATCAAAACCTATTAGAAGTCTAGAGCAGTATTCCTGGCTGTTGGGGTTTAGGGGGTCAAAGCACCCCTTTTTCCTGCATCCTCAGGAGGCCTCTTAGTGAAGGTCAGACCTCACATTCATTCCTGATGAAGCCATTGGAGAATGTGTCTTGCTTCTGAAGGCCAAGTGGGTTTCCTAGCACTCTCTGCCCAATTGCTCCCTCCAGTCTGGGCCTCGAGTCAGCCTACCCAACCGAAAGCACTGCCCCCTCTGGTCTAGGAGGAGGGAAGAAAGAGGCTGAGTCCATGGCACTTACTTTGGTCTCACTATTTAGCCCCGCCCAATGGAAACACTAACCCCTGTCACCCAAGGGGGAGTAAATGGGGCGGGAGGGGCCAAGAGTGTTAGTTGTAGAAGCATGAGGGTGGGAAATCAGTCAGTGTTCCCAACTCTCACAGGTGAGACATGGTGATGGCCTGGGCCAGGGCTTAGTAACTGATTGGACAGTGGGGGGTGAAGGTTCTGTGTCACAGAAACGGCAGGTTTTTGGTAGGGAAATGGCAGGGCCACTGATGGGTCACTGCTAACCCATGAGGTACTGTGGTGATTCATTTTATGTGTCAACATGACTGGGCCATGGGATGCCCAGATGTTTGGTCAAACGCTATTCTGGGTGTGTCTGTGGTGGTCTTTTTGGATGAGATTGATATTTGAATCGGTTGCCTGAGGAAAACAGATTGTCTTCCCTAATATAGCTGGGCCTCATCCAATCAGATGAAGGCCTGAATAGAACAAAAAGTCTGACCTTCCCACACGCAACCTCGAACTTTTTCCTTCTGGCTGATTGAGCCTGGACTTAGGTCTTTTCCTGTCTTTGAACTCCGACTGAAACATCAGCTCTTCTTGGGTCCCAAGGTTGGCGGCTGTCAGACTGGAACTTACACCATCAATTCTCCTGGTCAAGCCCTCAGACTTGGATGGGAACTGCACCATCAGCTCTGCAGGGTTTTTAGCTTGCCATCTGCAGGTTTTGGGAAAATGAACCAGAAATCTAGCTCTTAACCTTGGCGCATCATCTGTACAACGGCCCGTGAGCTTGATTTCAGCAAGAGAGAAGTCTCATACATCTTCTCCAAGAAAGGTGTTTTCAGAACTCCCCATCCCCAGGTACACTGGTTTGAGATTGGGTTCAGTTGCAAATTATAGAAATTTGGAAAGTAGTGGCTCATAAAAATTGGGGGTTAACCTTTCCCAGCATCGCAATCTAGACTAGAGGTAAGCAGGTGCAGGCAGGGGTGGCAACCCTTGCTGTTCTCAGCAGCCCTGGCTCCTGCCATCTTTCTGCTCCCCACCCTGAGTGTGGCCCTTGTATTCAGACTCCCAAGATGGCCGCACACCCTCCAGCACTTTGTCCACAGTCCAGGCAGGAAGAGGAAGGAGGACAATGGGTAGAAGCCACAGGCAAGCAGGGCTTTCTTAGAAATTCCACTCAGTGACTTTATTTGCATCTCATTTGGCAGAACTATGTGACATGGTGACTCCAGCTGCAAGGCAGCCCATGCACCTGTCACAGCAAACAAAACCAGGGTCCTGCTAGCGAGGAAGAAGAGGCGCTCTGGTGGGGTGTAAGTCAGTGGTTTTGGAACTTCAGTGTGCCTCCGAATCGCCCAGAGGGCCTGTTAGATCTCAGTTTGCCCCCACCCCCATTTCTCAGTTGGTGCTGGTGACCGGGGGCATACTTTGAATACTGCCAGCAGCCTGCATTGTCTGACACCCGAGGGTAGAGCACTATGAAATACACAAAGAGAGGTGAGTCCAGCACCGACCACGGACTGGCTTGTCATAGAGTGGCTGCCATTGACTTTCAGAGACAACCTCAGTGTGGCTAATGTGTCATCATCTAGTTTGGCTGTCCTTCCTGCCATCTTTCCACTTCTAATAGCCCACCTGCCTTCCTCTTCAGCCCACACACGAACCTGGCTTCAGAACCTACAGAACCACAAATATGTTTGCACAGACTTCCAGTTGAGGGGCTAATGAATCGGCCTTTCGGGTGCCTGGACAGGTCAGGACTGGGCTGCTCCCTGCAGAGCTTTTCTGAGAGGCTGCAAGCTGCCCTTTCTGACAACCAGGTTCTTCAAGAGAAGTGATGCCTACCCCATCCCCCTGTCTGCAGAACTCATTGCTGCCTTTTGTTGTCATTTCTAATCATATGTGCCACGTGACTATTAACATATCCTGCAGCTAGAAAAGCCTTCCACACACAGAGGTGCCCGGCTGTGCTTTGTGATGATGATGTTCTTTAAGTTGTTTTTATTTCTTGGCTATTATAAGCAATTCTGATGTGAATACACCTAGGAGCTGAATTGTTGGGTCATATAATTACTGAGGAATCACCTGGGTGTTGCCAAAATTACCATGCTATTTTATTCACCATTACCGTGTACGAGAGTTCCCATTTCTCCACCCCATCCTCATCTACCCTTGTTATTCCTGACTTTTTGATCATGGCCACCCTAGTAGGTGTGACGTGGTAGCTCATAATGGCTTTGATTGATGCTGCTATGTTAAAAGAATATAACCAAGGGTGTGCATGAGAGCTGTCTCCAAATGCGTGAGGACTCGTCAACTGTAGGGGAGGATGTGTAAGTTTCTGTGGATCTGGGCCCCAAGTTAGGAGACCCTGCTAACAAGGGGGCCAGTCGGGTAGCATTTCAGCACCTCCTGTATGCTCAGCACTGCCACGGTGGAATCATTAAGTTCTTACTGCCTCCTTGCTAAGGGCCAGAAACAATAGTTTCCAATCTTATGACATTTCTAGGAGGTAGACCTTGTCATTACCATTTTAGAGACAAGGAAACTGAGGCTCAGCCCAGTTATATCACGTAAGTCCAGTTATAATGACTAGACCTGGGATTTGCACCCAGTTCTGCTTGGCCCTGAAACCATCAGTGCTCTTACAACCACTACACTCAACTGTTGTGAAAGATGTCAAAGCATAAGATGTGAGGCTTGGTTTCAAACAAGTGAGCAGCTCAGTCGCAGGGGCAAGCCTGAAATAATGGCAAGTTAAAAAGAAAACAAGATATAATTAATTACTGAGGTGTGTGGTGGTACCAGTCTTGGAGTGAGCAGGAGTTTGTATAAGTCAGGATTTGCTAGATTATATGCTGTAGTAACAAATAACCCCAGTGTCACAGTGGCCCAAAGGAACAAAGGTTTGTTTTTCTTGTGCCTCATGTCCACCAGGCATCAGGAGGGGGACTCTGCTCGTAGCAGTCTGCTCAGAGAGCCAGGATGACAGAGGGGCTGCCCGCAGCTTCGGTGTGGCCAGATGCTTTGCCAGAATGAGATAGATTATGAATCGTGTGCTTGGTTTTAAAATTCCTGCCTGGCACTCACACACTTTAGTTCTGTTCCCTTCCACTCACCAATGCAAGTGACACAGCCACGTTCCAAGGGCAGGGAAGTATAACCCTAAGTGCACCAGGAGGAGGACCAAAGGGCTTCTGTGAGCCACACTAACCACTCCCGCCGAGTTTGCAGGCAGAACCAGGTAGGATTTGTGGGTAGCAAGCACCAGTTCAAGACAAGGCCAGAATAAATTCTCCATTTTTACACACGAAAAAATCTAGAGCTGCAAATAAATAGGTCAGTGAGGCACCCACTGACCAGCTGGAATACAAGAACATTATTCATGATTCCATCACCGCCAAGGGACGGGGCTCCGTGCCCAGAGCGTGGGCTGCCTTGGTTACTCTGCCATGGGAACAGCCGTCCATTGACTTGCATGGCGTTCCTTCCTCAGTGTGATGCTTTCAGATGAAAACTTTTATCCCCTATAGCGACCCGAGGAAGGGCTCTTTGGTCATTTTTGCATTGTGTGCTTCCTGTCAAACCAGGGTTGAACAAAGACCCAGGAAGCCAGGCCAGGGGGACCGGCTGCTTTTAACTGCTACCTCCAGAGACCAGCCGACCCTCCTGGTCAGGCAGGCCTCCCCGTGAAAGGTTGAGTGAGCACATGCAGCCCTGGGCAGCAAAATAGAGACTGGGGGAAAATGCACAGTGATGGAAATAAAACCTGGCAATAATTGCATACATTTGTGGGGTTTAGCTTTTAAAAGGAAGTCTTTATTTTTTTAAAAAAATATTTTATTTATTTATTTTTAGAGAGAGGGAAAGGGAGGGAGAAAGAGAGGAAGAGAAACGTTAACGTGCAAGAGATGCATCCATCAGTTGCCTCTCACACACCCCCAACTGGGGACCTGGCCCATAACCCAGGCATGTGCACTGACCGGGAATCGAACCAGTGACCTTTCAGTTCACAGGACGGTGCTCAATTCACTGAGCCACACCAGCCAGGGAAAAACATGTCTTCTCTGGATAAACATAAAAATGTGAAGGTCACTCTCCACCCAAAATGCAGATTCATTGAGAAACACCTCTTAACTGTATATCCCCATTTGCCAGGAACATTTTAGTGAAGTTTATTTTCTGTATTTTACTGAGAAACACAATTTCCAAACGTAAAATTGTTATAAACTTGACACTTTCTCTAAAACACCCATGTTCTTGCACGCATAAAACCATTCCTCCCCAGGATTAGGAGCTCTGACTAAGAATCTACAGGCTCCAGCACACACTCTGACAAATGGGTGATTCGGAATACTGAGTCCAAGCACAAATTCGGAGACAAATTTTTGTCCCGCAAACAGGTTTGAACCCAGATGCTGACATTCAAGAAATGTGTGGCCTTGGGGAACTTCCGCAATCTTTCCGGACTTTATTTTCTCTTCACTGGCAGAATGGGATGAAACGACAACATGGGGGTGGCTAGGAGAAACCTGGAACTTGTAGCACCAAGCCCAGGATGCACACTCAGTGAAGGGTGGCCACACTGTAGCTACTTGTTGCCCAAAATAGAGTGCAACCCGTGGCCACATGGAACTGAGAATTTTCACAATGTGCTGGTTTCATATCTTACTTTCTTGGGCGTCTCTACTTCTTCTTTTAAAGAAAACCTCACCCCCCCGCTTGCTTTTCTGAAGGAGGATCATCATTGACCAAAAAGAGCTTAAGAGGCTTTGCGTTAGCCTTTCACCGAAACACAGCCAAGGCAGCAAAATGTTATTTCAACGGAGTCACAGACATTTGGGCGGGGAGGTAAATTCGTGATACTAGAGGGAACCGCAGGGATCTGCCCCTCTTACCTGACTAATGCATAAAGGAGACCCGGAAATGTGAAGGGACTTCCTTAGTCTCTGAGCTAGTAGGGCAGCCCATGTGAATGAAGCCTCCTGAGGCTGTGCGGTGAGTAACCCCTCTGTGCAGCAGCCCCGTGGCTGGGCCGCTCTTCTGGCCGGTGATGGAATACAGGGGTCCAGGCAGAGGGTATCTCAGGACTTCTTCTAGGTTGTGAGGATTAAGTGAATTAATGTGCATAAAATACGCAGCACGGGGCTTGGCATGTGCTAACACCCCGTAAGTGTTAGCTTCTCCTGATACTGGGTTTTGACTGCACACTCAGAGGGGCTGAGTCAGTGTCGAAAGCCGTAAGGTCATGGCGCTGTGGTTGTTGATGAATCCATCACTCAGGGCACCGAACAGCTGTGTGAAAGCGTACCTTTGCAAAGGTTTAAACAGACATTTCATCAAGAAAGATACACACAAATAAGCTCATGGGGAGATGTTCAACATCATTGGCCATTTGAAAAAGCAAATTAAAGCTACAGTGATATATCGTTACATACATATTGGGAAGTCTAAAGTTTAAAAATCAGTCTTACAAAGGTTTGGCCAGGATGTAGAGAGACTGGAACTCTCACACACAGCTGGTGGGAACGTAGAATGTTTGGAAAACCCGTCTTGTGGTTTCTCTTTTCTTTTCCTTTTCCTTATATGGCAAATTCTTAAGATGTTAAATATATACCTACCGTAAGACCCACACACTCCACTCCTAGGTGGCATTTAGCCCAAAGGAGAGAAGACACGTCCACATAAAACATGTCCACAGACGTTCGCAGTGGCTTTTGCTACAATGCCCCAAACTGGAGGTAATCCAAGTGTTCCTTGACAAGGACACAGCCAGATAAACAAATTGGTTCCATGCCACGGAATCTAGTTCTCAGCAGTAAAAAAAGAATGGACTCCTGATACAATAGAACAACATGGATAAGTCTCAGAATTATTATGCTGAGTGAAAGAAGCCAGACAAAGAGTGTATACTGTGTGATTCCGTTTATACAAAATCCTAGAAAATGCAAACTCAGAGGCAAATCAGTCGTGGCCTGGGAAATGAGGAAGGAGGCGGGGAGAGACAGGAGTGAGAAACTACAAATGGGCTTGAGAAAACTGTCGGGGGCGAGGCAGATGTTCTCTTGATCCTGATGGTGGTTACATGGATGTTGACCTTTGTCAAAACTTACCAAATGGCGCACTTTACATATGGGCGGTTTATCACGTGTCAGTTACAACCTCAACCGAGCTGTTAAAAGAAACTACTTTTGCAGAGTACTTAGCTTTTAGAAACACCAGTTGCCAAAAAGGGAACTCAGCTGACTTGGAGGTGAAGTAAGGGCCAGTTTATTGCTGAAACACCCCAGACTAGTGAAATAACTTAATGGGATCCTACTCAATAGCAATTATAAATATGAATATATGTACAATTACTGTTTGGAAATTATTTCTTGTTATTATTTTATAATTACACCCAGAATAATGAAACTTTAAGTCATATATATATATATATATATATATATATATATTCCAATGCTAAAACAGTTGCCCAAGAACAGTCCTGCATGGATTATTAATAATTCCAAATGATTTTTAATGACAAACCTAGGATTAAATGAAATAGATCTCAAAAAGAGAAAAAAATGAAACAAACAAACGTTCCCAATAACAATCAGCATCAGTTGAGTAGAATGAAGATCAGGACAGTCTCCGAATCCTTAAATGGAAGCCAGTTTGGTGGCTTCCTCTCCACACTTGAACTCCGTGTCTAACGCAAACTCCTCCTCCGGTTCAACCCAGCCTTCACACAGAGCAGCAGCTGCTAAGCAGCTCCCTGCGCGTGAGACAAATTCTAAGTAGACGGCTACTAAGAGATTGTTTTCCCCCACAGGGAGGCAGGCGGCCGGGAGGAGGAGAGGTGCTCCCAGCAAAGTAAAACAACAAAAGGGAGAGGCACTGGGGTCCCAGTGCCTGAGTGCTCTCAAACCGCCTGGGGCCCACGTCACCGTTCCCACTGGAGGACTGGAAGGCGGCCCTCGGGGCGGGCAGCAGTCACCTCCCAGCCCCAGGGCTGTGGACTGGGATTTCCATGCCTGAGTTTCCTTGCCTGTCAAACGGGAATCCCAGCACCCACCTTACAGGGGTGCTGAAAGGTTAAAAATTGCTAAGAGCCATGAAGTGTTTTTGAACAAGTACTTTACAAATGTAAGGTATGCCCTGAAAAGTAAGCACCATCTGGGTGCCTATCTTCAAGCCAGAGAGAACTCGGAGGCGTCTCTGTCAGGTTTCTCTGTACTTTTGAAAACAATATCCCACCAACCAGGATTAGGGTAAGATTTGAAACTGACAGCCCACCCGAATCCTTGCATCTCGTCTCTCTTCCCCCCAGCGCTGAAGTCAAGGCCAACTCTCTGGCCCCGGCTGCCACCAGCCTCTCAGGCCACAGCCCCATCACTAGCACCTGCCTGTGCCAGCACCCTGTATCTAGTTAAGTGTGCAAGCAACCCCATCCAGTCTTGTCCCTGAGTCTCAGTCGTCATAGCCTGCGGAGGAGTCCTAGCTGCTTAGGAAGGCAGTCGTACCTTGCCCTTTCCAAACACCGTTCCTTTGTCCTGTTCTGGCTGCTGGAGTGGAGTCAGCCCCGAATCTGTGAGCCGACAAGCCCGGTGAGTGACACGACCTTGAGGACCTTTGCATGTGCAGGTTTCATAACCACAGCACTGTTGACATTTTGGTTCAGATAATCCTTTATTGGGTCTGGGGCTGGGGGTGGCAAGTGTGGGTCATCATAGCAGGATGTCCAGCAGCATCCCTGACCTTACCCGCTAGATGCCAGTAGCACCCCGCCGCTGAGTCGTGACAACCCAAAATGTCCTCAGACATCGCCCAAATTGTCCCTGATTAGGAACCACTTGGATCAAGCTTCTTCTGACAGCCCCACTGCCGCCTCCTGGAGGCCCTGTTACTCTGGGTCGGAGCCCCCGTCTCCCCTTGAACACCTTCCACCTCTGACCAGTGACTGGTCAGCTGTCTTCCACTCTAAAGGACATCTGTTGAATTTTCGGCTGCCCAGACTCTGGGCTTCCTTCCTGGGTTTGAGAAATCCTTCCAACATGAATGGGAGGTCCCTTGGTGAAACATGAAGACCACTGCTGAGCTCGGGCCCCTCTCCCAGCCTCTCTTGTAGTTAGGGTGGTAGTTGACCTTCATGCCTATCTGGGCCCTTAAAGGATGGGAAATGCCTTTTTGTTTCAATTGTCTGTGTTAAAACCCTTCTAGAACATAGGCAGTTCCCACCTCACAGACACCTGGCTGGCAAGGGAGCCTCGAGCTCACCGTCACTGCTGGAGTGCGGGCTGCCATGAAACCTCTGGAAGGTCTGTGTGTTTAGCGTGGGTTTTGGAGACCTGTGGGTCCGGAGAAGAAAGGATCCTGCTCTACAGGCTCTGGCGGCAGGGAAACTGCGGCTGTTCGGCCCGCTGCTGTGCAAGGCGCGAGGGAGGAAAGAAAGCAAGGTAGGAGGAAAAATGGATTTTACTATACAAAAATGAAAAATGACCGAACAGGAAGCAATGCCTTGAAGAAAATAAAACTGTTCATAAACTTAGAAAAAATAGTTGCAATAAATAGAACAGACAGAGTCTTGCTAGTCAATGTATAAAGAATTATTCAACTCTTTAAGAAAAACATTAAAACCTTAATGGAAAATAAAGACAAATCATACGCCAGATTATTTGCTGGAAAAAAATATACCAGTAAATCTAAGAAAAATGCTTTGGTGCACTAGAAATTAAAGGAATGAAAATTTATACCATCCCAAGCTGGTGTAGCTCAGTGGACTGACTGTAGGCTGTGAACTAAAGGGTCACTAGTTTGATTCCCAGTCAGGGCCCATACCTGGGTGTGGGCCAGGTCCCCAGTGGGGGCCAGGTGAGAGGCAACCACACATTGATGTTTCTCTCCCTCTCTTTCTCCCTGCCTTCCCCTCTCTTTAAAAATAAGTAAATTAAATCTTAAAGAAAAAAAATTTCTACCTTACTGAAATCTCATTTTTCAACCTATCACATTAGAAAATATGAACAACTACATATTCAGGTGGGCCACGCTGGGGTGAACCTGCCCCTTCAACTCTGTGGAAGGAGGGTGTGTCGCGTTACTCTCGGGAGGGCAGCTTGAACACGTATTAAGTGCCAAGAGAAGAGTGTTCATGTCCTTTTCATCTGGGAATCCTGTTCCAGAATAGAAGGAACAACCAGAAACACATTTACACTTAGACACGAGTGCAGGAACTGTGTGGTTCAAATTCTGGCCTTGCCGTTCAACTTCCCCGGGCCTGAATTTCCCCACTGATGCATGTGGGCATTGCGAAACAGCGTAGGGCCGCTGTCCAGGTTAAATATTTGCTAACACAGCGCCTGGCACAGAACAAACCCTCAGTAAGTATTAGCTACAAATGCTGTTGCTATTATTTATAATAGCAACAAACAGCAACATGCGGACACAAAGGAAATGAACTAATTATCCCAATTCCAGAAAATAAGTAAATTCTGATGCATTTATACACTAGCACTGTATACACGCATTAAAATAATATTTTAAAACAGTAATTCAAACCATGGTAATGATGAAAATAATTAAGCCCCTCCCATAATGAAAAGAACTTTATGTCAGATATTCAAAAAGTTTAAAAGCTGAAGAAATGCCATGATCCCCCCTTTAAACAAGACTTTATTTTTTACAGCAGTATTTGGTTTACAGTTGAGCCGAAGGTACAGACGGCTCCCATGTGCTTTCCACTCGCATGCACACAGCCTCCCTACTGTCCACACCCCCACCGGAGTGGTCTGCTTGTCACCGCCTGTGAGCCTGCACCGACACATGAACCCCGACACAGCAGGGTTCACTGACGGGGCTGCACATTCTGTGGGTTTGGACAGACGTCTAATGATGCGGTTCCGCCACTGTAGTGTCACACAGACTCGTCCCACTGCCCTGACAGTCTCTGTGTTTCACCTGTTCATTCTTCCCTCTCCCGGTCCCTGGCATTGGCTTCTTTCACCTGGTAATGTGCACTCACGATTCCTCTATGTCTTTTCATGGCTTGATAGCTCAGTTCTTTTCAGAGCTGAGTAATACTCCATGGTCTGGAGCACCGCCCTCGGTCCATTCATTCACCTGCCGTAGGGCATCTCGGGTGCTTCCAAGTTTGGACAGTTGGGAACGAAGCTGCTGCAAACACCTGCAGGCAGCTTTTGTGTGGACATAAGTTTTCAACTCATTTGACACCAAGATAGTGTAATTGCTAGATCACATGGTAAAGTATTACTAACTCTGTAAGAAACCAGTAAACTGTCCTCCACAGTGGCTGTACCATTTTACATTCCTGGCGGCAATGAATGAGAGTTTCTGTCATTCCACATCCTCCTTAGCACTTGGTGTTGTCAGTGTTTTGGATTTTAGCCATTCTAACAGGTGTGTAGTGGTACCTCATTGTCGTTTTAATTTGCAGTTCCCTAATGATCATGACCCCTTTTAAAATTAAATTTATTCTGTATCTCTGAGCTTGTTTTTGCTTTATCTTGTTCATTGAGATTCTTCTTGTTTTATATAGAATCTCTTTCAAGAATGTATTTTACCTTGCTTACTATTTACTCTAGCTGCTTTCAAAACATCTACCTGAATTGTTTTTCAAATGTATAATAAAAGTTTATTTTCTTCTAAGCACAAGACTTCCCTTCTCTGTGAATTCTAACACCATTTCTAGAAAAAGTGGGCGTGAGGTGAGTATGTGGGGGGATCTTGGAGGGACTTTTATGTAAATGGAACCCGTAAAATGGGAACTTAAAAACTGAGAAAAAGCAGTTACCACTTCGGGTTGGGGATTCCTCTCCTCATTTCTGCCTGCCTAAGTTTGAATAAACTGCAAAGGTCACATTTCAAAACACTTTTGACTATGGTCTCATTTTCACAAAAATCAGAAGACGACGAATGAAGACAGCGTGGAGAGGTAAGGGGCTTGTCCGGAGGAGGCTGCATGGCTGGTGCGTGGTGTGTAAGGCCGGGAGCCCCGCTGGGCCACCTACATTGCCTTAGTCTGTTAACTTCTGAGCTCTGAGACTTCGGAGTTCTGAGATAAACACAAGGCTGACCCCAGTGGCCCAGGGGTCTGGGTTACTTTCCAGAACCTGCTGCTCCCCCCACCCCCCACAGAGCCCTCGCTGAGTCACAGGACTGGCAAGGAGTTCAGCTATCACAGGAGTTAAATGATGCACCAGGCCAGAAAAATTAACCTGTTTTAAATGTCAGCAAGAATGGTGCAGGGCTCTGCTAAGGTTACCTTCCTTCCTTTACCCTTGACCTAGTCAACAGGCAGTGCGGGACTGTCAGATGTCCTAAGAACACTATGTATGGTTTTGTTCTGCACTCGATTGCAGCAGGTCACGATGGGTATTTGTTAACTGACAGGGAAAGGCAGGCAGAGATGAGACACGGGTCTTCAATCACGCCACGTAGCCATTATCTGTGTGGCTGTTAAATAACCTGGTGGAAGGTGCTGCCCCCTGAGACCTTGGGGTTTCAAGGTGAATACAAGGCTGACCCGTGTGACCCAGGGGCCCTGGTTTCTTTCTTTCTAGGACACATCTCTCCGATAGCTGACAGCCAGTCAGGGAAGTGGCCAAGTTTGCTAATTGGGTGTTACAGGGAGATCACAGAGAGGGCGGCCACTTGAAAGACTTCGGGAACAAAATCGACAGAGGCCCAGCTAACCCAGGTTCCACAGCACGTTTCAGCTGCTTGCTGGTGCTGAACTGGGAAGCCTCGGGGTGGTGGGGGGGGGGGGACAGCAGCCTGGGCAGGGAAGTTGAGGGCAAAACCAGCTTAGTAGCCACTGAGGGAAGCCTCCAAGAGAGGGGTTCCATGTGAACTTGGAGTTTAAAGCAGTGGTGCTCAAAGGGCAGTCCAGGACCAGAGCCTCAGCATCGCCTGGGAACCTGGGAGGAATGTGAATTATCAGGCCACTCCACCAAATTGGAAACTCTAGAGGTGGAGCCCAGCAACAGGGTTTTAACAGATTTAATCTGTGTACCATGCCATACCTGAGCACAAATCAACTAATGTTCTCTCTTTCTCTCCTCCTCCCTCCCACACACGTCGTGCACACACATGCACACTAAACTGGCAAAGAGCCATAGTTTGAATCTGTATGAAGAGCAACCCGGGTCATTCAGAAGCTGACACAAATCATTAAGCGTTCTGCACCCTGGCTTTCCCCCAGGAGTCCCCTGCTTCTATGACTTTCACACAGTCCTTATTCAACGCTTCGCGCTGACCTTACTTTTGCATTCCCACTAGGCACAAAGCTGAGGCCTATTTTCCCATTATCTCTCAGATGAATGCTTGGATGGGTGTCCTGGATGCTCGGTCGTGTTTAGTAATCTGAAACAGAGACCTGGAAGTCTCAGGGCCGTCTGACTTCCTGAAGGGCAGCCAGCTAGAAGCCAGCTGGAGAGGAAAGGACGCCAGTGACACAGCGCCACTTCGTGGCAGCGAAGGGAAGGGCAGCTTCTGGCTCCGCAGGAGGCTCTGTGCTTGGGGGTGCGCAGGTAGCTTAAACCTCATCAAATCCCAGCATAACGAAACTGCCATTTAAGGAGCATTTACTATGTATTAGGTTCCACGATCATTGCTGTATCTTGTTGTAGCCTCAGATTTTCCGGTGCTGTGAGATAAGGTCACATAGGTCATAAGAGAGCCAAGCGATGAGTCCCTAGGGTCTGCACAGAGGCCATCCGACTAAGCTCTGCTCGGTCCCTCTAACCACCCGCTCTGTGGGGAAGGCTCCTTAAAGCTGTGCTTCTCAGATGCACACGTGCAGGCAGCACCCGTGGGTCTTGTTGACATGCAGATTCTGCGTCAGCAGATCCGGGGAGAGGCCCGACATCCTGCATTTCCAAGGGCTCCCAGCTACTTCTCAGACCACCCTGAGAGGCAAGACCACAGGGCAGGGCTGCCCGGTACGACCTTCTGTGATGAGGAAAGCGCTGTGACTCCGTGCTCGCGAACACATTGGCCACTGGCCACCAGTGGCTAGTGAGCACTCGACATGTGACTACTGCAACTGAGAAACGAAATTTTAATTTTAGTTAATTTCAACTCGTTTAAGTTTAAATAGCCCTCTGTGGCTAGGGCCCCCTCTGCTGGCTAGAGCGGGTCCTTCATGCGGAGGCTCCGCTGGCTTTGAGAGGGCTTGTCATCCGAGAGGTAAAGTTCCTCTGCAGGTTGAAGCGGGACTGGGAACTGACAGATTCATAGGAGACACTACACGCCATGCCTGCCATTTTACACGTGAGGAAACTAAAGCCTGGAGAGGCCGAGTGACTTGGCCCAGAGCCAGGAAGCTGTTACAGCGTTAATTCCACTGGTCCACACTTTTTCCTAGGTCCCCTGGCCTCCAAAAGGAGAATGTATGTTCCCAATGTACAGTGTTGTACGTTTAGAAACTCCTCTGTGAATGCAGGGTAGTTGATCCACTGGAATATGATGTTGTGGTTCATTTAGAGGGCACGTGAGGCAGTAACTGAGCTTGAAAGTTACCCAGGTTCCCAGGGACAGAAACTCTCTTTGTAGCAAGACCTGGCTCCCACAGAAAGAATCATCCTTTTTAGGGGATGTTTTACAAGTTCAGGGTTCCTGGCAAAACCAAAATTAAGACTGTCCCTCGGCTCAGACCCCAGGGGTGAGGCAGGTGTCCCTGCACCGCAGACACGGTTGATTTCAGTTGTTGTAAGTGTGCCAGGCACCTGTGGTAACGAGGCAACTGGGCAGTCCATGTCCTTTATCAGGTGGAATAAAGTGCGTACTTAATTGCTCATTTTTTTTCTGGTTGTAAAGTAATAGCTGTACATTACATAAAATTTGAAAACTGTGCAAAAAATATTATATTTGTTATCCATTGCCGCATAACAAATGATCTCCAAAACCTAGCAGTGTAAACCCACAGACATCTGTCATCTCACAGTTACCAGGAGCAGCTCGCCGAAGGCCCCGACTCGGGGACTCCAGGGAGGTGGCCGTCAAGGTGTCAGCAGGGCTGCCATCAGCAGACGGCTTCCTCTGAGGTGAAGGATCCATTTCCAAGGCTACTCGTAAAACTGTTGGGATGTGATTGGAAGTCACACCCACATACGGAAGGACTCCCCGCCGTCCCTGTTGCTCTTCCCCCTCTCTGCTGGCAGGAATGTTTGTTCTCACAGGCTCAGCAGACCAAGGCCACACCCTGGGGATCTGCACTGTGGGGACCGTGGAGCAGGTGGACTGAAGGGGCTGAGGTCCCCGACACTGTGGCGCCGCCCTGCTGGCCTTAGGCTGCTTAGGTCTGAAAGTGACAGACAAGTAAACTTTCATCTTTCAAGCTTAAGTTATTTGGGGCCCTGATGGCAGTCAAATATAATGCCCAGTTAAGATAAACAGAAAGAAGTTTCTTTACTTTTTTGTGTTTAATAAATTTTGAACACATTCCAAGGTCAATGGGAAGAGGCCCAGAGAAAGAAAGATGGAAAACAATGAGCAATCTGGGATGATGGGTTAGTGCAAGGGTCCTGAGAAAGCAGGAGGAAGAGGGGTCCCGAGCCCTACTGGGGGTCCTGGCTGTAGTGGCAGGCAGGTGCCACCACCCAGACCAGGGGACGGACAGGGAGGGCATCTGGATGCAGAAGACAAGGTTTGGTAGCAGAAAGTGGAGGTACTTTCTTCCTAATGTCTTCTGTGTAATCAGTGAAATGTGGGCAAGGGCCCCTGTGGGGAAAGGAGCAAGATGGTAAAGCTTCGAGGGTTTATGTCCGTGTTCCGCGGTAGACGGAGGGCTGTGCACGCTTTCCACATCAGTCCATGTGTGCTAAGAGCATGACAGCTAAAACCAGACACTGTTGACTTAACCCACTCTGTCCAGTACCACCAAGGCCGTCCCTGAATAGCACTGGAGAATAAAAATTTTTAATGATCTACTCATTAGAAATAAGAATATGAAACAGATTGGTGGCCTTATCCAGTGTATCAACAGTTTCAAGCTAAAATATACCCCTTGTCCACATTTATGAAATTATAATAGGTCCATCTGGAGGACAGTGTCAGGATGATGGAGACCCAACAAAACATGGCAATGCGGCCATTGCAGCTCTGAATCAGGTGTGGTCATGTGCTAGGTGTTTCCCATGGCTTAGCTCTCGAGAGTCCTGTGAAACAGATATGTCAGCCCTCTCTATTTTATAGTTGAGAAAACTGAAGCCCGGACGAGTAAATCCCTTGTCCTGAATCACATGGCTGCTATAAGAGAGGGTGGTAATTTGAACCGAGCTGGATCTGACTCCAAACTCTGCTCTGGGCACTGCTCTCTGTTTCCTCTCTGCCTGGGAGGGCTCAACCTGGTGTTCCAGGCCTGACCATCGGTCCCAGAGCTTTGCTGCCCTGTGGAGACTCTCTGGAAACAGAACTTCTGGTCACCAGCCCGGTGTCTCAGAGCGACCAGTTGAGACATCAAGTCAGACACACCCTCCGCCTCCTCAGCACCCCAGCAACTGTGCTACAGCGCAAGCCTCCCCGCTGGTCGACGGCCCTGGACCTTTCAAACACTCAGGGATGTCGTACCTAGGGCCAGGTGACTCCAAGGAGGTGACAAAAACACAGCTTTTGTCACCACTCTCCTGCTCCCCACGGGCCCAGAGCATAAAGGCCAGACTCCTCGGCCTGGTGTTCAAGGATCTGCAGTAATAGAGGCCGGCTTCAGCAGTTAGGAACAGATTCAGCTACATGTGACTAAAACCCCAGAAGGACGATGATGATGTAAACAAGGTAAAAGTTTCCCCCTAAATGAAGGTCACAGGTTGGCTGTCCAGGGGGGAATTTTTAGGAGGAGTTGGATCAGAACCAGGGATGGTGCAGCAGCTCCATGCAGTGATCGGGGCTACAGATTCGTCACTGCATCGTTGATCAGGTCTGGCCCTTGCACTCACAGTTCCAGGTGGCGGCTAGAGGAGCAGCTGTCACGTGCATCTCCTGGGCATCGGGGTAGAGGAAGGGAGGAAGAAGGTCAAAGGGAAACTTACTCTGTTTAAACGGGGTTCCCAGGAGTTTCTACAAAACACTTCTTCTTATGTCTCATTGACCAAAGTCAAGTCACATGAAAACACAAAGCTGAAAGGGAGATTGGAACAGGTAGGCATTATTCTGGGAAGGCTTTAGCTAAAGAATAGGATAGAATGAATATAGGGAAAGTGCCTTGGGCGCTAGTAGAGATGCCCCAACACTAAGTGCCTCCTTGGGAACCCTCTCCAGCTTCTGTCCGTAAATATAAGCCATGTAGGGAACAGCCCCGGCCCCCTCCAGTGCCCTGGGAGAATCCTAACTATTCCTGTGCTCAGGTCAAGATTTCACTTCTCTTGTAAGCCTTTCCTGACCACCTTGATTTCCAGTGATCTCCCTTCTGCTTTCTACAGAACCTCTTGGAAAAGGAAGTGGTGGGAAGTGCCTGGACTGTAGAGCCAGGCAGTTCCGGGTCTCATCTGGCCTCTTCTCCCACTTCCTGTGTGACCTCGGGCAACCTATTTATCTTCCCTGAGTCTCAGTGGTCTCTTCTTGCCTTCAACAAACTGGAACAGAGCGTGTAGTGAGGCAAAGTCTGAATTAATTTTTAGGAGAAGTTACCAACTGCTTCTCTGTATGGATACAAAGAGAGAGAGAATCATGTTGGATCAGCCTTTTTGTTACAAGAGAAGCTTCTGTTTGCAGCCCTTAGTTAAATGTGTATGTTTATACATCTATACATGTATACCTAGCTCTAGGTATAACCTCTTCATCTTTGTTCGTTAAGAGGGCTAACAGGACTTTTGTTTCATTTAGCAAGGCAGTCCCTCCCTAACGCCCTTGACATGCAGAGTTCTGGAGAGGGGGACATATTCCAGAGCCATCTCAGTCCTCAAGGAGGGAAAGAATTGAGAGCCCCTAACCCCTAGCCCTCTTGAGATTTAACCTTACAAAAACTTGTTGGGATGTCCACCAGTGCACAGAGGCAATCCCGAGGCAGCCTCCCTGGAATGTGAAGCATTTGGAATCCATGTGTGTATTAAGTAAAAACTGCCTCCTTGAAGCCCCGCATGTGGCACTACTGTGGGCAGGCAAGGGCATCCACCAAAGCACAGGGCGAGTGCGGGCAGGCTTGTGCCCAACCGGCTTTCAGCAGCGACACCTTGTGGCAGCAACGGAAACAACATGCCAGTGAGTGGGCTTCAGAAGTAACAGGACTTTTTGGACTAAAAATTTAGGATTCTTAGAAAATAGAAAGACATCTCAAGAGGCAAATGATTCTGTTTCTTGCAAATAAAGGGGTGTTGGAGGCACTAGTAGTGAAAACAAGGAATGTGGCTGTGTTTGTACCCAGAGGGAGTCACACTCCATCTTGTACCGAGTGCCACCCCTGGCTCCGTCCCCAGAACGGGACTGGGAACGAGGAGGCTCAGGGAGCTGTCTCCCCCGGGCTGCCTGCAGGGTTGTGCATTGTCTCCTCCAGCTCCGCTTGCAGCCTGGCTCCTGGGCCTGGCGTTTTCAGCCGCGCCAGGGCAGGGGGCGAGGGACAGCCGCAGAAGGAGGAATCAGCCCGGGCAGTTGTCACTGAGTCTCCGGGTGAGGGACTCGTTTTCAAGGTCATGAGTTAACGCAACCTGCTGGGGAGTTCCTCTCAAAGGGTGACCCGGTTGCCTGTGGCCTTTGTCGTGCCCCCTCAGGAAGAACACTTCTCTGGAATCAGACGGCAGAGGCCCCTGGGGCTGCTCGGAAACGGGAAGCAAGCCTGTTTCAGGGCGCTCCTTTTACTTGTCGCACATTTTAGCAGATTAGGTACTCCGGGTTGAGATTTTTTAAATATTTCTTTATCGGACCGAAGACATATTTAAATAAAACGAAGTTCTTTGTATAAAGCTTCTCCAAAGCCCTGGTTAACTAACTCCTAAAGAGGCCGCACGGGTCCCGGGTTCTGGGCAGCCCCCTTTCTAAGGGGCCACCCCGGGCAGAGAGAGAGGACAGCCGCCCAGAGGTGGCCCTTGAACGGAACCAGCCCGCCGATGTGTTTTGTGGGGACATCTCATGTGAAATTCCAATTTCCTTGCTCCTTTGGAACAAACGGGCAGTGGGGCGACGACGGGCCTAGCGTTTCAGAAGGCAGGCGAACAGCTGCTGCTGCCTTCCCAGGAGCGCGAAGTTCTGCCGAAGTTGCCGTAGCCTCTATTACCTGATACTGGACACTGCACTCGCCCCCGTTACTACCTGGACTCACAGGGTTTTGAATTTGCTCCTCCTGGAGCGGGCGTGAGCGCTACAGAAGCATGTCTTACCCGACCCCTGCAGAAGCAAGATCCTGGAAGACAAGAGGTGCCTCCATTTCATTTCCAGCTCCATCGCTACCATTAAGCTTGGGTGGGTGCTCAGTAAGTGCCGAGTGAAAGAATAAAGGAATAAACGGGCGGATATCCACTGGATGTGCTTAGCCTGTGCCAGGTATGGTGTTAGGCACCCAAGGGTGGTATAAGCTGTGTTTTCAAGGAGTTCGTATCATAGTGAGAGAGGAAAAAACACAGTGTGTGTGTTTGTGTGTGTGTCTGGCGTTTTAAACAAACATGATATGTAAATAATCAGAAGGAATTACATTTTCTTTCATTTCCCTGGCTGCCTGGGAAAGGTGGCTTTTTCTTCCTCCTTCCCTGCCTACAGGTGGACAGGGTCCCTGCCCACAGGGGAAAAGGGCAAAATTCAAGGCGGTGCCCTTGTCTCCAGACACTGGGGACCTCTGCGGGGCAGGTGGGCAAAGTGACTCTTGTGCTCATGGGTATTCTGGGTGTTCCTCAGAGAATCCCTAAATGCGGGTGCTTATCTGTGGTTCCCCAGGCTGTCACAGTGCAGCCATGAGGTCTGGAAGGTCGCCTCTGGCTTCCTTTTGGCCGAGGTCCCTCACAGCCCCTGCCACCCCTGCCACATTGGACGGGATTTAAGATGTCCCTACAGTGGCTGCCTTGGTGACTTTTCTTTGTCCACAAGCAACAGTGATGCTCCCCTTGCCCCACCCTGGGTAGAGAGCAGTTCCTTCCCTCTCTCTCTGCCTGGCCCCAGGCCAGGTCAGCTTCCTTAGGTGGTCATGAACCTGGCCCTGGTCCACAGAAGCCCCAAATGCAGAGAGCCCACACCAAGCTCTCAAAGAGCCACTGAAGCCCAGTCTCTTGGGCTCAAGGGGAAGCACGTGCCCCTCCCCCGTGATCTCCCCTCTAGCCCTCCCCAGATCTTCTCATCCAGAACTCTTGAGCTGCCTAGAGAGGACTACTGAACCACACAAACCCCGGGGGCACAGAGACCCACTGCTGGGCAGGACCAAGCTACATGGCACCGAGTGGGCATCACCTAGGAGGGGGCAGCATCTGCATGTCACCTTTCAGTCTCGCAAACAGCACTCAACAAGCCTTTTCCTAAGTCTTTGACTAACGTTTTAAAGGGTTTCTTGGACAGCTGATTCTATTGATTTTTCTGAGGGCTAAAAGAAAGACAGAAGCATTTACTGCGGTTTTTCCTCCTCCAGGATCATTCATTCGATGAAGGGTCAGGAGACAGGTCACTTGTAAAAGGCTGGGCAGTAGTTACACATGTCATAACACTAGCCAAGTGAGTACATTATTATTAATAACGTTTTTAACCATCATCGTCGACGACCTGACTGCTCTCTGTCAGGCTCTGCAGTGTTTCCCACACGCTGCTTCTCCCGGACCTCTCCCCGGCTCTCACTGTGGGAAGTAGTACCTATATGTTATTTCGTCATTGATTGCGATGGGTATCATAATATTAGGATCCCCTGCAAAAGAAAAAAAATGCCAATTAATTGACACAAGAGCTTCTTAGCACTTAGAATTTTTATTTTATACTGAAAGAGCCCTTTTAATTTTTTACGTTTAAAGATTTTATTTATTTATTTTTAGAGAGAGGGGAAGGAAAAGAGAGGGATATACATCAATGTGTGGTTGCCTCTCGCGCGACCCCTACCGGGGACCTGGCCTGCAACCTAGTGGGAATGTGCCCTCACTGGGAATGGAATCTGAAGCCCTTGGGTTCGCAGGCCGCTGCTCAATCCACTGAGCCACACCGGTCAGGGCTAGATTTATTTCAATAGGAACGTTTGCCATACACCACCCTTGTGCATAGATTTTTTAAAAAGAAAAATACAAGGGAAGTAAACTGGTCGTGCTACCCCTGAACTTTCTCACATCGGAGGTTCACACTTTTGATCACCCTTTGACTCAAAGTCAGGGGGCCCTGGTTTCCCCACAGTGTTGTCCCGGGTGCCAAGACCGCTGGCGATGCTGCATCACTGGAAAGAGGCTCCACTGTTGTGGAGGTTGTCACAGGGGGTTGTCAGCAGGCCCCCCAGTCAGCAGGCTTTGATGTGGACGCCCAGGCAGTGACGTCTCTGTCCCGACTGCAGCCTGCCTGGCACACATTTTAAGACGCATTCTGATTTCAGACATGGTAAGATGTGCACGAGGTGTAGCTTAGCATCCTTGAGAGACAGCAGCACTCACTTAAGTGGTTTCCACTCTAGAGATGAGGCTTAGGAGGGTCTAATAATGTTTCCGGGGTCGTCCCTAACTAACAAATGCAAAACAGGGATTTGGGCTCCATCTGTTTGACTCCCGCTAGCCACCTGCTGGAGCGTTCTGGGTCAGGAGGAGTCTCCAAAGCCAGTTTCCCATGGAGGGAGTGGGGGGGAGCAGGACCACAGCCTGTCTCCCACTGGGCGAACAACAGAGATTCTATGTGGCCGCGAAGCACAAAAGCAATGGATGGCTATTTGCACGGTCAAAGGATATACTCAGTCCCAGTGAGATACCACTTCTCACATTGAGGATGGCTATACTAAACAGCATCGGACAGTAACAAGTGTTGGGGAGGACGTGGAGAAACTGGGAGCTCCACACCCTGCTTTGGGGCGTGGAAAGCGGCGGCCCTGCTGTGCGAACGGTCTGGCAGCTCCTCCGCCTCCAGCCCTGAGTCGCCCCGAGCCCCAGAAACTCCACTGCGAGGCTCGTAGCCTGAGAGAACTGAAAACACGACCGTGCAAGAACGCGACCGTGAGTGTTCATCGCAGCGTTACCCGTAACCGCTGAAAAGGGGAACAACCCGAATGTTCATCCCCAGGTGGCTGCGTAAACAAAGGTGGCATATCCAGGCAACTGAGTATTACTTGTCTATAAAAAGGAATGAAGCACTCCTACAACACGGAGGAGTCTTGAAAATGTTTGAAGGAAAGGAAGACAGTGACAAAAGACTTCATACTGTATGATTCCATCTATATAAAATGTCCCGAGTGGGCATCTGTATTGATAGAGACAGAAAGGAAATCAGTGGTTCCCAGGGGCTGGGGAATGGGCACCGACTGCTGGGTATGGGGTTTCTTTTTGGGTTGGTGAAAATATTCTGGAATTAGATAGTGGTGTGGTTGCACGCCATTGTGAATATACGGAACACTGCTGACTTGGATATGTTAAAGTGGTAATTTTATGTTTTGAGAATTACATCGCAATAAAAAATCATTTCAGAAAAAGAGCTGATTTACTTCTCCACCCATACTCCTGTGGGATGATAAAAAAATCACTGGTCACCTGTCCAGTGGAAAACACCGATGTGGACAGGCTATCCCTACCCTGGGCAGGGGTGGTGAAAAGGCTGAGCTTTTAAAATCCGCATTCTGTGTGATCTACAAGGACCTCATGAAGGTGGTGTTTGTTTCCATGTCCTTGCCTCTTGTCATATTTTGATAATGCTCTAAATTACAGGACCCAGAACTGGTCTTTAATTACAGAGTGCTTTAATAGGGCTTGCTGGCAAATACCATGGAATTAAGAAACCCTCTAATGAAATACGGCATCACTTTATCTGTTCTCCAGCGGCAGCTCTTAAAACGCAATTAGCACCAGGCAAGATATTTACTTAGGATTTTATCTGATTTATTCATTCCATCTCCAAATGAGTGTTGTGCTTCCAGCTGCTCTTGCCTCCTTCACACAAGTATTTTCTCATTTCAGTCCACCCTTCTCTTCCCTCTTAGACTCCAGGGAGCTGGCGTGTCAGGGGGCTAGAGGGCCTGGCTGGAGTAAGCAAACATCTAAGAGAGTCCCACTCACCCTGCCCTCCGTGCTCCCCTGGTGCAGATGGAGTGGGGACAGACAGAGGAGTCCGCTGGAACACTGGCTGGGTGCCCCGCGCAGCCTCCCTCCCATCCCCCCTGGCTCCAGGCGCAGTTCCTGTGTGGACCGCTACCACCCTCGAGGGGGGCCAGGCACTTCCACTCGCCACTTTTGCCTCAAACACCCGCAAGAGTGTCTTATCCTCTGGAAAGCCCTTTCAACCCACCTCCCCACCCCAAATCAGAATCCATTCCTTCTGAGATCCCTTTGTCCATACTCAGTCACTCCCGCTTTGGTGGCAATCAAATGTGTGATTGTCGTTTGCTCCACTGTGGGACTTTCGAGGGCAGAGTGGTTATTCCCCCCCCCCCCGCCCCCCAGGGCCACACTCCATGTGCTGCGCACCAGAGATACTCCACAAATATTCGCTCGATAGATGAATGGTAAGTATTTTCAGTGAATCAGTGTCTCCTAAACCTTTCTTGCTCCTGAAGACTGGATTTATCCGGCTTCCGGCGGGGGCCAGGCTGCTTTCCAACACACAGGGACTTTGACCAGTTTCAGAAGTGACCACGTGGGCTGAGCACTGTGCCAGGTGCAGGGCACATTACAGAGAACAAAAGAACAAGGTCCCTGCCTTCGGGGAATTTCTAATCCCTCAGTGGGAGACAGTAAGTATCCATATTCTTAGGGTGGCGGGGGGCGGGGGGGGCGGATAATGCTGGCTGTTCATGACCCGCCTGACTGTGTCCAGCAGAGGTCTTCTGCTCTTCCGAGTCGGATGTGCGTGTTTAGGAGAAAGGGCTGGGAAAGCTGAATCTCTCTCCACCATAAAGGGAGAATAATTGGAGCTCCCCAAGTAACCCATGAGGGAGGAGATCAGGTACAGAGCTGAGGGGGAAAGCAAAGCAAACTCGAGACGTGGCAGAAGACTGCAGCGTGAGCCCGCCTTGACGTCCAAGCAGGGTTCACCCGTCAGGGCCGTCTGCGTGGGGGCTGGGGTAGTGGGAACCAAAGGGGGGTTTCACACTAGCCATGACTTGTCAGAAGAAACAAAACTGCTCTTAAAAGTGGGAGCCCATGAGGTAGAACTGGCCATGAGCAACGAAAACCTCATCCCTGCAACTTCAGTCCAAAGTTAATAGAAATGGGGCGAGGGTTCTGGATATCCATTGACTTTGGACGGATGTGTTTGTCAGGGCCAGTTATCGGTGTGATTTCACATGGATCTCAAGGGAAAAGCAACCCCCATCTGACATCAGGGTTACAACACTCAACGTGAAGGTGAGCACGAAGTGCCTCGCTCCGTGTGTTCGCTCAGTCCGTTGAAACTGCTGTGACGATGGCGGTGCGGAGGACGGAGCTGGTCGCGCCGGGGGTGATCAGGCTGCACGCGCACGGGCACTCCGCTGTCCTGCCCTCCCCCTCCACAGTCTTAGTGCTACACTGACCCGGGAGTGCCCTCTGCTGAGGGCTGTGCTAGGACGTGCTCCAGGGAGCTCCTCTGTGTCACAGTTGTTGAGGACTCTGGGTAGCACTGTGTGCCGGCCAAGGGAAGCCACCGTGGAGGATTATGTCCCCACCTGTGCCGGTGAGAGCTGATCGGGCTCCCAGGCAGAGACTCCCAGTGGTGGCGCTTTCCAAGGGGATGGGACACACGAGGGGGCCTCTCCCTTCTCTTTCCTCTTCCCAGGTGACCAGCACAGGCAGGCCCTTCCCTCTGAGCAGTCTCATCCACACCTGACTCTCCCTGGGGTGCTCTTCCTCCCTGTCCACAGCGGGCTAAGCCTCGGCCAGGTGGGCCCCTGAGGCCCGAGGAAGCGCGTGGCCTGTCATCCAAGTCTTCCTGGGGACCCACTGGGTCAGGTTCTCTGATCAGAGTGGTGAGGTCAGAAACCCAACTTGGGGTGCTGGGGCTATGAAACAGGGCACCCCTCCCATGCTGCTTATGGATGAAAAAACAAAACATGTGTGTATACAGACAATGAAATAGCATTCAACCTTAAAAGAAGGAATGAAGTTCTGATAAATGCTTCTGTCAACGTGAATGAGTCTTCAAGATAGGTGAAGTGAGATAAGCCAAATACAAATACCGTGTAATCTAACTTATATAAGATTCCTAGAATAGCCAAACCCACAGAGATAGAAAGTAAAAGAGAGGTTGCCAGGGGTTGGGGGGCAGGGTACGAAGTGGGGAGTAAGTGTAGAGTCAGCGAATGCGGAACAATAAAGAATTCTGAACACGGATGGTGGTGGTAATTACACCACAACGTGAGTGTGCTCAGTGTCACAGAACTGCACAGTAAAAACAGTTAAAATGGTGAACTTTATGTTTTATATATATTTTACCACAAAAAAAACCCCAACATGAACTTAGTGTACCTTTTGGGGAATGGAGGGCCCCTCAAAGGGGTGACAAGGGATTTCCAAAGAATGAGCACTGATTGACTGGTCCGTCTGGGTAAAAGTCACATTTTTAGTGACACACCTCCACTCTGGTCCCATGATGAGATGGTGATGACGACGACGATAAGATTCGGGCCTCCCAGGAGCCTCGCCCTGAACAGCAGCCCCTCTGAATGAGACGTTGCCTTCTGGAGGTGGAGATGGGCTCCTTGGGTTCTCTGCTGGGCAGAGGGGTGGGAGGGGTGGGCCGGGGAGAGGGGGCTTTCCTTTCATCAGGCAGGAAAACAGCGTGAGGAGACGGAGCTCTCCAGACTCTGAATAGAAAATGCCTCTTTCAGACCTAGTTTTAGAGAATTAGCCCCTTCCCACCTCCCGTTGCCGGAGGGATGACGGAGCAGCTGTCAGCAGTGGGTCTGACTCATTACTTTATCATCTCTCCCCACCCCTCTCCCTGGAAATCCACCCACCCCCAAAATGCCTGAGCACAGTGGACTATTTTAAGAACTCAATTCCCGGTCGGCATGGCAACTTCCTGGCTGTACCTCTCCGTCATTGCTGCCTGGAGAGAAGAAAAGCCGGGCTCACCAGGGCTCACCAGGGGCCCAGTCAGAGATGGCTCAGAGAGGGTTCAGGGATCAGACATGGCCAGAGGGTGGACATTAGTCTCTGTCCCACAGTCTTCTTTGTGTTTGCTCTTTACAGCCTTTTATCTATGTAAAAACCATTCTCAGCAGAATGACCGTATAAAACTAGGCCCCAGGCCAGGCTTGGCCCAAGGACCAGGGTTGACTCAACCTCTGCCTCAGTGCTAGAGCCACAGGTGTTCTCACTGGTGGGTTTCCCATCGAGGACATTTGAAAGTTCACTAGGATGAGGGGGCTGCATGGGGAAAGGATGGGAACAGGGTTGTGGAAGAAGGGCAACGTGATTGAGTTTAAAAGTTGGCCCCAAACATCTATGTTTTACTGCCTTATACCCTAAAGCTTTGTTCATATTCTTTTTAAAAATATTTTATTTATTTATCTTTAGAAGGGAAGGGAAGGAGAAAGGGAGAGAAATGTCAATGTATGGTTGCTCTTCATGCATCCCCTGCTAGGAACTGGCCCCTGCTGGGACCTGGCCCGCAACCCAGGCAGGTGCTCTGACTGGGAATCGAACCGAGATCCTCTGCTTCGCAGGCCCGCACTCAATCCACTGAGCTACACCAGCCAGGGGCTTTGTTTATATTCTTATTGTACTTCAAAATTGAAGTCTTAAGCTACATCATTTTAGCCGTACCCCGAAGCATCAGTGACTTCCTTTTACAGAAAAAGGTAGTTATATTGAAACCTCTTAGCATTCTTCACAAAGATAATATTTTCTTCAGGAATGTTGAAAGAAGAGTGTTCTGAATGTTTCTTTTCTGTTCAAAATTTTCTTGGAAAGAATTTTTCTTTAAACTCTTAATTATGGAAAATTGTAAGCATACACAAAAGTAAAAAGAATAATAAAATAAACCCTCATGTACCTGACATTACTGGTTTATTTTTAAAGGGTATTTCCGTGTAAATTAAAGAAACAGTTTGAGTACTTTCTTAAAACAGGTGCCAAAAGGGGTAAGCGATACCCATGCAAGTAACGTTTGTGTTGAATCCAGTTGTAGGCCGTGCCTGACAGGGACTGGTGAAGGGAGGGGTGAGGGGAATATCTGTAGGAAAGAAAAGGGGGCCACTCTTTGGTGGTTACCATGGAAACCACTGGGTTAAGATGGTGGAGCTTGCTTATGGGACAGAGAGGTCCCTGCTAATGGACTCTGGGTCAGAACTGCAGGAGGGACCCTTAGGCAGGTGGGTCCCTGAGGATACCTCGCTGTCCCTGAAGTTCCACCCCCCAAACCCTCGATACTGTTCTCAGTTTGAGGGTGTTTTCATTCTGAATTTCTAGGATTTGATTAAAAGTGAGACACTTTGGTGTTTTGTTCCTCCATCTCAGGGCTTGCTTTGTTGTGTGTTGAGTAAATCACAGTGGGAGAACTCATGTGCATGTTCCCTTTGAGGAGTTCTGGGATTTCTATAGTGGATTACTAGAGTTCTTTTAACAGCAAGAGGAGGCTCCCTACGTCCCTGGAAGAGAGGCCTGGAAGGATCGGTGGAGATCTTGGGGGTGCTGGTCCCCAAGATAAAGTGCAGAAAGTACAACCAGGCAGCCAGGAAGAGCTGGAACGCAGCCTAAACGGATGGGGTTCAGAGTCCGGGCTCACTTTCCTCCTCCTGAAGAAACTTGACCCCAGTGTAAAATATCCACCAATCGCCAATGTTCAGGGCTCCTCTAGAGGTCAGATTACTTGCTATCAGGCATGGCAGTAAGAGCTGGAACTTTGGCCTCGCTCTTCTTAGACTTGGGTCCAGTCCGCACCGCACATTTCTACCGTGACATCTCTGTCACTAACTATGGGATTGGTACCAGCATCCATAAAGGGCAGGCGCAGAGGCAGAAGCTGGCCGGAATTACTCATCAAGGGGTAAACCTACACAGAGGGTCAGAACAGAAGGCTTCCGAGGACCGAGGTGGATCCTTAGAGTGATGGTGCCCCAGCGCTGGGATCCCAAAATTTGCGTTCTTACCCCAGTGCGCCTCCTGCAGCTCCAGAAGGCAAAACCTGCGCTGACGAGGCATGGCCACCAGGGGGCGCGCGGGCCCCGGGATCTCAGGAATCTGGGGCAGCGGGAAGGCTGACTCAATACCCACCCGCTCCCCTCCAGGGTATTTGCTGGCAAACAGCAATGACGGGTATTCACAGACAGCTGCTTACCTGTCCATATCTCCCATAAATCAAAAGTTCCTTCAGGACAGTGACTGTGTTTTCGTCCCTGACTTCCCTGAATGTACGTAAATGCCTTGCGCCATCCTAGGTGTGCTGAGCTCTGTCAAAGGAACGCATTCTTTGGAGGTCAGGGAGGGAGGACCAGTGTGGGGCTGTGCGGAGCTTTGAGGCAGCTGTCCTCGAAAAGAGAGATGTTGATGTCACCAAGGGGGAGCCCAACCGTTGGTGGGGAGGGGTAGCTTGTACACGTGAAAACTTGGGTGTGGAGCCCAGGAAACATCTAGGATTTGGGGAAGAAATAAGGCAGGGGTTCTCAAACTTCTTTTTTTTAAATACACTTTATTTCTTCCATTACCGTGTATCCCCCGTATATCCGCCCCCCCCATCACCACACTGCTGTCCATATCCATGAATCTTTTTTTCTTTTTGTTGGATCCCTCCGCCCCTTAACTCCCCTCTCCCAATAGCTGTCACCCTGGTCTCTATGAGTCTGTCTCTATTTTGCTTATTAGTTCAGTTTGTTCATTAGATTCCACATATGAGTGAAATAATGTGATACCTGTCTTTCTCTGACTGGCTTATTTCACCTTGCATAATGTTTTCCAGGTCCATCCATGCTGCTGGCAAAGGGTAAAATTTTCTTCTTTTTTGTAGTCAAGTACTATTCCACCGTGTGAATGTCCCTTAGTTGTTTTATCCACTCATCTACCGAACACTTGGGCTGCTTCCATATATTAGCAATCATAATTAATGCTGCAATAAGTATAGGGGTGCTTATGTTCCTTCAAATTAGTGTTTTGGATTTCTTTGGATATATTCTGAGAAGTGGGATCACTGGGTTAAAAGGCAGGTAAATCCATTTTTTAATTTTTTGAGGTAACTCCATACTGCTTTCCACGGTGGCTGCACCAGTCTGCATTTCCACCAAGAGTGCAAAAGGGTTCTCTTTCTCAACATCCTCGCCAGCACTTGTTGCTTGTGGTTCTCACATTTCTTGATATCAGGACTCCTTCACACTCTTGAACATTATTGAGGACCTCAAGGAACTTTGTGCTTACATGGGTTCTACCTCCCAATATTTACCATATTAGAAATTAAAACTGAAAAATTTAAAAATGTATTTATTTACTCACATAAAGTGACACTGACAAACTCACTACTATTAATATAATTTGTTTTAAAAACAGTATTTTCCAAAGCAAAAAGTGTTAGTGAGAAGTGTGGCACCATTTTACATTCCTGCAAATTTTTAAAATGTTCAGCCTAATAAAAGACAGATGGAGTCTCCTATCGGCTCCTGGACCCAGTCGGCTGTGATATCAAACTGAGTTTCCCCTAAGTGTGTGGCTTTGTCCATTTATGAGAAAATGAGAGTAAAGGGGCAAATGACATCTTACTGCGAAAACAGTTTTGACTTTGAGGACCCCCTGCCCATTTTGATGTTAAGCAGGGTATAAATTGCACACAATGTTACTTTTGGATAAGAATCGAGGGGCTTTGTGTAAAAGGAAGGTTGCCTTCGTTGAGGGCTAAGGGCCAGGTCGTCCTGGAGTTCACTGACGGGCAAAGTATGGTCTCCGTGACCAGGGGGCCCAGAAAGCAGGGCCTCAGCTGGGACAGACTGCGTTGTGCTTTCCTGCATTCTGTGAGCACTAGAACTCGGTTGTAGCCGACTTTTCACTGCCAGCTGTTCTGAAGTGTAGCTGGTAGCGTGGCAGAAGCTCCTTCTCCTGAGGCCAAATGCACAGGAGGAAATTTACTCTCCTTGGGGAGGGTCTTGCTTTCCTGATCCAGAGACTGCTGACTTTGAACTCATTTTGTGAGTTCTTAACCATCTGCATTCTAACATGGGAATCAACACTCATTTCACACCTGTTAGAGTGGCAGTCGTCATAGAGACAGGAGGTGACAAGGGCTGGCGAGGGTGTGGAGAAAAGGGCACCTCCCTGTTAGCGAGACAGAAGTTGGTGAGGCCACCATGGAAAACAGTACAGGGTTTCCTCAAAAAATTAAAACCAGGCCTAATTTATGACCTAGCATTCCCACTCCTGGGTATACGTGCAAAGGAAGTAAAAACGGGATTTAGAAGAAATATCTGCACTCCCATTGTTCACTGTAGCGTTGTTGGCAATAGCCAAGACATGAAGCAACCGGTGTCCATCCACAGGTGAATAAAGATGAAGCATCTATGTCTATATCGTCTCTACCTATCTTTATCTATATATAATGTAGCTACGAGAGAGAAGGAAATTGTGCCATTTGCAACAACATGGATGGAACTTGAGGGCATTAGGCCAAGTGAAAGAAACCAGACAGAGAAAGACATCTACTGTGTGATATCATTTACGCACGTGGAATCTTTCAAAGCTGAACACATAGAAGCTGAGACTAGAATGGAGGCTGGGGCTAGGGGCGGGGGTCGGGGAGTGGGAGATGTTGGTCCGAGGGAACAAACTTTCGGTGATAAGACGAATGAGTTCCGAGGATCTAATGCCCAGCATGGTGATTATAGTTAATGACACTGTATTACAGACTCAAAAGTTGCTAAGAGAGCAGATCTTAAGAGTTCTCACCACAAAAAAGAAATGGTAATTATGAGACGTAATGGAGGTGTTAACCAACACTATAGTGGTAATCATTTTGCAATATATAAGTCTATCAAATCAACATGTACCCCTTAAACTCTCATGATGTTTGATGTCAGTTGTATCTCATTAAAGCTGGTGGGTGGGAGCGCAAAGGCCCCAGCACCCCCACACCCCTAGGCCCACTCCAGGGGTCCGTGCAGAGTACCCCAAGCCCAAATGAGAGGTGGTACGTGCAGACTTCCAGAGTCTAGTAGCAGATCAGGAAAGCTTCTTCCCACTTAATTCCCTCCAAGAACACCTAATCTGCCTGATGGTCATAATCAGAGAATACTGATTTCTGGGTCCACCTCAGAAACCAGAGGCAGAGGCTGCCTTTTGAAGTTCTGGGTCCACTCTCAAACCCTAGGTTTGGGAGCCACTGGGCTTGTTCCCATTTGCCAGCTCTGCAAAGGCAGTCAGTCCTTAGGTACTTTGGAATCACGTGAAGGCACATATTTGACATTTTGAATTCCCCAGGGCTGATCTCCGGAGCCCAGTACCTAGAAATTACGTAGATCTGGGATGGGCCAGGGCCAAGTTCTGAAGAAGCCTCCCAGTGCTGCTGTAAACAGCCCAGGATCACGCTTTTGCCTCCAGGGTCACTGCAGCCTGTGTGCGGCAGCCTGTGCGTTAGTGTGTCACAGAGGAACTCGAGGGCACCGCTCGGAATCAGCACAGACTTCGCCTTACTCCCCTTATCCTCTGAATAATCGAGCTCCTTCCTGCAGGCCTAAATGGAAACCCCAGGGTTTACACAGCTCATCTGATGAAGGTGACAGTCTTCCTCTCCAATCCCAGAACTGTGCATTCCAAGAAGAGTCCCATTTTCTCAAACTCCAGCCCAGCTCCTGCCCGAGCACTGCCCACACCCACAAGCTCACAAACACCCACTAGCTTTCTCTATACTTTTCTGCCATCCTTCGAATCTGGGTGTAGCTCAAGGTGTTTGCTGATGGTTACACATCCATCTCTCAAAAGAGCCCAGCTGAAGGTACAGCAGGCAAAACAAACAAACAAAACACAGATTTATGAATGTAGCTCTCTTCGTACCAGGAGCCTGCCTCCTCCTCCAACTTCACATGGGATATTTTAGTCCCACTGTCAGAGAAGGAGCTGCCCCTCCCTCTCCCCCTGTCCCCTCCCCAGGCCACTGGTTTGAATGGCTGCCTGACAGGTTCATATGTTCTCACAGGCCTCCTGGAACCCTGGCTCCTTAGGGACAGTCCCTGGGCCCCTGAAATCCGCTGTGCAGCCAGCCACCCTCACCCTCAGACTGTGTTCACCCTCTGGCTTCTGCATTCACTCTGTGTGGTGCAGTTGTTCGTGAACCGTGCCTCATTTCATGAGTTCCCTGAAGCATCAGGTTGTAATGAGCAGCCTTTTTTTCTCCCCCCCCCCCCCCCGCAGTGTGTCAAGGCCTACCACAACACATACTTGGTAATGGAAGTGGGCTGGAGGTGCCCTTTTGTTCCTTGCGCAGACTCATTCATTTTCCACTGTGGTCTGAACTCTATGAGGACCATCAGTGGAATCTGAGGTTCTTTACTGTCAGATCTGGAAGACTGGATGCCGGGAAAAGGATGGACGTGCATACACCAGGGCCGTCTTCCGGTTCTGGTCGCCGCGGCTGCTCCCACGCCAATCACGTCCGAGTTCTGGGCTCAGGCCCGGGCTTCCATGGCCATTGCAACTGGCAGCCAGTTTGAGGAGCACCCTCCTGCTTCCAGTTCTTGTGAACTTCTTCCCTCCTGCCTGGTGGGTTGACTTGGTTTGGATGTTACCCAAAAGAAAATGGTTTTACCCAAGGGAAAGACAAACTATCAGAATGAAGCGAAGCCCTTGACAGAGTTCAGCACATGCCACCCCAAAATATGCTGCTTCGGTGCAGTGATTCTTTTGACCTGAAGGCACTTGATAAAAAGCAACACAGAGAGAGAATTTCTCGAACTTCCCTTACCTGTTTAAAGACAGGTCCTCCACATGGAACTCGGCGGTCACAGGTCCCCTCCCTTCTCCCAGGCAGTCTCATCAGACTAGGAAGATTGACTCTTACTCATCGCAGGAGAGGAGATGACAAGTCCACGCCACACCCAGACGAGCATTGCCACACACTGTCATGTCTCTCATTGATTCTTTTGTGGCCCATTTATCTTTCCTAAAAATTATTTACTCTCTCTCCCCTAAATGATCTACATCACTTCTTTCCCTACGAAGATGGTATATTTGCTCTCAAACTCATGTCTCTTACAGGTATTTGCTTCCCCCCCCCCCCGTGATGTCCTTATTCACATAATATTTAAAAATCAATAAATTTATGTGTGTTTTCTTTTGTTTATTCTCCTATAGGCAGTTTATTCCATAGATCTAGCAGGGTAGGGGGAAAGTTCTTTCTCTCCTATACCCTCATTCGTTTCTTCTTTTTTTCATCAAACACTTATTGGGCACTTACTACGCCAAGTCATGAGCAAAATATTAGCGGTATTCGATTGCCAATGAAACACAGGCACGGGCCTCGGGAAGCAGAGTGGAGGGACCAGGCATTAAACTGGCAACTTCATAGAGAGGGTCAGCTTGTTCCCCGGGATCAGGGCCCCTCTTGGTGGACTGAGAGATTAAGGGCTCAATGAGTGACTAAGGGTGTTTTGGGGGGAACGTATTCATCCACGGCAGTATTTCAGCACCAGTGGGAGGGGTGCTTCCAGGGCCAACGCAGGTTCTGCGTTCAGTGAGGGCCGGCATTTCCGAGCGCAGGCTCATCCCATCACACTGTGCTCTCTATGCCCCGTGGGAGGCACAGCATGCACTCCCATTTCACAGATGAGGAAAGAAACTTGGAGAGATGGACTAGCCTGCCTGGAAGAAGAGCTAGAAGCAAACCTCAGGTCTGCCTAACTTCCGAGGTGCTGGGTGTTGTAACAGCTAACGTGTCCAGGCTGCAGAGTGGGAGGCTTCGGTGAAGCTGGTAAAAACTGACCGGGCCATTTCACTGGCAGCTCCACGGGACACTGTGAACACCAGGTGGCACCAGCAGGGCTGGCAGCTGAGGGCTGCTGGCTTTAGCAGTGGCAGGAGGGGGCAACCATGGAGGATGGTGCTGGTGGTCTCAGCCACATGGTTAGCAGCCAGCAGTCCCATGGCATAGTAGCTAACATTTATTGGGACCTTAGGATGTACCAGAGAGCACTCAAGTACTTAATACGATGAATTTACTTAATATGTACAACAATTCCTAATTTACAGATTAGGAAACCAAGGCCCAGAGAGGTAAGGTAACTTTCCTAGGTCACATGCCTAATAAAAGTGGAGCCAAGGTTTGAACCCAGGCACTGCTGGGCATGTGTGCTTCAGTACCACGATAGCCTGACTGTCTTGTAAGGTGTGTGTGAGGGGTAAGATATCTTGAAGTGTGTTTACTGTATTGGTAGTGCACTCCAAGAAAGAAGAGGGCAAGTATGGAGGATTGCAAAAATGGCTACAATACTTCGCAGTGCCTTCTACCGGGGCCTGAAGTCCATTTCCTCGCCACTTGAGTTTGGCCTGGCCTTGTGACTTGCTTTGACCAAAAGAATGTGGTGGAAGTGAGGGTGTGTCGGTGCCAAGCCTAGGGCTCAGGAAACCTTGTCGCTTCTGCGCACCCCATCCTCGAAACCCTGCTTCCCCAGGAAGAAGCCTGGGGAGGACAGCCTGCCGGACGAGAGGCACCTGACCCAGTCCCCCTTGTACCCTCGGGGACAGCTTGCTAACCACCAGATGTGTGAGCACGGCCTTCTTAAACCATCTGGTGCCCTGCCAGCTCACCACAGACTCATAGTGAGCCCAGCAGAGCCAGGCTAGACACTGCCCAGCTGGCCCACAGAGACATGAGCAAATAAATACATGTTTATTGTTTTAAGCCACTGGGTGGCTTCTTCTGTAGTGATAAATACAGCAGGGAATACCTCAAAGAGACAGAGGATATGAAGTTGGAGGAATTACCACCAGACAGTGTGGATAAGTAGAAACCCCAAGAGCGATTCAGAGGAAAATGGGTCGAAACTGGGGAAGAACCTGCCTGGGTTCCTCAGAAACCCAGCGCCCTTACTTTTTCTGGCTTCCACCAGATGGAGGAGTGGCAATACTTTTCTGGAGACAAACTCTGGATAGACAGAGAAGAAGCTGAAAGTGAGAGTACTTGGCTGACGTTGGGAAGAGAATCCCCAACCAGCACAGGGTGGTTTTGTAGTGGATGCAGTGAGGTTGCATGTTGGGCAGAAAGGGGACTTCAGACAGCCCCCTGCGCTCTCCCTGGGGTCTTTATGCCATGGAGGGACCCCAGCTGACCCCATCGGAGTAACAGTGATCCAGGCAACAAGCTGCATGAGCCTGAACTCAAGTAGCAGCTGCTGAGAATGAGAAGATTGGAAAGAGGGGAGAAATGTTTAGGCTGTACAAGGGACAAGAAAACTTGGGGGCCGCTGAAGTGGAGGGAGTGGCACTGTAAGGGGGCCAGGCTGAAATCACACTGCTGATCAAGGGACAAAAGACAGCCGGCACCTAACAATGGGGGTGGGGGCAGGGAGAAGATTAGATGACACTTATTAAAGATCATCACCATATAAAAATGTACGTATATTGGTATAATTTTGACTTATTGGTGATGACATTGGTGATTTTTGGACACACCCTGCCATCTGCCTTTGTTTTAAAGAGTTACCCTTCCTTGAGGCATTTGAATTTTAAGAAGAATCTAAGCCTGCAGGTAAAGGGATGATATTGTTTTGGTGAAGTTTCAGGCAGCCCTTGAAAGTGGAACAATGGTTTCCTTTAAGTTGGCCCCGTCCCTGGGCTCTTGGCCTCGGTGCCAGCCACGGAAACACAAAAAGCATTTCTCAGGTCCTGGGCGTCGGACGCTTTTAACTCCCTTCCTTCGAAGTTGTCCCCGCGCTTCTCGGATTTGGGGGGCGGCTCTCTCCCTCCCTTTGGAGCGTGGGGGCGGGGAACGACGGAGCCCCTCGAGGCCGCCAGAGGGCGCTGCACTGTCACTGGGTGTGCCCCGCTGCCTGGGCGTGTGGCCTGGCCTGGGCATTTTTGTGTTGTTTAAATGCCAGCGTTTACTGCTCACTCCTTTCCCAAACATGTTTCTAATTTACCCGGCATCTCTTCTGCATGAAAAACTTAAGGAAAAAATGCATGCTGAACTTGAGTTCCAGGGTGGGCAATGGGGGTTGACACTGACTGCAGTTTTGTTCCAGAAACCTCTGGGGCTGGGGCAGAGCAGCCAGCAAGGGCTCCCCAAGCGCTACTCCCAGGTTAGGGCAGAGGCACACTGAGCAAGCACGCCGAACCTGGCGCCTGGAAATGCTCTCCCTAAGAACCAACCCGCCCACAGGCTCTCTTCAGAAGACGGGATCGTGCGGGGCCAGCGAGGTTCGAAAGCTAGTGGCCAAGGCAGACGGTGAGGCGCAGAACCGGCGGAGGGGCCCCGCAGCGGCCCCGCACCCGCAGCCGAGCACCAGCGTGCAGCCGTGGCTCTGGCGGTGTTCGCCCCTGCGCCTCGGGAGCAGGGGCGCCGGGCGGGGTTCCGAGGGCCACTGGACGAGGGTGGGGGAACAGTTCGGGAGCTCTGGCTGCAGTAGTGCGGGGCGCAGGGGCCAAGGAAGGGAAGGCAGAGGGCAGGAAGACAAGGAGGCAGGAAAGGGGAGTCCTTTTTGATGGGGGTGGCAGGGACGGTTCCTCGGGCTTGAGTGGAAACTAACAAGACTGACTGAGGCAAACAGAAATCATCAGCGAAAAAACCTCACAACCCATTTGACTGCTGGGAGGTCCCCGGGAGAGAAAAGCTCCTAATCCCTGGGGTGAGGGGCTGGGGGAGGTTCTGTGGGGAGTGTTTGATTGGCAGCTAGGTTCTGTTTTTCAGACCAGAAAGAAATCCCCTGTCCCCTGGGGAGATTTCCCAGTCACTTTTCTCCTGCAGGAAGCTGCTTCTTGTTGGAGCCTCCTGGGATTGGCAGAGTTAAAATCCTTTAACCCAGGATGCCTTGGGCCTTTGTTCAGCCCTGACAATGGAATTGGGTGGAGGGGGCTGGGAAGGCAAGTAGCTGGGTCTAGGGTGTATATCCGTGGGGTGGGGGTCTGGTGAAGCCGTGTTCAGTCACTGGGTGAAGAAAACAATTTAGTCGTGTGTGTGTGTGTGTGTGTGTGTGTGTGTGTGTGTGTTGGGGGAGGGTGTGAAAGAGCCCCAGACTTGGGCACCAGTTCGTTAACACATATGTATGAGTGCCTGCTGTGCGCTCAGCAAACCCTTAATTACCCAGGGTGGCCTTCCAAACGGGAAACTCAGTAATGGTCCCCAAAAGGTTGGGTAATGGGTTTCTCTTGCATCTGGATTCCAAGGACCCATCTCTGACTTCCCTGGGCTCCCAGATTTTTCTAGATGCCTTTGTCTTTTAAAATTCTCTCTCCCACAGGACAACACTCAGTTAAGGACACCCAGAAATACATACCCTTAACTGTACTAATCATCCTAAAGCCTTTGCTTGGCCATGGCATGTCCTTGAGTCACAGATATCTGTAGCACCCACTAATTCAAAGGGCTCATGCCCTCCCCGCAAGGAGAGGGTCTGCACCCACTCCCACACGGAGCCAGTCTGGCCCCTCACGGTCCCTTCCATACACCTGGCATTCTCCAGCCTCCCTCTCTCTGGCCATGCAGTTGCCTTCCTGGGACACCCTCCTCATTCAGTTCTGGCATCAGTCAATCAGCTAACCTGTATTTACTGAGAGTCCATGATGTGCAAAGCATGTTCTGGAACCTGGGAACACATGGAAGATCAAGGCAAATACCCACCGTCAAGGATATTATGTTATAGTGGGAGGGAACCGAGTAGACACAAAGCCAAACAATTTTACATGTCGATAAGTACTACACAGAAGCTAAGTTAGTGAGATCAAGTAGGGCTGATGGAGCCTGGTGGTGGTGGTGGGGAAGGGTGACGATGCTTTGTTTAGACGGGGAAGGCCTCTTTGAGGAGGTGACATTGGCGACCTTGTGAATGGAAACGACACTGCCCTGTGAAGGTCTGGGGAAGAGTGCTCCAAGCAAAAGGGGTAGTGAGTACAAATGCCCCAAAGCAGAAATGTGCTTAGGTCCGAGAAGCAGTATGAAGGCCATTGTCGCTGCAGCAACGTGAACAAGTCCATTCGAGGGGCTCTGGGGACATAGGCAGGGACTGGATCATCAAGCCCCCATCCACCGAGGTAAGGACTATGGGTTTTGATTGCGATGAGAAGGCTGTGGGGGGTTTTAAGCTGGGAGTGAAGAGATTTCGTTTTCTCTCTCGACGGCTCGCTCGGGCTGCCTTGCAGTGCACGGGCCAGGTAGGAGCTGAGGAGAATAGTTAAGATGTGGCTGCAAAAGTCCTGGCAAGAGGAGACAAAAGCAGGGCTGGGGTTGTGGAGATGGTAAGATGTGGTCCTGGTTCCTGGACCAGTTTTGGAGGTGTGGTACACAGGACTTGCTGATGATCTGACCCATGACAAGGGAGGAGTTGAGGAAGACCCGAGGTGGGTAAGATGTGCATGTCGGGGGCAGGGGCAGCAGTTTTTTGGGCATGCCAAGACCTATCAGACCTCAGGTGGGTATGTGCAGATGGGTTTGAGTCTAGAGTTCAGGGGCATCTTGCTTTTAGACTTAGATTTTGAGAACCAGCATGTAGATAGTATTCAAATTTATGGCCTGGATAATTCCACTTATTGGAGTAGAGACAAGACAGAGAAGGCTGAGACTGCAGCCACTTCGAAATGTAGAGATCTGGTGGAGGAAAAGGCAGCACAGAAGATGCTGAGAAGAACAACCTGTGACTTTGGAGGGAAAGCCAAAAAACTGTGATTACAAGGACACTGAGCTAAGGAACGGTTTCTGTGGGGAGGATATATTGGTCCACTGTTACTGGGTAACAAACAACCACAAAAATCGCAGTGGCATTTAACAGTAAGTATTTTTCTCATGCATCTGTAGGTCAGCTGGAGGTCACCTACATGTGGCTGATCTTGGCTAGGTAGCTCCGGGCTGCAGTTGAGTCTGAGTCTGCTCTGCATACGTCATGCATCATTCTTGCACCAGCAGGCCAGGCAGGGCAGGTTTTTCCTACGACGATAACATTGTCCAAGGCAAGACATAAAGTGCCTCCTAAGGCACAGGCTCAGAACTGACACCATGTCACTTCCTCCTACATTCCACTGGCCCAGATGGGTCACCTATCCAAGCCCAAAATCAAGGGGCAAGAAAGTGTACCCTACTTGGAGTGGGAGGGGCTGTCATATCACACAGAAAGGAGTGGCAAGCAATAAGACAATAACTCAGTCCACCACAGAATGATCCAACACGTTCAGTGCCACTGGGAGGCCGGATGAGAGGAGGAGGACCATGCACCGGCCCCCGATCTAGTGGAGATGTAGGTCACTGGCGTTCTTGCTGAGAGAATGCGAAAGGTAAATGCCCCGTTGAGTGGGTGGAGGAACATGGCGGGTGGGCAAGAGGAGTGCCAGTACAGAGACGGCTCTCTCAGGAACATCTCCTCTGGAGAGGGGTGGCAAAATGGTGCCGTAGCCTGACGGAGGTGCGAGGGTAAGGCTAGTAGGTTTCTTACTGTAGGGGATAAGTCCTGTTTTCCTTCAGTGGGAAGGATCTAGTGGGGAGGAAGGCATTGATGATGTACCCAGAGGGAATACTTGTGCTGGTGGAAGGGGAAGGAGCCCGGGGCACCGAGCGGCGGAGACAATGCGGAGCTGCCAGCTTTCTGGTGGCTTTGGTGGGAGGACGATCAGACAGTTGGTCCGATTGTACCTATTTTCTCTTTGAAGGACTGTCTGAGGTCAGACTGAGAGTTGAAAGAGGAAGGGGTGTTGAAAACATGCAGAGAGAAGAGAAAGCGTGAAACTGTTGCAGCGTGGAGAGGGAAAAGGAATTTTCTAAGAAACTATAGTAAGATTGTCCAGCAGTTCAAAGCCTATTTGAAATTTATGGCCATAAATCTGAAGCAAGTCCATCCAGAGGAGCTGGGTAATTTTCTCCAGTGGTGTGCGAATGCCCCGTCGCAGGTGTGAGGTAAACAATTTGATTTAACTGCAGTTGGGTTTTCACCAGGTGAATTCGATGGAGAGGGACCAGTGTAAGAAGTTAGAAGTGTTTGCAAGGGAGCTTTCACAAGCTGGATCATGAAATCTTAACTGGCTGTGAAGTGAAGATCTGATGGGGGATAAATAGTGAAGAAACAGTAGAGCAATGGATTGGAGGTCCCTGGTGGGAGAGCTGGTGGAGGGGAAGGACTGGGGTGAGTTGGAGGGCTGGCAGGTGGTGGGATCTTTGCATCAGATTTTAGGGTCATTGTAGCCATTTACGGTTGTGCTGCCTAGGGTATTACCAGGAATCTAATGGGGCAGGAGAAATGTATATAAAATAGAATATATATATATATATATGTGTGTGTGTGTGTGTGTGTGTGTGTGTGTGTATATATATTCTACTTATTTATTTTAGGGGGGAAGTCTGCTGTTCCACTCATTTCTGCATTCAGTGGTTGCTTCCTGTATGTGCCCTGAGCTTTGCTCAAACCCGCAACCTTGGCATATAGGGGGACGATGCTCTAACCACCTGAGCTACCCGGCCAGGTCAGGAGGAATACAGTGTGAGGGCTAACGCAGTCCAGGGACTTAGAGACTAGGTGTTGGGCAGCTCATCAGCACTGATGCAGAAATCAGTGAACGATGACAGTGGAAGAGAAAGAGCCCAGTTCTAAAATCATCAAGGGACAGAGAAAGCGACAAGGAGGATGACAAGGTGACCCTAACTAGGAGGAGTGGTAAACTCCAACCAAACGCATTCCAAAGGAGGTGGGCTTGGGGAAGTGGACAGAACGCATTAGAAGGTTCAGTGGTGAGACGTTTCCAGAACTCGGGGTGCATGGCCCCAGGGAGAAGAGAGGCGCTCTAGGAGAGGGTCACGCAGATGGCAGTGTCCTTGGGGGACAGAAGGCTTCAGGAAGAAGGAGGTGAGGGTGCAAGTCTCCCAGGAGATTGAGAGTAGAGGCAGGGAGTAGGGTTTGGGAGGGTGGGAGGGTGGGCCTGGGCTAGGGGATGCAGCAGAGGAGGGTGGGCATGTGCCAAGGTGGGGTGGCTCTCCCGGGCCCTTGGCGGCCCTGGTGGGAGTTTCCGGGAGGCCACACCTGGCCCTTTGTGCGAACTCTCAGATTACCCTGGGGTGGGGGTTGGGGGAGGGAGTAGATTTTGTTCCCAGGAACCAGTATAACTTCAGTTGCTCCCGATTCTCAGTTAGGCCTTATCATCGACTTCCTAGTGTCTTCAGCGTTCTTTTTTCCGTGTGGATTTATTTCCTCAATTAGACGCAAGTTTGGGCAGAACCCCAGCTGTGCCATTTTGCCAGCTCGGGTCCCACACAGCACCTGACACGTCAAGGGCGCTTCTTCAGTTTGGTGATTGAGTTGGATACAAAGGCGGTAATGGTTTCTCTTTAAGACTAAGAATGGGGCCGTCAGGGGGTGGGGAAGGGGGGTCTTTCTTCCCCCCACCCCGACCCGGGCCAGCTGCCGCGTGCCCGCCCCTCCCCCACGGCCGCAGCGTCTCCACCCGAGTAACCCGACGCCTAGGCCCGCTCCCCCCTCCCTACCCGGGCTCCCAGTGGCCAATAGCCGTGGGCAGAGCCTCCGCGGGGAGCCGCAGGGCTCTGGTGGCACCGCCTCCCCGGCCGGGCTGGAACTGGGGACTCGGATGCAAAGGCCTGCCTGCCTGCGACCCCAGCAGGGGCCTCCAGCTCCCGTTCCTGGGATCGCAGTCTGCCCCCTCCATGCTGTGCTGTTCTGCCCGCAGCCTAGCCCGGACATACCCGCAGTCTGTCCCCCACCCCGTCCCTCACCCCAGGGAGGCAGAAATGCTGGGCCAAGACACAATCAGCCAGAGGGCCCTGCTGGGGCGCGGGGCGTCCCTCACGTTCCAGAAGTCAGGACATGTGGGTTCTAGGCTCCTGCTTTGGTCTTTTACCAGCCGAGACACCTTGGGCAGTCAAGGAATCTCTGAGCTGGGTTCCCTCATCTGCTACTGAGGCTAGTATCTACCCACCCGTGAGGGGGTGCTGTGAGGACCCGGCCAGGTGAAGGGTGTGAAAGTCTTCCTGCATTACCCAGAGAACAGCCAAACCCAGACAGACAAGTCACTGAGACCTGTCACCACCTGCTCCTGCAGCAGACGAGGGCTGCATCTCCTTCTACTCACCATCCAGGGAACTCCCTGGGTTCAAAGGAAGCGCTAACATAGCTTTCCTTAACACCCCAGTACTGAATTTCCTGCAGCTCCCCACTCCTGAGGCTGCAGTCAGCTGCTGGGGTTTAGCAGCCCTGGGGTGGGGGTGGGGGGGGGAGGAGCTGGAAAAATGTGCTGGGCTGGCGGGAGGGAGCAGGCAGGGCACCTTTCCAACCACCTATTTTATCTCCATAACTTTGCAGAGTGTCAGAAGTGTTACGGGGAAAGCCTCACCGGCAGTGCCTGTTTCCTCCCTCCAGTGATCACAGCTGTGCACTCCTGACGGCACGTCCATAAGTGTATGAATCCGTGCCTTGGATCATGGTACCTGAAAGAAAAGCAAATGAGCATTCAGGAAATACCTTATAGAATATTTAAGAAGAGGAAGTCTTTGTCAAGGAAGCATTATTTGAACATTTACAGCCTCCCCACATGCCTATGATGAAAAGACACGGGGTTGCCGATGGCAATGAAGACACACAGGGGTCCGCTGAGTTCTTTGCTTCTAAACCCGTGTCCTTTACAGACTCCCAGGTTGGTTCCTAGAACCCGCAGCCTCGGCTCACAGACCCTTTCTCTGCACTGGGCTGGCAGCCCTGGAGCGCCTTGCCTGGAAGACAGTGTCGCCGGGGTAAGCTGCTCTCTCCCCCGAGGCTTGGACTCTAGAGCCAGGCAGCCCCCTCAGGGCCTCTGCCCCAGATGAATCCCAAAGCAGGAAGTGACCTCGAGTTCACAGAGGGGGTCCTTAAGCAAGGAGAGGGAGAGGCGCCCACCAGCCAGGCCTGATGTTCTGCAGGCTTCCTGAATTCATTTGCTTCCAGACCATTTCAGCCTTGCCAACGCCTGTGTGAAAGATCAGAACAGCTGAAAATTTCTAGCAGGAAAGCGCCAGGTGCTGAACAGGTCCCAGTTTGACTTAGAAGCAGTTAGGGGCCGGGCTCTTTGGGGTTGACTTCCTTGCCTTTGCAGACAGGCAGGAACTGCTTGCCCTTGGAAGGCAGTGCCACACTCCTGAGCCTGTGCTGGGGCTGCAGTAAACCCAGGACGCAGGGCTGGGATGGAAACTAGGAGCCTCCTTCCTCCGCAGCGCCAAGACCGAGACACAAAGGGCCTCCTCTGCTGGCCAAGCAGGAGGGGATGGGCTGACTGGGAGGGCCAGGGCTGTCACCCAGTCAGAGCCAGGCGGCTGCAAATGAAACACAGGCCTAGAAGGCTCAGACAGGCACTCAATCTTTCCCAGAGCCAAGAAATCCTGGCTAGAAACTTGACTACGGAGCAACGAAAGGCACAGGGAAATACTTGAAACCAGGCGAGACCCCTGGTAATGTTGGACTCTTGACAAACAAGGAGCTGAGCCAAATGTTTTCCTCCCTGCCTGGCCCAAACACAGAAACAGAGCTGGCCAGAGAGGACCCAGGGGAGGTGGTGGAGGGACCCAGCAGGAAGAGGAAAGCAGGCAGCGAGTAATTTTTACCCTGCTCAAACCCCAGGGCTCCCATAGAGCGAGTGGGTCTGCGGAGGCGGCAGTTCCCCCTTGGCCTTGCAGAAGGCCGGTGTCACTCAGACCCACTGGAGGCTCTTACAAGGGGCTGTGAAAACTCCAGCGCGGCAGTGGGGAGTCGCCAACTCCGAGTGGCCGGGCTACATGGGTCAGCTTCCATTTGAAGAAGGAGCGTTTGCCAGGGCAACTGCTCATGGAAGGCAGCTCCAGACTCCAAGAGCAAGCTCAGTTCTTATACCGAGGGCTCAGCTTGCTTTGTTGTGAATAAATCTGCACAGTAGTATGTTATGGGTAACACTTATAAACCTACTAAGGAATTTTATTTTATTCATATTTCTTGTAATGTGTGAAGGGCATCACCTTTTAAAAGTTCTAAAGTTAAATAAAAAAGGAAATGACCCTGCATTGAGGATGGATCCAGCGTGTCAAGCCCCTGTCTTTGCTGCATCTTGGGGGAACAAGAAATGAGCCGCAGTACGAAGGCTTCTTTCTGGATACAAAAGTAGAGCATGCTCTATAAAAAGAAACTCAGACAAAAGGTATAAAAGAGGGAGCCAAAAATCACTTCTAATTCCACAACCAGTGATAGCCCTGACTGATAAGCTTTTGTGTGTTTTCCTGCACTATTTTCTGTGGGTGCAGATATGAGTTAAAAATCATTAAGGCTTCTTATAGGAGAAGCCTCGGCCTTCTTTCTGTCCCCACCCACTGGAGAAAATCCTGAATTTGTCTGTGTGGTTTCCCCTGACTTCTGTCTTCCAGAGAGAGGAGGGATTATTACTTGCTGAGAAGAGATAAGTAGAGGTACATAGTAAAGGAAAGAAGTGGGACAATGAAGATGCCCGGAGTGGGGAAGGCCTTACGGACTGGGGTTCGGGAGGATGTTCGGATTGTGGCACAAGTGAGGCCGTGGAGCCACGACAGGACACAGAAAACTGGGCCCCGGGGAGTGGGCTTCTGACATGGGCCGATAGAGCTGTGGCCTGGAGTCCCGTTGATGTTCTCCCAGAGATGTGATTAAATATCAGAACGAATTCTGCATCCATTTGGGCCATTAAGCTATGTGTTAAGTCTCTACATAGACGGAAGCCATGGTCTTCCCTCTCATTTACCAGAGTTGCGCGTTTTAAAGATGGGGTCATACCCTATTTCCTTTTTCTATCCTTTATAAAAAAATCAAATGTCACGGTCAAGTCAATAAGTGCAGATATTTGTTATCCTGTTAAACAGCTGCCTGGCAGTTCTCCATTTGTCTTCATCATAATTTATTTGACTCCTCCCCTTTTGAGGATCTTTATGTGATTCCTTGTTCATCATTATCAACAATTACCGAAAGGCTGTCTCTACGTGTATATGTCTTTGCACACTTGCTGAATTTGTCCTTGGGGTATATTCCCAAAAGCCCAACTGCAGGGTCAGAAGATAAGAACATTCAAAATAGCTCACAGTGCCAAGTCCCTCTCTGAAAAGACTGAACAAATTAACACAACCAACTTCGGGCGGGATGCTGCCTTTGAACGTAATCCCTAATGCCAGTGAGGGAGGTCCCTGCAGGCCAAAGGGTCCGAGACACTTTGAGGAGTTGATCTTTGGAGGGGAGAGAGGGAAGGGTCTTCCAGGGAAGATGTTAAGAAAGCCCAGTGAAGCTTCTGTGGAGATTACGTAATTTTGCTACCCAGTATCCTTTGCTTTGGCGAATCACCCTTTCCCTGTTCCATAGTGACCCCTTCAGCCCATGACCTCACACCTTTGCCCTCACCTCCATCCTGGGCTGGCTGCGGAGGAGACTAACCACAGGAGTGAGGAGCCAGGTCACTCAGAGGTCTCCATACTCCGGCCGGGATGACTGGTCTAGGGACTGATTCGGCACCAGCCAGGAGGAAGTCTCCTCCCTTGCCCACTAAGCACAGTGGGACACCAGTACCAGCAGTGGCCCTCTCCTCCCACCATGTGAGGGCTGCCGGGATGAGCACGGAGCTGAGAGATGGAGACAAACCTTGACAGCATTGCTGAGTCCCAGGATCTCGCCAGGTCCGAAGCCAGCAGGCTGCGTTCTGGACTTTTTGTTTACATGGGCCTATACATTCTTTTCATCTCCCCCTCCTCGCTTAATTGCCATTACATTTTATCTGTTAAGCATGGAGTTGTTTATTCTTTGATTGAGGTAAGTTTTGGATAGCATAAAGTTAACCATCCACCACTGGAACTCACGGTGCAGTGGCACCGACTACATTCCCAGTATTGCATGGCCATTGCCCATCCAGGTCCAAGAGGTCACTGTTGCCCCAGAAGGAAGCCCCGTGCCCATCGTACAGTCACTTCCTATTCCCGCCTTCCTCTCAACCCCAGGCAACCACAGTCTGCCTGCTGTCTTTGTGGCTTTACCTGTTCTGAAAGTTTCATATAAATGGAATCATACAGCATGTGGCCTCTGTGTCTGGCTTCTTTCATTTAGCGTGATGTTTTCAGAGTGTGTCCACGGTGCAGAACGTTTAAGTACCTCCTTCCATTCTAGTGCCGAGTCATAGTCCTCCGCATGGATACACCTACCACATTCTGTTTGTCTGTTCTGCTGAACAGGTGAGTTGTTTCACCTTTTGGCTATTATGAATTCTGGTGTTCTGAACATTCGTGCGTAATTCTGTTTAAATACGTGGTTTCAGTTCTCTGGGGCATATACCTGGGAGTGGAGTTGCTGGGTCATATGGCAGTTCTGTGATCATACATTCCTTTTCTAGTTTGAGCTGATGCGAAGCGAGTTTCTTTCCTGAGCAATCAAAGGAGTCTGGCCTGCTCGGTCTCGAAGACCAACCGGCGTGGCCAAAGCAGGGAGCCGTGAGGAGAGCATCCCGCCTGGAGAGAGTGGACGAGCAGCGGCGGAGACAGGGAAGCAGAGCAGGGAAGAAGTACATTCTTGAATGGGAGTGCCTCATGCGAGAGGATTTTCTGGACACGTAGCAGAGCTGGGTTGCCTGGAAAGGCCCGGAGAAGAGGAATCGCAGAGCAGCTGCGTTGGCAGCCCCGGCTGTTAGAGGAAATGCCCCCTCCTTCCTCTCTCTCTCTTTCCTCCCCTTCCTGCCGGTGCCTGTGCAGAGAGGAACCTACAGGGAGTAATCTGGGTGGGAGGGAACACATTTTTTCTTTTAGACAAGAAGGGTTTGTTTTACTCTGTGCCTCCCACAGCTCTGACAGGGATTGATTTCCCCGCTGTGAGGAGTCGCAGGGCAGCCGCCAGGACCATGTTTGAGGGTGGCCGGCCACCCTTAGACGTTCTCACTCTGCCCGGGTCTCCAGGTACAGTGGAGCCCTGACCCTGCTTGGAAAAGAAATCATGGGGGCCTCTGCTCCTGTTCCTTTATTCCCACTGTCCCCCCTCTTTGTACCCCTGAAGGTGTCTGTCCATTCTGGAAGAATCCCGCCGGGACCGTTGACACGGAGCCGGGTCTCTGCTCACTCTGACTGGACGTGGGTTGAGATTTTCCTGAGTCAGTGCCTTCCCCACTGTGGAAGGCATTGCAGGTAGAAAGGAGTTCTATTGAAATCTCTTTGCGTTGAGCATATTCTGCTTGGGTCATTCTGGGCAAACTCCTGGACAATGGAGGAAGGAGAAGTGGGCGTGGGGTAGAGGGTAGGGTCTTGGAAAGAGCAATAGCCTGAGGCTCCTGACCCTGAAGAGCGTGAAGCTCAGTGGGAGAGAGAGACTCGTAGCAAGGAGACTGGTGGCAGCATGCAAAAAGTAGACAAAATTACAGTGGTGGGGAAATTAGGGTTTTGATCCCTACTGGTGAATATTTATTTACTTAGTTTGAAAAATATTTTAAAAATTTAATCAAAATAATACCTTCACGTAGTCTGGGAGCCGAGACTCCCTACCAACAGCCACTACCAAGTTGCCGGCCAAGTGAGGGAGTCCATCTTGGAAGTGGACCGTTCAACCCCAGTGAGGCCTTGAGATGAGGCAGCCTCGGCTGAATGTTGACTTTAGTGAGAGACCCTGAACCAGAACTGTGCAGCTACATTACTCCCGAATTTCTGATCCACAGACACTGTGTGAGATAATAAATGTTTATGGTTGCTTGAAGCAGCTGACTTTTGGAGTAATTCATTATACGGCAATAGAGAAATAATACATAATATTGGCTCTTATTGTTCTTTTGGGTCAGTACCCCGGGCAAAGAAGCGAGACGGGAGAAGGTTGTCTTCTGTGTGCTGTGAACAGTATTGATAATTGAGGACACCTTGCTCCTAGATAGTGTATAATGTGCTGCACGGAGGACCATCTGGACAAGTTAGAAAGCTTCCTTTGAAATGGTAAGTTTTGCATCGATCACAAATGTGCTTCCGGAGCCAGTGGTCTCCGGGAGGAGATGCCCGGACTGACAGACCTCCTTCATAGATGACCTCAGGTTCCCAGATAACAAGAATCAAAATGAGACTCACAAAGCTATCGATCTAACACAGTTCCCACAGTTAGGAGCTGACTGAGCACTTTCATTAGGAAAAGCAGTATTTGAGTCTGGCCCATGTCTCCAGCCTTTGGGGGCTCAGCCCTTCCCATGCAAACAGAGTGGAAACCTCTGCAGTGTCCCCGTGAAACTGGCTTCCTTCCCTGTCACCAGGAGCTGGAGGGAGCCGTGGAGCCCTTGACAGCCGCATTTCATCAGCTAATGTGAGCTCATGTCCAAGAAGTCCCCACCCTCCCTCCTCCCAGTACCTGAGATTCTGGGAAATCAGCTCTATTTTCAGCCTCTAGGTTTCCTTGTCAACACAAACACTGAGCTCCTCGGAAACAGGTGGCCACAGAGGAGCTGAAAAAGAGGAAGATAAAGTGAGACCCACACAGCCCCAGAAGGCGATGGTTCTCAGCCTAAAGACTCCGGAAACCTTTGTCAAAAATCCCCTCAGCAGTCACCCCTTGGAGACGTCTACCATAGTGGGGAATGTGTTTGGTGGGGTTTCTCTCAGTGACAAGAGTCAGCCAATTCTTTGGCTGACTTTCCTCAAGTCAGCCTCTTTCCTCAAAAGAGGTTTGGTATAAAACACTTTAAAACTTTAAAAAGGGTTTTTACACTTCTGCATTTTTTCCTGTTTATTCCATTCTTTTTTGAATTTGCTGCTAGAGACAGACCTTAAGTTCAGCAACACCTATCTCCCTGTGGCTATAAGGGGAAACAGTTGAAAAGTGACCACTTGTCAACTGTCCCATGTCCCTTGGGAAGAAAGAACACAGAGCTCGAGTCTGAACCATTGAAGGACCAATGTGCTTACAAGTATTTCCTCTTCCAGCCGAGGCCCATAGGCAATAAAGAGAACAAGTCCAGCCAGCTGGTTATTTTAAAGTCTTCACTTAGCATTTGATGAAGGATCCTTTTGGATTTACAATTAAAATTGACTTCCAATTCCCAATGGATACTGAACACGCCCAGAGGTTAAATGGAAAAACTGGTGTTGAAACAGTTACATCTCGGTTTCTTAGAAACAACCATCTGTGTGGATGGGAGGGCGCCTCCCCAGTCTCCTTGGCCTCCACTCCTGTCCTCCTTGAGTGGACAGTGTCAATGCCATAGCTGAAGGGTGAAGCAGTGTTTAAGGTGTCCCCAGGAGCAACGTTAGACAAGGCTGTCCGTGAAAGAAAAGCAAAAATGAAATCAAAGTAAAATACTGCCAATGCTTCCATTGCCATTTGCATAACATTACCCATAATGATTTGTAATTTACATTTAAAACTATCATTTTTGCCAGACACTTTGACTTTAAGTAAGTGTTTGTTCCCCCAAGGGGCCATGGCATCCCACAGCAAGACCCAGAAGGGGGCCGGCCTGAGGCCGCACCTCCCGAGGCTGCCTTGGTTCAAGTTTCTCATGGTCACTGCTTTGGTGACTGTCATCCTGCCTGGGGCTTTAAGCTACCACCTTCTGTCTTCTCCCACTTCTTTCTACATAGAAGGAATTGAGTGTCTTCCAATCTTCCTTCGATGCCCTGGGACTGTCTGATAAATGCACTGAAACAGTGTCTCTCGGTCTCTGACATCTGGGAATCTGCGTATGCTTAAAAACATCAAGAAAGTTCCCAGAAAGGCCGCTGACGGAATGAGAAGTTGAATGTATTTTGGTTGGATTCCCACCTCACTAGCCCCACACACCTTTAAGTGACAGGAGACTGAGGAATGATCGAGATGACCACAGAACAGTCTTGTCCTTTCCTCAGATCCTGAAAGCTACTTGGAGCAAATACATACACAGAAATCCAATTAGAATGGAAGGGCGGACAGAAGCAAACTGAGGGGCAGGCTGGGGGTTGTTTCTCCCCAAACACATATTTTATGCACTGATAGGTATTAATATGGTTAAAAGAAATAAGACACTTACATAAAGTACATAGCCAGTATCTGGCACATACAGGGTGGAGCAAAGTAGGTTTACAGTTGTTTGTATGGAAAATAACACAGTAATTAAAAACAATACAAGAATAAACTGTGTGTTCTACTCACAATTCTAAGCCTAGTTTTCCCCACTGTGTAGTAAGTGTATCGGGTAGCTTAATCCAGCATTTGGTGGTTTAAAACAACAGTCATTTAGCTCATGATTCTGGAGTTGGCATACTTAAGCTGGCTCACTTGTGCCCCAAGGACAGTCACGATCGGCATGGGGCTGGCTGGTCTAGGATGGCCTCGGCCGGGGCAGTGCCCCTCCTTATCCAGCTGGCTAGCCTGGCCTGTGCACACTCATTTATGAGAGAGAGAGAGAGAGAGAGCAGTAGGCACATCCTCTTGAGACCTAGGCTCAGAACTGCACAAATAACACCCACTGCATTGTACTGGGCAAAGCAAGTCACTCGGGCTGCTCTTGGTGGGAGGGCATGCAAAGTCATCTTCAAAGCAGTAAGCATAAGAGACTGGCAAAGGACTGTGGCCATTTTTGCAATCTACCATTGTAGGTACCAATAAATTCTGAGTGTATTTAGTTTTTCAGTCACTTCCAAAAGGAATTATATTGATGTGTCAGTTGCCAAGCCTAAGGTGAAAAGATGTATAAAAAAGGAAGACCCTCTGACTGGTAAAGAAAGTAGTCAAAGGGTGACACCTTTGTTCATTGTCCCCCAACACGCGACCCCCACCCCTGACCTGAGTCCTTCCGCTTCCCCTGCCCCACTTTCCCTTCCCCTTGATATGAGAACCTGGCTGGGCCTTGCCCCAGACTCACGTCCTTGCCCCAAGGCACTAGTGTGTGGTTAAGGGGATTTTTTCCATTTTCCAGCTCCCAGCCTAGCAATCCCGTTCCCTCAGGAGCTACTCGACTTCTAGACAGAGTCTTTTCAGTCTCTCTGGGCAGAATGAAGTCTCTGCTCCGTGAGTCAGGGGCGCGTTACCTGATCTGGAGTGTTTATTGCCATCTTATCTAGGACTGAGTAAGTAGCCAGTGTCTATGAGATCATGCTGTTTCTCGAGCTGGCTGGATATTTGGAAACACGTGTGAAGGACCCCAGGCTTTGTTTCAATGTGCGCTGACTGGCTTCTGTCACCTTCTCGGGTGGGATGAATCTGTTTAGCAACTTCCCTTCAGGAGTAGGAGAGTTATCCCCTCTTTCTTCTGATTCCCACCCCCAGTGGCATTACACGCAGACACACAGTGCACGCGCAGGAGCTGCATTGTCCTGTTCCCTCAGCAGCACCAACAGTGTTGCTTCTCCACCCTCAGCTCCCTTTGCAATAGCCACCTTCCAGCTCAGGACGGACATGTGATACCACACTGACCTGTGACTGCAGGCAAAGACAGCCAAGTGAGATTTCTGGGAAGGCTTGTTTCCCTGACTAAACAAAATAAAATAATAAAATGACCTGTGATCTCTTTGCCCATCCTCCTCCTTCCTGCCTGGAACATAGATGTGAGGCCAGGAAGTGCAGCAGCCATCTTATGACCATGAGGATTAAAGGCATGCACTGAGAATGTTAGAGCAAAATGATAGAATAAGCTGGGGCACCTGATAACTTATTTAAGCAGTTGCACTGGCCCTGGGGTTATACAAGTTAGTATAAGTCACTGTTGTTTGGATCTTTCACTTATTAACAGCCAAACAAATTCTTTACTGAGTATTTCTTTAAAAAGTCTCAGCCATAGATCAGTCAGAGGAAGTGTCCTTTGAGTTGCAACTGTAGCATGCTTGAAAGGAAAATAAAGCCGTATCAAGGAAGGTTGGTATGCCATCACCTGAATCTTATTATTATATTTTATCAAGTCTCAGAAGCCATCGGCAGTAGGGCGCAGCGTTATTTTATGTATCACTATGAAAGAAAAAAAAGGATCTCAAGGCATACCACTAATGGTAAGGTGTATCCACTTTGATTTCAGAGATTTTTAAATGGGGGGTGGGGCATCTTAGAATCAGTGGAATATGGCATGTTCTCTTCCTTGGTTATTGCCTGCTGCCCCCATTAAGTCAGAGACCCACACACAGCCCTGGTCTCTACTGAGCCCCCCATACTCGGAACTGGGCCTGGCACAGAGCGGGCTTCATAAATATTTCTTATTAAATGAATCTGGAAACTACTCCCCATCTTTCCGACAGCTTCCCATGCCAGCCACCCTGGCTGACGAAGCATTTCCCTTTCTCTGGGCCCTATTTCTCCATAATGTGGTTTCACTGAAACTTACCAGACAGAAGGAAAAAAAGCCCCACATAAATGCAAAGTGGACCCACACTCTACATCACCAAGGTGATGCCTCCTGGTGCCTCAGGTGGAGGCGGGAGGCCGCATCCAATGCCATTCCTAGAAGTACCTCTTTCCCCAGAGCCCAATTCCTTCTAAGGCTCTGGGATTAACCCTTTCCGGCCAAGCCTTCTCCAACACTCTGTTTGAGTTACTAAATGCGCTCCCTGCAAATGAACAAGAGCCAGGGAACTATGCAATTTCCTTTAAGCAAAGAGATGGTGTTTTGTAACTTACCTGAATTTATTTCTCCAGCAAGTCCACCTGCCTGTGTGTCATTATCACAGAATATTCTGAGTAGCCTCAGCCTGCCTCTCTCAGAGGGATGGTCTTGTCTAACCAAATCGCTGGCTGCAGAGCAGCAGGGCTGTTGTGCCCTGACACACGAGTACCTTCTGCAGAAATACTACAAAGAGAATAGTCGCAACTCACACACAATGTGTGAGGAACTCTTGGCACATGTTTCCACATTTAAACTTCAACAAACGCTTGCTGGGTAGGAAGTATCATTATCCCCTTCCGACAGGTAGGGAAACTGGGGCATGGAGAGGTTTAGTCCTGGTAAGTAGAAGAGCCTGGCTTTGAATTCAGGTGGGGTAGCACCAGAGTCTCTGCTTGGAACCATTAGGCTCTACTGCCTTGCAATGCCCTACGCTAGGTACTTAGTTCATGCTGGGCTCTGGGCTTGGCACTGAAGAACAGAGAAGGATTGAGCCCAGAACCTGCCCTGAAAGAAATTCACGCTATTGGGGAGAAGACAGCCCTGCTAGTAGAGATGGGTATGCAAAAGATCATAGGAACACACAAGAAAAAAGGGACCGTCCTTGTGGGCAATCAAGGAAGGCTTCACAGAGGAGGTGGCTTTGAGCAGGGCATTGAAAGGAAAATAGGAGTTTGCTAGATAGGCAAAATGAGGGCAGGGCATCTGGGGGGCAGAAGCTTCTTGTAGGTGGGATCTGGGGAAAGGGAAGAGGCAGAAGGCGGGGCTAAAACTAGGGGGAGGAGTCCCATGGTAAGGGAATTTTTCTGCCTTCCTCAGGGAGCCAGCAAAGGATTGGAACAGTGGAGGCCAGGCTTGCTTTGCATTTTGGAAGGAGCCCTTAGTTGCACAGGGGTGACAGCAGTGAGAAAAAGACAGAGAAGCACCTGGATGGACTGTCAGTTTCACACGCCACCACTATGAATGGCAGGGTCGACAGGGGTGTAGACAAACTTCGGCTTCCAGTATAGGAGGGAATGGTCATCCATGATTCCTAAACTCTTATACAAACTGGATAGACCTTCTACATGCGCGTGTGGAACGGCAAGGGTTCCTGGCAAGGTGACTACCCTCACTTCTAAAGTATCGCCATCTCTCGGATGCCTGAAATTCCTTCTATAGAAATTATTCCTCTGGGTTAAGCACTGGTCTGATCTTTCTTTTCCAGAGTTTCTCTCTCTCTCTCTCTCAGTCCCCTAAATGATTCTTTTACTATTTTTATTTAATTTCTAAAGTGGCATACCTTTCTTACAAAAAAAAAGAAAATTTAAAAACATACTAGAGATGTCCTATATTTCCTTCCCAACTGTTGCTGAGCTTCTGAGTGTCTCTCAATCCCTCAGTACCAATTCTTGCTTTCTTTCATTTTACTTTTGTGCCAGAACTCTGGGAGGCAATGTGTCTTCCCAAACCAAAACCAAAACCTCCATTTCCTGGACTTTCTTGAAGCTAGGTGTGACTATGCGACTAGGTTTTGGTAATGATATAAGTGGCGATGTTTTGTGGAATTCCTGGGAGGCCTGCTTAAAGAGAGCTGACTGAGCAGGAAGTGAGAGAGAGCTTTTAGTCTTCTTCCTTTCCTCCTTTCAGCCTGCACCCCAATGTGATGTGATGACTGGAACTTCAGCAGCTATCTTGGATTGTGAGGTGACTTTGAGGATAGAAGTCACATACCAAGACAGTGATCAAAGAGGCCACCCTGTCAGTCACAGACTGCTCCCCTCTTACATGGGAAAGAAATACATTTCTATTTTTTAAGCTGCTATTATTTTGTGTATTCTGTCACATGTGGTGGAACCGAATTCTGCATGACACACCAACCATGCTTTTTTTTTTTTTTTTTTTTTTAGAGAGACTGACTGGCCTAATAGTGGCAGTACCACAGCTGATTGAACCTGATATGCTCAATTGACCACCTCGATGGGATCGTCTATGAGCTGCATGAAGCCAAATCTTCCTTCTCAGGAATCAACAATTAGGTCAGAGAAACTCTAGTTAGTTGGTGTTGGGGCTTGAAATACAAAGCCATATAGTCATGAGATTCTGGAACCACCATGTCAGGGCAGCCGTGTTGGGGCCGTGTGCAAGCTGAGGCCGCAGTGAGGACAGTCCCCTGCTGAGAGCATAGACTGAGGCGGATGCAGGCAGGTGAGAGGGCATGGAACCCCAAAGAGTACAAAAGAGTTGGAGAAAGTTGTTACGGGAAAACTTTTCAGTTCTCTTGAGGCCACACTGTACTGTCTGCAGCCAAGTTTCATGTAATTTCCAGTTTCCCTACATGAGTTTCTGTTTTGTGCAATTAACAGATTCCTAACACAGCCTTGCATACTGTTCTGTAATTTCCTTTATCAGTTTCTAAGTTCCCTTTCAAAATAAAAATGCTCCTGAGGACACATGTGTCTCTAATACTTTAGGATGAATGGCTTTTGTCATCTTCTCGAGTGGAGGAAGTGAAGGAGGAGGCAGGTGGGTGACATGAGCTGCAGGGGAGCAGATGTTGAAAGCGTGGACGGTGGCTGGGAAAAGTCAGAGGCAGACCCAGCTGCCCTCACGATCGTACGATCGTACGGAGGCCCTGTCTGGCCTGCAGGGCCCTCTCCCTGCCTTTGGTCCTCCAGGCGCTGGCTATCGAAATCCTGGGGAGAGCTGTTCCAAAGCACAGGTGTACAATACGGAAGGTATAGAATTAGCTGGAAGTCTACTGTCTTCAGACTGGATCTGTGACCCATACCTAATTTCACAAAAATTTAAGATTCTCATATTTGGCTCTGTCTAAAAGAGTACGGAGTTGTTTTTTTTTATTTTGTTGCACCAGAATAAAGAAACTTGCCGTTCCACAATTTAGTCGTTTCTCCCACCTCCCCAGATCCCAGATGACAAGCTGTTAATTAGTAAGAAAAATATGTATCAGCATTCTTAGTTACCTCCCCATACAAGGTGGCTTTTTCAAAGCCTGGCCTATGGGAAGGCTGTCTGAAATACCACCTTCCAAGAGCCTCTGACAGCATGTTTTTATTTACTTAAGGTTATTTATGCCCCTTTTTCATTTCATAAAGGAAGGATCTAAGGGGGCTGCCAGCTTTCATCAGATCAGTACTCCAAACTCATAATGAACACTGGGTAAGTACTGAGGGCCAGACATGTAACGACGGCTAACAGGAAGCCAGTATTTACTGTGGGCAAGGGTGTTGTGCTCAGCGACTTACATGGACTGACTCCTTCCTTTGGTGGAAGGTGCTACTGTGCTTCACTGAATCAACAAAACCATTAACCGTGAGTTGCACCATTATATAGCACTAAGAAAGAAAAAAAAACTCAGGTAACTGGAAGATGCGGTACCAGTCAGCATGACCTATACTGTGCTGTGGAACTTCAAAACAGAGAACTTCACAATTCATTGGCTAAAGAAAGGTCCATGTTTCTCTGCCTTTAAATGCCCATTGGCCACAGGTAGCTCCTCCATATCATCTTCCCTGTGGGATCTAGTGAAGCTCTGGTCTGGAACGAGCCTCTGTCACCGGCTGTTGAGGTGAACCTTGATTGCCTTTTAAAGCTTCAGCTGGGAAGTGATACGTGCCACTTTCTTACATACTCTGCTGGCCAGAGCAAGGCACCTGTGAGCTCAGCAGGCGGGGTATGGGCTCGTCCTGTAGGAAAGGCACTGCAACAAACAGGGGTACGATTCCCTACTTCTGTACTGAGCAGAAGATGTAGCCTGGATTCAGATGTTAAAAGGTGAAAAACTGTATATCCTGAAACTGATGAAATATGGAACGATCACCCCAGCACACCGGTGAGGAATGGAGGCTCAGGTGGGTCATGGAAGGCGCTTGAGACTCAGAGTGGCAGAGCTGGGGCTTCAGTCCAGGCATCACCTATTTCACCTTGACCCCAATGAGCACTCGTGGAGGGGGCAGTGTCACAGGTGGGCACAGGTAACCAAGGGTGTTGGTGATCTTGGACAAAGAATTGAACCAAACACACAGAGTTTATAGCAGAAAGAGAGAGCAGATTTATTAAGTGACACTCCACAGAACATGGGAGCAGGCCAACTCTGAGCAGAGGGATTGACCTCAGGGGCTGGAGGGATTCTATTCTTACACGGTGGATCCTTCCCGGCTAGTTTTGGTGGCTTTTATTGCGCGTGTACAAGTAGTTGTATTACTTTAAAGCTACTGAGCATGTGGTCTCCCACGATTTTCCTTAGTTGGCCGGCCACCAGAGAAGATGGTTGCACAATGTTAATTTATTATAATGTTATTATAATGAAGCAGGGGTCCTGTAACACCTGCGCAGGTGACTTCATGAGTCACCATGAGTCAGAGCTTTTCCAGAAATCGGGAACAGCTGGTCTTAGAACAGAGTCTCTGTCCTGTATCGATGTCCTTTATCTTAGTCCTGGGGCACCTCCTCTGGAGTTTCCTCCTTCCCGACTATCTCCTACCTCAGGAGGATCTGTTAGGTGCTGGGGGAGACTCGAGGTCCCTCTAATTACTTTCCATTTATTGCTATCTCCTTTTCCTTTTAAACTCTTCGAACATGTATTGAGCTAGTCCTGTGGTGGGCATGACAGCAAAGAATAAGTCTCTAGTTCCCTTAAACAAAATGTGCCAGGCCAGCCTGGAGTCAAGAGGAAGATTCAGAGGTCAGCTCTTAGCTTCAGAGAGAGAGGCATGCACTCAGGGGCTAAGATGCATGTGACTCCTTCCAAGATGGGCCTGGCCCTGATCATAAACTGTCCCATAAAGAGATGACTATTTACTCTAAACAGGCCTGGTGGGTGTGGGTCTAACGCCAGAAGCGAATGAGCTGGACACTGGAATGTGAGTGTGGGTGGGGTGGGGGGAAGTGGCCACTGGCTTCCACTGAGTCACAGAAGACTGAGTGGGGGAGGGCTGCTAAGCCCCACCTCCCTGCAGCAGGAAGGAGCAAGGTCAGGAAGAGTCAGAGGTTGGGTGGGGCAGGGAGGGGGAGGAGGGCTGTCTCAGGCCCCAGCAGATCCCTGAGGTGGCTGGCAAACAGGCCTTTGATGCAAACGTTGCCCGGTGAAAACCACCCAGGACCCAGTTGGTGATCCAGAAGGCTCCTTCTGAGATGTAAATCAGGGTTGCCATGAGAACATACAGAACCCTGCCTTTGTCTGGTTTGAAATTCAGAAGCTGCTGGCCTGAGGGTCCAAGATGAATTCTGAAAAGTGGAGATTTAGGGTCCTTTTTAGCTGCCACTTCTCCCCAGGGCAAAGGCCTCCCCAGTGGGCAAGTTTTTAGACATTTTTAAAATGAGAAATGAGAAAAGCTGAGTGTTAGAGGGAAGTAGAAAGAACAGAGAGGTTGCAGGGAATGTGGACAATATAAAGCCAGCCGTAGGATGGCATCACTGGTTAGTCACGGTGTAATCAGAGTGTGCAGGCCCCGCTCTGCTTCATAACTCGGGAAGGGATTACTGTGTGGAGAGGAAGTGTGCCAGAGGCCCGCACGGGGCAGACAGCTGCCGGCCTCCTGCTGAGCTCTGAGGCCCAGCTGGCCGGGCAGGGCCCCACCTCCATCCGCAGAAGCCCAAGCTCCCCTCCCAGGGACCCCTGGAGAGAGGGTTCACTCATGCACTCAGACCAACTGGCCCCCAATCTTCACATTCACCCTCCCAGGCCCACCCTCGGCCTATCTGACTGTCCCTGCTCATGTCTGTCTAGAGCCTTCTTTCCAGTGCTCCTCAACTGGAAGTTTCTCTCTCCTCTCCATCCTCCAAGGCTGCCCTCCTGAGTTACCTCAGCCGTCACTGAACAAGAGCTGGGTGTCCATTCCTGGAGCTGCTTTGCCCGTGCTGGGTGAGGACATGGCCTGCCCTGGCTAGAAGAAAAATGGGGGAAATATATTGGCCCACATAACTGTGTAGGGGAGGAAAATATTTTCCTCGGCCTTCTTAGCATCCCTGGCTTGGTCTGAAAATTAAACAGACCAAGACAGAGTAGCAGAAGAGCATGAAATTTATTTATTATAAGTTTTATGTGACACAGGAGCCTCCCTAAGAGAATGAAGACCTGAGTATCTGATGCTAGGTTGGATGTTGAGTGGACAGTCACGGAGGAACAGGAGAGGTTAAAGAATGTGAGAGAACTGGAGGAGACTGGAGGAAATTTAGCAAGGCCTGTTAAGATTCTTATTGGCTTCCCTTTATCTGTCAAGATAAGAATGCTTCTTTCCTCTGGCTGTTGGGAGGGCATCTCTGCAGGAGTGTTTTATGATCTGTTTCAGAGGAGAAAGGCCAGGTGGGAGAAGGGAGGGGAGGCCAGAATGACCCTTCTGCTATGCATTTTCTCAAACACTTTCAACGTAAGGTATTCAACATGCCAAGGTGCCACCATTTGGGGTACATGTCCTGAACCCCATCCAAACCAGTCTGAGGAAAGTTCCAAGCTACAGCTGGTGGCCATGGGGATCCCTGGTCAACTAGGGACTTAAAGTCCATCTGTCCATCTGTCCCTGCCTGGTGCTCTCAGTATGTTTTTCTCTTTAGGCTCATTGCCTCCGGTCAAGCTGGCTGCCCCCTAAGGCTGGATCCTGGCCTTGCTGCTTCTGGTTTCTCTCCTCAGAACCTTATAACCAGAAGCTAATGGTGTTCACCCCAGTGGCTGGGGCAGTGGAGTCTTTGAAGAGAATTTGGAGGCAGAGGGTGCCGGGAAGACCAGGGCAGTCTGAACCGCACAGATCACTAGTGTCCTATCATTGCTAATTGTGGTGGAGGTTCATTATCCTTGAGGCCTCGATTACACTCTGAATTCCTCAGAGGGCATTTTGTCTGCAGCTTGTTCTGATGTCCCCCGGTAAGCAGACCCTCGGTAAATGTTTGCTCAGTGATTAGCTCTCAAAATCAACAAGCCTGGCCAGGACCACCAATCACTAGAAACAGACCAATCTGTCAAGCTTAGAATGGATCCAGAATCCTCAAGATCCTTCCGGCTCTTTGGAAATCAAAAACAATCAGGGGAAATCCAGACCTCCTGCTGCAGCAGCCTTCGAGAGAGAATGAAAGAGAGAGAATGAAAAGGACCCCCCGCCCCGCCCCCCCCAGTCCTCCCACCCCTCCAAGAGCAGGAAAAGGCAGCTTTCCCCAGGAGGCCTCTGTGGGTCATTTCAAGGACTCATGTTCATTTCCTTCCCACCAAAGATCCTGAACTTGAGGGCTGGGACAAAAATGACCAGTGACAGAGTGGCAGCAGGCACCCTCATTTAAACAGAGATGGTACCAAAGTACATTTGAGAAGACAAGCATGGGTTATAATTTGTCTTTCACTATGTTCCTTTGAGAGCTGATAATATCCATGCCTTTCAGCTTTGTTATAGTTCTTGTTCCCCACCCCAGCATCCCAGGGTTGCCCAGGAGTGCCTCCGTGGTTCACAGCCAGCCCCTCTGCCCCACCCTCCGCAGCTCTCTCTCCTGAGACATGGTCTGCAGATTCAAAAGCAGGGCAGGTTACACTCACTCTTCAGTCTGTGACCATTTATTGATTACCCTGCCAGTCAATAAGTACTTAGTGAGCATCTGTTGTGTGTATCAGTCATTGTGCCAGGGGCTAAGAGGACCCCTGAGAAGTGTAAAACCGGACCCATTCTCTAGGAGCTGCATCTGCACAGAGATCCCTGAGGACAGATGGACCCGGACCGGATGGTATTGGAGGTCCTTCATGGCACTAATATTGTATGGTTGTAGACTGAGTGATTGGGTTTGGGCCAGGTTCTGATGGGTGGGTAGAATACAGCTACTTACTAGGTAATGGTGAGGGTGGGGAGGTATTCTACTTCAAGGACTGGGCAAGGCAAGGCAGTAGGAAAATCTGAGGTATGTTCTTGGATCAGGGGGTTAATATGCTTGGTCAAAACAGAGGATTTTTTAACGAAAAAAATGATAAAAAGTTTATTGCCCTATTGGTTAGAGCTAATGAGTATGCAATGCATCTTATAGCTGGAAGAGGGCCAGTGAGAGTTTGAGCAGGCAAATAACTAAAGTTGCCTAGTTTTCGTAATAGTGTTCATATCCCCCTTGCCCACATCTGCCTCTGTGATGGACACTGTTGGTTTTGCACTGAGCAACTACCCACACGACTTTCTTTCTAACAGAAATCCAAATTCTTCAACACCTGCTTTGTCACCCGTGCAGCCATGTGCCTCAAGGGCTGCTGCTGGCATACCCCATGCTCCAGAGTGGGTCTGATTGGCCTATTTTGTCAACAAGTGGTTCTAGAATGTGCATGTGACCAATGAGAGGTGAAGGGAAATCTATAAGGGGACCTATGAGAAAACTATCCTTGTTTCTAAGAGAAACTCCTAAGAAGAGATGGTCTTTTTGATCCTCTGGACACTGTCCTGTCTTGAGGTGGCCACTTGGCCTCTAGTCTGGGTATGAAACCAGCATTGAAGGGAGCTGGGCAGGGAGATGGAATGGATTTGGTTCTCTGGTTATATTATTGAGCCACTCAATCAGCCACACTGAAACCTGCCCATCGCGTTAAGTGACATAACGCATTTCCATATTATCGAAGCTATTCTGAGTGAAGTTTTTGTTACTCGCAGCCCAAAGCATTCTCTCTGCTTCCTCTCAGCTCTTGAAAATCTTTTGTCCCATCAAGCCTACTCTTTGCCTTGGTGGGGTAGCTCATTTGGTTAATAGCATTGTCCCAATACGCTAATGTTTCAGGTTTGATCAATCCCCAGTCAGGGCACATGCAGGAATCAACCAGTGAAAAACTGATGTCTCTCTCTCTGTGCCCCATTCCTCTCTCTCTCTAAAATCAATAAATAAACATTAAAAAAAGAAAAGAAAAATAAGCCCACTCTCCACTCATATCAGGAACTCTAGTCTCACAATCCCACCTGTTTTTCCACTTATATCTACTCTTTCCTTTCATAACTGTCTTTCATGTCATCCCAGAATCCTTATAGTAGTCCACCTTCATCCTTTCTTGACATCTCCATCTAGTCCTCACTCCAACCACCCCCAGCATATTTACCCACTAAGCCCCCAGCCACGGGCAATGCAGCTCTACCTCTGCTGCTCCCACCCCTGAGCTAGCGTAACAAAGTTTTGTTCAGGTTTGTCTAAGACTGAGTGGCTCCCTGGGATTCTAGACTTTAAGTGGTAAGACTGGAACTGTCCTGAGTAAATAGGGATGGTGGGTGATTTTGGTGGGCTGGTGAGGCATCCAACAGTGACCTTTCCCAGAGCCCGGTCTCCAATCTCCACTGGAGCTAACCCCTGCTTGGCAGTCCTATGACCCAACCTGGCTAGTCTGCCACCGTTGGCCCCTTCACTGCAGTGCTGATTTCACATCTTTCCCATGGCTCTCAAACTGCCTACTTAACTCTCACGGAATGCCCTTTACAGCTAACTTCCAGCTGCACGGAGAAAAGAATGACTGCGGCCATCAATCCCTTCAGTCTCCTGTGTTCTGACACAGAACGTGCCTCCTTCCCTGCCACTGGAGGATGCCTTTCTCCATCCCAACTCACTCATCAGAAACCCAGAGGCCACCTCTTTCTTCTTCTGCACGCACCTCTATCACCCTCTCTCCTTCTCTCCATGACCATGCAAATCTCATTTTCTGTCTGTTCCTAACTCTCCCTTCCACCTGGCCTCTGCCCCACCACTGCTGTTGCTAAACTCTCCAAGGACCTAGTACTGGACTTGTTTCCAACCACGGCTGCTGCTGTCGACCGCTCCTCCTTGAGGCTTGCCCTCTGCCCTCCGCCCTCGACCTCACCCCACCCACCTTTCTAGCTATTCCTACTCAGTGTCTGTTTAGGGCTCCTCTTTCTCTGTCTGCACAACGTATGCCGATGTTGCCTTTTCTCCTTCTTGGCTGTACACACTTCTTTTTGGATGATTCCATTTATAACCATGGTTTCAACTACCGTCAGATCCTGACAGCTCCTCAATCTGTAGCTCATGCCAAGACCTTTCTTCTGTGCTTTGACTTGTATGTGTTTCGAAGGCATCAGTGGGGCCAGACTGGTCCAGGTTGAATTCTGGCTCTACCACTTCTCAGCTGTGTGACCTCAGTCAGGTGTCTTAATCTCTCTGTGCTCCATTTCCTCAGTTGTAAACCTGAGATCATAATGAACCTACCTTATGGTGTTACTGAGATTAAATGAAATTATGTAGTGTGCTTAGAACAAGGCCTGGCTCATAGTAACAATCAATGCAGCCTATTACTCATCATCTTTGTTTAAAGCTTGTATTTCCTGAATTGATGGGCACTAAGCAATTTCTGCCATTTAATTATTTTTAAAAATGAGGTAGGTGTTTTATGCTGTCTTTACAGGTAAAGAAACTGAGGCTGAGAGACAAAGCATCTCTTGTAAGGTCACAGCCTGGCAATGGCCCAGCAGGGTTCTGAACTGACCGATGCCACGGTCCTTCTCAGCCCTATAACAAAGCCATCTCTCAACCCTATTCGAGTCAAAATTCATTTTTCTTTCCTCTCCCACACCTGACCTTTTGCTTAGAATCTTATTTTGCTGGAAGGATGACAGCATTTACTTTGTCGGCAAAAACTGCTTCTTTGAGATGGTTGGTGGGGGAGAGAAGTTGTAGGGGGCAGTGGTGGAGTTTCCGGCTCTGCGCCCCCCCCCCCGCGGGCGGGCGGGCCGGCCGCGCCCCCCCCCCCCCCCCCCCGCCCCCTGCACCCGGCCAGGAGGCCCAGCCTCTTCTCTCTGCCCACTGCCCTTGTCCTCCTGCAGCCCCTCCAGATCTCTTAATGGGGCCATTGCTGCAGCCCCCCTACTGGAGCCGGCACCTAGTAGGGCATCAGTAAATAACTGTTAAAGACCTAGCTGACTCTAGCCTTGCTCCCAAATCTACCCCTTGCTCTGAGGCTCCGCTAATACTGCTAAAAACCTGAGTATGTTAATTTCATTCTTCTAAACGTCCTCAATGGCCCCCTCTATTTTTCCAGCACAAAATGTTAAGGAGATTCAGGCAAAAGAGAAGTCCTGTGTGAAAGAGTTTGGGGCTCCTTGGAGGAAAGGAAACTGCCAAAGTTTAAGCTTCTGAATCTGTGGCCTGAGGTTTAGGCAGGATCCATACTCCAAGAGACGCTGGGTTTTAGAACCCGGTGGTCAGTGTGTCCAGGTCTAGGTTCTCTCTGGCTGCCTCCCAGGGCTCCAATAGCGGTCCCCACCACCCCAGGAGGGGTCAGTAGCGAGCAAAAGGTATTGCCATAGGATGGGGCTGGTGACCTTGCTCCTGGGCTTCCTGACCAGTTCCCCGGGCAGATGTCCGAAGAAAACACTCGGGCCACACAATTGGTCTTTCATTAGCATCTTTTCTGGCAGTCTCCGGGAGAATTGAGGACTGATGCGACTGGAAACTAGATTCTTTCCCCCTACTCTCCCATTTGGCTCCTTCTCCTTCTCCCCCAGCTCCCAGGGTGAGACTCGGGGCGAAAAGACTAGGGATAAGAACTTTGTTTCGTTTCCAGGGGTGCGCCCCTCCCCCACACCCTGCGGGAGAGTTATGTTAATTGCTCCTTGGGCATTCCGCCCCGCCCCCAGGATGACTCACGTCTTTTCCTGCTCGACTCCGGCAGTGGCAGCGGTGGGGACCCAAAGAGGAACCCCATTTGGCCCTGCTGGACGCACCCCTTAAGTGGCGCGTGCCCTGACTATTCCTGGCATGAGGCGTGGCTGGCCTGGGTGTGTGGCCTGAACTGGCCTCAGAGCCTCTCTGAGCCTTCTTTGGATGTCTCCCAATCCACACACCACGTGAAAAAGATCAGTCAGTATTCTTCAGGGGCCCTAAGCTGTCAGAGTGGTGGTGGGAGGGGGTGAGTAAGAACACCAAACAAACAAAGGAAGAGCCGGAAAGAGTATCTTACTTGACATTTACCTCAGGGCAGTGACTGACTGGTAAGGCATGAATGTCAACCTGTGGGTTGCCACTTACTTGTCATAAGTCCTTGAGCTAGTTTGAGATTTATGAACATCAGATTTTTAGTTTCTTGGAGTTTGAGAACTCCAGAGTTGGAGAAACCTCAGAGAGTACCTATGGTTGTCCGCCCTCATTTTAACCACTAGACCTGGAGGGTTAGGTGGCTTGAAGGGAGGGGTGCTGTTCCTGGTATTAGGTAAGAATGAGTCACACCTGGAACCCAAGTCTCCGACTCTCCTTATATCTTTTGACAAGTGGGCGTCTTCTCCCCCGTCTTCCCTGCCAGGTGAGGGTTGGTGGGGAGGCAGAGGGCATGGTGTACACCCAAAGAAGCTGGTGTTAGGAAGCACTGGTCAAATAAATGGGGTTTCCCTTGGGTTAAGAACTTATGTAGAGACAATTTAGAAACAATTTAGTGTTTTCAGTGGAAAACTGAATTATATACATGTATTGAAGGGTTTAGAATAAGCTTCCCCAAAAGATGCCAGTTGGGCATGTGGAGTTATTTTGAAATGAAGGCACTGAAGACCCAGCAGATTCAAGAAAAACTTACTTCTCCCTTAACTACCTAAAAGAATTTAGAGACATGGCCTGGCCCAGAAAGAGGGCTCTCACCAGAAGTAACTGTAAAGAAGGGCATGGGTTCGTTGTGGTAGGCAAGGGGTGGGGGTGTGGGGGAGGTAGGAGGCAGAGAGGCTCAGAGACTAGAGACTGAAGTGCTCACTGCGTCCCGGTGCTTCTGCACGATGTGGCAAAGGTTCGTTTGCCAAACATTTGCCCTTCCCGCCTTCCTATAGACTGTTTTCTCCACTTTGAGGTCCTAGACCCCTACCTGATTCTCCTTAGCTTAGGGTGACTTATAAACTTCAATTGCTTGACTTTCTGTGGGTCTCATATTCTTTTTTTTTTTTTAAAGAACGTATGGTAATCTTTTTTTTTTAAAGATTTTATTTATTTATTTATCTTTAGAGGGGAAGGAGAGGGAGAGAAACATCAATGTATGGTTGCCTTTCGTGTGCCCCCTGCTGGGGAGTTGGCCTGCAGGGAACAGGACTACAACCCAGGCATGTGCCCTGACTGGGAATCGAACCTCGATCCTCTGGTTCACAGGCCCGCACTCAATCCACTGAGCTACACCAGCCAGGGCCTCTGTGGGTCTCATATTCTTATAGAGCCCCACATGTATGTAATTAAATTTGTTTTTTCCTGTTAATCTGTTGGATGTCAATTTAATTATTAGACCGAAAGAACCTAGAAGGGTAGAGAAAAAATTTCCTTCCCCACAGTATCATCTGTAGCCTTCTAGCGTTATGAGAGTCAAGCCCTGTTCATTATCTTTTTGCAACTACATAAATTATAGGTAACTGATAGCTATATAAATTCTGTCCTATCTGGTGTGGATTTGATTTCTTTTCATCCCCACTGCTTTGGCAGAAAATAAATCCAAACACTGTATCTTCTTCATTTGCAAGTCATCTCAACAACCTTATACTCCACATACATTTGTCCTGTTCTGACTTTTCCTTTGGACCAGTTATAACATCTACCTGCCTGGTTCTGTCATACCATGTGAGAAAATTAAATTCTTTAACATGTGTTCATTTTTTACATTTTCATGAAAGTTGGGATTTTACCTAATAACATCATACCTTATCCATTAGGCCCAGCCGTCCCACTCGGGGGTGTGGTGATCAGCTGCAGGATGAGTCTGTTCCTGTGTCCACACGAACCCAAACAGAGCTACTTTTCTCTGGGTTTGCCTGGAGGGACAATGTGTCCAGGATGGCAGAGGGCTGGCTCGGGAAGGCTGACCTGGATCCCGCACCCCACTCACTGACTGATGCTCCTCTTTTGGCACTATCTTCAAAAACTATGTCAGGAAAGAAGTCTTATCTGCCTCTAAGAGCAGGAGGCTGGCTTGGAAGAGAGGCAGAGGGCCAGGCCCTGGAAGCAAGGCTTACATGGGGCGAGGAAATAGCTAGCTGGGAGCCAGGTAACATTTTCTAGATTTGAATTCTTTTTCCTCCCCCGCCCCCCCCCCCCCGCCATGGATAGTTAGTGGAAGATAACAGGAGGACTTGCTTACTCCACTAAAAAGAGAGAGAAAAAGGCAGAGATGGGAGGAAATGAGGGGACAAACAGGGAAACAGAAGAAATGAGAAAGCAAGACAAAAGGGTAGGGTGCAGGGACCAAACTAGAGTATTCTTTTAAAAAATACATTTTATTGATTGTGCTACTATAGTTGTCCCAATTTTTCCCCTTTGCTGCCCTCCGCCTGGACCTCCATTCCATCCAGCAATCCCCCCCTTAGTTCATGTCCATGGATTGTACATGTAAATTCTTTGGCTTCATATTACCTGTACTATTCTTAACCTCCCCCTGTCTATTTTGTAGACAAAATGCTTCTTAATCCCTGCACGTTCTCCCCTATTCTCCCCCTTCCCTCTCCCAGTTAATAACCCTCCAAATGATCCCCATTTATGTGATTCTGTTCCTGTTCTCATTCTTTGCTTGGATTGTTTTTTTTAGATTCAGTTGTTGATAGTTGTGAATTTGTTGCATTTTTAATGTTCATGGTTTTGATCCTCTTTTTTAAAAATAAGTCCCTTTAACATTTCATATAATAAGGGCTTGGTGATGATGAACTCCTTCAACTTTATCTTGTCCGGGCAGCACTTTATCTGCCCTTCAAGTCTAAATGATAGCTTTGCTGGATAGAGTAATCTAGGTTGTAGGTCCTTGCTTTTTATCACTTTGAATACTTCTTGCCTACAAAGTTTCTTTTGAAAAATCAGCTTTCTTATGGGAACTCCTTTGTAAGTAACTCTCTGCTTATTCCTTACTACTTTTTTAAAAAAAATATTTATTTTTAGAGAGGGGAAGGGAAGGAGAAAGAGAGAGAAAGATCAATGTGTGGTTGCCCCTCATGTGGCCCCCACTTGGGGACCTGGCTCATAACTCAGGCATGTGCCCTGACTGGGAATTGAACCAGTGACCCTTTGATTGGCAGCCCACATTCAACCCTCTGAACTACACCAGCCAGGGCTCCTTACTGCTTTTAAGAATCTCTCTTTATCTTTAACCTTTGGCATTTTGATAATGATCTGTCTTGGTGTGGTCCTTTTTGGGTCCAACTTGTTTGGGATTCTGCTTCCTGGACTTGTGTATCTATTTCCTTCACCAAATTAAGGAAGTTTTCTTTCATTATTTTTTCAAGTAAATTTTCAATTTTTTGTTCTTCCTTTTCTTCTTCTAGCATCCCTATGATTCGGATGTTGCTATGTTTGGAGATGTCCAGAGTTTTCTTATTCTATATTTGGGTTAAAAAATTTTTTTTCTTCTTGCTGTTCTTATTGAATGCTTTTTTTCTCCCTTACATTCTAAATTGTTGATTTGATACTCAGTTTCATCCTCTCCATTGTTGGTTCCTTGTAGATTTTTCTTTATTTCACTTAATGTAACCTTCATTTCTGCCTGAGTCTTTCTAATGTTGTTGCCATACTCAGTGAATTCTTTGAATATCCTGATAACCAGTGTTTTGAACTGAGCATCTGATAGGTTGGTTATCTCTGTCTCATTTAATTCTTTTTCTGGAGTTTAGTTCTCTTCTTTCAGTTGAGCCATATTTCTTTGTCTCCTCAATTTGGCAGCCTCCCTGTGTTTGTTTCTGTGTACTAGGTAGAGCTACTTCGACTCCCTGTCTTAGTAGTATGGCCTGTTCTAGAAGAGTGTACCTATAAATTCTGTGGGGCAGAGCCTTAGGTGATGTCAAAGGTGGGGCAACCCATTTCACTGCTTTGTGGCTCTGTGTGGGGGTAGGGCTTGAAGAGGGGACAATGTCACTGCCTGGCTTCTGGAGGATTTCCTGGGAGGAAGCTGTCTCCAAGCACTCTCCCTCTTTCTAGTCTCCTTACTCCCACCCTGTATGCCACTTGTGTGCTTCCAGCTGTTGCCCTGGTGCTGAATACTGGAGGGGGTGGGTCTCCGTAAGTCCTATATCCATTTGGGTCCTTTAAGACGAGTCTCCTGGTAATCCACAGTTTCTTCTGCTGCCTCACCCCCCAGTGGTTTTTACGGCCAGAAGTTATGGGGATTTATCTTCCTGTTGTTGGAACCCTGGGTTGCTGGGTGATCTGGCCTGGGGCTGGGATCACTTGCTCCTGATGTACCCTTTCTGAATTTTATCTACCACATGTGAATGTAGGACCACCCATTCCACCAATGCTCCTTGCCACTCCCATGGCCTTGAACCTCTCCACTTCTCTCCACATCTCTACCCCTCCTACCTGTCTGGATGAATGTGGCTTCCTTAAATCCTTGGTTGTCAGACTTCCATACAGCTTGATTTTCTGATGGTTCTGGGTGTTGTTTTGTAGTGTAGATGTAATTTTTTCTGTACTTGTGCTAGGAGGCAAAGCATGTTTACCTATGCCCCTATCTTGATTGGAAGTCCAAACTATTCTTCACACCAAGATTTTCTGGGCCACATAGAATGATCTAAGGACACAGAATTAAATAAATAACACAATGGTGACGCTATTCTCTTATTGCTTCTGATTATATGAAGGACAGAGCCTCAGTTTGGTGCTAATCTGTCTTCAAGACCTCTCTTAACATTTCCTACTTCCTATTTTAACCAAGAGTGGGAAGATCTCTGGCTCAGAGCCTTCAGTTACCAAGAGTATCCAGTTAGAATTTAATACTATAGCTCGTCTTCATTGTATTTATTTTACTGTTTTATAATTTCTTTTCTTTTTTTTAGCAAGGACTACTGATTTTCTATTGATACAAAGTTTTGTTTTAAAACTAATTTTATTAGGTTTTAAAAAGAGAGTTAAGAGATAAAAAATATTCATCAATGTAAAAAAGTTAAGAAAATAGTAAGAAATGCAAAAATCACCAGGGTGGCACAAAATGACTCTAACTGAAGACTGAAGTAGAGAAGAAAAGGGAAGAAAATGAAGAACAGAGAAAGAAAGCAATTAGAATGAGAGAAGTGAAACTATGCCAGGGGGTTGAGGGGCACTGGCAGGGCCACAAGTGAGGCTATGAAGTGAACAAGGTGAGGGCCAAGGGCAATGGCAGGGGTGTCTGGCATTTATATTTCTGGTCTGAGGTAAAGACAAGAAAATTTGAGAATGGTATCGGTGGTGTCTCAAATGTACCCCGATTGCTTAGGAGACTTTGGGATGTTGTTCTGGAAAACTAGAAGTAGTTTAGGGTGGCTCTGACCTTCAGTAAAGGGAACAGGGGGTCTCTGCTGTGGGCTGTCCTGCAGATGAACCCTATACTGTCTCTTTCTGCCATGTAACAGTCACTTGAGTAGACATCACTTCTTTTTTCCTCTCTGCATTGGTATTCATTAGATATTTTTAAATGTCTAATTGCAAGAGCTTGTTCTAAGAATCTTGAATTTTCAAGCTGAGGCACCAAATTAGTGTCCGGTAACACAGAGCCTGTCTGCTTGCTTCACTACTTAATTTATAGATATGCTGGTTGGTGTGAGGCTTCTGGTGCCAAAGGATCTTCCATTTTTTAAGCCTTCTAGCCAAGCTCAAAATAAAATACAGCCATAAATACTCATTCTAACGACTTCCCAGGCATAGTCACCAAGCTTTTACACTGTCTTTACTCAGGACTCTGGAGCCAAAATCATCATTTTGCTCATTCTTCTCCAGGGTCTTTGGAAACACCTGTGTCACCTGCCTCATTTGTGCCCACTTCCTTGCAGGCCATGTGTCTAGATGCCAGGCTGAAGCTGTGAACCTTGACTTCCTGCCGTTGTAAGCTTCTGGCTCCCTGGCTTAACATGAGGTGATGCTCTTGCCCGAGGAACTGGGGGCTGAGGCCTTAGACTTTTGGCTGTTACTAAGGGAGGCCCTTGCCACTGGGGTTCAGATGTCTAGGCAGAGCTGATGAGTTCCTGGGTGGTGGCTTACAGGGTGGATTTTCAAAGTTGACTTGTAGGGGGAGAGGGAAGAGCTGGTCTTAGAAGGATATAGGGGAACAGATGGGAGTTGGCAAATTATATAACAGTCCTCTCTCCTACCCCATGAATTGTCCTATAAACCCTGTAGTTCACTTAGTTCTCAGAGGCTAATCCTGCTTCCACAGGCTGGGTACAGACCAGTCACTAGCCATCCCCTAAAAGTGAGGCAGGAGAGCAAACCAGGACAACTGGAAAAGGCACACGAAGATAGTTAAATGGCCAAGGGATTTACAGCCATCTAGTAAATCACAAAATTCTAAGTTCCCTAACCAAGGACACTTAAGAGTAAATGGTTTACATTTCTCCTCCCCAACCAGAGGGTGCGTAACCCAAATCACCCTACTCAGGGAGACATATAACAGAAATCCAGTTGGTGCCATTTGTGCCAACCCCACCCAGGGACAGATGAAGTCACAGGAGTGAATCTCATTTTGGTGCCTCAGCATAAAGCTGATGACTGTTCTATTGAGGTCTTCCCCTAAGACCTCCTCTAAAGTTCCCAACTTTAGAAAATGTAAGAACCCTCAAGACAAAGGCCCACTGAGGGCTCTCTCTGGAGCATGCCCACTTCTTTCTTCCCTCTCAAGCATGCATCTCTACTTTTCTCTCCTACACTCCAAGGGATCCCATGAGACCTGCAATAAGGGGAGCAATGGCTGACTTTTCAGCGAGCTAACAGCAGCCCCACCACGGCTCACTTCTTTCTTCTAACATTTCTAGGGGACCAAAGCAGAGAGCCACCTAGGCGCTCTCTGTTGCTTCTTCTTTTGTTTCACTGTCCCCAGCTTTAACAAATGTACTCTCAAAATCACCTGGACTCATGCTGTGAGACCTTTCCTGCATGAAGTCAACCCACACACTACTGGCCAGCCTGAGTTAGACCCACTCTGGCCTGGTTCCTTCCCAGTGACACAAGGGATGTGCTGTGCAGCCCCCACTGGGACTGGAGAGCTTTAGCAATACTGGTTCCTCAGCCTTATCCCATACCATTTAAATCTAGACCTTTTGTGGTGTAAGCTTGGCAAGTGATATCTTTACACTGAGGTGTAATTTAGATATAACAAAGCTCACATATCTTGAGTGTACAGCTTAATGAATTTTTATAGCTGGCTAACTACCACCAACATCAGTATTTAAGATGAGGAAAGCTTCTAGTCCCTCAGAAGGCTTCTTTCTCAGATACAGATATGGCAGCATCCAGGCCCACCCAGTCAGGAGCCGATGCAGCCAGCACCTCTCTTTTGAACTTTTCTAGTCTTCCCAACTGCTGATGCAGGACTGGAAAAACTTCTTCGTTTCCCTCTAGTCATTGTAGGTTCATCGCATGGGGCTCTGTAAGTTAGATGGACAAAGACAGGGTAACAAGAGAAAACAAATTTATTAGCATGCATACTGGTAGACATGGAGCGCTCAGATGATAAAAGAGCGATAACCTTTTAGGAAAGTGACAAGACAAAGGAAAAAGGCTTTGAACTTCTAGGGGCAAATGGTTGAATAGGCAAGTATTTGGGAAAAGTTACAGTCAATAAGGGCCAGATTAGCAGGGTTTGTTGTCTAGATTTCTCTGGACTGATAAGGGTCAAGAGTGGTCTCCGGTGACTAACTTCTGTTCTTGATAGAGAGGAGGAGGACACTCAACGAATTTGTATCCTCCTTTTTCAGGCAAACAGGGGGACGGCAGAGAGCTTTTCTTGTATCTTCTTCTCAGTTGCCTTTAGTTCAAAACAATCCTTATGTCAAAGTGTATTTTGGGGGTGCCGTGTTCTGTTATGCTCAGGAAACCCATGGCGAGCATTCTGAGTCCACCTGTTGGCCACTTTTTCTTAGCTTGAGGGGAGGGGAAGTGCCCAGGACAACTCTGTTCCTAGTATCTTCATCAATAACATTTAGAGCAAATTGCTTGACGGTGAGTACCTGGTGGGTTCAGAGAGGCAGAACTGTGGTGGATTTGTGTTTGTGATAAAAAGAAAACCACTGGCCCAAAATGGTGTTGCTCAGGCTAAAAGCTCATGATGCCAAACCTGGATTTAATACCATCACCTTAATCAACCAGTCTGGAATTTTCTGGTTAACTCAGTGAGGTAATCTGTTCCATGGACCTTCTCCATGCCCCTCCCCCCATGGAAAGAGAGACAATCTAGAATAGAAAGCCCCCCCTTTCCCTCCCCCTCCAAAAATGAGTAAAGGTCCTCACCCCAATAATCCTTTCTTTTCTTTTGCTGATCGCTCTTTCCCACCCTTCTTCCTATACAACCTCCCATGTTGCGCCCCTCAGAGCGCCCGCCCTTCTAGTTGCCGTATGGGATGCTGCTCCATTCAAAAATCACTTAATACAGCAAATGAGATCTTTAAATTTAGTTGGTTGAGTTTCAATTTTTTTTAAATGTCTGTTTGTTTGTTGTTTGCTCTTGGGGCTTTGGCCCTTCCTTGCCTCAGTTTTTGTTTTTTGTGTTTTTTTTTAAATCCTGCTTAGCAGGTCCAGCACCTTTCTATAAAAAGGGTGTTCTTATCACCTATTCTTTCAACTTGCAGGCCTCAGGTGTGCCTACCATAACAAGAAAAGTCTCATATTGCCTCTCCAATATTCTTTTTTGGGTGCGTGGTAAAGTAGGCATAACAAAAATTTTACCGTTTTAACCATTTTTAAGCATACAGTTTAATGGCGTGAAGTACACTCACACAGTTGTATGGCCATCGCCACTACCCATCTCCTGGAACGTTTCCAGCACCCCAAACTGCAACTTGATATCTGTCAAATGATAACTCTCCTTTGCCCCATCCCCCCAGCCCCTGACAACTACCATCTACTCTCTGTCTCTGTAAATAATTTGCCTACTCTAGGCCTTTTGTATAAGTTGAGTCATACAATATTTGTTTTTTCATGACTGGCTTATTTCACTAAGCATAATGCTCTCAACATTCATCCATTTTGTAGTATGGGTCAGAATTTCATTCCTTTTCAAGGTTGGATAATATTCCATTAAATAGATTATATCACATTTTGTTCATCCATTTATCTGGGACACTAGTTATTTCTACCTTGTGGTTATTGTGAATGATGTGCTGTAAACATTGGGGTAAAAATAACTGGTGGAGTGTTGCAGTTTTGAGGGAGCACCTATCTTTGTGCAAGTCAGACTCTTATGCCCTGAAAAATTCAGAAAGAAGTAAAGTGACAAGGAATTTACCATCTGGCAGAGGACAGGCATGTAAGGCAAAGAATCAATGTCCCAAATAAGGTGAAGGAGAAGAAAGACTTTTCTTCTACCTTCCTGGGTCCAATAGCTGGTCTGTGAAGTAACTGACTATGGGCAGGCTAACAGGAGAAAAGGTATACAAATTTATTACTTTTTAATATTACATGAAGGAACAAAAAGCAAATACCCCAAAATATAATGGGATTTGTGAGTTTATATGCTGACTTATTAGAGAAAGGGAAGGGGAGATGTAGGTCACTTAGGGAAGAGTGAATAATTTTTAGGAGAGATGAGTGGACGCTTAGAAAAATAGATGAGAGTTACTATAGTGTGTGACAAAGTTTGTCTGGGTGTGGTAGGGACTTCTGGTCACCTCTCCTGTGATAAGAGTCAATCTTCCCAGGTTGATGAAAACCCTGGGGAGAAAGGAGGGGACCCACGACAATTGGATTCCTTTCAGAGGGTCTGTTTTTCGATAGGTAAGTGGAGTTCACAGAAAGTCTCTCTCTGTATTTGCTGTTTATCAAGTGTCTTCAGCTCAAAAGAACCAACACACCAGAGCAGCGTATTTTGGAGTGGCATGTCCTAACGTCCTTCGACAGCTAGAGAAAGCAGAATTCTGTTCAGAGAAGAAGTAGTCCTCAGGCTGTGCGGGGTGTTGTTCTGTGAAGGTTGTTGCATTGTTTTTACACAACTTTGGTATTCTTTGAAATAACAGCAGAAATGAACATCATAAAATTTTATTAGGGTCAGATGTATACTAAGCACTCTAAATGCATTAATCTGTTTAGTTGATATAACAACTCTAAACGGAAAGTACTGTTATTACTGTCTTCATTTTATAGATGAGGTTAAATGCCGTTCCTGAGATGGTCCACCTGGTAAGAGGGGAACCCGGAATTTGGACACAGTTTGCTCCAATTCTAAAGCGTGAGTTGTTAGTACTAGACATCCAGGTGTATCAACAGGCACATTGAAGGGAGCTCTGAAGATGTGGGCACTGATTTTGGTTCCAGTACTACCCAGCCTACAGCTTCTTAGGTCTGTACTTTGCCGGCCAAGGCTTTGGTTTCCTCGAAATTTGTTTGCTGTTTTCAATTCTGACCTCAGATCAAGTGTAGACGCATTCATAAGTACAAAGGTCAGTAGTAAAACCTTTTCAGCATTGCTCAGAACTGATCCAGACTTTCTTATATATTGTACATGTTCCCCTCCCCACCAATTGGATTCCTCCATCAGCAAGTTCTCAGTTATCCATTGTCACCTTTATACACACACACACACACACACACACACACACACACCCTTATTGTTATAAATTACTTTATACTTTTGCTTCTCAGAACTATAGAGATTACTCATCAGGCAGATTGGAAGGTCTTCTGATGCTCAGATTTGGCCACTTTCATCTTTGATCCACTTCACTAAGAGCAGCTCTCAGAAAACCTCCTCACACAGGTGCCTTCCATTGCTAAAATTCCCTCAGTCTAGGATTTGCATCACTGTTTTATATGACTAATCCCAAAGAACACTGAGGAGGGAAGTAAACTGCAATTGTACTCACGTACACTGACTTCTGCAAAGGTTGCTAAAAATGGCTGAGTTTGGTGACAGAGGTTGAAAGTGGGCTACAGGGGTAGGAGCCACAATTGCATTTGACAAACTTACTCTAATGCTTATACAGTGTGTATCAGAGTTGACTGCTTTGTCAAACAGACTCCACATTTTAATGGCTTAGCCCAAAGGAAAGCTTCTTTCTCACTAAGTGGCATTCCAATCTAAGTGTCCTCGTTCTGTGGATCTCCTACGTGAGGCTTCTCAGGAACCTGGGCTCCTCCTGTCTGCAGCTCTGTGTGTCTCTTAGGTCTTCAGAGCCTTTTTCTTCCAGCTGTAGAGGATCACATAGAAGGCTTGTAAGCAGTGACATCTCTTACTTCTGTCCCCTTCCACTGGTCAGAATTGATCACATGATCCCACCTAATGTTCCAGGACAGAGTGTGATAGGTAGACTCACTGTATGCCCAAAAGGAAGCTGCCTTTGATGGGTACATAGTATTCTCTTTTTTTTTTTCCACTTTTTTTTATTTAACTTTTGTTCAAGTACAGTTTTCTTTCTTGTATTCCCAGCCCTGCACCCCCCAGTGCTCCCCACCCCCCCTTCCATCTCCTCCCCCCGTCTTAGTTATTGTCCATGTGTCCTTCATACTTATTCATGTGAGTCCATCCCCTTTTACTCTGTGCTTCCCTCCCCTCTACCCTCTGGACCCTGTCAGCACGTTCTGTATTTCAGTGTCTTTGGTTACATTTTGCCCGCTTGTTTGTTTTGTTGTTTACATTCCTGTTAAAGGTGATATCATAAGGTATTTGTCTTTCACTGCCTGGCTTATTTCGCTCAGCATAATGCTTTCCAGCTCCATCCATGATGTTGCAAAGGGTAGGAGCTCCTTCTTCCTTTCTGCAGCATAGAATTCCATTGTGTAAATGTACCATAGTTTTTTGATCCAGTCATCCATTGATGGGCATTTAGGTTGCTTCCAACTCTTGGCTATTGTAAATTGTGCTGCTATGAACATCGGGGTGCATAGGTTCTTTTGGATTGGTGTTTCAGGGTTCTTAGGATATACTCCTAGCAGTGGAATTGCTGGGTCAAAAGGCACGTCCATTTTTAGTTTTCTTAGAAAATTCCATACTGCTTTCCATAGTGGTTGTACCAGTCTGCAATCCCACCAACAGTGGACCAGGGTCCCCTTTTCCCCACAACCTCTCCAGCACTTGTTGTTTGTTTCTTTGTTTATGATAGCCATTCTGACTGGTGTTAAGTGGTATCTCATTGTGGTTTTAATTTGCATCTCTCTGATAGCTAGCGATATCGAGCATCTTTTCATGTGTCTCTGGATCCTCTGTATGTCCTCCTTGGAGAAATGTCTGTTCAAGTCCTCTGCCCATTTTTTAATCGGGTTGCTTGTCTTCTTTGAGTGGAGTCGAGTGAGTTCTTTGTATATTTTGGAGATTAAACCTTTGTCTGAGGTATCATTGGCAAATATGTTTTCCCAAACAGTTGCTTCTCTTTGTATCTTGATACTGTTTTCCTTAGCCATGCAGAAGCTTTTAATTTTGATGAGATCCCATTTGTGTATTCTTTCCTTTATATCCCTTGCTCTAGGGGACGTATCAGTAAAAATCTTGCTGCGTGGAATGTCTGAGATTTTCCTGCCAATGCTCTCCTCTAGGACTTTAATGGTTTCCCGGCTTATATTTAAGTCTTTTATCCACCTTGAATTTATTTTGGTGTATGGTGTAAGTTGGTGCTCGAGTTTCATTTTTTTGCATGTGGCTGTCCAGTTTTCCCAACACCATTTGTTGAAGAGGCTATCTTTACTCCATTTTATGTTACTGCCCCCTTTGTCGAATATTAATTGACTGTAGAGGTTTGGGTTTATTTCTGGGCTCTCTGTTCTATTCCATTGGTCTATGTGCCTGTTTTTATGCCAGTACCAGGCTGTTTTGATTACAGTGGCCTTGTAGTACAGTTTGATATCAGGTATTGTAATCCCTCCTACTTTGCTCTTCTTTCTCAAAATTGCAGCTGCTATTCGTGGTCTTTTGTAGTTCCATATAAATTTTTGAAGTGTTTGTTCTATGTCTGTGAAATATGCCATCGGCACTTTAATAGGTATTGCATTAAATCTGTAAATTGCTTTGGGTAGTATGGACATTTTGATGATGTTAATTCTTCCAATCCATGAACACGGTATATGTTTCCATTTGTTTGTGTCTTCCTTGATTTCTGTCTTCAGTGTTGTGTAATTTTCTGCATACAAGTCTTTAACCTCCTTGGTTAGGTTTATTCCCAGATATTTTATTTTTCTTTTTGCTATATCGAATGGGATTTTTTTCTTGATTTCTGCTTCTGCTGTTTCATTGTTAGTATACAAAAATGCCTTTGATTTCTGGATATTGACTTTGTAACCCGCTGTTTTGCCAAATTCATTTATTAGTTCGAGCAGTTTTTTGGTAGAGTCTATAGGATTTTCCATGTACACTATCATGTCATCTGCAAACAATGACAGTTTTGTTTCCTCCTTTCCAATTTGGATGCCTTTTATTTCCTTTTCTTGTCTGATTGCTGTGGCTAGAACTTCCAATACTATATTGAATAGAAGTGGTGAAAGTGGACAACCTTGTCTTGTTCCTGATCTTAGTGGAAAAGCTTTTAGTTTTTGTCCATTGAGTATGATGTTGGCTGTAGGTTTTTCATATATGGCCTTTATTATATTGAGGAATGCTCCCTCTGGTACATAGTATTCTCTATAGAGATCCATAAGTAGGCAAGTCAATCTTAAGAAAGGAAAGTGAAGAGGGAACTCACCCAACTAGTCATGGAGACGCTCCACTGCTGTCCACTCCAGGTTTTCACTGACCCGTTCTCCTACCACAACTGTTCAAAGTGGTGACTTGAGTACCTGTGGGCAAGAGGAAAGTGGACCCCCTTTCCTTCTTTGCTTCTTGAAGAGAAGGTAATAAGGCTTTCTGAAAGCATGGCATAGTGTTACTGGTAAAAAGTCCATGTGCCTGATGCTTTAAAAGGCCAAAACTTAAAATGTCAGAGTTTGGAGTAAGGGAAGATTTATTGCTCCAGAAGGCACTAACCAAGAAGATGGGAGACCCAGTGGTTCCTCAAACCTGTCTTTCCAAAGTACAGAGTTCAGGCTTCTTTTCAAGGGAAGAGGAAATGGGAAGAGCGAGAGGTGACTGCAGATATCTGGGAGTCAGCCAGGATCCGATGAAGATCATGCTGGTGGATATGAGTCAAGTCACAAAGTTCTTGCAGTCTTTGATAAACACCATTATTTTTATACATGCTTCCTTATCTCCTCAGGAGAGACAGTTTTGGTAAGGGGCTGTTTTTGTTACACTCAAGCAGCAAGCAGAATTCCTCCAATTGATTAGCATGTTTACATGCAAGACTAAGCAGAAGCTATTAGCCTGAAGGCCGTGGAACAAAGCAGGCTGGGGCAAGGCGGAGTCAGAGAGGTAGAGTGTTTCACTCTTACAACAGGACCTTCTTCGGTGTTTTTTCCTGGGATCAAAGGTATTACTGATAATAGTAACTAGCATTTATTGAGTGCTTATTGTATACTAGACACTTACACACATTGCCTTAGAGTGTGAGTAAATCTCAAGGATCTAGATGAGATATGAGGAATTGAATGATTCAATTTAATTTATTTTTTTAATAAATGGCCTTAATTTCTATTTTAAATGCTCACTCTTCTGGGGAGCAGAAACTTAATTTCAGTTGATTTTAGCTTCTGCTCTATCTCAAGTTTTGTCTAAGTTCCAGGTGAGAGGGAGTGGTTGGGACTCGATGCCCTATAGTTCATCTATCCATAGTGGCACCTGCCATTTCATCCTATGAATGACAAAACTGAAACAATTTGAGTTTGATATTGTAAAGGAAAAACAACTAATGGGCTAAGGACAGTGCCTCAAAAGCAGTGGATTACTCTTTCCAAGGAATGCTTGTATAAGAGCGACTTTTATATGGACAGTTAGAAGCATCCAGCAACTCAGAAACAGGACAGGATTGGCTAGGATGTCAGGGGCTTCCTTATAAGGCTAGTAGGTTCTTTTTTCTAGGGTAAGATAAACTAAAGCTGAGTTGGAGGCTTGTGGTGGGTGTGCGTTAGGTTTTCCTGGTAGGTGTTTCCTTTATTTGAAGGCTGACTTGGGCTTAGATTCGTGCCTCTGTGGGCGGCCTCCATTTTGTGGGTCCCAATATACTAATTAACTTTGCCAATCCAATCGCTAGACTTTACATTCCATCAGGCCCCTGTCTGGGTTTCTTCTTGGCTTCACACCTCAAAGCCATGGTTCTCCCTGCCGCCTCAAAACCACCTCCCACTTCGCAGAGAACAAGGCACTGTTTCCAGCATCTGGAAAGAGCCACGTGTATTTCTCATCTCCCTTCTCAGCACTTCTGCCTGACCAGTTCCTCTCACCCCGCCTCCCAGGGAGCAAGCCCGTTTCTTTGGGACCCTACTATCAATATTTTGTCTCCTATTCACCTCTGCTCTCCCTTCCAGAATCTCGATAATCCTTAGATGCCTAGTTCTTTGTTTTTCTGTTTCTAATATTTATGACAAACTTGATGCTTCAGTTTTTCAAGGGTTAAATTTTTACAGGTCCAAAGGCCTCATTCTTACCTCTTCCATCTAGTTTTCTGGCTTTTCTGCCTTATCACTCCTCCCCTGGGACAATGACTGCTACACCTTCCAGATGGCAAGGAAAGACTGCAGACTAAATTGAGAGGGGGCAAGGGACCTTAGAATATACATCTAGGGTAAAAAATGTGTGAATGTCTCAAAATATTTTCTAGTCACAGTCGCACTTAATTCTCAAAGACCACTCCATGATGCAGGTGCCATTACTGTCTCTATCTGACAGGTTAAGACACTAGGCTGTTCTGAAGAGCTATTTTGTCAGGATATCTGGTGTACGGTGGGAAAACGCAGTGAAGATCATTTTGAATTGGTACAGACCATTTTGAATTGGTTTGGAGAAGGGCTACTTGAAATACATTCACTGTTATTACTTTTGTCGACATGAGAACATCCAAACCTGTGGAGAATTTTTATGAGTTTATTTGAGCCAAACTGATGACATATGCCAGGGAGCAAGATCTCAAATCTCCAGAGAATGAGTTTTGCAGCTTCTTTTATGCATTTGAAATTAAAGAGGGGCTGTGAGGACGATTGGAACAAGATTATGTGCTCTCTTGAGGGTTAAGACACCCTTAGAGGATTATTACTTCTGGTATTTCAAAGGTGTGTTAACCTAGATGCACAAGAACAATGGACAACACTTGCTTAAAACCTTTCACTGAAGAAGTTACAGGCCTGGGTTGTGACTGCCCACCATGACCTCTCCAGTTCGAAATTTATGATTGGATCACCCTGTGAGGTTAAACTTCCATGGACTGTCCCCTCCTTTTTTGTCCACACTTTTAAGTGCCAACACAAACTAACTCATATTTTGTCTCATGGAGACAATACTTAGGCTTTCTTTAATAAATATCGAAGGTACACTTGAAATTTATATGAAGCCTATTGTTCAGAATGGATAAAACAATAGGTTTGAGAATTATCCTCCTAAGTAAGCTAAACTCCATCTCGCAGTGTTTTCTAATGATTCGTTTATTAGAAAACCCTTTTACTTACCAAAAGTGTGAATATAAAGTTTGCTGAATCATTCAATAAATATTGATTAGAACCATTTTGAGGTCCATGTCTGAAGAATAATCAGGTTTTAAACTCTCCAATTTGACACATTTGGGGTCTTTAAGCTTCCTCCTTTTTTTGACTTTACAACCTTTTTCTCAGATTAATGGTAAAGTTTCTTTAGTCAGTGAACGCAGGAAGCAGGAGGCTCTGCTCTGTAGGTGGAGTCTGGAAGACACTCAGGGGAGAGAAGGCAGGAGAGGCCAGGGAAGAGGTGCTTAGGATGAAGGGAGGGCCAAGGCAGAGCCCAGCACAGTGCAGGCACCAAGGAAATGTCTGAGGATGAATGAAGTCTGCATGGTACTGAAGGAATGAAACCCCCTCTTCACTCCTATTGGGAGAATACCTCAATTTTCCATAAAATGTTTCCTCACTGACCTACCTGCCTTGACTGAACCTCGGTGCCCTGAGGTGACTGGCCTTTTCTTGTATACCCAGTGAAGCCCATTTATACCTTAGTCTTATAGCACCAGACAGCACAGTGGGGAAATGGAGAGAAGCATTGGACACAACAGAAGAAGTGGACCAAAGATGAGTAGTATGCAGATGGGTCTTTGAAGAGGTGGGTTACCATCAGGACAGTGGGCAAGGATAGGTGTCAGAGGAATGTGGCTCAAGCTCTTATTTCTAAAAGAAACCATTGTAAAGTTGTTTTTGAGGCTCACAGACATTTACTCAGGATTCCAAATAGCACTTCTTAGAGAATCTCTTCCTAACAGTGTTCAGGTTCAACTAGGGCCCACCAACTCATGGTTAAAGAATCAGCCACTTCAGAAGGAGGCATGCCTGGCATCTCAGAAGCTTTATAGGCATGGAGCTCAATGATTCCCAGACACTCTCATCTCTTATTAGATAAGACAGCAGTTTCCTATGGGTCATGGGAAGAGTGGGGTCCTTCCTGGTAGATCTTGGTGCATGCTGCACTGGCCTCTTTATCAAGAGGCATTTAGCCAATGTTGACATTACCACTCAACTTCCTTTTCGGACACCAGAATCAACAGTGGCCCTTTCCAATAGTTGAGCAGGTTCATAATTAAGCCAGAAGGTGACTGTAAAGGAAGGAAAGAGTCAGGCCAACTTGAATTCAAGTTCTGGCTTCACCATTTTCTAGGTGTGATAGATTAAATGTAGCTACAAATTCTTTTCCACTCTCCCTCCCATGAGAGATGGAATCTATCCCTTCTACCCTTTAATGTAGGCTGGGCCTGTGATTCACTTTGACCCAGAGGTTGCAATAGAAGTGATGCTAAGACAGAAGTCTTGCAGCTTCTGCCTGGGTCTCCCAGAATGCTTGTTCTTGGGACACTCTTGCTGATAGAGGTCCCACACAGGCACTCTGGGCGACAACCCCAGTCAGTATTTGCTCAACAAGGTTACATTTGGACACTCAGCTCGGTAGGGCCTTCAGATAACTGCAGCCACAGCTAACAACTAGCTGCAACACACTAGAGACCCCAAGTGAGAACCAGCCACCTGAGTCCAGAGAATCCGAAGTAATAATAAAGTGTTTTTTGAAGCCATAACATTTTGGGGTATGTATAGAGCATGACCTCAGGTGAGATCCTTAACCACTCAGAGGCTGGGTTTCCTTCTGTGAAATGGGCAAAAAAGCAAGATCTACGTCTTAGTTATTGTGCTAGGAATATAATAATGGTGGAAGTGCCTAGCACAGTGGCTGGCATGCAGGAGGCCACTGATCAATGCCAGGTTCCTTCCTGCCCCTGCTCCAGGAGGGTATACATCCCAGGTGTGAGCAAATCTTGGCTGCTGCTCTGAACTTCCTGGGCAAACACCCAACTTCCCTCAAAGGGAATGCCTAGGATCACACTTGAAAATGGGGTTGGAGAGGTGATTTTTTTCTTTCTGGGGCAACCTGTGATCCCCTTAGGAAAAAAATATCACCATCTTGTATTAGGAAGATTGCTTGTTTTTTTCTTACCCTTCAGTGAAAAGGATCAAGCAATTGTCTTTACCTCTTTAAAAACATTTTTTAAAAAAATAACAAGAAATCTGCCCGCTGACACTGAAAAGTACCAGCATGGAATAAAACGGCTCCCCTTCTGTTTCCCAGCCGGCAGGTTTCCTTCAACACCCCCCGCCCTGGGGGGCCACAGACTGCACAGCGGGCAGACTTCGTCGAACAGATGAACAACTGTGGCTTAATCTGTTTTGAAAAAAAAAAACCGTCCTGAAGCAATTGATAAACAAGAGGCTGAGGTCAGTGTGAAGGAAGAGTAAATGAGGCCAGATTGGGGAACGCTGAAACTTAAGCCTCTTTTATCCCCTGTCCTGGATTGGGTGTGTGAGGACTAATCTGTTGGGAAAGGGGCTGAGAACCTCTTCGATTGTGTGAATTTGGAGTTGGTTTCATTTTTTTCAAAATTATTTTAAAACTGTATTTCATATAATTTATTTACTTATTTTATTTATTATCCCAAATTAGTTTTGAAAAATTTGTGTCAGAGTACATAACAGAAGTGCACAAACCATAAATACAGACGAGGGAGCGTTCAGCAATTGAACGCCTTGTGTAACCAGCACCCAGGTAAAGAGCAGCACTCTGGAAACTCTCCAGGGGCCCCCACAAGGAGAATCACTATCCTGACTTAAAACTCTGTTGTTATTTTTATTTTTTTAAATTAATTAATTTACTTTCAGATAGAGGGGAAGGGAAGGAGAGAGGGAGAGAAATATTAATGTGTGGTTGCCTCTCATGTGTCCCCCACTGGGAACTGGCCTGCAACCCAGGCATGTGCCCTGACTGGGAATCGAACCATGATCCTTTGGTTCGCAGGCCCGTGCTCAATCCACTGAGCTACACCAGCCAGGGCTCTGTTGTTATTTTTAGTAGCTCATACACACTTGTGTGTGTTCTTTTGGAGACATTTTACACATTTTCAAGGATAGGCACATGTTATTATTCTGTACAAATGTACTAAAATGTATTTTGTACACTCTGTAGCATGCTATCCAGATGTCCTGCCTCTGGCTTTTTCCACATTTATCTTGTTGGTCATCTCAGACCAATACATGGGAAGCAGCCAGGTTCCTTTAGTGGTCATGTAGTGTCCTATTGACTGAGTGTACCGCATTTATTTAATCTTATTAAAAGGCAAAGAGGTTGTGTCCAACCTTCTTGGAGCTGGCTTTTTCTGAAAAGTAGTCTGGGGCACCTTTTTTGTCCTTTAGATTTATGGTGGCGATGAGGCACTGCTCTCTGGGAGACTTAGAAAATACTACTACTAGCTCGTACTCTCTCCCGCAGCGAGCTGGGTAGGTACCACCCGCGGTGGTCGCCTATTTTATTGCCTTGTCCGGTTGGAACTCAGTTGTTCCATGTTTGACGGTGTATCCAGGAAGTGGAAATAATGTCCCTGACACCCCCACTTCCTTTTCTGGCAAGTCGGTGTCCGGTGAATGAGTCCAACCACTTTCGCCCACCCATTACCTTCAGGCAGCCGCTTGCTTACCCAGCATTGTTCGGGCTGAAATCTGGAGATTTCAGAAGCTGGGTCTCATGAGCCCTTCTAGACAGGACTAATTGGGGGAACTATCACTCATTTTGATTAAACCAAGCCTTCCCTTTCTGTCTGCCTCTTCCTCCTTCCGTGGGTTCTCTTCCTCCTTACTGCCAACCCCCGGCCCCAGTCTCTGCTCTCTCTGGGCCCTGAACTCAGATCTCAGAATCATTCAGACCTAGTGTGAGTTCAAGTCAGTGCCAACTTTTCTCTTCTAGTGGTATTTGCCCTTTAAATTTCTTACTGTAATTATAGAACAAAAGGTTTGTCTCCTTAAGACTTTTCGATTCCCCGATTCCCCGACAGCAGGAGAAGTGGTATACCTGGGGCTTGGGGCAACCTCCTCACCTCCCTCTTTTACTACCAGAAGCTTGCCCGTCCTTTCCCAGCTCCCAGAAAACAGGCCACAGAGGGCAGGCCTGGCTGGTTCATGACCTCTGAGTGAGGTCAGAGTGTCATAGTATCTGTTACCTATAGCAAAGGGCAAATACCACCAGCTTGTGCAAAAGGGTGCTAAGGCTGAGCTGCAGAAACTTGTCCTCCAACGGCAGGGTCACAGTCAAGTGTCAGAGACCCAGGGTTCAGGGGGACAGAAGAATCCTCGGGGGTGTAACACCAGGAGGCTGAGGCTCACAGGCTCTCCTCTTAGAACTGGTAACCACACACCTTCTCTGGGCCTCAGGGGAAGTAATAACACTAACCCCCCTAGAGCTGTAATAAAGATGCAATGAGCTGATATGTAAGCAGGGTGAGGGCTCTGTAAATGTTAGCTCTAATTACCATGTGAGGTGGGCCAGACAGAGTGGCCCCACTTCCAGATTAGCTCTGTCACCACTGCACTTGTCTGACTTGGTCTGCTCTCCTTGCTGGGTTTCAGGGGCCAGTGCAGGCTCTTTCCGCCTGAGCCACTGGCCAAGTCTCTGCAGACCCCTCGCGCCCCTTCCTCATGCCTGCTGCCTTGGTCAGGAAGCCTTCGCTCTTCCCCTATTCCTCCGCAGGATCACCGCTGCCTCAACCTCCTCTCATGAGGGACAAAACGCCCACTGCAACCAACGGAGGTTGGGGCTGAGGGAGCTTCCTTTCCTAGCACTTGTGTGTTTCTTTTGTTCCCAGCCTTTGCATTGTCCAATCCCCTTCTAAACTTCCAACTCTGGTGTCTCCCTGCCCCACCCTTCTTGTGTACCCAGGACAGACTGGTGATAGAAGAGAAGAACACACAATTCTGACACTTGGAGACTCTCCTGAGATCAGTGACAGCTAATCCAGAAAGATAAGGGCCCAGAACTGAACATTTTAACACAGTGAGGCCCTACTACAGACCTGGCACTGTTCTAAGTGTTTTGCATTTTACTCTTTCATTTAATCCTCACAGCAGCCTGCTGACGCAGGTATTAGGACCAGTCTGTAGATTTTCAAACTGAGGAGTAGAGCTGGTACATATCAAGGTCTCATCATTTTTAAGGAGCAGAAATGGGACTTGAACCCAGGCCTGCCTGACCCCAGAGCCCATGGATGTCAAAGAAAATTTGAATCAGTGGGATTTTGAGTAGTGAGGTTTTACACTCTGTTTTGCATTTGGAGCAACTAGCCCAAGATGCAGTGTTTTCTTCTTTTGAACTTGGCATGCACAATGTCTTAACTGAGGATTGCAAGCTTGGTCTTGTCCATATGTAGATTTGATTTGGAAATAGCCAGATTGTAGGCATTCAAAAGTAGTTGTGCTGAGACTCACATGGCGCCCACCTTCTGAATTACACTCCTTCATACATAAGTCTCCTTGTGGAGAGCAGGTATTAGAGCAGGGAGGGGCCCATGAGGACAGAAGGACAGAACAAAAGTGCCAACAAGACACCCAGGGAATAGAACACGGCCTCCCATTGTGGGACCTTCTAAAATGGCTTGAGAATTTTATTCAAAGCGAGCAATGCTCACCTCCATGGTTGGCCCAGAGAAACAGCACTGAACAACATTCTTCTGTAGGTCCAAAACTGTCAGAGATTTATGACACATCTAAGTGAAGGTTCAATCTTGCCTTCTGCCTGAAGTCTTCCCAACCTGTTCTCCTCAAGATTTATACTGGTGTCCCTCAGATCTTGTGCCTGACGCTCTCATTTCAGCATAGTCTGCCTGATGACATCGGCAGTTTTTCAGTTAAAAAGAGAGGCTGCATTGGGTTGAGTAGTGTGCCCCCCAAATCCATGTCCATCCAGAAGCTCAGAAAATGATCTTACTTGGAAATAGAGTCTTTGTAGATATAATTAGTTAAGATGAGGGAGGGCCCTAAATCCTGTGGCTGGTATCCTCCTAAGAGAAAGGAGAAGGAGGATCAGACACACGGACACAGGCAAAGAATAAGACCATGTGCCTGTGGAGGCAGAGGTTGGAGTGATGTGTCTACAAACCGAGGAACACCAAGGATGGCCAGGAAGCACCAGAAGCTACAAAGAGGCAAGGAAGGGTTCTTCCCCCTTCAGGGGAAGCACAGTCCGGCTGACACCGTGATTTGAGACTGTTAACCTCCAGAACTGCGTAGAGCACATTTCTCTCGTTGTCAGTCACCCGTGTGTGGTCATTCGTTATGGTAGCCCTTAGGAACTAGTACAGGAACTCTCATTTGTCTCTTTAAATAAAAAGTTTCCTTTGTTATAAACATTTCCATTGGCTTTGTCTTGTTTTTAAACAAGGTTCTGGGCCTCCATTTTCTCGCCTAAAGATTGTGTCTCAACCAGCTACTGTGCATCAAAACCACCCTGTAATTCACTGGCATAAAACAATAAGTTGTATTACCAGGCTCACAAGTCTGTGGGGGTGACTGGGTGGCTCTGCTCTGTGTCCCTTGCTCTTCTTCTGTGACTTACAGGCCTCCTGGGCATTCTCTAAAGGCAATGGCAGAAGTCCAAGTTGGGAAGTCCCACTGTGTAAGCACATTTAAAGCCCCTGTGAGTGTCACATCTGCAAACATCCCATTGGGTAAATCAAATCACAAGGCCAAGCCCAGCGTTAATGGCATGAGAAGTACACTCTGCTCATTGTGAGAGGGGAAAAGGAGGAATATTTGTTCAACAATAACCCAACTGTCAGATAGATCATACCTACTGCTATAGGTATGATCAGAATGTTTCTGTCCTACTGACAGAACGTTTCTGTCCCCATGCCTCCATTCATATGTTGAAAACTAATCCCCAACGTGACAGTATTTTGAGTTAGGGCCTTGGGGAGATTATTAGGTCCTGAGGGTAGAGTCATTATGAATGGGATTAGTGCCCTTGTCAAACAGGCCCCGGAGAGCTGCCACACCCCTTCCTCCACGTAAACACACAGTGAAAAGATGGCCATCAGTGAATCAGGAAGGTCGTCCTCACCAGACACAGAATTTACTGATTCTTTAATTCGGGACTTCATAGCCTCTAGAACGCTGAGAAATAAATTTCTTTTTGCTTATAAGCCCCCTAATCTGTAGTGTTTTTGTTATAGCAGCCAAATGGGCTAAGACACTCATTTAGCAGGGTTATGGAGAAGTTATACATGTATGACTAAGCTGGTATAATAGTCATCAATATATGTTGAATGCCTATGATGTGGCAGGCACCTTTCTAAGTGTTTTACAGTTCTGGTTATCTATTGCAGCGTCAAGAACAGTGCTGACACTTGGGGGCCTTAAAACAACAGCCATTTTGTTTGCTCACATTTTTGCTGGTCAGGAATTCAGGTGGGCTCAGGTGGGTGGTTCTGTTCTACAAGTGCCAGCTGGGGGCACGTTTTCCACTTCATTCATCTGCTGGCTGGGCTGGGCTGGGCTGGAAGGACCAGAAGGCTTCGCTCACTTGTCTGGCAACTTGCCATTCCTCCATGAGGAAGGCTGGGCTTGCTCGCAGCGTGGTAACTTAGCACAGGTGGACTGCTTACACGATAGCTGACTTCGAGAGGGATGAAATTAGAAGCTGCAGATCTCTTAAGGCCCAGTCTTAGATACTATATGGCATACCTCTGCCCTGGTCTATTGGCCTGAGTTAGTTTTGTATCGCAGCTGAAAAAAACAAACCCCAGAAATTTGGTGGCTAAAACAATGCAAATTTATTATCTTCAGTTTTGGAGGTCAGAAATCTAAAAACAACTCACTGGGCTAAAACCATGGCATCATCAGGGCCATGGTGTTTGCTGGGGGCTCTGGAGGAGAACCCATTCTCTTCCCTTGTTTGTTTTCTAGAGGCTGGCTGCATCACTCGGCTAGTGGCTCCTTCCATCTTCAAAGCCAACAATGGCTGGTCAAGGCTTTCTCACCCTCTGTTCTTCTGACTCTGACTCCCCTGCTTCCCTCTTCATTTCTAATGACCCCTGTCATTTCACTTGGTCACTTGGGTAACCCAGTGACCTCCAGGTCAGTGGATTCGCAACCTTAATTCCTCTTTGTTATGAACATAATATACTCTCAGGTTCTAGATAGTAGGACAAGGACATTTTGGGGAGGGTGGGTCATTATTCTGCCAATCACATGATTAAAGTCAGTGACAGAAACAGACTATGCTCAAGGGAAGGGTAAATACACTCCACTATTTAATGGAGGGAGATAGTAAATCGTTGGTGGCTTTCTCTCATGACAAGCATTAACTCATGCAGACCTCACAACAACCCCCAGAGGCTGGTACTAGTATCCGCATTGGAAAGGAGGCAACTGAGAGCACAGGTGTTACTAATGGGGCTCAGATTAGCCATCTGTAAGCAAGAGGGCTGGGCTTCCAATCTAGGCCCTTTGGTAGCTGAGCTGGAGCTCCGATGTTCCCGGCATGCCTGGTGCTCAGCAGATGTTTATTTTGTCTTTCTCCATTGATCCCGTTTCTTCAGCCCCTTAAGGGCAGGAAGCTGGCACCTCCGGTACCCCATTATACACATGCATCTCTCTCACACATATACTCACCTATACCCCAGGGCTTGTGATCAAGTCCCCTTAATTAACAGGATGATGGAGTGAAACCCATTTAAATCAATATAAATTCTGTTTTGATTTTCTGACTGTGTCCTGACTGATTACTAGTTTTCTTGTGATTTCTCTCTACCTGAGTCCTGGCCTACCCACGGAATTACCACCCAACTTCTACACTTCTTTGGCTTTTTTGACTCAAACCCGTTTTTGGCTGCTAGCCCTTATTCTCAGATGTTGTCTTAGTAATGTGTGGGCCCCTTCCCCTCTCTGCGTGACCCTTAGACCCAGAAATCCAACCCCACCCCAGGCCCAGACCCATCTCCCAGAGCAAGCCTCAGCTCTGACTCAGTCCAGACTTCACACAGTGCAGGCCCGGAACGGGGACCAAAAACTTATTAAGGCTCTGCCCAGAGGAGTGGAGGTGGCAGCATTCAAAATCAGCATCTTGTCGGAATATGTTAGAACGTATTTGCCCATTTTGAAATCACTGTGTAGAGCATGACTCCAAGCATGGGCATATTGTTGTGGGCGTGACACATTAGCCTAAGTAACCAGTCGGGTTGAGCATAATTGATTAAATCATTAGTCACTGGTTATTGATTTAACCTCCTGTGCCTCTGCCCTCCCCAGAGGTCAGGCGGGAGGGACTAAAAATTCCAACTCTCTAATCCCCTGGTTGCTTCTCCTGGCAACCAGCCCCCATCCTAAGGTTATTTTGGGGCTTTCCAAAATTCACCTCATTAAAATAAACTCTGGTGTGTTTGACAGGCACTTGCTATAGAAATCACAAAAGACACCCATTGCACCTCTATGGCTCTTACCACTTAGGAAATGTCAAGGGTTTTTGGAACTGTGTGCCAGAAATAGGATGAAGACCAAGTATATTTACTTCTTACTGTACATCACAGTATCACAAGGTCCTTGCTATGTTTGTGTTATGTCAACCTCCTGTCACACCAATGCTTTCTAAATATCTTTATATTCAACAAACACAGTACAGATTGAGGATGACATTAGCCTAAAATGACCTCAATTAACGCTGGTGTTGGAAGCTTAGGGAGATCATCGACTCAGTACAAAAGGAGGTAAGAAAATGTAACACAGTTTGTTAGTTATTCCTGGGAATATGACTTCACATTTGCGATGCTGTAAGTTGCTATAAACAAGCCTTTTATGATCACTTTAAAAAGCAGAACAGTGAGTAGTTATGTTGGAAAGACCAATGAAAACACGAACTGACTAATGCTATGCGAATGGGCACTTTGTGGTTTGGGATAAAATTTCCAGCAACAGTGTCCCATCCAGGGTCCAAGAGAACCTCCAACAATCCAGACGAAAGTGAGAGCACCTAATTAATGGCTCTAGGGACAGACAATGAGGACGCTGATGACCAAGAGGCATGTGAAGAATTTGAATGGATCTGTTTCATGAAGTATGAGAGTAAAAAAAACAGTATTTATAAATTAATTTATTACATTATATAAATGGCTTTAAACATGTATGTATAACGAAATTTATAAATTGAATAAGCATATCATAATTTTATCTATGTCACTAAAAGCTTCATGTGCTCAGATTGACCAAAATATTATGGGAGGATTCCCCATTGGAAAATTTAGGGCTGCCTTATATTTGGTGCCAACTTCTATTGGAATCTTTGCCCCAAGTCAAACAACTAGGAAGGCAGACTCAGATCCGTCTGCCCCACCCCACGTGTTTGCCTCAATATTTCAGCCAGACAAGGTCCCATAAAATCTAAGACCATGATCCCTGATGACGTCATCCATCTGTTTCATTACATTTCAACTCAGAGCATTTATTGAGACCCCAAATACAATGGAGGAATTGTTTTTTTAAATCTGTGAATCACTTTTAGCTCTGACCTAAGAGTGAAGAGCCTGACTTTCAATTGAGGATTGAAGGAAAAGAGTCATTTTGACCAAGAACAGCACTGAGGTTGGGTTTGGTAGGCCAGGCTTCTCTGTCCTCTTGCTTACTTCTTGAGAAGGATTAAAAAATACCTGTAACTTCAGCCCCAATTAGGACAGACACATGGAGCAAATAAATGTACATTTTTCCTTTGTCAGCTTTAAAATAATAAACAAACAAACCCCATTAGTCAATTTGGGTAATAATATTTTACTTTTTAAAAAATTTTATTTTTAAAAAAAGATTTTATTTATTTATTTTTAGAGAGAGAGGAAAGGAAGGAGAAAGAGAGTGAGAGAAACATCAGTGTGTGGTTGCCTTTCACACTCCCCATACTGTGGACCTGGCCCACAACCCAGGCATGTGCCCTGACTGGGAATCGAACTGGTGATCTTTTGGTCTTCAGGCTGGCACTAAATCCACTGAACCACACCAGGCAGGGCTACTTAAAAAAAATTTTAATACTTTTCAGTATCATGTGAATTTCCTACATGGGCATGTGTTACCTGTAATCAGAAAATATCAGTAAATATTTATTTTAGAAAATGTGCAACTATTAGACTATAGGTTTCAATTTCACTTGGTTTTGAGGCCATGTCACATTTAACTCCTTTTCTCCCTGTCAATGCAGGATAAGAGAACCAAAGCACTTGCCTGTGGTATTACATGCAGGGCTCCTGAGATGCCCAGAGAACTATACATGAAGGAATAGAAACAGAAATGTGCCCAAATGAGCTTGAGCCATGGTGTGTGTGTGTGTGTGTATATGTATGTGTTTCAACATTATGATATCTCTCCCTGAGATTGTCCCTTAAGGCAACCTTCTTGAAGATATATCAAGTTCCTGAAATTTCTGTGAAATAAAGCGGAAGACCCTATGTGACTCAGAGTAAGCCCTGCAACTAAAGTTCTCTCCGAGCTAAAGTTTGCTCATCTATAAAATACAAGGTTGGATCCAAAAGCAAAAAAGAAAAGGAGCATGACTTAGGGAGACAGACACGACTGAATTAAAACTCTGGCTGCTTATCTCGGAATGAGAAGTTCAGTCTCAGTTTCTTCATTTGAAAGCAGGCATCTTGTGAAGATTAAATTTAATATGTACTTTATGCTGTATCATATATACTGATACATAGTATGTGCTAAACAAATTGTGGTTATGTTTTTCCTGGTAATTACTACAATTGTGTATGTGAAAGGGCCTATTTCATTCCAAACCATGAGGCATAAGACAGCTAGTTCAGCTATAAAATCTGTGCCCTGCACACCTCCAGGGGGTGCTGTCCACATGGGACACAAGGTCATGTGTCCTGTGAAAGCTCTACACAAATTTGATATATTACCTTTATTAAGAATAACAGAGAGGTAATATAAAACTTCCCTAGTTATGGTATAGCTCAGGCATAACCCCTAATTGAAATAAATAGGTGATAAGAACACCCTCTTCTTAGAGAAAGGTGATGGACCTTTGGGGCAGGATTCATTAAATAAAAAAAGCAAACCCCCCCCCCTCCAAACTAGAGTTCTGCATTTCTGAATCCATCACTCAAACACCTTTAAGTGATTCATTATAAATGTTGGTGATGAAGATGGTAGGGAGAGAGTTGCCCTGGGATCCTGGCCGTTTTCCTTTCCCTCAGACCAAGTGAGGGGACCCAAGAGGTGGACACAGACTGCTTGACTTGGATCTCCTAGAGCTGGGAAGACTGGAAAAGGTCAGAGGGGAGGTGCTGGCCTCCTCTCCTCTTGCGGGTGGGGCGAGGAGCGAGCGGGGCGAGGAGCGTGCCGCAGAGGAAGGAGCCTACATCCCTCTGAGGGTCTCAGAGAGTCTCTCCCATGGAGTGGGACAAGAATGGACATAGATGAAAAGAATTAGCTGGAGTTGTTTCATTTTCTTTTAAGATCTTTTTAGCCCTACTTGCTGGGGCAGAGGACCAAGGGGTGGCGGAAGGGGTGGCTTTTGTGTGTGGAGCTGAGGTGGGGTGTCAGTGGGAGTGGGAGCCCACTGCCTCTGCCCTTTTGTTAGAGAACCTAACAGAGCCTGAGGGGTCAGCTGTGCCACCTCATGTGGCTCTTGACAATGGTCCCAGACTTTGTCGAGCCTGAAGTTGGAAGAGGGACAGAAGAAGAGAGAAAAAAATGTGAACCCTTTAGGATTTTCAGGCCTGAGGGGAGGGAGAGGAGCTTTAAACTGAGTGACAGAGTGAAGGTGTGATGGATGCTGGGCTAGCCGAAGGCTCTTGAGTAAAACCTAAGTAAGACTGGAAAAGCAGCAGGATCTGTCCTCATGATGTCCAGAGGTGGGGGACCATCAGAACAGATGTGACAAAAACAAAGCCATTTCCAGATTTCAGCCAAGGGCCCAGCTGTATCCACTGGAGTGACATCCTGGGTAACTGACCATAGTCCTTCTGCCCGTCCATCCTTCCAGGCTCTGGCCAGGAAAACCCGCCCACAGCTGCAATGTCTGTCCCAAGCAACTGCCTCCCTGAATCTAAGTTTGCTTACGTCTCCCAGCTAAAATAAATGTCCACTGAGGGCAGGGACTTTGTCTCCTCTCATCTTCACTCCTCAGCACGAAAGCCATTAAAAGTTTACTATCCGAGAGGATGAAAGACTGTGGGTACCAGAGTCCAGGTGTGCAGACAATGATGGTGTGGGTGGAGGGGAACGGAAAGTGGAGCCGATGGCCACAGCAGACAAGGTTTGTGATCCTCATCTCCCCTCACCTCTGAGATGGCCATGGGACTGTGCTGTTAGAGCTTAGGAATGATGGGAAATCATGCACTTCCCTCATAATGTCTCCAAGACGGTATGTCTCTGACTTAACAATTTAAAGAGAAACTTTACCGAATTATACCGTGAAAGCTTTGTTTCTCTGGCCTTCTGAGATTGTTCAATTTACCACCTATGCACTTTCCATGAGATTAACTGTTGCCCCGAGCAATGACCTGAGGCGCTGAAAGACCCTGAGTGCTGAGGTCCTGGCCGTCTCAGAAAGCCTAGTTCTGTGGTGTCAGAACTGGGTGTGAAGCACGTATTCTGTACATTTAGTATCCAAATGGTCGCTCTTTATTGACAGTTCATTAACCTGGACATCCTATTCCCTAATCACATCAGAAGAACATTTCTGGTATTTGGTGACCAGGGTCAACTCTGAGAGATGTAAAAAAAGAAGTGAGAAAATGTCCTCCCTCCATTGCTCAAGCAAATCTCCAAATAGATCTCTCCAGGGCTGACTTCAGATGAGCAATGTTCAAGACGAAAGAAAGGGATGAACCTACCTGGAAACATACACTCCTTTCCCATCACATTTACAGACGAATGTCTCAGGAACTCAAGAAAATGCCTTTCCCCCTCCAGAATACGGGACTCCTCTACAATTTCTTGACAGTTCACAGGGTACACTGGGGACACTGAATTATTTTACTTTAAATATGTAGAAACATATAGTTCTCAGAAAACTGTGCTGAAATCCATCTGTGTGTCAGCTTGTCTGATCACTTAGGGCTGTCCCAGCTGTGCAGTGAATGTTGGTTTATCCTTCTGGACATCACAGGGTTGCTAAATCCACCCCAAAGTTGTGAGTTTATCTGAACAACATTCTTACAGCTACAGAAAAGTGAATGTCCACGGCGGATTGATGTGTAGGAAATTGCTAGATGTCAAGGGGAAGGATGGGGGATGATTGAGAGAAAAGTTTTTTTTTTTTTTTTTTAAACAAACAGGGAGGTTATCTCAGAGAATTAGGAAATCCAGATCTTTTCTTTTATAAGCCTCAGATCTCTCAAGGATTCCATCTGGCTTTCATTTCTAACTCCTCGTCTTCTCACAAGGAGAATAAAGATGGTTTTAAAACCAAATGTGAGCCCTTACAGGAAACAAGAGCTCCTCTCTTCCTCTCTTTAGCCTAGTAGCAGAATTTTCTTTTGCACTATTAAAAATGGCGTGGGCCACCTTTTCTGCAAAAACACACGAAGCTGCTACATAACTCTTTTCCAAATAATTAATCTTTCCAGTGGAATCTTTCAAAGCCCCACATTTCCTGTTATTTTATACAGCTGCAATTTGTAACTGGAGCTCCTGCCCAGTGTTCCATGGGCAAGATGCCAAATCCACTACATTTCACCTACCAAGGTGCCCCGCACAAATAATCCTTAACCACAAGTTAAACAGTTAGGTCCTGTTCTGGCCGAAAAGAAAAGCCTAAGGAACAAAAGACTTTTAACATACTTCAGTATTAAAATTTTAGTGGATGCTCACAATATTTTATTTTCCAGGGTAAACCTTTGGAAGTATTGCCATGATGCCACAACAAAAGAAGAGTTTTCAGAAATCGATTGGTTCTTGTGGAAAGCTAATATTTTTGAGTCATAAAAATGACACCCTCTTAGTTATCTGGAAGCCGGCAACTGTGAGCTGCTGTCTCAGACCCGCCTTGTTTGCTTCCTTGTCTATGAGCTGGGAGACCAGAGCTAAGACTGGCTGAAGGGTAAGCAGGGAGGCAGAAGTTGGGGGGTTGTCTGTGACCACCTTTCTTCTCCCCTTTGCACTTCCCTTCTTCCCTCCACTCAGTAACCTTTCCTCCAAACTGCCCCGGAAGAAAGTTTTTTCAAGATCACTAAGTTGGGAATTTCTTCTGCTTCGAACCCTCTCCACTCTCCTCTTACTCTTCCTACCACATATTTCTGCATATGACCTGCATCCTACTTTAAAAAAAAACTGAAGCCATTGAACCAGACCCCCAGCTTCCTGCTGCAGCCCCACCTTCCCTGGCGCCATCCTCCTTCCTTTCCTCCCATCCCGCAGTGGATGCTTTCTACCCTGAGGTCAGGCCCTGCATCCGGATCCCCCCACTCCTGCTCTTTCTGGAGCCTCACGTTAGCGCGTGCCTCCTCTCCCCTGTATGCTCAGCCATTCTCCAACACTGAATCCTTCCCATGCTTAAGTCTCTCTCCAGACAGAAAAAAAAAACCCCCACCTGTCTCAAACCCACAACCCCTTCCCGATATTTTTCTTACTTCTCTCCTTTCCAAAAAAACTTCTCGAATGTGTTGTTCATATCCCCCTTCCTTTTCCTCAGCTCCCCTCCCTCCTCAGCGCCATCACTCTGGCTACAGTGACGAAGGCATGCTGTGTTGCTAAAGCAGAGGACTCGGTCCTCAGGTCCCCTGGCCTCCGTGGGTCTCTTCCCTCCCGAATCTCTCTTTCCTGAGGTTCCAGGACCCACAGCTCTTTTGGTTTCCTCCTAGCTCTTTGCCTGCTCTCTCTTTATCTTCTTTCCAAGCCCATTTTTCTCCACAGAGACACTACATGTTTAAGTTTTTAAGCTTCCCTTTCTCATTCTGATTCAATCCCTACCATCCATTTCTACAGTTCCAATAATCAGACTCATATACTCAGTTGCCTGCTCCGAATCTCCAGTGGGGCTTCTCATAGGCACAAGTCCAAACTCCAAGTCAGGCTCTTTCCTCCCAAACTTGGTTCTCCTCTGCAGATTCCTATCTCAACGAATGATGCCACCATCCACCAGGTTGCTCTGGTCAGAAACCTGACATCCTCGATGTCTTTCCCTGTTTCTCAAATCCAACCATTCCCTGAGCCCTGGCAATTTTACCTTCTAAAATTTCTCATAGCCATTTACTTTTCTCCATTTTCACATTCACAACCTCAACTTTAGACACCATCTGCTTTCTTCTGGATCATTGCAATAGCTTCCCTGGTGGTCTTTGTGTATCCATTCTCAACCCTCTCTAAGCTGTTCTCTACGATGTTGCCAGACCATGTCACACTCTTGCATAGAATCCTTTAATAGTATGTTGGACACAAACTCTATGTACTTCTCAGATCTCTTGACTATGTCCTTCTTTTCCTCATGGTCGGTGTACTGCTCACACCTCAGCTTCCAAGGTTAGATGAAATGCCATACCTGGGCATGACCATTGAGGGGCTGCATGAAGCAATCTGGGAAGCACAGGAGAGTGTGCTTTCTATAGAGTAAAGCACAAACAATGGGCAATAGAAGTTGGGAGAACACTCTGCGGATAAATTACTCCCTCCTTTCTTCCTGCTAAGAATTGCTCTGAAATACGGTGTTCCTTGTAAGCTCCCTGGAGACATCCTGTGTATGAAATGAACACACATGGTAAAATTGATCACCTGTGTTTCTTTGCAGCTGCAGCTCCTGCGACTCAGTGATCAGGGTGATAAGTACAATATTGCATTGCCTCACCTCTTTCCTTGTCTCACTTCCCTTTTCCCTCAGTCTCACTGTCCTGGGCTTTCACATCCCAGGGAGGGGTCACTACTTAAGTCTTTAACACCAACTTTACTTCCTAGAGGTCCCAGCCGAGACAAATGCTTAGGATGAAGACCAAAATATCTATCCAAGACTTGTCAGGGATTGATTCCTGTTTTCTTCTTTAGCTTCTCATGTCTTACCACTTTCTCATCATTTTTTCTCTCCATTTACAGCAGAGAGTTCTTCACTCACCCCAACTCCTCACATGTGAGAAAATTTATCCGGAAAACTCTTCCTCTCCACTACGTCCCGGCTTCACCAGGTTAACCTCTTTTCCACCAGATCTCAGTTTCCAAGTCACTTTCTTCTGCCAAAGGAAGTCTCTATGACATTCTTCCTGTTCCCTTATGTCTCACATCAAGTTCCCTTTGCTAGGGACTATCAATGACCTACACTGGGGTCTGGAGAGTGTTGCCCCCTCTCCACAGTGACTGTAAATTCCACGAGAGTAGAGAGGACATCTGTTCTGGCTCTCCTTGGCACCCTCACCCAGATCTAACACTCAGCCAGCATGCACTGGGTAAACGAACTTGTCAAACCCAGCTCTCTTGCTTTACAGTGGAGAAGCTAAAATTAGAGAGATCAAGGGGTTCATTTAAGCTAGCTAGTCAGTGGTAGACCTCAGTTGTACCTTCTACCTAATTTCTTCTTAAATTAAGAGTCATCTGCCCTAACTGGTGCGGCTCAGATGGTTGAGTGCTGTCCCACAAAGCGAAAGGTCCCCCATTCAATTCCTGGTCAGGACACATGCCTGGGTTGCGCATTTGGTTCCCAGTTTGAGGCGCATATGAGAAAAGCAATGAGTAAATGCTTCTCTCATGTTGATGTTTCTCTTCCTCTCCTTCTCCCCCGCTTACTCTCTCTCCAAAACTAGTAAATAAAACCTTATTTAAAAATAAATAAGTAAACAAAAAAATTAGGAGTCATCCCTCTTAAGTCTGAAAGACAGATAATAAATCAATGAAACAGAATAGAGAGTCCAGAAATAGACCTAAATACTTGCTTCAACATGTGAACAGTACTTGCCCTCATTTATACAAAACTACAAATTTAAAATATGAGGTGACTTGCCCTGGCTGGTGTAGATAAATGGATTGAGCACGGGCCTGCCAACCACATGATCGCAGTTCGATTCCCAGTCAGGGCACATGCCTGGGTTGCAGGCCAGTTCCCAGCAGGGGACTCACGAGAGGCAACCATACATTGATATTTCTCTCCTTCTCTCCTTCCCTTCCCCTCTAAAGATAAATAAATAAAATCTTTAAAAATCACTATTTAAAAAATAAAATATAAGGTGACTTTTTAAATCTTCCTAATTGGCAAAATTCACAAAATTTGGTCATATTTTCTCTTCGTGAGGGCACTGTACAAGGAAGTGCCAAATACATGAGAGCAACTCTATGAATGTTGATGGAGTGTGTAAATTGTCTTCCTTAAAGAAGGGCAGCTTGCAATAGTTGTTTGATTGCCAATAGATATTGAAATTACAGGTGCTCCTGTTCTTTGCAATTCAATCCAGTAGTTCAGGTCAACTTTTAGATATTTATTCCAGAGATAAATTTTCCCAGGTGGGAAATAGAGAATGTATAGTTACTTATTACAGCATAATTTAAAATAGCAAAAGATTTGATGTGTATCATTTAGAAACTGGTGAGGTAAATTATAATATTTTCATATGGTAGAATATTATGTAGCTGTTAAAAAGTAGGTAGTCCAATTCTTTCAAATTCACATTCCAGTATGTAAACTATTTCAGATTCCTATTGTAGGAATATTCCAAAAGGTTCCTAATCTGGAACCCTTCCCACAATACATAAGTAAAAAACCAAGGCACATAGTAGTTAATATAGTATACCACCAACTGGGTTAAAAATGAACAAAAACTACAAATAAAATGAACTGGACTGTAAACTAAAATCAGTGGCACAGTGCTTTCATATAACTCATCTTTCTTACATTACACTCAAATACTCAATTGATATTTTTATTAAGTTTAATAAGAAGAAATGTCCTAAGTGATAAAGAAAATGGGGGGCAAAGGAAAAATAGATAAGTAGTCATCATTTACACTGTCTGCCAATTGGGTGAAATTTCACCAAAGGAGAAAATGAAACGATACTCAATATGATGGTTTTAGTTCATCTGTGAATTTTTTATTATCCTCAATGAGTTAGTTAGCTATGCCCATGAGAATTGAAGAGCTGTGCATTCTTATTATATTAACTCCTTCTACCTCAAACTAGAAAAAAAAAGATACGCAGTAAAGCTTTGTCTGCCTAAAGCCTGTTCAGAGCAGGTCTCTGTTATTTGCACGTCTTCACTGCTGGATTACCTGATTTTTCACTCACATACCACATCGGGAAAATCACATGAAAAGATGCTTGTGAACTGGCCGAGAGTTTTGCTCATGCTAAAGAAACAGATAGAGTTTGATTAAATCCAGGGTTTCTTATTTTCTTATTGCTGCCTGCATGTTCTTTTGGAAAATGTTTGCTATACAGCTTAGTCCTGGTAAGTAATAACTGTGAAATATGGCTGTTGCCAAAGTAAGTATTTGTATGCTTTTCTGTCAAAATGCTCAGTGCGTATGCTTGCTATGCCTCAGTGGGGACGTTATTGCTATAGAGACACTTATGTTATTTTTCCCTTGATCTGAAGGCTTTTTTCCTAAATAGTATTCAAGTCTGTCAATACAAAAGATGTTTTATAGTGTGACAAAGACCTAATGATATTTATAACATCAGGAAGCTGTAGTTTTCTTATCCTGAAATAACTATATTAGTGGCAACGAGGGTCTTTTCCACTCACCAGAGACCAGGCAATGGGCTCTTGGCAGAACTAGCCTTGACCCTTAGGCTTAATCTCATGTGGGTAGATAAATAGACAGATGCCTACATATATATATACATAGTAGATACAGACAGATCGATAGAGCATTGCCTTAACTAAAGAGAGGCATGGAATGAAGACAACATTTCCCAGCCTCTCTTGCAGCTAGATGTGACTAAACAATGATTTGTTAGTGATATTGTTGTGTTTGTCTTTGAAGAACTTAAAGGAAGCTAGAACCTATATGTACGACCCATGGACATGAACTAAAGGAGGGGGGTGCATGTGGGAGGGAGTGTGCAGGGCAGAGGGGAATAAGTGGGGGGGGATGGGACAACTGTAATAGCATAATCAATAAAATATATTTTAAAAAAGAACTTAAAGGAAGCTGAATTTGCTGGGATGAACCCCTTTCTCACACTTGTGGGTTTGCTGGCCTGTGGTAGAGTGTTGATAATACAACATGGAAACGAATGAGATGTGGTCCTTATGTTTGAGGCATTTATAATCAAACACACATTAGAAGTCTAAACTTCCAGAATGCAGAAGAAAATGGAATTGATTCTGAGTGGAGGAAATCTTGAAGGATTCACAAAGAAAAAAACAACCCAAGCTGGCCTTTGAAGAATGAATTACAACAATAATAACTTAGATTAATTGAGAACTTATCACATTCCAGGCAGTTTACAAAATGCTTTTGAGGCATTATCTCATTTATTCTATATGACAATCCTGGCATAGGTTTTATAAGTATGCCCATTTCACAGATGAAGTCACTAAAGGGCAAAGAGGTTAAATGACCTGCCAGAGATCAGAGAGCTGGTAAGTGGCTGAGCCGAAGTCTGAACAATAGCCCTTCTGACATTCCAGAAGCTCAACCCCGGTGCACTGCTGCCCAGGACTGAAATGGATGGAGAGAAGGGAGGGAAAGCGTAAGCCACTCCTTTGGATCATGAAGTCCAACAATGGTCAAGGCAGGGGATTCAGTCTCAACTGGTTGTCAGATAGAATTCAGGCCAGTATTTCCTAAAGTCTGTTGGCGTATTTGGCAGAACGCCAGTCTGTTGAGATGCTCTAAGAAGAAAAAAATAAAGTAAAAGACATATATACACTAACATTTAAAGGTCCTGAGAAAGTCTATGGTAAACAATCACTTAATTTAATTTTGTTAAAGTTCAAATTTCTCAAACTTATTTGACTACAGAATGGTTTTATTACTTTGAATTATGAACATTGTTGAATGTAAATAAAAGTGGAGACTATAAGAACATTTATATACTCATCACCCAGCTTCACCAACCATCACTACTCGGCTCTATTTGTTCACTTTTCTTTTCTCTCTTTTTTTTGCTGCAGTGTTTTAAAAGAAATTCCAGACAGTATGCCATTCTATCCTTAAATACTTTAGTGTGTACCTCTAGAAAAGGTGGTGGTGGGGGGGATTTTCTTACCACCACCAAGTGTCATTATCATGCCCATCAAGATTAAAATATTTTCTTAATATAATATAATACCCAGTTCATATTCAATGTCCCTAATTATCTTAAAAAAATCAGAGCCCTCCCCCTTTTTTAGTAAAAACCATTGGAAGTCTCTGCTTATTATTTTGATTCATTTTTACAATCAAGTACCAAGCAGTCACACATTAAAAAATGTACAATAGTTGATAGTTCTTTTTTAGGGCACCGTTAAAGAGTTAAAACTCTCTTAATAATTCAGCCAGAAAAACATAGGACAGAGTATGTCCAGTCCTTCACCCCCAAGATGTCTCTTGGCCAGCGAAGAGCCTAATGACTAGACTGTACCACTCCTTCCCCCCTCACTTGACTTTCCAAATAGAAACAAAATAGAATCCTTTCAGCATTCCAAGAATATGTATTCTGAGGAACACATGTTGGAAAACCTTGGTTTAGACAAAACAACCAGCTGAAAGAGGCTTCATTTTACTTGACTGTTTTTGTTATTAAATAGTTACAGTTTTTGACTCTGATTCTGTTGGTTTTTCTTTTGTAAAGTCATTACATTTTAAAAGGAAGGGCTTAGTAGTCAGCCCTGGTTGTGACTCCTAGCGTATCTGTGATATTAACACACACACACACACACACACACTTCTGCAAATCTTAAAACAGAGAAGCGTGGTTGTAAAGTTTAAGTCAAGTCAAAAGTATCTGAAGCAAGTGACTAGGTTATTCAAGACCTACGTGAAGGAGACGAATATAATAATAGATTCTGGCAGTAGAGATATGCCAAGTGACAAAGTAATAAACCGTACCGCACAAAGCAATTTAGTTCCCCGATCTGTGATAGCAGCTAAAACAAAGAGCTCACACCAGCACACTGCCAGCGGTATCTTCTAAATTAAAGAACAGAAGAAATGATTTAATTAATTGATGCTTCGATGTCTAGCTAAACATTTACATACCCTACCAGCACTGTACTCAAAATTTACAGTAGCAAAGCAGCCTGCAGCAACCAAAATATTGATTGAGTTGTAAAAACTCAAGGTTATTAACCCAAATATCTTCTTGCTTTGTATAAAACTAATTGCTAAGCCAGGGAATGCAATTTCTGAGACAATTACCAGGAATTGGGGCTTTAATGACTTTGTCTTAATGTTTTACATAAATAAATACGAGTTGCCTAATCCAGGGCACTGGACCAGTCTCCTTCTGCACCTCCCAGTTAATCAAATGCGTCTCTCACCATGAGCCCAGGTGATTCTCTACCTAAACTGAGATCGGTGCACACTCCAAATTTGAAATTTGTGTTCCTGAAGCAGTGCACATCCTTAGGCCAACATCCGTATCTGATGATATATGATTAGCTGTGAATTTGTGCGAAGGAAAACGAAGACGTATCAGCCAATAAACAAGGAAATGCATCTCTGTACCAAAGCCCAACGTATGACCTTTGCTGCTTTGACATTGCAAGCAGATGTGGGCGGCACTTATAAGGTCTGTTTCCTGCCGGGAGCCAGATAACCCTTTCCCCACATACCTCAGGACACAGTCAGAAGTGGCCTAGTCCAGGGCAGGATGGACAAAGAAAAGTCAGGACCCAGAAACACATTTCCCTCCCAGAGTGGACAGATTCCAAGGACACAGCGTCAGCTGACAGGGCAGTGAACCAAGAGCTGGGAAGGCATGGCAGCAGGCAAACTTTGGTAGTGCCAGCAAGGAGTCCCCATTAGGCAGCTCCAGATAGTTTGACCCTTTCTGATGTTATGTACCACTGCCTGGACCTCAATCTTTGCTAGCATCTTTCGCTATTACCTTTCTGCCATAGATATCCTTGTAAGACATGCATGTAGCTCTTCCACTGGGAACTTGTCAGTGGTTGTACCAGATAAGCTTAACTTTTGCATTACCACCCCTTGGACTTCTCTGGAAACTGAAGTGGTCTCCCTGGTTACTGACCTGCTGGCTGTCTCATAAAGTGCATGGCTCCAGCTGCCCTGCTTGGCTTATGCTGGGAAGGAGCCTCAATTCCATCTCCGCAGCTGCATCTGGTCCCAACCCCTTGGCTTACTTCTCTGCTTCCAAATTCATTCTCTTAAGCCATAGTGGGTTTGGCTCAGCAATCTGCCACCTCTGCTGAGATAAATTGGCCTTCTGGCCTTGCCTGGCACCTTTTACCTGAAAATCTATAGTCATAAATGGGGCTCTTCACTGGGGCTCCATCTGCATGGGCACTGCTCTCCTGTGCTGCTATAGCACAAGAAAATCTTTATAATCATCGGGGTCAGCATCAACCTTTTCTCCTGGGTCTCCCCGTTGGCCTGGAGCAGGCAGTACAGGCCTGGTACCAGTGGGGCCTCTGCTCCCTTTCTGAGCCGTCACCATGGAGACAGATACCACGTTGGGGCCGAATTCCTCCCTTCCTGTCTGTTCCCATTTCCCAAGTGCTCACCTTCCAGGGGGCTCTGTCTCTTTCATTTTCCCTTTGCCTATCTTCCTCCTATTAAAACCTTCTCTTGTGCACATGAAGGTAAAAGTGGCTGATATGGTGGCTGAACCCTTCATCTTCAGTCTTCTTCAAGGAGGACAGGACTCCAATGTGAGAGTGGGTGGCCCCCGTGAATCAACCCAGGCACAGATACTGGTTGTTCCTAGTGCGGTAGAGGGACATTCCCTTCAGAGGATTCAAGGCTGGTGCCTCCAATCCTGGACTTTTGGAAGCTAAAGGGTCTGTGCAGGGCAGAATGAGTGCCTCAGAGGTGCAGGGTAAAAGGCTCCGTCTGCCTCACCCCTCCCCTGGTGCAGAAATTCAGGTGTGCCCTGCTTGTGGTCGCGCCCTCACTGAAGCCGGCCTCCCTGGTATGCCAGGTTGCAGCCTCCATTCCTTGACGTAGCTGCCTTTAGCCCCACCGACTGGAAGGCGGATAAAGCAAAAAAAAAGCAAAGGGGTTCAGTGACCAGTTTTGTGCCACTCATGCTGAAGTCAGACTTCCCCCAGCCACAATCTCCTAGAACTCAGACAGAGCTCTAGTGGGAGCCTGGGGCTAGATCATGAAGGGTCTTGAAAGCCATTTTCAAAAGTTGGTCTTTATCCTAAAATGATGGAGGGACCATGAAAGGCTCTTGGGTATGGGGTGGCAGGCTCAGATTTAAAGGTGGAAGACAGCTTTGGCTTCCGTGCAAAGAATCGACTGGAGTGGGGTCATAAAGAGTGAACGCTCAGAAACCAGACAGGGACACAGGTGACAGAGAATGGCAGCTTGAATAGGGCATTGGCTGTAGCGATGGAGAGAAGTAGATGTACTCCTGAGATAATAAATATGGAGGGGAGGAGGACAAAGAACACACATAGCACTTATTTTGTGTTGTGTACTGTCCTATGCACTTGATATTAAAAGCATACAGTGACAATCTTATGAGGTCTGTCCTATTATAATCCTCATTTTTCAGATGAGGAAACAGGCACTGAGAAACTAACAGACCCAAATAGTTTCTGATTGGATGAAGGGATGGGAAAAAGGGAGGAAGGAAGGAGTAAACGATGGCCCTGGTTTCTGACATGAGTACTGGGTGGATATTGGAGCCATTTCTTGAGATGGGGAAAAGGAGAGGAAAAGCAGGTTTAGGGGGGAGGGAGATAATGAATTCTCCCTTTGACCTGGGTTCAAGAGATGGAGCTCTCCAGCCTTATCTCTTTAACATTCCCTTTAAAAGAAGCCACTATGATGCCATTTAACCATGTCTACCAGAAAGGGTTATGATGAAAAAATATTCGCGTTAAAAAAAATTCAGGTGTGAGGAACCGTGAGTTTCAGTGATGTAGAATTACTGGTGTGGACTATTTTTAGGTCTGTTGGGTTCGGCCTATCCTTTAAGATTATTATCCTCAAATCATGAAAGGTAAACCTTTGTCTCTTCACTAGTAGCCACCACCTCAGAGCTTTTAATTCTCTTGCTTTTCATGTAAAGTCACTTCTTTGAAAAGGATTCTTCACTCTAGAGACCAGAATGAATCAAGTAAATATGTCTTTAGACAATTCCTAAAAATCTGTAGTTTAACCCAAGAGACCAGAATGGTTCCTGTCTCCCAGGTAAACAGCAATTAAATGGTGTATTAAAACATATATTATGTACCCGATTGGTCCACGGGGTAATTATGTATTTTAGGAATATTTTTAAACATGTGTTCTGCCTCCCTCAGCACTGTTTCAATCCATCAAGTAACTGTATACTTAGAACATGTGTTCTGCATAGTGAGAGTCGTTGTAGAAAGCTCTTGTTAAAGGGAACCAAACGAACAGGCATCAGCTGCAGCCCATTTTTCAGAAGTGTTTATGCCAAGCAAACGTAGACAAAGGAAAACAAAACCGTGGAGGCAAGTTGTCCACCATGGACCCTCCCTAACTGACTGCAGAGCACAGGGTGATTCCGGACCATGAAGAGCAGATGTTGGGGCTCACTCCTACACCTTCTGGACTTAGGCTAGAAGATGTCGAAAAAGAAAGCAGGAAGAAGGGTTATAACACAGGTTATCACCCCAAGGGAAAAATTCACACTTCCCCTGAAGAGAATGAGAAGCAGGTGTTCTCTTGACTGGTTGGTAATTGAGAAGCAGTAGGCCAAGGTCCAGCTCTGTCGGGTATGTGGTGTTCACTAAGGGTTGGAGCGGATGCCAGGTGAGCTGGGCAGTCGGGGGAGGCGGGGGAGGTGCGGGAAGTGGGGGAGGGAGGACACTACAGGAGAAGGAATGGCAGGGACCCCTATCAAGCCTGTGGCCTGGGGCCACTGGGTTGTCTGCATCAGCCAAGGCTTCTGAGCTCTCTCGGCCCCACCACTCTTCTCCGGGAGACAGCGGCAAGCAGCCTACTTTCTTTTTCCTGCTCTCCTTAGTATTTATAACATGCTGTTTGTGTGGTAACTCTTTCAGCCTCAGAGTCTCTAAACCCGTAGCCATTAAATAGAAGGAAACAAGTCTTCTTCACACTCATTGTTGGTGGGAAAGGGGATTAGGAACTTTCTGAGCCAAGGTGGCATCAATGGCATCTGAAAGGCCAAACCTATTATGCAGGAGGGGAAAGGAGCTCAGGAACGTTCCCTCTGGTAGGGACTTTGGTTGAGGCAGGTGACAAAGCAACTCCCTGGAGGCCAATATACCAAGCGAAGTAGAGAGAAAAGCAATAGAAAAGAATAGGAGAGAAAAGAGAAGACTAGGCACAATAGAGAGGCGCCAAACAGAAGGAGCAATTGGAGGGGAAATGTGGCAATGCAAAAGGGAGGAAAGGAAAAGGAAAACTTTCAGAGGAAAAGTCAGGTAGTGTCAGAACATGGGCTTTCATGGTGTCAATCAACAACTCGGTTCACCAGCGGGAGAGACACGTTTTTCTCCGTGTGAAAGAGGAGAATTCACTCTGCCGGAAAAGACGGCAGCACCTCCTTGTTTTAACTGCGGTATCATAACAGCTCACAGCACTGGCTATTATCTGGAAACTGGGGAATTCTTTTGACGTTATTTTTGGACCTGTTCCTAATCAGTTTTAAAGCATGACACAGATTCATTCTTCTAATGTTTAGTGTCTAAAGTCATTGATGCTGCTGGATGAGGAAGGAAATGAGCTATGTGAAATGCCTGAGTGGGTCTTGGCAAAGTCTTGCTGCCGTAGAAATAACAGTGTCCTCAGAACCTGTGGCAAGGTAAAGTGGCCAAGTGAACTTGGCCTTAAAAATCAGTCACATATGTATTGTCATCAACGTTGTTGCTGCACTGGCTGGGGTGGGAGGAGTATTAACCCTACCTCATCATCTAATAATCCTCATTTATTGGGCACATACTATGCACAGGTTATTACCACAAATGGGTCATGTTCATCAAGCCTGATTCCTATGACAACTTTTCAAAGTAGACTTCATTTGCTTTGTTTTCACACAAACGGGGGGAATCTAGCAGGATCCTGGCCCCATAAGTGACTTTATTCTTCAGTCCTGACTGCATAGCTACCTGGGAGTGGTGTCCTTACTGAACTGAGTTATGAGTTATAGGTGCTCCTTCTGTACAGGACACCAGCTTGTCATCCATCCAGAGTGTATTCCTGTTAAGGTGTGAGCAGGCCAGCAAGTTGTGGGCAAATAAAAGATAAAAGGAGCTCTGTGGGGGACAAGGAGTGTCAGGTTCAGTAAACTGGAAAGACAGCCCACTCACGAGAGTCTACTTGGTCACCTGTCAGGCGCTGCATGGGACATTACAGGACCCATATGTCTAAAGAGTTTATGGCCTATTCAGGAGACAAGTGATAAAATGGGTTGATCAACCACAGTTTATTGAACATTTCTTCCACTATGTGGGGGTTAAGGCCTGTTTTAGGCCCTGGGGTAGAACATTGAACAAAACAGAAAAGCCTACCCTTGCGGAGCTTATACTCAATGGAAAGACAGGAAAAAACCTAAAATACATATCATGTTAGACAGCATGAGGGAAAAGAGCAGTTTAAAGAGGGGGAGGAGCAGAGGAATTGGCAGATGTTTTTGCACTTTTAAGTAGCGTGGCCTGCAAAGACCTCCATGAAAAGGTGACAAGTGAGTAAGGACCTGAAGGAAGTGAGAGCACCGGCTAGAGGAAGAGACTCCAGGCTGAGGGAGCGGCAAGCACCAGGGACCTGGGACAGGAGAGGGCCATGTGCCACCGCAGCAGAGGAAGCCGAGGAGAGCAGTAGGAACTGGGTGCAGAGAGGAAAGGAGGCAAGGGGTAGGGCCAGAGCGAGGAGGACCTTACAGATCTTTGTAAGAACCGTGGTTTTACTAGGACAGAAATGAGAAGTCATTGTCAAGTTTGGAGTGGAAGAGAAAAAGGATTTTATTTTTTTAATCATCTCATTGGCCCTTATGTTGAGAACAGTTTGTATATAGTTGACCCTTGAACAACACAAGAGTGAGGAGCACTGACCCTCTGCACAGTTGAAAATCTGAGTCGAAATAACTTTGGACTCCTCCCAAACTTAACTACTAATAGCCAACTGTTGACTGGAAGCCTTACCCATAACATAAGCAGTTGATTAACATATATTTTGTATGTCATATGTATTGTATACTATAGTCTTATAGTAAAGTAAGCTAGAGAAAAGAAAATGTTATTAAGAAAATCATAAGGAAGAAAAATACATTTGTAGTACTGCGTGTATTTAATGAAAAATCCACATATGTGGACCTGCACAGTTCAAACCCATGTTGTTCAAAGGTCAGCTGTAGTTCTTAGACAAGCAAGGACTGATGCCAAAAAACCAGTTAGGAGGCTGTAGAAATTTCCAGAGATTCCGTCCTCCTTCCCCACCCTCTAATTCATCACTGGGGTTTAATGGTTCTAGCTGCATTCCCTCCTTGCTGTTCCTTCTGCGACTGACTTCCTGCAGAACCTCATCTTCTTTCAGTGGGAGCATTGCCAAGCTCCTTGGAGGAGTCTCCCTGCCCCTCATCTCTCACTCCCAAGCCTTCCTCCACATCACTGCTGATGTGATTGCTTTAAAACACCAGTCAGATATTGTCACTTCTCTAGACAGCATTGATACACCAGACACTGAGTAGATCAAAACATGATAAAGAGATGACCCCTGCCCTTGAGAAACTCATAGTCCAGTGAGAGACACACAGGAGCGATGACCTGTGACACCTGGCGAAGTGTGCCACTCAAGAGTGGGGACCCAACATCTGCTCATTGTGAGGGGAGTGCAGAACGAGCCCTTTAGCAAGGCCAGTGAAGGAGACAGGAGGATGTTACGTTATGCCTGGTCTTAACGGACTATAAACAATTCTTCAGCCGTAAAGAGGAGCATCTGAAGCAGCGAGAACAACCTGGGTTCACTTATTTCAACTCAGGAAGGTGGGTTGACCCTCTTGGCACCAAAGTGCCAAGTGCCAAGTGCTCAGAGATGGAGGGGCTCCATCTCTCAGCAGTAGACCCACATAAGCCCAACTCATAATGTTTACATCAGTTTGATTTAAAAAAAAATAGACTATTTTGAAGAGAAATTTCAGATTCACAGTAAAATTGACCAGAAGTTAGAGAGTGCCTACACACCCTGTCCCCCACTCCACACAACCTCCTAACTATCACAATCCTAAACTAGAGAAGTACATTTATCACAATCTTTGAACCTGTATCGACCCAGCGTAATCACCCAAAGTCCATAGTTTACGTTAGAGTTCACTCTTGGTGTTGTACATTCTATGGGTTTTTAAAAATTGATTGTGCTACTACAGTACAGTTACACCAGTTTTCCCCCCTTCGGGAAGCAGGGATCCCTGCTTCCTTTGTTCATATACATGGGTCATACATATAAGTTCTTTGGCAACTCCATTTCCTATACTTACTTTTAACATCCCCCTGCCTATTCTGTAACTACAGATTTGTATTTCTTAATCCCTTCACCTTTCTCCCATTCCCCTAGAAATCCCTCCCCACTGGCCACGGTCCCAATGTTCTCTATATCTATGATTTTTTAAAAATAAGATTGGTTATTTTTATTTTTTAAAAGATTTATTTTTAAAGATTTATTCATCTTTAGAGAAAAAGGAAGGGAGGGAGAAAGAGAGAGAAACATCAATGCATGGTTGCCTCTGACGCATCCCCCACTAGGGATCTGGCCTGCAACCCAGGTGTGTGTTCTGACTGGGAATTGAACCAGTGACCTTTTGGTTCACAGGCCCATGCTGAATCCACTGAGCTACACCAACCAGGGAGATATCCAGGATTCTGTTTGTGTTCTGCTTGTTTGCTTAGTTAGTTTTTTAGATTCAATCATTGATAGGTAATGTATTTTTTGCCATTTTATTGTTCATAGTTTTGATCTTAAGTGCCTTCAACATTTCATATATTAATAGCTTGGTCATGATGAATTCCTTTAGGTTTATCTTGTCTGGGAAGCACTTTATCTGTCCTTTAATTCTAAATGATAGCTTTGCTGGATAGAGTAATCTAGTAGTTGTAGGTCCTTGCTTTTCATCATTTTGAATACTTTTTGCCAATCCCTTCTAGCCTGCAAAGTTTCTTTTGGGAAGTCAGCTCATGGTCTTATGGGAACTCCCCTGTAACTTATTTTCTTTTGCTGCTTTTAAGATTCTCTTTACCTTTAACCTTTGGCATTTTAATCATGATGTATCTTGGAGTGAGCCTCTTTGCCTCCATCTTTTTTGGGCTCTCTGTGCTTCCTGGACTTCCATGTCTATTTCCTTCATCAAACTAGGCATATTTTCTTTCATGTTTTTTTCAAATGGATTTTCAATTCCTTGCTCTTTCTCTTCTCCTTCTGGCATCCCTATGATGCAAGTGTTGGAATGCTTGAAGTTGTCCCAGTGGCTGTTTACACTATGCTTGTTGTTATGGCTCTTTTTCCTTTGTGTTGTTCTGATTGGTTGTTTTTTGCTTCCTTACATTCCAAATTATTGATTTGATTCTTGGCTTCATCTACCCGAGTGTTGTTTCTCTGTAAATTGTCCTTTATTTTATTAGTGAATCTTTTGTTTCTGACTGGGTCTTTGTTATGCTGTTTAGGTCCTCACCATGTTCCTTGAGCATCCTTATAACCAGTTCTTTATAACCTTATAACCATTACATCTGATCCATTTCATTTAGCTCTTTTTCTGGAGTTTTGATCTGTTCTTTCATTTGGGCCACGTTTTTTTGGTCTCCTCATTCAGGCAATCTCCCTGTGTTTGTTTCTATGTCTTAGGTAGAGCTGCCATGAGTCCTTGTCTTGGTAGCATGGCCTAATATAGTAGGTGTCCTGTAGGGTCCAGTGGCATAGTCTCCTCTATCACCAAAGCTGAGTACTTGAGGTGTACCTTCCATGTGAGCTGAGTTCACCTTCCTCTTGTACTTGAGCTTTGATTGTTGCTGGCAGGTCAATGAGAGGAATTTGCCTAGGCCAGTAAGCTGCAAGGACTGGCTGTGACCACTGACCACCAATGTCTGCCCTCCATGGAGGATCAGCTGTGCAGGGGCAGGGTGGTGGTGTTCCCGTGTGGTCTATAGCTGTACACTGGGTATAGCAGGCCCTGAGGTTTCCTGGGTGGTACAGGCTAAGATCAACTCCACCTATATTTTGTCCAGGGCCCCCCTGCCTGGGTTATAAAGTAACCTGAGATAGTTGCTACTTGTTTTGGGCTCGGAGATTCCCAGGCAAAGCCAAGCTATGAATCTAGGCTGGCTGCTGCTAGTGCCAGGGCTGGGACCACTTAGCAAGAGGTATGGGGACTGGGCACTCACTGAGGCAGTTGTGGCTCTTTTGAGAGGATTTAGGATGTTGTAGAGTATGAGCCAAGACCAGCCATTCATATGGACAAATCATGGTTAACAGTTTGGGTGGGCCTGTAGGTTGGATGGGGTGGAGCCTCAGGGAGTCTCCAGAGTGGGGCACACAGTGTTAGTTAGCCAGGATGGTGGCGTCTCAGATATGGCACCTGCCTGATGGCTCTGTGGCTCTGTGAGGGGAGGCTTCAGCAAAAGAAAAATGGCCTCTGCCCCCCTTTCTGTCTGGGAAAAAGCTGTCCCCTAGCTCTTGCCTTGATGACAGACAATTCAGTTCCTCCCTGTATGCCACTGGTGCCTTTCATCTGCTACCCCAGTGCTGGAGCTCAAAGGGAGTGGAGTTTGAGTAAATCCATGTGTGGGTTCTTTAAGAGGAACTGCTTGGGACTCCAGAAGTTTCTTCCACTGACTCAATTCTTGCTGGTTTTTGCAGCTGGAAGTTATGGGGACTTACATTCCTGCCACTGAAACCTTGGGCTGGGGGGCCTGCTTTGGGACTGGGACGCCTTCCCTGAGATATCCCTCCTGACTTTTTCTCCACCACATGTGGGTGTGGGACCAGCCCGTTTCATGTCTTCACCACTCCCACCAGTGTGCATGGATGTGGTTCCCTCAATTCTGTAGTTGTCAGACTTCCATTCAACTCAATTTCTGACATTTCTGAGTGATGGTTGTTTTATATTTTGTTGTAATTTTGCTGTGGTAGTGCGAGGAGGCGAGCTGTGCTTACCTATGCTGCTATCTTCCCATGGGTTTTGACAAATGTATAATGACATGTAGCCACCATTGTGGTATCAAACAAATAGTTTTACTGCTCTAAAAATCCTCTGTGTCTTGCCTATGCCTCCCTCCCTCAATTTTCACAACTTCTGGCAACCACCTGATCCTGTTATTGTCTCCATAGATTTAGTTTTTCCAGAATGCCACATAATTGGAAGCATACAGTCTGCAGCCCTTTCAGTTGGACTTATTTCACTTACTAATGTGCATTTCAGGCTCTTTCACGTCTTTTCATGGCTTGAGAGCTCATTTCTTTTTATCACCAGATAATATTCCATTGTTTAGATGTGCCACCATTTTACCTATTCACCAACTGAAGAATATCTGGGTTGCTTCCAAGTATGGGCAATTATAAATAAAGCTGCTATAAACATCCATGTGCAGGTTTTTGTGTGGACGTAAGTTTTTATCTCATTTGGGTAAATACCAAGGAGCAAGATTGCTGGATCCTATGGTAAGAAAATGTTTAATTTTATAAGAAACTGCCAAATGCCTTCCAAAGTGGCCGTTCACTTTGCATTCTCACCAGCAATGAATAAGAGTTCCTATTGCTCCCCATCCTCACCAGCATTTGTTGTTCAACTTGAATTTGAAATAAGAAATCCGAATCCCTCAGAAGGTGACCATAGACTCGAGTTTACTGATTGGATTTCTCTCACCATAGGCAAACCTGCATGGGCACCCCTATGCAAACCAGCAAGTTGTTTGGCAAACAGGAAGGTTGAACAAAGGGAATTACTTGTATACTCAAAAAGCTGGCACCAGCGTTGGTGGCCTCTGTCCTCAAATCAACTCCATGGTTTTGTGAGCTGAAAAAGCCATGTTCTCTCCTTTCTCAACTTCCCATTGCTTCAACTCTCCCACTGATTGCTACTTTCTATACAATATGTAATCAGATCTGAGGCCATTCCTGCTCTTTGAAGTACATATGCTTAATTTAACCATTTTTGTGCCATGGGCCTCTTTGGTTATCTACTAGAAGCTATAAACTCCTTTTTTTAGATTTCTTTTTGGAACAGTATTTTTAAATGCATAAAATAAAATGCATGGAATTGCAAAGGAAACCAAATACAGATATCAACGAATAAACTGTAATATAATAATATATGTACTTCTTTTTTAAAACATTCATTAACATGAGCTAATGGTGAGTCTAATAACTACTATAATTTTGAAAAGATATGAATGTTAAAGGTATTTCCAGGCATATACAACAATTATAATGTGATTTGAAGATATTAGATTTCATTATTGACGAAGTCACAGGTACTGCTGATGCTATTATAGTTTGTTGTTCACATTCAAAATTGAATGGAATGCTAAATTTCAACTACAGGTTAAGGAAAAGAAGTATGTCTCCTTTCTCATTTATGTTCATTGAGCCCCCGAATTTCACCCATGGGCCTCCAGAGTGAACACCTCTGCTTTAAGTTGACGGCTGTGCGTGTCTTCACTTGCATCGATTATATGTGGTTTTGTCACTTAGTTCTCTCCTGTTTTCTCTCCTGAAAGCTTTCCTCCAGGAAGCTTTCTCAAGACTTCTCTGAGCAGGTCCCTTCCTGTGATTCATTCCCAAGCACAATGAACCTCTTTTTTGTAACCGTCCCCACAGTTGGAGCATTTATTTGTGTTTTCCTTTTTTTTAAGTATTAAATGTCAGTATTTTCCCTAATTGTATAAATAATTCACATCCACTGCAACAATTTGGAGCATTGTCTACAAGGTCAAGGGAAGCGACAACAATCACCTAAACCCCAGCTCCCTGTGATACCAGTGTTCGCATCAGGTCAGGAAAAAACGTGCCTTTCTCTCTCTGTGTGAGGTCTTGTTACCTGCTGGTCTCCCCTGCTGGACTATAAGCCCCATGAGAACAAGAAGCTTGCTAATGTTAAAGGAAAAAATGAAAGCTAAGAGCACAGAAATTGAGCACAGAATGGATATTTTTTTCTCTTCCAAGAGAACCTAATTCATCACAATATCTGGTCAATGGGAGAGGAGGTTGGGGGAGAAAAAACAAGGTAAATCATGTAAAAGCAAAATCCCTGCTCATTATCTCTGTCCTACATTAGTTAGCAAGTGAATTAGTGCTGGGTGTGCCAGTTGGAAAAGCACTGGTCTGCTTGGGTGCCCACCCTGGGCTTTAGGTGTCCAGCTGCCTTCTATGGCACTCAGGTCTGACTCCTGCTAGCAGGCTGGGGGCCACTTCGTGCTTCATTGGTATCTGATCTCCAGCAGTACCTGGCATGAAGTAGAGGCGCAGTAAATATGTGCTGGGCTCTATCTCCCTGTATTTCCTACAAGGTGTTCTACTTGGCGACAGTCTTTGAAATACCCTCCTCTCCCTCTTTGACACTGCCCACTCTGGGTTCTCTTAGTAGTAGACTTTCCTTCTTCCATCATTGAGAGACTTGGAGTTCTGCTCATTACGCTATTCTGTACTTCAGTGGTGATTCCATACCATGCTTCATTCACTCGAAAACTGGAAGGAACTTACTTCATCTAGAGCAACACGCTGAGTTTCTCTCCCTGAAGTCTCCACGTAACTTCAGAGGCTGTGTTTGCTGACTGCTAAGTGCTGATGAGGGAAATGAAAGTTTGAAAGTCTTCCTGTCCTCAGAGAGGCCTTCCCAGTTCACTCTGTAAAGAGATTCTCCTCCCCAAACCATGCTCTATTTCAGCCCCTTGTTGGCTTTCTTCATAACATATCAGCACTTGTCACCGCTTTCTCTGTTTACTTCATTTTTGTCCTTCTTTATGACTAAAACAGCAACTCAGTGAGGGCAGAGACAGTGTATTTGTATCTGTGTCTCCCAGGACACATTACATGGCATATTCTAGGTGCCCAGTAAATATTTACTGATTGAATTTTTAAAATGAATGCATGAGTAATTTCTCAGACATAGTCTTCACTCTCGTGATAGGTTAGGAAGCCTTCTGTCCTGGGTCTGGGACTCAGGACAGAAGGCTTCCTAACCTATCACAAGAGTGATACCTGCGTAGCTGTTCTCACTGCAGAAGATGGGTCTGCAGTGATATGCCCCTGCCACCTGCCACAGTCTCCACTTTCCCTGCTCGTCTTCATCAACCTCAATGCTACTTCTCTTGGCTTTCCATGTTTTTAGTTCATACCAAACAACCAATCACAGTTGTTGTAGTAATTCACTGCCTTTGCACTCGTCACACATCCTCAGATTCCTGAAATTTGGTTGTGCCCTTGAAGAGATTAAAAGATTCAAAGAAGTGAACAGTGATTACAAAGCAATGTCTTCCAGTAACTATACTATACAATTACCTATAGTTTCCATGGTGGTACCATCAGTTAACTTATTTGACTACATGTCCATCCATATTCTAGCATTAGATGTAACTTCTTTAGTATTTAATATATTCCCGGCAAGTTGTTCAGAGGTCCATACCAAGTTGCAATACTCGTTGACTAAGGTTGTAATAATTGCATCTTTCACTGTAGAAAAAAGACATTTACACACTATCCTAAATCCATCTACCTATGCAGGGTTTGCAGCTCATCACACATTACTGTGTTAGTCTTACTGACTGTCAGCCTTCTGATGACTGACTTGAACCGAATGCAATAGAGCCACTACTGATACAAATTCTTCTGTTAAATATGGGTCTATAAAGTGAAGGTATATAACTCTGTAGATGTGTACAGCGGTTTTAGATCTTCTACTGAGGATATTTCTGTCAGGTGGAGCTGGATATTTTTCTCCAGCTATGTGAGGATCAAAGAGTGGATAAAGGGAACTGAGAGTCAGCCAAATTGGCCCTGGCCAAATTAGGAACTGTACCAAGAACAGGTATGACTGATCGGCACCAGTGACCACACACAGTAATCAGTGAAAGAAGATTAAAAGCCAAGGTCAGCCACGTGTCCAGAAGAGCTCCCTGCAGGTATTCCACCCACCTTCTGTCTCCTAGGAAACCACCCTCAATAGCTCTCCAAAACAGAAGAAAAAAATAGTCAACTGAGGCACGATATTTTGAAGCAAGACATTGTGGACAGAAGGGCAGAGCAAAGGAGGGGCCTGAGCAGGAGTGTAAAGTGGGAAAGGGCAAGGAGCAAAGCCGGGGATGACAGGGCTGTAGTGCACAGGGATTAGACCCCACACTTCATCACTGAATTCAGTGGGCCGACGGTTTGGACTTCCCTGACAGGAAAAGTTATTAAGTGGGAATAAAGTGAAAGTCATTCCAGATACATGGCTCAGACCTTTCACTAGGGGTGATATTGATAGCTGGGTTCCCGCTGGGCTCCAGGTGATGATCGCAGGTGTCTGGCCCAGTTATTAGGCACTGCTAATATTCTGGGTTGATAACCAATGTTTTGTTATTCAAATATATTACTCTCAGGAGTGGTTTATACAAGCTCCAACCTCCCCTACTTCTTCTCGCTTACCCATAATTTACATCTTGTAAGATCTTCAATGTAAAAAATAAAAAGAGCCAAGAGAGTCTGAAAAACTCAAGTTAGTTTTACTACTATACATATAAGCTCTGGTATTTATACCTCTTTTTTTCTGGAGAGGAGATTAAACTGACAATATTAGCAAAAAAATGAGATCTCATAATTTTCTACAGATTTCAATTAACACTATGAAAGCACCATCTATCATACCACTAATTACCAAGAATTAACTACAGTAGATTGAAAAGACTGAAGCACAGTTACAGATATAAATATAGACACATATGCATACATTCCAAATTTAATATTGAGAAGTCATTATAAATAGAAAGATTTATTGTTAACAGACATTCCTCAGTTATTTTACCATGGGAAAAAATACAAAGTTTTATATATTAAAATATTACTGCTCAAGAAGCCAAAAAAAAGTATTTGTTGAAAGCTAAAATGTAAGTCACAGTGGTACCTCGGTACTTATCATTAATTTGTTCTGGAACTTGTGAGGAGTATTGACACTGAGGAGCACCAAGCAAGCAACGAGCAATGAATCCTTTTCTCTTGCGGGCAGCATCCTGACTCACGAGTTCTAGCAATGCGACGAGTCCCGAGCAAGTGCCGAGTGCTGAAACATCGTTTTCTTGTCAATATGTGATGAGTACAGGATGTGACAAGTTCTGAAGCCAATGAATATTGAAGTATGACTTTATTTTATTTTTCATGTATATAGAGCTCTACAAAAAGCTTTTTTTTTTTACTGTATTTTAAACACAGACAGATGGGTGGGTAACAGTAGAAATCAGGAGTGGGAGAGACTTAGATATCTATTTACATGATCTGTTTAAACCAAATGAAAGATTTCACTCACTCAGCGCTAACCGGGTAGTATAGACAAAGTAAGAAATTAGGCTAAAATAGCCACACCGCGACCAAGTTTTTCTAAATTCTTGGTCTTCATCAAGCCAAAGTTACTGATCTCCCTCCTGTGTTATACTGGGCACAGGAAAGTAATGGATTCAATTTCAAAACCAGGTCACTAAGTCAACAGTTTTAAAATCAGTTTTTATAACTTAATGACTGATTTCTTCCCAGTTCACCAAAACACCAGCTCTTGGCCTATTTATTTCTTTCATTTACATATAATAAAATGCTATAAAGAGTCTTGAACCTATTCTACACTTTTAAGTGAGTTAAATGAAGGTTCTCTTTTTATTTAAGTGGGGGAAAAGCTTTGATTATTCCATACAGCTCTTTGAGGTTCAGAGACATAGCCTTACCTGAACACCATTCATTTATTTTCTGTATGAAAGCATAGTCATTTAAAGTTGAAGGAGAGAATCTTATTAGTAAGCTAATCTGTATCAATCAGGGATTTGGAGGTTACAAGTGGCTCAAGAAAAACTTAAAGTAGCATAGGCAAAAAGGACGATCAACTGGCATCCATTTGAGGGTCTCATTTAACTGCAGGCAAGGCAGGGGTACCCATGGGTCTCAGAGACACCTGATCCAAATGCCACCAGAATGATTGGTTTCTTATCTCTGCTTTTTACTGCATGTAAGCTTCTTGCACTTCACCTGATTGCTAAGTGGTCCTGAGCCCTATTCTACTTATTTTACCCAGAGTTGCTGACTATCTTTTCCCAGTTCCAGTTCAACAACAAAAACAGATATCTCAAGGAAGTGCTCTGATTGGCTCAGTTAGGGTCACGTGTCAATTCCTGGACCAATCAACTACAGCCAGGCATGTAAGAAAATGGAGGTCCCAATAGTGGGTGTATGGGAGAAGAACAGTTCCCAGAAGAAAGGGGAGATGATGGGAACACCCTCCCTATTATACACACAAAAAATCCACTCCTACTCATTTCACAGACGTGGAAATTTAGGCTAAGAGAAATTAAGTAACTTACTCAAGGTTAGAACTTAAACTCAATTCATCTAGCAACTAGTCAAATGCTTGGCTCACTCCCCAACACTGCTGCTCATTCTGTGGAATCATTTCCCGCTCTTTCAGTAGAAAAGGCAGGAGGATAGAGGGGGTATTGAATGGAACTAAGTGTCTTATGCTATGCTTAAACTTCTTTCTAGTCTTTTGCTGGAGATCTAACTCCACCGGTCTTTTCGTTGTCTGGTTTTGCTTTATTTTCTTGTTGGGGAATGTACGTCTGAAGTGGGAATCCCCCTCTTGCCTTCTGCCCTTGTCAGTCCCAGGAGATCACCCTGTGTCAAGATGGATGATAGCATAACAACTCACACTGTGAAAGGCCTTACACCATGCCAGGGATTGTTCTAAGTGCCTTGTATACATTCTCTCATTTAACCCTTGCAACAGCCATATGGGGGAATCATTAGCATTCTTATCTTCCCCAGTCTTCAGAAAAGAAAATAGAGGCACAGAAAAATTCATTGACATGTCCAGAGTCATGGTGTTGGGAAGACAGGCTTTGAACCCAGCAAGTCTGGCTCCGGAGGCTTTGCTCCTCAACACTGTGAAGCACTCCCTCCTAGACAAACACCTCCAGCCTGTGGCTGCTCACATGAAGCCCTGTTGTTGTCTAGGACGCTTCTGATGCCAGCTGACCTGGAGTTGGCTCTTCTCTGTTGCCATCGGTCTCTGATCAAGGCCCCTCTCACTGCAGCCTTCCTGCCTTAGACCCTTGTCTCTCACCACTGCACCTGTGCTGTTTGTCCTTCCTGCCCCAGGCCTGCCTCATCGGGGCTGACAGAGGCTGCTCCTATGGCTGTTGCTGGTAATGCGTCTGCCCTCGTGCTCCTGCAGAGCCAATTCTTCTGTCCCCAGTGGATGGGGTTTGTTCCCCAACCCTGATAGCAAGGTTTAAGGTGGAGTGTTTTTGTCCTCTCAAGGAAGCCTTGCTCTTTCAGGACACTTTTTCCTTAGAAGAACTAGAATCAATTTCCTAAGGGACAAAGGTGACTGTCATAGTGACCTTGTGCAGACACCCATGACAACACACTGTGGCTGGCCTCTGTGTGCCACACAAGGAAAGACACTCCAAATCTCCCCCAACCTCAGGATGAGTTCCCAGGTTCTCGTAGCTGAGGACAGCCTTTATCTCCTCCCCTTGTTGATAAACGATGCTTTGAAGCTACACTAGGCCTTGAATCCTGGTCTACCACTCACTAGCCTGTGACCTTGGGAAAATAAGCTCTTAGGAATTACTCGGTGTCTTGGTTTTTTTATGTGTGAAATGAGGGTAGTAATATCTGCCTCAAAGTCTTATAAAGATTAAATGAGATACAATGTTAACACTAATAATGCTAGCATAAAATAAATTGCAGTAAGTCATGATATTATTATTTTTGAGTCTTGACTCCAGTGGCTAGACCTGACTTTTGGGCCCCCAAATCCTTCATACTTTTCTGAAGGGTGTAAGGGTGGATTATGCAAATACAATTGCTCATGACCTACAGCTTGCTCTTGATCTACCTTCAGCCTAGGCCCTGGTTGGAGGAAGGTGGGTTTGGTAACTCAGACAGGCAGGCGGAAGTGGTGGCAGGATGGAGAGAGGCCCCCCGGTCCACAGCTGCTGCTGAAAAAGGCAAACCTGCTGGTTACCCTCTACTTCCCTCTCCTCAGTCATGTGCCTCTTCCTGTCCTCTGGATGTGGGCTGTTTTTTTTTTCTCTGTCATGGCTGCACCAAGTTTATTTCTGATGTCACCTGCATAGAAATGTGATTCGTGCTATGTTCAGGCCCCACCCAAACTGAGGATTAGCCCTGGCAAAGCAAAGTCCTGCTTGAAATGTGCATTCATTACCAGGCCCCCCCCCCTCACTTACAGCCATTCAGTGTCACCTCCAAATATTTCAGCCACCAAAGGTGCTTTTTGTTAGGATTTTAACTGTTCTTTTGCCTGGGTTTTTTCTTTCTTTTTTTTCCCCCACTTTGGCCTGGCTTTTCTTTAGGTCCCAAGCCTAGGAGTTATTTCTGGTTTGTGTGGGTGATAAAGGGTTCTACTTTGTATCCCAGAGCAGATTCAGAGGAAAGAGCCAAGTGGTTAGATTCATTCCACAGAGGGGAACAAGTGCAAAACAATGATCAAGGAGAAGACACTTCATGGATGAATGACAGATGCCTATGTCCTAACTTTCAAGTACTGTATGACCAAAATTTGACTTTAAAATAAGTGTGTATGTGTGTAAAATCCATATTCAGAGAACCAATTGAAAATACTCCCCCTCCCCTGCTTTTCCTACATGCCTTTTTACTGTAAGCAAACAGCCCAGAACCCAAGACATTAGAGCTTTGTGATTTCTTCAGCTTCAATGGCCTGACCTATATATAAATATAAAACTTCCCACTGGCCCAGACTCTCTGAATGTGGAACTGTATGACAGTTCTCCAAGATAAAATGCAATGAAGTCCTCTTGTTTTTTTCCAGGAACCCTTGAGTCTTTAATGTGACAGAACTTTTGGCAATGGGAAGGAAAAAAATCACGCAAAAGTAGTTGCTGTGAAAGAAACACAAAGGAAAGAAAGCATTAGAGGAAGCAAACTGAGAGATTGAAATAAAGTCAACACATAGGAAAGGGCAGGGGAACCCAATGCAGGTGCCAATCAGAAGGGAGAAAGAACTGGAGGATATGCTTGCACACACACGTGGGTGTACATGCACACAAGTAAGAGAAAGGGTGCAAAGGGAACAAAATTGTGTGTGTCGAAGAGACGAAGAAAGGGAAGAAGAGAAGAAGGAGAAGGAGAGGAAGAGGAGGAAGAAAAGGAAGAGGAAGAAGAAGAGAGATTTCGATTCAGACTAGACAGTGGAACTGGAAGAACAGGCAGAGTAAGACTGGAGACTGGCTGGGGAATCCCAGAACAATCTGTTTACAAAAAGGCTGGCCTGTGGAAATTCCACAAGTGATTTAGAGATTCAAATCCGAAACAGAGAAGAACCCCAATACTCACGCTGCCTGTGTGCATTTTAACCAACCGCTGATGTTCTACACAGACTAGAAAAAATTCTCCTGGCCTTGAACGGACACCGAAATTTTAGGTTTCAACAGACCTAAATCACTTTCCACGTGGCCTCCTATTGGGCGCATGGGGGCCGGCTGGCGGGAGCTCGTTGGGCGTGGGGGCAGCCCCTTCGGAACTCCCCTCGCATTGTCTGTGGGGCCGGGCTTGCATGGTTTATTGTTCTCTCTTTGCCCGCACGGAGGCGGGGTGGGATGGGGTGGGGGAAACGGCCTGGAACACGGCAGTGGCGCCAGGGGCGCTTGGCCAACACCCGAGCAGGGGGGCCTCAGTCCAGGGCGCCCCACCTCTCCGCCGGTGACCGAGTGCCCGGGACGGGTCTAAGCCAACTTGGGGCGGGGCTGATGTGGGGACTGGGGGAAGCCTCCGCCCACCCCATTCTCTGTCCTTCCCGAAAGTCTCCAGCTCTCTGGAGGGAGCAGGGCATGGACCGGGCAGGGTGCGGACACCCGGGTAACTTGCTGTGGCTCCTGCGGCTGCCAGCGATTTCATATTGGGGGAGGGACACTGTGACGCACCCTCCCGGTATTAGAACACTTCACCTTCTATTTATAGACACTGCTCAAACCACAGACCTAGCTTGCCCTCACTCTCCTAGAGCTAAAAATCCTACCTAGAATGGAAGAGCCTAAACACAATAAGGAAGAATTCTATTTTGTGCCTTCCTTTATAATTCCAACTACTGTATACATTGCAGCTCTGGTGAGCTCTCTCTGGCGCAAGGAGTGCGCCAATTTTCTAAAGCTTAAAAGCCTACACGACTTTATTTTACATCTCCTAAACACAGCCAGTGAATTCGTCTCTTGTGAGTTCGTGAAATATTCGCCAAGAATTTGCTCAAGTTGGGTAAGACGCTGACCCACTGAATTCAGGGAAAGGATGTTTCTAGCTGGTTTTCTGTATTTTGCTAAAAACCAGCCATTCTAACTGTACAGTTTATTCGGGAGAGGGAGCATATAAAAGGAAAATATAGCACATTTCAAACAAAAGCAAAGTATGCCTTGAGGCTTTTTTTTAATTGTGGCTTTTGGATACTGACTTTGTGTTTTTAGGTGTACAGTAGCCGTGTAATTATAGGTGATTAAAAATAATTCTTACCTAGTGACATTAACATTTGCAGTAATTAAAACAGGGAATTTTTTTAAACTGTAATTCATTTCTCATAATTTGGTTGCTCGCGCTGCAGTCAAAGCTAAAGAGGAAGCCTTGATGATTATTTTTCATCTTGGTTTCCATTCAGTTTCACTTTCTGAACTCCAGAGTCAATCAAAGAAGTTCTGCCCTTTAGATTTATTCAGAAAAGAGGATATGCATATGTAGCTATGGGCCTTTTTAAAAGGACTTTTTTTTTTAGAGCAATTTTAAGTTTAGAACAAATTTGAGAGGGAGGTACAGAGATTTACCATATACATTCTGCCCCAACATACACATAGTCTCCCCCATTATCAACACCATTCACCAAAAGGGTACTTTAAAGAAAACAACAACAACAAAAGATGAGCCCACACTGATACCTCACAATCACCTAACGTCTATGGTTTACCTAAAGTTTCACTCTCAGTGTTCTATAGATTTGGATAAATGGTTAATAATATATGTTCACCCTTATAATATTATTAAAGTATTTTCCCTGCCCTGAAAATCCTCTGAATTTTGTAGAGGCCTGTTTTTGAAAGTCTGGCTAAACCGCAGATGGGTCACCAGGCAGGTAACCCTAAGACCACAAGAGGCAAGCAGAGTGATATCCAAGGTACTGTTCTTGCTAACACCTAGTTCATAAAGTGAGGGGTGTCTTGGAATAGCAGCAGTATAACGCGATTTTGTTGTGGAGAGTGCTGTGGCCTAGTACGGCAGAAGTACCTAATAAAGCTACAGAACAATCAAAATACCAATTATTATAGTGCATTATAAAATACCCAAACCTATATGATGCTAGGATCCCGATGAAAGACAATTTGGCAATAGCCATCCCATTTTTAAACGTATAAGCCCTGTGACTCAGCATTTTCTCCCTTGGGAGTTTATCAGATGCAACATACACAGTGTTTGTACTAACAAAAGGTTAGAAACAAGATAAATGTCCTGCAGTTATGGAACATGAATAGGATGAATGGTTGTATTACACAGCCTTGAAGTGATTAAAGCAGCCCCTCTTTGTACTGATAGGGAAGTATCTGTAAGACATGGATACTTCTTTTATCAGTGAAAAAAAAAGATGCACAAACAATATAAAGCATTATATTATCAAAATATATAATGGGAATATTTTTGAAACTGGTAACAATGTTTGCCTCCTGGGAGGTAACTAGGAGGCTAGGATAAAGAAAATAACTTATTTGGTATTCTCTATCCTTTTGTATCTTTGAATTTTGTTCCATGAGTGTGCATCATCTGTTAACAATTTTTTTAATTAAAAATACCTTTAATTTTTTTCCTTCTAAGTTTATCCATAGACGGTATATCTCTCTTTATTTTGTGGAAATTCTATATTGGGGATTATTGCCATTTCAGAGAAGTTTACTGCAATGGAACAAAACTATGCCAAGCTTTTATCCTCAGCCTTCTTTTCATCTCTCTCTACCTGATCTGTGAAACATCCTAAAAATGTTTTGCCCGGGTGTTGCTAGAACTTTATTACCAGGAATTTTAAAGAAGGCACTCTGTCGTTGAATTTTTTTCTCTGTGCTTGTGGTGTGTTATGAATGGAAGTAGTAGAAGAGTTGAATGTCTACTGAGTACCTGTTATAAAATAATTATGTGAAGAGACATAATTTGTCCATTTTATTTTGCACCATTTTATCACCTAAAACAAAGTCTTAGATTTCAAAATGTTCTAGTGTGCACAGAGTTCTTCTATGTCCATTACAAAGTGAAAAAAAGAAACAAAAACCAGAGGCACTGGGGTAGATGAGGGGTGTGTACTATGGGGGTTATACCAGAAGTGAGCCAAATTATTTATATTTTTATTTGCAATGTAGGTATTTTTTTCTTTTCAGCTTTATTGAGATGTAATTGACGTATACCATTATGTAAGTTTTAGGTGTGCACTTACTATAAAGCAATGTCGTAGGTATTTCTTTCACAAGCTTGTGTAAGTTTATGTTGTTACTTGTCAGTATAACAACAGGAGTGGGTGCGGGACTAATGTTGCCAGGGTGGTTTCCTTTGAGGACCCACCAACCAATGCCTTGTGATGAAGGAGATGATGAAGACGAGGAGGGGTATCTTTGAACAAACAGAAATGTTGCGTTTACATCTATATGGGCTCATGTATGGAGAGCACTTTGCCAGAGTCTGGCAGATAAAAAGGGATCAAAATAGAATTTCTATTACAATGGGAGACTTACAGTAGTCTCCTGGGTCACCAGTTGTGTTTGGGGTCGTAGGATAGGGCTGCCCACAGCCCATGTTCCACTTTCTTAAGAACCAAAAAGTCTCTGTGCATCCACTCTCACAAACCATTGCCATGAGAAGCAAACCACTTTTCATAATTAGTATAGCACAGCTGTACTATTATTCATACAGTTTTTGGAAAAAAAAACAAACATTAAGCTAACTTTGCTCTCTAGCTTAGCTTTGCTCTGAACAATAATCATGGCTTTTAGGTGTCATGGTACGTAATAGTGTGCATACGATATTAGAAGAAAAAACGTCCGTGAACCTGCCAAAAGTACCTTCTGCAGCATGTGGACTAACTGGAATGCAGGAGAGATCACCGTGTCACTGTTTGTCCTTGACCATCTTGCCATAACATGAAGAGGACCTTGTGAGACATCTGCCGGCTACTCCTCCCCTTCAACATCTTAGATTTGGTTTGGGATGGTTGCCCCGGAAGCTGGAAAAGCGCGATACGCACCTGCTGCAAAGGCAGACGGGCACTTTCAGAGCAGAAAGCTCTTCCGGCTTGTGGCCATGTATGATGAGACCTGCATATATATGTTCACATGTCTGCGTATTCGCAGTCTCATGCATGCTTGCATTGCTGCTGGTCTCAGCTCAGAACTGACATTTTCAGATACATATACTCTAGTCACCTCTTTAAGAACAATAGGATTAAATTCTGTGAGTAGTGAAGAAGTCGACAGGTCGGGGATGTTTGTGGCGTGGGGAGGAAGGGCCCCGGTTTGCATGACCTGTCGGGCAAAGCCTCAAGATACAGAACAGTGAGACTGGGGAAAATATTATCTTTTGGAATTGGCCTAAGATATACTAGCCTGTACTATGTCATACAAAAGAATAAAAAATATCAAAGTCTAACATATTAAAAAATAATACATTGAACACATGAGTGTCTACAATCCAGCTTAAGAAACAACATGACCAGTCCCTTAGAAGCCCCTGTGTGTCCATCTCTCAGCACCTCACCTCCCTGGCCTCTCCTCAGGAGCCACCTTCCTGAATTGTATATGACTTCGTAGTTGTAGTGGTTATGGATGTATTCCTGAATAACATAGTGTTTAGTTTTCTCCACCGTTTGAACTACAAATAGATGGAGTCTTTGATGACTTGCTTTCTTTACTCAACATTCTATTTCGAGCCTCATCTAGTCGCCTCCTCACTTTCCCCACTGCAGACCTCCAGCCCAGATCCCTTCTTGAATTCTTGCATTTATTTCCTGCCCAGGCTCCCTGCTGACAGTTCTTGCCTCCAGAATTCCTCATACAAAACACCACCAAATAGTCACCTTAAAATGTGAAGTTATATTTAAAACTATTTTCTAGAAGAATATTAGGTGGCATGAGAAATGTTTACCACACATTGTTATGCATTTATATATGTTGTACACATATAGACCAAAATTTTAATAGTGGCTATAGTGGCTCTCTCTGGACAGCAAGATTATACAATTTCATTTTTTTCTTTGTGATTTTCTACGTTTTCCAAGGTCTCAACAGATGCCATAAAGCCTTGGAAGTGAAGTTCAGGTCTTTACTGGTTTTATTTGCTCGCCTCCCAGTGATTTCTGGGGTGTCACCTGGTGGGGAGATGGAAGAGTGGGCAGAAGAGCAGGACACAGCTCCTTTTCTCAGAGATAGATTCATATTTAGAGTTCTGGTTCTCTCCCCACCCTCAGTTTAGAGCATCACGAACTCATCTGCAGCAGGGCATCCTGGCCCTTCATCCATATTTCAAACAGCATTGGTGCAGTTGCACAGCATCCACAGTTGAAAGGGCACTCTGCTGCTATGCTCCCTGAGATTTTGATTTTATTCTTGAATCTATATTTTGTATGTAAAATCTAATGGAACAATAGAGCATGAGTGGAGGGATAGGCACGCACTGTGTCTCTGCTGTTCTTGCTGCCCCACAAGCACAGAATCCTTGTTGTCTCAGAGTCTGGGGAGTTCAGCAAGAAGTAAGCATGTTTCATCTTTGATTGTGTAATTGGCAGTGTTGACAGCCCTGAGGGGTTATGCTTTCCTTCAAACCAGGACTTGTTTGAACGCAGGAAAAGGGCAATAACATTCTATAAACATGAATAGCCAAGGAGTTTATCATATTCTTTCTTACTTTTGCTACTTCCCTGTATTAGCCAAACACATATGCCGAAAATGAAGACATAGTTGGGAAGGGAAATAGGGGGCACCCGTAGTTCCTTTCTCTTTCAGTCCTTCCTTATTTGTCAGTGAGGTGAAAGTAGAGTGTTGATAGAATGTGTGAGGGGGGACACAAAACAACCCCAGCATTTATTTATAAAAGATGTGTATTTATTCTCACATGTTTCAACTTCAGTCACCTTCAAAGTACTCTCCAGCTGATGCAATACACCTATCGAGACATTTTTTCCACTGCTCAAAACAGTTTTGATCTCATTGGTTTTGATACTTTCGCTGCTTCTGCCATTTTTTGTCTCACTTCTTCCACATTGGCAAAACATTTCCCTGTGAGGACTTTCCTCATCCTGGGAAACCAACGAAAGTTGCTCTGGGTGAGATGGGGTAAATAGGGAGAGTGGGGCATGGGGGGTCATGCTGTTTTGGGTCCAAAACTGCTGAACACGCAGCATGACATGGGCAGGTGGGCATTGAAAGAGTCTTCAAAAAAAATTCACTGAAGCCAAATGCAGCTTCTCACAACAGCGCCAGCTGGTACGCTGATACAGATGGGTTCCTAGAACACTCACCTAGCAGGCAAAGTCTGGACTACAAGTGGCCCACTCTCCAGAAAATAATTCTGGAGTTTTTGGGGGGTACCGCCTCATACAAATATCAAGAGGTGAAAAAGAAAAACCATTGAGTTAGTTTTGTGTAGCATTTCCACTGTTCTGCTGGCGTAAGAATAAAATAGAATGCATGTCCAAGCTACAAAATATGAATTAAATAATTTCATTAAATAATTCTGCTTAAAAGTCATATGTTCTTATATTTGCACTTAAAAGTGGTATTGCACAATGTAAAAATGAACAAAAACATTCAGGCTAATAATTTGAATTTTTGACTACTTAAAATGACATTAACAAATTTAAAAAAACCAACACAAGTTGAGAGCAAGACTGTAGAAAACAGAGAAGGCATCTACATTCTAGTATCTTTAAGAGCACTTTTTTCTGGGCCACACAAATTATGCTGCAAAATTTACGGTTTAATGGTGCCTTATAGCTTATGAGAACTCAGGCCTTTTCTCTAGAACTAGTGTCTCTACTTTGAGTTCTGAAAGTCCTTTTGAGACCTGGAAGTCAAGAGTTGTCCTTTCTTTCTGAATCTCTGCTGTGCCTTTACATGCCCTGAGGGAATGGACTGGGGCATAAGAAATGCAGGGAAACTACATTGGCTAGTATCTGTAAATACTACCCTCTATATTAAAAACAGACACAAAACAATACCTAGCAACCATAAATTCTTTGAAGGCAGAGAATTTCCTTGTGCTTATCATACAGGCTTTGCTGTAATAGGACTTAATAGCTTTGTCCTTTCTCCCAATACGTGTTTGCTCAATTAAATTTAAAACATTTTTTTTCATCATGCCACTGCAGTTCTCAAACACCTTCAAAGGCTCCCTATTGCCTTATCCTATAAATTGAAAGTCTTAACTAGGCATTTAAGGTTCTATAATCTGGGCTCAATCTACTTTTCCAATTACATCTCCCAAGACTGCCTAGAACTCACTAAGTAATTGTTCAACAGATGGGATCACACAGCTCCTAGGAGTTACAAAAACTACAGATGGATAAATCATTAGACCTTTTAGGGTTAGGGTTATGTTATAGATGAAAACTAACATTAATGCTCCAATTTTGGGAGCTAGCAATGAACATTACAGGCCCTAAATGGAAATTGTAAGATAAGCTATCCTGAGAACCAGTCATTTCTGCAGGCTCACATTCTTGCTTTTGCAGAAATCAGGGGCCCAAAGCTTTTTGGAGAGAAGCCTGCAGCTGTTGCTCAGTCCCCCAGGAAGGGGTCTGTGCAGCTGGGCCTCATTTTCTACCCTGCAGAGCTCCTACCTGGGCTTGGGCAAGCTCCTGCATATGGGAGTTTGAGGGCCATGAAATCATAGCCATTACGAAGGGTCAGAATTTCATATGCTAGTAATGAGCCATTAAGGAAAGCTTCGGGTAGAGACAGGCTTTTAAGGCAGTATAACCCAAGCAGGGGCTATTTTCAGTGTCCATTTGTGGGAAACAATTGCATTTCTAACATGCCTACTTGGGGAGACTCACAACGTGACAGGCTGGGAGAAATTTCAAGAGCCATCAGATTCATTCCTGTCTTTAGGTTAGAAAACCTCTAACTCCTCTATCTATCCCAAATCTTCTGGTAACTCCTTTACTTGTTTATCAACCTTGATTTCAGGGATCTATTTCTGATATCTAACCTAAATCTTTACAACTCATTATTTTTTTCATCTCATCCCTCTCAGTCAACTTTAAAAGGCCTCAGTGTTTACTGCTTATTGACACAAAGCTAATATTACAGTTACTGTCATCTCATCCTATGGTTATTATTAGCACTGACAGCACCGTAGGAGGGATATAAAGATATAATACATAAGCAAACACATTTTTAGGTCAGTCCTGAAGTAAAGCTTTCTAAAATCTGGAGTTGTTTGGGTGTTTCTCATTTGAAAATGGGGACATAGGCAGGTGTGAGTAGCAAAATTGTACTTCACATCTCTGACTGCGGCCCACTCCTCAAGAGCCATCATTCATCTCCCACGCAGGCTGAATAGTAAACTTATAACCGGTAGACGTGTACTAAACATGTATGGGGAGCAGGGAGGTGACAGGGGATACCACGGTCGTAGAAACCATAGGGCCTGTAGAAGGAGTCAGTGTGGGATGTCGGGGGAGGGCCTACATGAAAACTCGCCACAACTTCATGTGAAAACTGTAGGGTGATATCTGAGAGAGGAGTGAGTGGTAACAGCACCTTCCTTATCTTTCCGTCTACGTGCCACGGCTAAGAGCAGAAATGAAAAACACTTTGATGCACCCTATAATGAAAGACATCCCGAGGCCTGGGGCTTATGTGATCTCGTTCTGTTTCTTACCCTTTTCCACGTATAAAACCTTTACAAGATTTATCTGTGTTGCAAGATGCACATTTAGTGCATTACTTCCAACAGCTGCATGTTATTCCAGAGCATTCACTGCTTTACGTACCATTTTAGAGGTGATGTGTACTAAGTTCTCCTACAATATACTGCTCCCTCAAATACTGCTATGATGAATATCCTCAGTTGTGTCCTGTTCTGGACTTGTGCAAGATTTTCTTAGGGGTGTACTTTCCCAGGAGTGGAACTGCTGGGCCATCAGGAAAACACATGCTATGTTTTGTTCAGTATTACACAATAATTCCGAAATGACCGGAACAGGACTTAAGTTCTAGCAACAATGGCTTCCTCCCAACCTAGCCAACACCGGGTGTTATCCACCTTTCACAGTTTTGCCTATTTAATGAAGTGAAGAAGTATCTTGTTGTTTTATTATGCATTTAGCTGATTATAAGTGATGTTGTATATCTCTTTATCTACCTGTTAGTCTCTCAAGGTTCCCTTCTGTAAATTTGAACTGTTCATCCTTTGACTATTTTTCTATTGTTTCCTGTTTTTTTTTCTCAGTGATTTGCAGGAATTCCTACGATACTGTAGATATTAATCTCCTGTTGGTTTAAACCTTTAGAAATACCTCCCAATCTATCAATTTTCTCTTAACTTGCCTAGGATGTTCTCTGTTGAACAGAAAACTTCAATTTTAATGTAGTCAAGTTTATCATTCTTTCGGTTTTATAGTTTATGTTTTCAGTATCTTATTTAAGAAGACTTTTCCTAGCCTAAGATTCCAAAGCTATTCTACTTTTAATTTCTATTGGCTTTGTAGTTTTCCCTTTCACTTTTTAGGTTTTTAAAAATTCATTGAGAGCTCACTTTTGCATATGGTATGAAATATGGATACAACTTTATTTTTCTCCACAGTGAAGCAGTTTTCCCAACATTATCTATGAAACAAAACCTCTGCTAGATTGGATTATCATTCCCAATGCTTCATGTTCTCCCTGCTATAGGATTATATACTTAGGCCCTTTGCTATGTGATTTTGCAGCACCTTCCACTATTGAAGTTGGACCTGGTCATGTAACTTATTTAGCCAATGGAATGTTAGAAGATGTGTGGGAGCAGTGGACCTACATGTGTTTGAGTGATTTGGCTTCACCTCTTCAGCTTTCTTTATTGCCAAAATGACACACGTGATGAAGACCTGAAATTAACCTGGTCTTGAAGCCAAGTCCAGCTGAACTTGGCTAAACCCAACCAAGTCTTGATGAGCTCAGGGGAGGTCGGCAGAATCTCAGTTCACGCACAGACCCACAAAGGAGAAAAAACAATGGTTGCTATAAGGCACTGATAGTTGGTTTTTTTTTTATTAGTTTATTATTGCAGCCAAAGTTGACTATCTCAGCATGATTTTGTTATAGATTTGTATGTGTTATTACCACTATCACATACCAAGTTCTCATAGGTAAATGGGTTGTATCTGGGTTCCCTATTCTGTTCTATTGTTCCACATGTCTGTTACTATAATTTATAATATGATTTACTTCTCTGGGAGGGTCAATTTTCTCTCCCTCTGATATTCTTTTTAAAAATGGCCAGATTATAGTGGAATTTAGTCTTCAGTATGCCTTTCAGAATGTTTAAATTCCTCAAAGCCTGCTACAAGTTTGAAAGGTTTACACTGAGTTTATTAATAAATTTGAGATCATTGAGAGCTTAATGATTTTATATTACCCTATCTACAAGTATTATACATATCCCTACTTTGGATATGGTCTTCTTTGGAGTCTTTTAATAGAATTCACATTTTCTTCCATAAAGGTTTTGTGCATTCTTCCTTAGGTTAATTCTTAACTTTATAGTTTTGTTGTATTTTCTAGTTGGTTGGTACTAGTGTGGAGGAACAGTTTTGGTTTTCATGAGTTGATTTTGTATTTAGGTTTCTTATTATAGCAGTTAAGATTAGGTTTGACTATAAGTAAAAGCGAAGGCACACAGAGAGACACAAACTAAAATAACAGTACCACAAGTGAGACAGAAGTTTATCCAAGAAGTTTGAGAAGATTGGAGATAGACACTTTAGGGTTGGAGCTGGTACAAAAGGTACCTTCTGTCTTACTGCTCTGCTACGTGTGGCTTCCGTACCCAAAGTCAGCTTATGGTCTAAGTCTAGATAACTGCTGAAGCTCCAGCCACATGTCTTCATGTCAGGTGGCAGGAACAAGGAGGAGGCACACATTCTTTTAAGGATGTACATATCAATTGTGCTTTTAACCCATTGCCTGCAACATGGTAATACTTAGCTATACGGGATACTGTCAAATGTTGTCTTTTGATAGGTAGCTAGATTTGGTTGGCTAGGTGTCTTGTTTTTTTTTTTTTTTTAAATTCCTGGTACCATGCTATGAAAGGATGGAAGAACGGTATCTTTGGTTACCTTGCTGAATTCTCTTATTATTTCTAATAGTGTATTGTTTTTACTGGGTGTATTATGACCCAGAGTGGATTCATGGACACAGACAATGGGGGTGTTTACTGTGGGAGTGGGGAGGGGCAGGGTGGCGGTGAGCAGTGGGGAAAGAGGTGGGACAACTGTAACTCAGCAAGAATAAAAATAGGAGAGTAAAAGCATTTGAGAAAGTATATCACTTATTAATAATAAAAACTTTTAGAAAATTGGGAATAAGAAGAAATTTTCTTAACTTTATATAGAACCAAATATACAGCAAAAATATTTAATGGATTGACAATGTTCATTTTTTCATATTTCTAAGTCTCTGGTTTTATTTTGCCTATTTGTTTGTTTTGTTGACTAGGTTCCACTTATAGGTGAAATTATATGGTATTTGTCTTTCATTGCCTGCCTTATTTCACTTAGCATAATGCTCTCCAGTTCCATCCATGCTGTTGCAAAGGTTAGGAATTTCTTCTTTTTTCTTTGTGCTGCATAGTATTCCATTGTGTAAATGTACCAGTTTTTTAATCTACTCATTTACTGATGGGCACTTAGGCTATTTCCAGCTCTTGGTCATTGGAAATAATGCTGCTATGAACATTGGGGTTCATAGGTTCTTTTGAATTGGTGACCAGGATTCTTCAGATAGTCCTAGCAGTGGGATCGCTAGATTGAAAAGCAGTTCCATCTTTAGTTTCCTGAGGAAATTCCATACTGTTTTCCACAGTGGCTGTACCAGGTGCATTCCAACCAACAGTGCACTAGGGTTCCCTTTTTCCACATCCTCGCCAGCACTTGTTTGTTGATTTATTAATGATGGCGATACTGACTGGTGTGTAGTGGTATCTCACTGTGGTTTGCATTTCTCTAATGGCTAGTGATGTTGAGCATCTCCTAATTTTTTTATATGAATTATATTGATAGGCTTTCTGATGTTAAATTATACTTGAATTTCTGGAATAAACACGATTTGATTTATCATGTTTACATGAGAGGTGGCTAGATAGGTAGCCAAATAGATGTATGCTAAAGACAGGGACATGAGTGCCAAATTTTCTCCGCGTTCACCAGATGGAGTAAACATATTGGACTCAGTTATCTAATATTTTATTTAGAATTTTTATATTTATGTTCATAAGTGAAATGGGCCTAATCCTTTTTTTGCACTGCCCTTTTTTATTTTTTTAAAGATTTTATTTATTTATTTTTAGAAAGAGGGGAAGGAAAAAAGAAAAAGGGAGAGAAATATCAATGTGTGGGTGTCTCTCACATGCCCCCTACTGAGGACCTGGCCTGCAACCCAGGCATGTGCCCTGACTGGGAATTGAACCAGCAACCCTTTGGTTTGCAGGTCAGCACTCACTCCACTGAACCACACCAGCCAGGACTGAACTCTCCTTTTTTAGATTTAGAATCTAATTCTGCTGTTTTTCTGTCTTCTATCTCTGCTTCCTCTTGCATATGATGGCTTTTTTCTTCATTTGTTTTGTAATTTAGACAGTGAACTCATGTTTGTCCAGGATCTGTGGGAATTCTAATGAGGCTTGGTTTGAATCTTCTATCCTCAATAAAGAATTTGCTGTAGCTCCCTGGTCCGTGTGTGCAGTATATGTTCAAGTTCTTTTATAAAAATCTTATAATTTAATTGAGATTAACTACAACCATGTAAATATCTAAGTAACAGTAAAAAGGGAAGTTTTATTATTCTCTATTTAAAAATTTTTAACTTAGATTTTTAAAAAGTTATACAAGTAACTCATATCATAACAGATTAGAAAGTACAGATAAGCAAAGGGAAAGTTGATAATAAACTAAATCCTTCTTATCTCTAACAAACACACTTAAAGTCTTCCTAGACTTTTCCTCAGGTTCCTATTTACATATTGCGTGTGTGTACTTTTGAGCCTCTCAATTAGACTGTAAGTTCTTTGAGACAACAAAAATATCATGCGGTACTTTTTTTTTGTACTCATAATAGTTCTTAGGACTTTATCAGTCTCAGTGCACCGTTTGGAAGAAAAATGACAGTAACAATTTAAATGTATTATTTGTGTAATGAAACTTGCGTTTTGAAGTGTGGCTCCTACATAGGAAGAATCCTATTTCTGTGCACTTTGAAATCACAAACTAGAGAGTTTCCTACCTATTGTAGATTCATATACCACATCCACTACAATGACATTATTAAGCTTATAAAATTAATTGACTTTCCTATACTTCTAAGTGTTATATGTTATGCTGATGGCATTTATAAAAGACAATTTTTCTTTTTTAGGGATCACCCTGCCAGTGTGTAACACAGCTCTGTGTAAGGAAGGTAGAAAGGGAGGCGATCACAAAAATGAGAAATAGAAAATATATAGGAGAAAGGAAATATTTAGGAGAAAAAATGATAAATAGAAATTATTTAGGAGAAGGGAAACACACATGAAAAAGGAAAAGAAAAAAAGAAGGGAAGGAATAAACAGGGGTTCTCAAAGCCAACAATTTACTTTGATATTTATTTAACTCACCCAGGGTATTTGTTTAAAAAGCAGATGTGTAGGTCCAGCCTACAGAAATAATGATTCTAAGAGCAGATCCAGGAGTCTGAGTAGGCCTTGGATGACCATTAAAAAATACTAGAAGAGGGAGAATTAGAAAGTGACACATAGGTGGGACTGGAGGTGTGCCAATAACAAATGACAAATGGGCAACATCTACCACAGGATGCTAACCCTGAGTATCCAGAGAGCCTTTAGAAAGATTTTAGTGTATGTCTAGACTCAAAATCTTTTGTGTTTCAAGTACCCTCCATAGTAAGATAACATTCTCACCAGTTATATTCACCTGAGCCACAAAATGACCTCACAGTGGAAGAAACAAGAAAAAGGCTTTCTCTAAAATGTATCATTAGCACATTCTTAAAAGTAGTACATACAATAGTTCATATTAGAAAGAAAGGTTATTTTTTTTTCCATATGAGGGATTTAGTTTGTCTGGATTATCATGTGGTGACCTGGCAAGGGGAGCAACATTCACCTTCTGTGGATCACTGTGTCCTGGGGTGAGGACACTGGCCTCCTTGCACTGCTGAATTCCAGAGGAATTTCAACACACAGAAGGACAACACATACACAAACTAGGTACTACAAAAAGTTTGCAGCGCAGCTCATTTTCTCAGGTGGACTCAGGGTTACAAACTGAAATCATGGAGTAGGGCTAAAATCAGAAAGGGAAGAGGCAAAAGTGTCAGGTGGAGTGTCACAGCTACAGCTCAGAGGAAGAATCATACCCTAAAATGACAACAATCAAGAAAAGATTCAATATGACCAGAGTACACCTTCATGTTCTCCTCTGAATTCCAGACCATTATAGGTTTTGATCTTACAATTATGAAAAAATATCATTATCTTGTTCAACTAGAATATCATTATCAATATCATTATCTCGTTCAACTAGATCCTAGTTCTTTCTAGTTGACTTGTCTGTGGCAAATGGACAATGGGTGTTCTAAGGCATTTCGAAAATCTTTTTGTAGAGGTGCGGTATTAATTGCCTATCCTTGGTTTCTTGATAGGTAGCAATTGTAAATTTCAAGTGCAGAAATGCACCTTGTGGGAAAGAAGGTGGATTTTTTGCAGTTTAACTGCTTTTGTGCACATTTCTATTAAAGTTTATTGGTAATTACTTCCACGTACACATGCGTACGTGGAAAGGGTTAAAGTCTGTAAAATGATTACTGGACCATAGGCAAGCAATTGCGAAAAGCCATAGTTCTTGGGAATGAGCAAAGATCTAAGAGTGAGTGCTCCTCAGCATTGCCATTAGGTACCAGCTGAGGAGGGTGGGCAGAGAATTGGAGAGTGGTGCTGGAGGGAGCAAGGTACATACATACATTTAACAAGCAAAGCCCATACAGCTTCGCTTATGCCTGGTTAAGAAGTGCCTTTTCCAGAAACTCAATCAAGAAATGGTATGTATTAAGGAGCTGTTCCAACCTGTCCGCACCCTATGCTGACTTCCCCAGAAAACAGGCAACCAAAGATACAAATGCCATTGCCAAGCCTCCTGTCTCTGGCTTCCAGCTTCCTCAGATCCCAGGGCACAGCCCCCACAGGACGTCACACGGAGCTGTCTCTAAGAGTGGGCACTGCATGGAGGTGGGCAAAGTTTTGATCTGATTCACTCGAAATTGGTTGCTCCTCGGCTGCGGACTTTGGCCGCAGGGGCTCCCCGGCAGCTCAAGGCAGAGGCTGAGCAGCCGCAGGAGCAGCAGGCAACACAGCAGCCTGCAAGCTAAGGAGCCAGCCTCCGCTGCTGCCGCCACCGCCGCCTCCTCCTGCCGGCACGGTGTCGGCAACACAGCCAGTTCCTATCGCTGTCACATCGCCAGCAGCCCAGCAGCGCGCTGCCCGCACCCCCCCCCCCCAGTCCCCCCATCCGCACGTTTGTCGGTCCTAGCCCTCGCACTGTTATTTGCGTGACTGACCCGAACCCGGCTGGAGGGGGGATCGGGACGACGCAGGAGGGAGGGGAGGGCATTGGCCCGCCTACTTCTTCCCCTCTGTCTCACTGAGGGGACCTTCTTTTCCTAATTGGTCACACATTTGTGTCCATCACCCCCATACGGTCCTAGGATTGGCGGAAGGTGCACTTCTGAAGCGAGGCGAGGAGAGTGACTCCGTGGGTCTCCGGCGCCTCATCTTTCCCTCCACCCCTACTTCAACGTCCACCCCCTCTCCCCACCCCACCCCCCACTCCACTTCCCCCGCCTCATTCGCAGCAGTGTCCTTAGTAGACTCATTGGGATAGGGGCGAAGCCAGCCGCCTATTGAGCCGTGCTATTATTGGCCAATGGTCACGCCTGTCGAAGCAGCAGGCTTCACCATTGGGTGAGTCCTTTTCGTTGCCCGCCCCAAAAGCCTCGCCCTCCCAGTCACCTCCTCCCCTCCCGGCTTTTCCACGGACCCCTTTCCCCCGGCGGGTCCCCGCCGCATCTCCCCTGTCCAGATGGGCGGGGACTGCTGTACGACTCTGTAAAGTCTGTGAGTCACTGCACAACCCATCAATCCAATTAAATGTCGTGAGCGAGCTGAGCTGGCGGTGCTACCGCCACCACCGCTCACCCCGCCACGGCCGCCCCTGCTCGCAGCGCCCCTCTGATCCATGGCTGTCTGTCTATACTTGTTACGGTGTAACCTCCTCCGCCTCCTCCTCCTCAAGAGCCGCTGCAACTTCCCCTCAGCCAGCCTCCTCCTCTGGTTGGGGACTGCAAAGGCATGGGATAGACCCAGAGCCACTTCTCTCTATCTCCCCTCCAGCCCTTGATCAGTTTCCCCCGTTTAAATTAAAGTCTGTTCCTCTCTTCTCATCGTTTTAGAGGTTTATTTACCAGTTTATTATTTCCCCCGATTTTATTTCTTTTCCCTGGGCCAGAAGGTCGCAGGGGCTGGGGAGTTTATTTTAGGGAGGGGGCTCTCCACCCCCACCCCGTTTCTCCTCCTCTTTCGGCCGTGACTTGATTTCCCTGCTCCTCTCGGCTCCCACCCCTCGAACTCACGGTCCTACACTGGAGTGACGCACAGACACCCCCCACCCACAGCCCAGACGTCCCCTCCCTTGCTGCCACCCCGACCCGTCTCGGAGCTAGACCTGCTGGCGACTTCTTGGCGGAAGGGTGAGTACTGTGTGGGATCTTGCAGGGGTATGGAAAGATATTGTAGTCGTCCACTTTGGGGAGGGCAAGGATCACATTGTGGGAAGAAGGCTCCTGGTCCCGCGTGGATTTGAGGTGGCGGCTGCCTCCCTCCGTAGCTCTCTCTTCCTCCGCCCCTCGACTCCTTATTCACCAGCCCTGCTGTATTTCTAGGTATTGCCAGACTTCCACCATCGGAGCATTATAACGCTTATAAAATGAGCGGTAATGGCATGCTTTCTGTCTTTAGGATGCTTGGTGAACTGTAATAGTCAGCAATGTGATCTGATAGACTCTATGACCTGCAAAAAGTGTAAAATGGCTAATGGGTACATTTTCCTCCAAATCAAAGTTAAACTTTTATTTAATAAAGGCAAGACAAAGGTATTTATAGTTTGAGTGTGTGGTAATAGAGCAAGGGAAGACAGGTTGCCTAGTGGTGTAGCTTACTCTTTTTATTTTAAAATAGTTTTATAGCTTCTTTTTTGAAAAGAATATGGATTCAGTATTAAAGTAAAGGTTATGAAGTCTTTGAACCTGTTGGAGGAAAGCAAGGTAAATGAAAATCCAGCTTCACACTTCATCTGTAGTTCACTTTTTCCTAGCAAGAGATTACAACACAGAATTTTTTATTTCTCAGTCACTGGGCCCAGTGGAGTGTGTTAGGGATAAAAATAGGTATTTTTTCTTTTGATATCCCTCTTTTGTATTCTTGATTGCTCTTAAGCAGTGTCATGCTACAGAATTTATAAAATTTTAGTATGGTTTCTTGACTGTTGGTAGCTCAGAAGTATACGCGCTTGCCCACATACACTTTGTGAGAATCTTGCCTTATGCATCTTTAGTATTTAATTGGAGATAAAAATAAAAATTATGAGAAGTAGTTACTCTGAATTGGCTTCTGAGGTCACTTTTGAGAATTCAGCCTATTTAAAATGGTATTGCTCTTTTTGAATCAAGTTCTGGTCTAGTTGTCCACAAGATTCAAATTAGGCTAAACCAAACAGGTTTTGAAATATTAAAGTACAGGAAAGGCCTGTTAGTAGTTCATTCTCTCCTTCTCTTTCAGACTAATCAGAAAAAGTTGTTACTAAATTCAATTTTAAAGAATAGACTGTTCCTCTACTGAAATCTGTCATTTTTCTACAGATAGATTTCTTTTTAAAGAGCAGAAATGGGTTTATGAACAGCCCAAAGTAGTAAAGTTGACTCAAATGCAAATGCTATTGTAAGGAAATGCTTGTCGTAAGCCCCCAAACCTTGCAAAGTATTTCAGGAAGAGTTATATAAAGCTTTTTTGAATTGTTCAATAAATTTTATCATGTGGCCTTTTTCATGAGGTCAAGACTGAATCGGTCAGAATCGTCATAGCACAGGAGCCAGGCTACCTGAGTTTGAATTTTACTGCCATCCTTAGATGGTTGTTTCGCCTTTGGCAAGTTTCAAACCTGGCCAGTACTAGTTTTCTCCTGTAAATGGGAAGGATGACTTTTCCTCAGGGGGCTGCTGTAAGAATAAGTAAGAATGCATGTCACAGAGCACTTGTTATTAGCTGTTCCATTATCGTCACCACCCTTAGAGAGGATGTCTAATATAGTGGTTAAGAGAGGGGACTCTAGAACTAGATTCCGTAGGTTCAAGTCCCAGCATTTTGTTTTGCTATCTGTGAGACGATGGTCAAGTTAATCTCAGACTCCCCATCTGTAAAATGGGGATAAGAGAAGAAGTACTTCATAGGGTTATTGTGAGGTTGGAATGAGTTCATATAGGCAAAGATCTTGACTAATGTTTGGTACATCTTTACAAAGATCTTGATTAGCATTTGGTACTTTTTAACTTTAATTCTCTGTTCCTTGTATCTCTTGAAATATGAGTAAGGTTTTTTTTTTGTAAAGATAAAGAATTATTGCTGTCAAGTGTGGATGGACCTGGAGAGCACTATGCTAAGTGAAATAAGCAAGTCACAGAAAGAGAATACCACATGATTTCACTCATATGTAGACTAATGAACAAAATGAAATGTCAAGCAAAATAGAGACAGACCTATTGACTGAGAGCAGGCTGACAGCTGTTGGGCAGGGGTGGTGTTGGGGGTGGAGGGATTGAGAAAAAAAAGGAAAAAAGAAAAACTCATGGACATGGACAATAGTATGGGGATTACCAGAAAGATGGGATACGGGGGAGGTGAAGGAAAGCATAGAGGGGGATAAATAGTAATGGAAGGACACTTGGGTGGGTAAACACATAATACAGTGTACAGATGTGTTGTGGAATTGTTCACCTGAAACCTGTATGATTTTGTTAACTAATGTCACCCTAATAAATTCAATAAAAAGGAAAAAAGAATTATTGCTCTCAAAATAAGCAGAGTTCTTATCAATATGCATGATGTATGGGAGTTATACTTTTAAACTAGTGTTTATATGAGTCTTTATGAATTTTAGCTATTTGATTAGTTGAGCTGATCACTCTTTCATTTAAACTTGCATAACAGGATGTACCTACCTCTGTTATAATCACACCTATCACTCATTTGCTGTTATCTATGATTCTTTCCTCTACTAAACAGAAAGCTCTTTGAGGGTAAGAATAGTGTTTCATTCATAATTTAATTTCCAGTGTCTAGCAGAGTGCCTGGTACATAAAGAAGTTTAATGAGCCTTGGCTGGTGTAGCTCAGTGGATTGAGTGCGGGCCTGCAAACCACACGATCGCGGTTCGATTCCCAGTCAGGGCACATGCCTGGGTTGCAGGCCAGTTCCCAGCAGGGGACTCACGAGAGGCAACCATACATTGATATTTCTCTCCTTCTCTCCTTCCCTTCCCATCTAAAGATAAATAAATAAATAAATAATATTTTTTTTTAAAAAAAGAAGTTTAATGAATGCTACGGAATGAATTAAATACTGTTATCTTGAAGATGTTTAATGAGTAGGTGAATGACATTATAAGCAGTATTATGCTATTATTTGTATTGTTGAGTTGAATTTTTTCTCTCAATTATTACTTTTGTAAATAGAGGACTAATGAAGGGAATTGCAGTTAACATATTTTATTAAGAAGATATTTTTCATTTTGAAGGTTAAACTTAAAATGGTCTGAAAAGTACATTTGATACCTGACGTGTCCATTTTTTAATGAAGATTTTCTGACTCCCAAGCTTGTCACTGAGGTAGGTGTTATTATTAGTATGAATTATCCAGATTAGATTTTTGAATGTCCCAAATGATATTGTGATATTATTTTCAGCTTCAGAATTAATAATAATAGAGAGAATTTGTCAAATTAACACTGTGAAAATAAAATGACATAATTTCCTTAAGGACCAAAGCTTTATTTCTCTTTTCATTCAAGAATGAAACTCTTTCTCTTGAGTAATCTTAATGAATAATTAGCTTTTGAAATAGCTGTAGTAAATAATGTAATAGGAATCATAAAGGAGGAGTATGTAATTAGTAAATAAAACACTTTAAACTTCACCATACACTTAATAGGCATTACACAATTAGGGAATATATATTTTTTAAATATACAAAATTGATGGGGCCTACTACCTGCTTCATTTATAGAATCACTGTATTTTACTTGTCAGTAAAATCTACTTTAATTATCATATCCCCCGATATTATAAAATGCAAGAATATCGTTTATGAAAGAGGTATCTTCAGTAACAAAATCTGAATATTAATAGGCTCAGAAGTGTTACAGTGTTTTATAACATTGTTAAAACTTTTCAAATATATATACAAGGTACTACAATGTGGATGATTTTATATACATAATCCTTTGTTTAACCTAATTATCAGTTACCCAACTTAGCTGTATATAATGAATTTTCATGGGCTAAAAACAGTTAATTTAGAAAACTTGTCCGTTTTTTGTTCATATACTTTTAAAGTAGCCCATTTAAAATGAAACCTAAAAAAATTAATTTGTAGGCACTCGGAAACTACACTGAAGTGTCTGGTCTTCACAGTGGAAGGTCACTTGTGTTTTGCTTCACATGTTTTAGCATGACCTTGTTTCTGTAGCTCGCATCTTTTATCTCTTCCTTGAATTTAACATTTTTGTGCAGATATTTGAGTATTAGTATTTTACAGACATTTATAATGTTTCCAACTTTTTTCTGTACTTTATTTTTTATTGTTTATTCTAGTGCAATTGTTCCAATTTCTTTTTCCTTTTCCCCCCTCCACCCAGCCCATTCCCCTCGACCATAGTCAATCCCCACTTCACTGTCCATGTCCATGAGTCATTCATACATGTTCATTGACTAATTCCTTCCTCTTTCTTCTACCATTCCCCTCTTCTTCCTCCCCTCCTACAGCTCTCAATCTGTTCCCATTTCTTCAGGTCCCTGGTTCTGTTTTTCTTATTAGTTTATTTTGTTCATTAGATTCCAGTTATAGATGAGGTCATAATGTATTTGTCTTTTACTGACTGTTTTATTTCACTTAGCACAATAGTTTCCAGTTCCACCCATGTTGTTGCAAAAGGTAGGAATTCCTTCTTTCTTTCTGCTGCATAGTATCCATCATGTAAATGGACCGCAGTTTTTTAATCCAGTCATCCACTGATGGGCACTTGGGCTGTTTCCAATAGTTGGCTATTGTAAATACTGTTGCTATGAACATAGGGGTGTATAAGTTCTTTTGAATTGTTGTTTCAGGATTCCTAGGGTATATTCCTGGAGTAGGCTCTCTGGGTCATAAGGCAGTTCTGTTTTTAATTTTTTGAGGTGATTCCACACTGTTTTCCATAGTGGCTGCACCAGTTTGCATTCCTATCAACAGTGCACTTGGGTTCCCTTTTCTCTATATCCTCGCCAGCGTTTGTCATTTGTTGATTTATTTTAAAAATATATATATATATTATTTTTAGAGAGAGGGGAAGGAAAGGAGAAAGAGTGGGAGAGAAGCATCAAACATATGTGTGGTTGCCTCTCATATGTCCCCTACTGGGGACCTGGCCTGCAACCCAGGCATGTGCCCTGACTGAGAATCGAACCGGTGACTCTTTGCTTCACAGGCCCGTGCTCAATCCACTGAGCTATGCCAGCCAGGGCTGTTGATTTATTAATAATGGCCATTCTGACAGGTGTGAGGTGGCTTTAATTTACATTTCTCTGATGGCTAGTGATGTTGAGGATTTTTAGATAAGTTTATGGGCCATCTGTATGTCCTCCTTGGAGAATTGTTTGTTCAGATTTCTTGCCCATTTTTTAATTGAGTTGTTTGTCTTCCTGGCGGAAGGTTGTATGAGTTCTTTGTATATTTTGAAGAGTAAACCCTTGTCCAATGTATCATTGGCAAATATGTTCTCCCATAAATTTGGTTTCCCTTTCATTTCGATGATGGTTTCTTTAGCCACGTGGAAACATTTTAAATTGGATGTAGTCCCATTTGTTTATTTTTTCCTTTATTTCCCTTAATATCTTCAACTTTTTAAAAAGCAATGTTTTTGATGAAGAATTGTTTGGAAAGAAGAGAAGGAGGTAGATAAAACCTTTAGGGCTTGTAATTTCTGTCCTATCTTCTAACATTAGGAAAATGAATAACTATATACTAAGACTTTACTTGACATCATCTATTGCATCTGTGACTTTAAGTGAAACAATGTAAAACAAAACCAGTTTTACCATAGCCTAATTGGTATAAACAAGAGTTAATTTCCTACATTATAGAGAAACAATGATGAACTAAACTACATAGTTGGAGGACCTACTATACTGTTAGTGATCAAAAATAAAGGAAACTAATGTATGCATTATCTATTGACATAAACTTAGAATTAAGGTCCATGGAGTTCTAGACTGAGCAACACTTATTGGCACGTGACCTTGAGCTTTAACCTTCACGGGGGCTGTTACCCTACCGTCATTCACAGGGAATATTGTAGAGGCAAGTTCTAAGTGGTTTTTGAAAGCATTGGAGAAGGACAAAATGCAAGCAAATACAAAGTAAACATCAGCATTTAGAAATGGATATTTGTTTATCCTTATTAAAAAATTGTGACCTTTTAGCCCTGGCCGGGTGGGTCACATGATTGGAGCATTGTTCTGTACACCAAAATGTGGTGGGTTTGATTCCTGGCCAGGGCACATACCTGGGTTTGGGGTTCAATCCCCCATCTCCCGGGAGACAACCGATGAATCAATGTTTCTCTTTCACATTGGTGTATCTCTCTCCCCCTCTCTCTCCCTCTTCCTCTCTCTCTAAAGTGAATTTAATAAAAATAACCCATATCCTCTGGTGAGGATTATGACATTTTAGATCTTTTGTCTGAAGGGCACTTTTCCTTTTAACTTTGTATTTGAAGAGGATTCTTGCTGACATGTTCACAAGAATATATACGTTACCTTTTTAGAGCCAAGGAACTTTGGTTTAATTGAATAGGATTTTAAATAGTAACACTGAGTTTTGGTATATCCTGGGCTATATCAGAGGTTGATGTTGTAAGAACAACCTTTAGGTACTGGTATCTAAGACATAATACATTTTATTAGTTATAACTTGTAGAACTTGCGCATGGTAGAAAAACACGTTCAGATATATCAGACACCATTAGAAGTATATTCAAAGAAAAAAATTAGTTACTTATTTACTTTTAAATTTCAAAATGATTATTAGCTTTTGGACCCCCTTATTTATTTTGTACTTTGAATACAGTGAAATGTGCACACCTCGGAATATAGTGGTTTGGAGGATTTCATTTATTCCAGCTAAACTTTTATGTAGAAGGTGAATGGAGACATGTGGAAAGGCTGTATATTAAGAAACTAGTCTTTCTTTTCCTGTCCCTAAAAGTGAGTTAGGGGGTCTTCGGAAGTCAAAAGCCCAGAGTTAGCACATTATGTAAGTTTGTTTTAATTCAGCTTTACCTCTTGCTGGTTGTTAGTAGAAGAGTTGTCACAGCCTCATAATATTACTTTTTTAAGTGGAAGTTAAATTCTAGTGTACTCAGAGTAAGATCTATCAAAACAAATGGATATACAAAGAAATATTATTTATTTAAACTAATATTGAGTACAGTGAACAAATATCCTCTAATATGAAGTTGCTAAGCAGAAAGTGACTTTTAAAACTAGGGTGTGTTTTTGTCTTTATTGTTCAGCCTCCAACTGGTGAAAACTTAGAATATTAGGTTTCTTCTCCACTTTGAATTTAAAGTCCACATTGATGTTCATAATCTTTTGTGTGGTGGTCCATATAACTCTTTAGTATATTGAATGTTTACTTTTACCATAGTAAATAAAATGACCCGAACAGTTCACTTTTAATTTATCTTTTTTCACAATCCTCTTTCCTTTGTTCTACCATTGTTTCTCAGTTTTCTTAATATTTTCACATAAGCTTGTCTTTTCTTTTTACTCTGCATCTTAATTTGCTTTATCTTCTTTTCACATCAGTATTCTTTTTCCTGATCACAGCAGGCTTTTTCTTTAGCTATCTTTTGACTTTGCCTCTGTATAGGGTATGAAGTTAATAGTTTTCATTTATTTCAGTCTGCTTTTATGGAACTGAGGCAAAGTCCTTCTATATGGAAAGTTCGTTTTGCCTTGTCTCAAAAGATGAACTCTGATCATCTGATCTACACAGAACTTAAGGGACTATTTTGTAAACCTAAAACCAAGTTTTAGCTTCAGTGATGTGGGGAAAGGGAAAACTGTAACCTGTTTATTATTTTCCGCTTTTCTATTAAACTCTTTTATGGTGGGATACCCACAGAATTTTTTTTGTCCACATTACCTTGAAACATCTCAAACATCCAAGCTTTGTTTTGCTCCACGGGCAGTGCCCTGGTGAGCTCTGGAGGGTGTTTCAGCAATGACCATCTCCACCTGGGTATGTGGGAGGTTGCTGGCCTGAGAACATCACATTAGACGTGAAGAGCAGCTCCTTTGTTTAGTTTTGAACTCCTTCAAACCAGACTGAACATCAGACCAAGTCCACTGTGAGGTTTTCCAGAGTTCACCATTGTTAAATGATTAATGGTTCCTGGTGAAGCAACCATCAGCTTCATTGTCTTTCAGGGCTTCAGCTGAAATGAAATGTGGCCCTTTGAATTAACTTTTGTTTTATTTTAAGGGTTCTTTTCACCCAGGAAATCAAAGGGTAGGAAAATGCATATGTATTATTAAACAAAAAAAGGTTTACATAAAAATCCTTTGGGTAAAAAGTTTTCCTAAATACCAAAATCCACTGATTTGGAGAGAATGTTTTATAATTTCTCAAAGTATCTGACATTATCAGACATCAGTAGTAGAAAACCTTTTAGTCTGATTAAACAAAGTGAATCCTCCTTTTGATTTAGAAAACAAACAATCCAGTGTTATTTTTATTTAAACAATTAAACTATAAGATTAGATAAACTGGGTTTTGGAGTTGATTAAGAGATTTTCTAGAAATTATACTTTATAAAATCTGTGCCTCACGTAAGAAGCTGGGTATTTTTTTTTCTTTTTGTGTACCTAGGAATCATTCCCGATTCTTTCTTTCTCTCTTTCCCTCCCTCTCTTCCTTCCTTCTTTCCATCCTCCCTCCCTCCCTCCCTTCCTTCCTTTCTTCCAGTTCATTCAGTGGATATTTATTGAGCACTTACTGTGTGTCAGCTTCTCTTACTAGGCCCATACATCATAGCAGTGAAGAAAAGACAGATATTCCTTTCCTTGTAGAAATTACATTCAAACAATTTGCTGTTACAGAGCTTATTATCTACTGTTTGGATTAGTCATACTAAACATTGTGTAATAATGGTCTGGAAAAGAGTAAGATTTCTTTATATGGATTTTATGCCCTTTGACTTGGTATAAAAGGAATCCTAATCTTGAAACAAAACTCATTTGCATGGACAGTTTTCATTTGAGTTTGAGTCGAAATATTAAAAACATAATGTAACTGGGTGTTTCCAGCAGAAATCTGAAATCATCCTCATTTGTGAACCCTAGAAACCTGACAGTGGACATGATCTGAAATTTTTCCTAGGTTTTCTTTATATGTTTTAAGTTTTTTCTTCATTTGCTTTGTTTTCTTTGTAACAGAGCCTGAAAAAAAAGTGTAACACTGAAAATTGCACAATGGAAATGTACCATCTCAGCTATATTGCACAATTAACAATAAAATCTTAAATTTGCTTTGTCTAGTGCAGAGAAAGAACTAATCTTTTGTTTCTTGATTGTAAAACTATGTAATTTCCTAAACAAACAAACAAATAAACAAAACTCTTAGTGTATATTTCTACCTGAAATATTAAAGGAAATAAATCTAAGTATTTTTTAGTAAAACAGCATTAATGAGATTTAATTTAATATAAAAAATTTTCATCAATTTTATTTTTATTCATAAACATTTAATAGATGTGACAAGTCCTCGAGGGTATCACAGACTAAGACATGGTGCCTGTCCGTAATGGTGTTCACAGTCCAGTTGAGACAAAAGGTCTCCCTGTGAAAATGAAATCTCTTGTATTAAGGGTTATAGGATTTAGTTGGATGGGAAGTCTGGTGTAGGCCACTATAGTAAACTTAGGCCTGGATCAAATGGACTTGCCCTCTGGAGATCCTGGGTGGCCTTCATGTGAATCTGTCCTTTCTTTTAAGTTAGGGCAAAGATGGTTAACAGGTATTCCTTATGCCTTAGGCTCCTCAGGATAGAACAGCCCCCTCCCCCCTTTTAGCTACTGCAATTGTTCAGCAGGGAAGGGAAGGGGAAGGGAATGGAGTACGTGTCCTAGCAGTTTATTACATTCCTTCGCTGGCTACCCCATGGGAAAAAGAAACTCTGCACCTGAGAATACAGTATATGGACATACCATGGGTATGGATTAGGTTCTTGAGGACAAAAATTGCTCCATAGCTTTGGGAAGCCTGGTGCATCAGTGAGGGTCCCATAGACAAAGGAGTTCACTGAAAAATGGAAGAAACTCTGAAAGGGGGAGGAAAGAAGTGGAGGTGGAGGCTTTGAGTTACTGGAGCACACTTTTTTCCCTTCAGTTTTGCCTGGAGTAGCCTGCCTGTGAAATGCAAGTGCTGTAGGCCTAATAGTCCAGATTTAGGAAGTCTGTATATATTGCTATGATATGTAGGTATAATCTTTCTAAATTGTTATGCTTTGGAATAAGCAAATTCCTGATGTGTGTGTTTAAGTTTTCAAACATAATGCTGTGTGACTATGGCTTTTGTTTTTATTTTCCTGTATGTTTGAAAATATTAAGAATCCCTTTGTTTTTAGAGTGCCTTTGTTTGTTTATTTGGACCTGAATCTAAGATAAAATAACACAGTATATGCTTATCTCTTAAATTTCAATTAGGGGAGAAAAATAATCAAAGCCTGAGTGTTTCTTTTATCTGTTGATGAAAGTATTTGGACACTTCTGTGGAGACTTTTTTTTACTTAAAAAATGACAATTTCTATCACAAATTTTTTTTCTGGAAAGTGATACCTATGTTATAACACATCTATTTGATTCAAAGGCCTCCTAGGATAGTCATGTTTATTATCATGATTGCTGTAATGGTTTTAAGGTTATGTATGTATGTTAAAACTTACAAATTACACATTTTAAATAAACACATTTATTTCATATCAGTAAAACTTTTTTAAAGCCACATAGGTTGTAACTGAAACTCTATTATAAGAATTATATTTTAAAAATTTGTCATTTATTTTTTACTTCTCTATTTTATTTCCCCTACCATTTATTCACCTCTAGGCTATACCCCAGACACACATAGATTAAGAAATACAAATAGAACTGAGGAGGCCTGTGTGTGAGCTGAAATTTAGATATAGGACCTTAGAGAGCTTTTTTCCATATGTAAGTCTCACTGGAGTGTTTTAGGTGATTTGCACAAATTTGAATTTGGAGAATTGGAGTTGTGTATTTTTCAAGGAATCCTCCTTTCCTTATAGTTTAGCAGATTATGAGTCATCTTTGGCATGGAGTAAAGAACAATGATTTAGTAAGCCCTTTTTTTTTAAGAGGTTAATGGCTTAATGCTTCTCCTTAAATATTGTCCCCTCTTTTTTTTGACATTTTTATCATTTAAATTTTGGCATGTTGGACCAAAGAGTCTATGAATAGATTTATTTAGGGAAAATCTAAGTCTCTCCATCTTTTTGCCCTCATGGTCTTGAGCACAGCACAGGAAAGTTAACACAGATTTGTTTAAGTGATGGTTAATAGTAATTGAATATTTCTTATGTCACCTAATGTATGTTTCAGGGAAGTTTCTTTATTTGTTGGAATTAATCCTTATGTTAAGTTTAAAGCCCTGGCAATTTTTTGTGGGAAAAAAATAGTCTACAGAAATTTTCAGGTTTGTCTTTATGGAGCTGGGACTTTAAAGAACTGTAACTTTAAAATTCAAGCTCTTCTACCATACCAATGGGATAAATCAGAATTACGTGTGCCCAGGCCACAGGTCCGGGTAAGGCCCTGGCTTCAAGATTTTTCAAAGTGCCCAGGTCATTCTCACGTAGAACCACACTGTGCTCAGCAGTGCCGTGTCCCACACCATATTCCTCCACACCCATACTTTCTATTGTAAAACTTTGCAAACATGCAGCAAACTCGAAAGCGTAATTCAATGAACTCTTATATTCCTTTGTACTTAGATTCAGTAATTGTTAACCTTTTGCTGTATTTGCTTTATGACTCTCTTCCTTTCTTTCTCTCATACATATGTTTGTATCATGGGAAAGTATGTTTCATATATCATAACTCTTACCATTAAATACTTCACTATGCATCTCCTGAGAGTAAGGGTATTCTCCTACATAACCACAATACCATTATCCCACCTAAGAAAATTAATAATAACTTGGACTGCTTTTCAAGAGCTCAGTTCCATTTATTAAAGGCATGTGAATTCATATTCTACTAGAAATTAAATGCATATGAAGTGAGAAGTTCTGCAGAATATAAAATTCTACGAACTTTTGCTAAAGATACATAGATAAGGCCCCTACATTTTTATGAGGTAAAAATGAATTTTGTTTTCATGGTGAGGTAAGATTCTTTCTAGCTCTAACATTGCATGATGGTATCATGAGAAAAACATTCATCAAAGTTCATGCCAGTGTGGTTTAGTGGAAAAACTCAGTTTTGAGCCCGAACGGTGTTGGTTCATATACTTGCTCTGCCACTTACTGTAGGTGACCTTGGAGAAGTTATTCTTTATCAGTTAGAGTATTTTCAGAAACCACCGTCAAGCTTGCTGGAATCATCAGGAAATTTATTATTTTACAAGTTCAGGGGTAGAGCAGGCTTTAGAGTTCGTCACATCTGAAGCTCAGGGTCTTAGCATCTTTCTGCTGTGCTGGACTCCTTGCTGGTATCCAACTTCTTTTTAAGCTCCTTCCTCAAGTGGGGTCACGTTCCTGTACTGTAGTGTTCGGAGGAAGTCAGATATCTCTTCACAGGCGTGGACTGTCAGTCTTTCTGCCTGATTCTGCAGCTCTGCCCGTATCTGAACAATAATCTGGGAATGGGGTTCTCTTAGGGAGAAGAAGTAGGAGTGCACATTAGTACCATCAGTGTTTATTATTCCTCTCTAAGCCTCAGTTTTCTTTGCTCTGAAATGGAAACAGTGATATCAACCTCTGTGGTTATTAAGTAATACACAATAGGCAAAGCAATAAACACAAAGCTTATATTTAATAGATGCTAATTTCTATTTTTCTCCTTTCCATCTTGTAGAAAATTTTGTCTTCCTTTGACACTGCCACACTCCATACTAGTAAGCAGATACTTAAGTGACTCTCCTTACTGGTCTTTCATCTGTCCTGTCACCTCAGTATCTAGGACATAGGATTTGGTGTGTACTTTGCAATTGGTCAGATACCCTCCATTAATCTGTCTTGGGCCAGCTTATTTTTTCCTTATGTATTTCAACTTCACTTATGTTATTCCGCAGCCACTGAAGAAAAATTGTGAACAGCATGTACCTACTTATCAAACTCCAGATCAAATGTGAACAAAAATCTCTTTAACTGTCTATAAAAGCATGAGTCAAAATAGATTTTCTTCTTTTATTAAAAAACTTTGCACCACGACTTTTGAAAAAGTCAGCAAAATAAAATGTTCTATTTGAAATATAGTATCGTAGTTGTTCAAGATACACCAGGTTTTTGATACTTTGGGAAAATCTGAGCTTATCATGGTAGTTTAGCTGCTTTGGTTTCTCCAGAACTTAACTTTCTAAAAAGAATTGTGTCTAATTTACCAGCAAGTCTTTTTTGGATTGTTTGGTCTTGAACCCTGTCTCACCCACCATGAGATAGTCATCTTCAAAAGACATGTCTTCCAATATATGTGCACACTCCGGGGACTTTGTTCAGGCATGCCATTTTCAAAATATGTAGAGGAGGATTGTCATTTTTCCCTCTTGTGGGATTTCTAAAGCTCTCCTGAAACACCTGCAAAATTATCACAGTCACGTGGGAAGATCTTCACCTTAAAAATAAACAGTTCTGCCTAAATAACAGGGTCACTCTTGAAGGAGAACAATTGATCCTTCCTGACCCCTAAAGTAAAATATTTAATTCCTGCCAACCTCTGTGGCGAGGGAGCAGAAGGGTGAAAAGTCTGGTATCTCTGTTGAATTGGAAGATGCTGAACTTTGACTTGTCTCTTTTCAGGTACAGTTTTTTTACTTTGTCTTTAGTTTTTATATGTAGTGTTGACAAGGTATCTATTGATTTCAGTATTGAATACTGAAAATACTTAGATTTTGAATGGTTCCATCCACAATTCATGCTTCTGATGGCATGAATCGTTTTGGCCAGAGGGATACTTTCTAAAGGAGCTACTTAAGTGTGTGTTGATGTGTCGTATACATCTCAGATGAGGTTCTGCAAATGTTAAATTATAGAGCAGCACAGTGAAAACAGAACTCTGAAATAAATAGTAATTTTATTAAAGAAGCCAGAGAAGGGGACACTGTGGCTATAATTTTAGTTTAAAATGCTAGAGTTTAAAAAAAGTGTTTGAAATTTGTGTTGTATTTTCTTGAAGTGCCATTGGTTACTTTAAAAAATGGTGACAGATGATTTGGGCAAATTTTTAATTTGGGCAAATTTTAGAATCATTAGAAAAGTTTTGCGGACAAGCTTCCCTTCGCTTTGTAACAAATGCTTTTACTGCTTAGCTAAGGTTTGCTACCAGTGGCTCTGAGGCTGAAATGAAAAGCAAAATGGCTGTTGTTTCCCATCTAATACCAGAATGTATTTTTATTTCCACTATCCAATGTTAAAAAAAGAAATGAAAAGAAAACAAAGATCAAGATCCAAAAGCTCAAACTAAAATTTAATTCCCTAACTAGAATAAGGCTGGCTTTGCCATGATGTGAAAAGTCATGCATAGGAAACATTTGTTCATGGCTGCACAGTTGGTCCTACTGATTGCTGAGATTAGCTCTTGAATCGGAAATGCATTTCTGTCTTCAGACACTCAGTCAGGCAGGTAAGAAACCAACCGAAGCTAAGCAGTTGGAACTGACTCAATTTCTTTTTTACCTTTCTACTGAGAAATGTTTCTTCTGTGCTTCTTGCCCCTGCTTTTTAGTCTTCTTTAGAGAGTGGAACAAAAGTGCAAATGAGTAGTTGGAGGGTAGTGCATTATCTGCTTGTCGTTGCCTAGGACTTAATACTCTAATGGTACAGTAATTGCCAGAGTTTTGTCTTCCTTCCTGATTCTATCATATCTGTGTTCTGTTTTGGAGCTTCTCATGGGTGGGATCTGAAGTTGTGTGGAATGGATTCTAAGGGTAAACTGTTTTTGTCCCAGGTTGTTTGTTGTTTTCATTTTTCATAAGGAGATCTTTTTTTGACCAAATACTGTAGTGTGACCAATGAGCAACTATTAGCCACCGAAGAAAATATATTTACAGTAGCTTTTTAAAGTAATCAAAAATGTGTTTATTAATTATAGAGGGAGGAAGACAGAGAGGCAGGTGTGGGGGTGGGCATCGATTGGTTGCCTCCCTTACACTCCCTGACCGGGGATTGAACCAATAACCTAGGGATATTCCCTGATGGGGAATCAACCCCCCCAACTTCTTGGTGTTTAAGATGACATTCCACCCAACCAAGGCATACCAGTTAGGGCTATTTATAGTAGCTTTTAAAAAATTATTTGGAGCCCTGGCTGGTATAGCTCAGTGGATTGAGTGCAGGCCTACGAACTAAAGAATCACGGTTCGATTCCCAGTCAGGGCACATGCCTGGGTTGCAGGCCGCCAGTTCCCAGCAGGGGACGCATGAGAGGCAACCATACATTGATATTTCTCTCCCTCTTTCCTTCCCTTCCCCTCTAAAGATAAATAAATAAAATCCTTAAAAAATTTTTATTTGGAAAAGTGATTATACTGGGAGAATAATTTTTGTTATTCCTGAAAGACCCAAATACCATGGAGAAGTTTTAGGGCCATGAGTCCAATTTTGCCATGATAGGCATTGCGCCATCCAATTTGTGCATCTTTAGCTTTGCTCTATGACTGAATCGAAGCATTTGGGGACCCTTCCTGGTCAACTTGAGTTTTGAGAAGTAATTAAAAAAATTGCAATTGGACAAAAACAAAGGGCAGTTTGAAAGTATTATTAGAATTGTACTATGGTGGAAAAATTTGGCTGTCAGAAAAATTTATCTGTAATTAGCCATAAATTTAGTTTTGTTGTTGACAAATTCATGAACTCTGCTGGTGACACGGTTGATTTTCCCAAGTTAGCGCCAAAACTTGTGGTACAGAGATGCTCCTGTTTTCTCAGCACTCTTGTCAAGTTCTGCAACTCATTGTGCACGTTATTGCTAATAACATGGTGACTACTGAGTAACAAGCGCGCTAGGTTGACAGGGGTCATGAATTTTAGGTTTTGTTTATTGTAGTACTTATGCATTGTAAGAACAATATGGTGAAAATGGACTGGTGTCACCCCGATGAATTTAATTTAAAAAAGAAAATGGAGATATTTTCTCTTTGGGCTAATTCAGAGTCTCTGACTAGAGACATGCAAGCATTTGACCAGTATTTGTTCGCATGCTCTTCTTTCACATGGTGACTGGACACAGAGGTGGGTAAAGAATCTACGTTGTGTTGGCGGGTGACAGAGAGCAGGTGCCTGTGGCCCCCACTTTTTGTTCATTTGTGTAAAATCTACTCAGCATTTCACATGTTCTCTGGTGAGTGTTCTGGTGACTTAGGTTTCACTTCTTTTGGACTCTTCTGTGACTCTTATTTTTGAATAATTACATGAATAAGAAAGGATTTTTTCATGGATTTTTTATTTCTTAAAATAAAATGAAAGCTTTTTTTCTTTGGCTCTTCTGCTTCATCTTATATTAGCCATTTGCACACTTAAAGGCATTGCTGGTATGACAATTACTCTTTTGAAAACTGTCAAGTTGTTTTTTTGGTCCAACTTATGAACATTCCAGTTGATAGTATCCCTACTCCTTGCCCTAGGGATACAAAACAAGATGCACTTCGGAATGTGAGTCTTTTAACTTTGGAATACTGGATGCGGGTGCTAGTGCAAACTTAGCACAGCATTATGTGATGAGAAAACAAAGAAAGAAATGTTTATGAGTAGGAAAAAGTGCTTGGCAAAAAGTTCTGCCCTGTTCAGTCAGTTACTGAAATGGAACTGAGTTTTCTTTTATTAAGTATGTCTTTGAAGTTGAAATGATTTAGTAGTCACTTGTGAGCATTAGGGTAGTGAGTTCTTGGAGCCTTTTGTGCTCCCGAGGAGTCGGTTTGTGAAGCACAGTGGAGCACGCCACAGAGCAGACAATGTGTGGGGTACTGGAGGGCAGCGGCGGAGCCACGGTGTGTTCAGTGGAAATGCAGGCACTTGGTCAATCCAGTTACAAACTTCCACTCTTCATTTGCCCTCGTTTTCTGGGTGTGCCTTTATCATCGCTTTGTAGTAATCCTGTCGATTTGACAAATAGGAAGAAACAAAAGTAAAGCCCAAATCATTGATTTTAGAATTTTAAGTAAGGTGGATAGGGGAGCATATTAAGTATAAGGATTACTGTCAATTTGATTTTTCTTACTATTCCTCTTGCTGATTGCCATGACTGACAGGCTGACTGCTTTACTTTATGTAAATTTTTGTTTCTTTTAAGTTAAAATTAAGTTCATGAACCTGTACTGACTCAAGATATGTGAGATTCCTCTCTAATCACTGTTCTTTTCAGTCAGTAAAATTCCTGCACTTTTCAAATATCCCGACTATGAGATTATGAATGTTCCTACATGCCTCCACTTTGTTATCGTTACTTTGCATCATCACTGACCTCTGTATTCAGGTGTCCTTTGCTACATGAAGGAATGAAGTTAGTAACAGCCATTTTCAAATACAATCTAAAATTACTTCCATATTTTTCTACAAAGTTTTCTGTTGTTCATTTTTAGTATTCATGTGAAGGAGGAGCCCAGGTATGGCCCTTCAGGTTTCTGGATGTGTTTAAGAAGATGTGGCCAATGTTACTTGCTGGAACCGGCCCTGGAAAAGTTGAACTGGTGCCATATTTTTCGTGCTACTGTTATGTCTCACTGTAAAATGAAGGAAGTGTTATTAACACTTCCTACTCGTTTAGCTCGTTTTCCTCCCCAGCTCTCAGAGGAGTTGGCCAATATCGGGCTGGATTCCCAGCCCAGGTTTCTATTATTTTCTAATTCCTGTAATATAATGTTACATAAATTTTTTCTACTTACTATATTTTTCCTATGCTGTCCTAAAAATTGGAAAATGATATTTGCTACTATCACCCTCATTTTTCAGATACTAAGAATTTGACCTAGGATTATACTGTAATCAACTACAAAGCCAAAAACAGAACTCGGGATTCGTCCTCAACTTCATTTTATTACTGAGCCATAGTTTCTCCCTTTTCAGATATACTTACAACAGGACCAAAGAAAATACATTTCCAGGTACCAAAAATATTTTCCATGTCTCTTCTTCAGTGTTCCAGCGCTGGATTTACACTGGATTTATTGTCTGAAGTAAAGTTTCAGTGCCAGTTATAAACATGATCTGTTCCCATATTATTCCTGATTTGACTGCTATCCCAGAAGGTGATGGATAGTTGAAGAAAGAGTATAATGAATGCAGCCCCTATTTTCTTTTTTCCCTTCTAAATTTGATTTAATATAAGGTTGCTTTCTGCCAGGAAATTTCATGAATGGGCATATGTTAATAAGCCAGATTTTTTCCCCTTTATAGTCATAAACTTAACAAAACATCTCCCCAAAGTGGATTCAGTTAGAGTATGTTAATACTTGAGTGAGTACTTCCTGAACTTATAGGAGGAAGCAACTCCAACCACTCTGAAACGAAGTCGTTCCTGTAAAACTTGGCTACTGCAGTCTGAATATATTTTGTGCTTTGAAACACATCTTCCATAATTCTTTTTGTTAGTAGATTTTTGTAAAACTAAAGGAGTCTGGAAACACTAGAATTGACTGCTCTGCTTTAAAAATGTTTTCAAAAAGTTACACTGAGGAGGAAGTTTCTGAGTGACAGTTTTTTACTTTTTCCTTCAGAGTAACAAAGTGAAAGTCGCATTTTGATCGATTTTCATTAGTCTTCTTAGTGAAAACATAAGCCCCAAAGCGTGGGCTGGTGCGTGCACACAAAGCAGTTTTCTTGTTTTGGTGCCCTCGCACGTGAACCATTGCATGTACACACATGCCACACATAAAGAGTCCATTCTTGCTCATGCTCCGCCAAAGGAGGCTGGCCACTGCGGTCTTCTGCTCAGTGGAAACTGGCAGCCTTTTTTCTTCTGTAAACAACAGCCCGACGTCGCTTCATGCAGCAGAGATAGCAGATCCACTTTAGAGATTCTCGCAGAACTGCTGAAGTCCTTTCATTGGCTTTAATCATCTCCAGTCACACTTGAATAAATGCTACGCAGAGAAATTCATTCATGTCAGGCATACTGGGGTAGCTCTTTTAAAACTGTTTATAAAGTGCCTAGCCTTGAATTTCCACGTATAATCCTAGCAAGACACCTGTGTAATGAGCAGGAGAACTGTAGTTATTCCTATTAGAAATGAGCTAACTCAAGTCCAGAGAATTAAAAAGTTAGCAAGTGGTAGAATGACTGAAATCCAAGCCTTCAAAACACTGTTTTGTCTCTCTCTTCATTATGTTAAATAACTTCTCCAGTAATTGTTAATTGTTCTATTCTGTTACTTCCTCTCCCACCTAAAATGTGTGGGACGATGATTTATGAATTTTTCCCCCCCGTCAAGACATCTGTGAATTGAAATCACTTACAATCTTATGCATTTGGAACGCGCCCGATCTCGTCTGGTCTCGGAAGCTAAGCAGGGTTGGGCCTGGTTAGTACTTGGATGGGAGACAATCTTATGCATTTGGGAACTCCTAGACAATAAGGTCACTCACTCCCTTGCCTCAGAGAGAGCCTTTTGGAAAATCTAGCATAAGTCTACACTCACAAGCTTAATGGGAAAGATTTATTAACAAGATAATCCTGTTCTTCATTTAGCCTCTGAAAGCTACATAAAATTGAGTGGATGAATGGTAGTAATTCTTTGGTGTTGTCAACTGGAAGAGACAAAATCAACATAAAAGAACTGTTCTATTAGTAAGAAATCAGACTTCTATTGGGAATTGAGAGGGAGAGTTGAGCCACTGGTTAAAATATAACTTGTTATATAAAATAGTTGTCTTTCTCACTTGCCCAATTCTAGCTTATTTTCAGGTAGTTATACAAAGTGGAAAAGAACAATTATCTTCTATGATTTATAGTTGCATATATGGTTTGGGAATACTTCAGATTGTAGGTAATGTGGTTTTCTGTTTGTGACTCTGAGCCTGTTTTTCAATGTGACATTATAAATAAGTGGGAAGCGTGTTTAGATATGTGTGGCCTATCCACAGTACATTTCTCACACCTTAACTTTCTGCTCAATGCCCCACTTGAACTAGCCCCCTGATTTTGAGGGATGTGTATGTTTAAGGAATGCAAATTAATGTTGATTTTAGCTTACCTCAGCAGAAAATGTGTTAAAACCGTAAACATTAGAAAGGGCAAATATAATTTAAAAAATTAACTGCTTTCTTAAACTGGACTTTGGTATTTAATGGGCATTCAAAAATAAATGAAGCTGTGATGATCAGAAGTTAACTGTATTAGCAACCTCAGCAAGCAAGCACCATACTTTCTGTAAGTTGACTAAATTATACCCAAGGCAAAAAGTGCATTTGGGGTAAAAGAAACATATTCTATTGCATAACTTCAAATGAACCAAAAGAAAGGTTTCTTCTATATTTTATTAATTGGAAAAAGTGTTTTGCCTTTAAAAGATGATACTGCTGGTTTTAAAAACTACAATGGGAATAGAGGTGAAGTACATAAAATCTGCTTTGACAAAGAAAACAGGTCAACGACCTTCTCACCATCTTTGCTTCTTTCTGTGAGTGACAAAGAATAAGGAGCAAGTAACAGCTGCCAGTCCGAGCCTCTCACTTCTGTTCTGCAGGGAAGTTTCAAAGTCAAGGTCTGCTGCAGGAGCCGAGCAGCCTTTGCAGTGAGTGGCCCATGCGGTGTGCACACCAGTGGCGGGCTTCCCCGGCACTGCCCTTGGGGGAAGCCCACACCCACCTCTTACAGGAATGGCTGCCGGGGTCTGCCCAGCCCCACTCTAAGTTTAAAAAACTAAAGCCCCCAGTGTCCCAGTTTATCATTTAACAGTAGTTTCTGATCACTGCAGAGGCTGTTCGTAATTGTAAACAAATAGGAGTGAGGGCAGGGGACGGATGTGAGATAGCTGAAGTCCGTGGTAGAGTGGTGAGAGAGCCAAGGTGGATCTTGACTCGGGTAATTATTATGTTGTCTGTTTCATGGTAGACATGATATGAGCAGAAAACAAAGTAGCACTTTAATTTTTACCCTTCATCCTAACATTAGCTTTTTATTTTAGCTCTTCGGAGTTTGTCGAACACTATTTTGGCAGCTGTGTGACGAGTAGCCATCCCTCCTGGGTTTGTATGGTTGGTGCCTTGCAGTGTATAAGCATTCTTAGGACCATTATTTTCTTTAGCACCTGCAGCTGCAGCCACCTTATGTGAGGTGTTGCCCTTCCCTTTTGTAAAAGAGGAAACAGAATTCTGAGAGTTTATGAGTTATCGAAGGGTGCAGAGCTAGTAAGCTGTAGAGCCATGACTGGAATCCTTGTTGTTTGCCTTCTGTTCCACTATTCCCTCACCAAGCTAGGAACAAGCACATTGATAACATCCAACTTGATGATCTTCCATACCTCTCACTCTCACATCTGCACACAAAAGCGCAGTCAGACAGTCTGGCTTAGTGACCAGTCATGTTGCTCACAGTAAGGACGTATGTATCATCAAAAGGCAACTTCTTGACTGACTTTGACATTAATAATCCAATAAAAAATAGGAGCCTTGTTATTTCTTGCTTAGGATCAGAATGGCAGCACTGAATGAACCTTAGGAATCATTCAGCTTTGATACATAGTTTTTTTTTAAATTAGAGTAAAGCTCTTCATAAGGAAAGTGAAACTGCAGCCAATGCGGAGACTAGGGACCATTTCCCCAGACTTAGACCCACCTCCTTAGCCCTGGCTGGTGTGACTCAGTTGGTTGGAGTGTCGTCCTGAACACTGAAGGTTGCGGGTTCCATTCCCAGTTAGGACATATGCCCGGGGTGCAGGTTCTGTCCTTGCCCATCAGTGTTTCTCTCTCTCTGGAATGAATGGATATATCCTTGCGTAAGGATTAAAAAGAAAGAAAGAACACTTCCTTAAACAGAATTTATAGTTCTCATCCCAGGAGCTTCTTGAGCATCTGTGCTTTGCAGAGCCCTGTGCTGGAACCAGCCCTGCAGGAGTTTAGGATATAGTACGGGAGACTTAATCCAGGGTAAAATGTGCCCAGTGCTAAGTGCTCAGCCACATGAAAGACTAAGAATGTCACAAATAGGTTCATGGGTAACCCAGATTTGGTCTCAGTCTTCTGGAAACATTTATGATGAATCCCTTTTTGTATGAGCATGTCTTTGTATGAAAAATGACAACTGTAGCCACTTTGAGACCTTTCCGAATAATGCCTGTCCCTGAGAAGCTAAAGTATTAAGATCAAAAGCACATCAAACTGATTGTTAGCACCAGATTTCTCTTTAGGCATTGTCCCTAGAAGTTTTGAGTGTGAAAATCATATATTACTTATACCTTGTTATAAAGTTCTGCTAATAACTTTTAACCCCTTAGCATGTATTTTCAGAGGGAGGATGGTGAGGAAGTCACATGCTTGCTAGCCTTCTGTAAGAGCTGTTCAGCAGAGAACCTGGAGAGCCTTTTTGAAACTGCTAAGTTGGGCAGTTTCCAAGTCAAGCTGAATTGATAGGGAATGCAGAATTGATCAGAATAATTAAAAGTTTCATTGTGTAAAAGAGATCACTATGCCAGGAAAAAAACCCTCACAGAATGCCTTTATAGACCTAACTTGCACCAGAATTGAGTGTGTCTTTCTCGGTAGTTACTTCTAAAGCTGAACAAACTATATTGTGTAAATGAGTCAGTTTCTGCAGCGTTCTGCATGAAATATTCAGGTATACACAAAGGCAGTTGGATTATAAATTTCAAGGACAAACTGGCCTCCAGTAAAGCAGATATAGGATGAAGCTGTATTTATATTCTTAGAAGAAAAGCTTCTCTTAAACTTAAAAGCTGCATTCAGTTTTCCTAGTCTCTTGGATTGGATTGTACTCACCTCAGTCAGCTATAAGTTTTGCTCTTCAGCCACCCTCTCTTAATTCTATCATGTGTCTGCATATAAGTCCTTGAATCATACTCAGTGTATACTTGGCTGTAATCAGGTGACCTTCCCCTGACTGCATTCTCCAGGCCCTAACACTTGATGAAATGATTCTGGGTTAGCTTTAAAAAAATAAACAGATACCCTATCAACTTAAAGTCTGTGCAGTATCTTCTCCCATAATGTGTCTCACTGATTGCATTTCAGGTCAAAGACAGAGGCCAAATTTTATAAATGGTACATATGTGAACTTTGCGGAAGAGGCTTTGAGGGTCCTGCTTCTACTTACTGTGTTTACCCCCAAGTGTCCTTCATTTCATTTTGGTAGTGAAGACCAAAGTTGAATTTCAATAACAATCTTTTTTCGATTTGGAGCTTTTTATGAGTTGTACCAAATTTACCTCTTAGGTGATGAATGGTGGAGGGAGAGTTTAGGGCAAGAACCTAATTCATTATTCATTGGAATTTAAAATTTCAATGAATCACTACAGCCCCCAAGACCTCAGGAGAAATACAAGCATTGTGTGTGTATCTATTTGACTGAAAGTGTCAGAAACCTACGAATCCAAGAAAGGCCGGGGCCACCAACCTGTGGGAAGAGAGGTACTGCAGGTGGCCCAGATATGGCCAGAGCTCTCCATCTTTCACTTCTGCTTCTTTCTGTGTGTCTGCTTTATTCCTTCTAGGGCAGACCATTTTCCCACGTGGCTGGAAACATGACCACCACCATTGTATGTTGTAACTTGTCACTGAAAAGTCTTCTGGATGTCAGATTTTAAGAAGTCATAGGCAGCGAATTCATCAGAACAATAGTGGTCCTGTGTCACTGAGTAGGGGTCTGGAAGGTGGGGTCATGTAGAAAGATGGCAACACGTGCGTTTACCCAGATGACTGGAAGGGGGTCAGTATTTTCTAGGATAAGAGATAGTTGTTGGGAAGAATATTCCCCAGATGTATTGCTCACTACAGCATATTAGACTATTTCCTTATAAAAGTTTTTACCGAAGCCCATAGTAAAAAATACACTTTACATTAAGACACACATAAACACACACACTTCATTGAAAAAAAATTCATGAAACAATGCCCTCACTATGTAAGGACGTTCTGATATTTTCCATTCTATTCTATTGTAGTTCGTTTAAAAAAATACTGATAATTGCCCTGGTGTGACTCAGTGGGTTGAGCGCCAGCCTGTGGACCAAAAGGTTGCTGGTTCGATTCCTGGTCAGCGCACATGCCTGGGTGGGAGAGGCAACTGATAGCTGTTTCTGTCTCACATCATGTTTCTCTTCCTCTTTTTCTCCCTCCTTTCCCCCCTCTCTAAAAATAAATAAATAAAATCTTTTAAAATACTGATTATAATTCACCTAGTTGATTTTATTCGTTAATGGATAATGATCTATAGTTGGAAAAATACTATGCTAGACATTAAAAGTAGCAGGTAGGTAAATTCCCGTTTAAACGAATTTAGGCATGGATATTTATTTATTTAGTCCTGTTGAGGAAATAACTTATATTGCAGAAAGATGCTGGTGTCTCAGAGGGTGACAAATATGTGACAGGAATGCCCTTTCTAGTTCCCATGGGGAATATGACAGTGCTTTTCCTCCTGGGGAATATTCTGGAGCTACTCCCCAGTTCTCTTTAAAGTAAGGAAAACAAACGCATTCAGCCGCACTCCACTGTTCTGGACTTACCTTTTGCTGAGAAGAACTGAAATCCTGTAGTCCTAGAAAATTTCCCAGAGTGCTTTCAGTTCTGTGTTAAAACAAAACATCAACACAGCCTTCTTGAAAACTTTGTTGTGGCAGCACGAAGGGCAGCTTTCTTGTTCATCATCACATTATAAAGGGGTGGATGATGGCTTTACTTAACCAAGTGTCAGTTGAAAAACTAAGGTCTCTTATTTGCGATCATCTATTAAAGCATTTGAATCCCCAGCCTTCTATCTCTTAAGCTAAATTGAGAGATAACCAAGTGGAAATTTGACAGCGATACGGAATGACTTCTGAGTGAGACATGAAGACACGGAGAAAAGTAGTTGAGTTTCTTACTACAAACAGAAGTCCACAGAGATCCTAAATAACTGGTAAGCCTGTAGTGCCATGGGTCTCACTGGGAAAAGCAAAACAATAAAGTGCTTAGAAGAATTGGAGAATATAGAGTTAGGAGAGATTTCATAAACAAGACCTGAAGTACTGACCATAAAGGAAATGATTGATAAATTTGACTACTCTTGATGAATTTCTGTTCACTAAAAATATTGGAAAAATAGATTGGGGAAAGTATCTAGAACACATATAACAGACAAAGGACTTATATTTAGAATACGTAAGGAACTATTGGTAGGAGTGTAAATCGGTACAACCATAGGGGGAAAAGTTTGGCGGTGTCTAGAGAGGCTGAAGGCCAGATGCTCTGCGATCCAGTAGCTTCGCTCCCAGATTTATGCCGCGGAGCAGCAGTTCCTCGGAGCTTTTGATCTCACTGTATAGCCTTTTAGAAGCTGTTGAGAAACTCAAAGAGCTTTCGTTTGTGTGGATCATACCTATTGATATTTACCATATTAAAAATAGAGAAATTTAAAAATATTTATTCATTAAAAGCCCCTTGCATGTTAATGTAACTTAGCTTTTACGAAAAACTACTTAAAAGTTAGTGGGAAGAATGACATTGTTTTACAGTTTTGCAAGTCTACTTATGGTCTATCTTTAGAGAAGACAGTGGAGTCTCCTGTCTACTTTGGCATCCATCTGTTGCGGTGTGTTGTTTTGGTTAAAGTTTATAAAGAAAAGGTGACCTCACACAGATACATAGTTGGAAAATGAAGGAGTATTTTAATAACCTTTTCAAACAGTTGTAAATATTCTTCTTTGATGCTCGACTAAAACTACAAAGGGTAGTTTCTTAAAAGTTGGTGGCAATGTGAAATCTGAAACCATACCAATAAACGTTTAATTATTTTGCTGCATTAAAATCTTTTTGTTTACCTTGCATGTTTAATAGATTTTTACCCGTGCAGGATTTTGTAACATCATACAGTGATAATTTGGAAAATACTGGTTTGCTTGGTTATACAAATGTTTTCATTGTTGACACATTTCATTATATAATATTCAAATGTCACATTCTTTAACTTCACTACTGATCCCGTCAGAAAAGCGTTTCTGATGGGAGTATTGGGAAGTTGTCAAGCACGTTGTGGCAGATACAAGCTTTCTGAAATTGTAATTTTCACTTGAAAGTCCAAATTTTATCACTGGCACCCACACTGTCAGTAGTTTTCTCAAAGAGCTAGGCTGACTTGTCTGCCAGATGCTCAAGTCTGAATAACCGTAGTTCGTCTGACTGTCAGTCCTTCGGTAAAAATGGTGTCCCATAAAAAAAAAAAGCAGCTGGGCTCACCCGGCTCCAAGGCAAACAATTGCCCAAGTGCCTTTCTCCAGGCAACCTTTGTACCTTGGTATGTGGCAGAAGTGCCTGATGTGTACTCTCCCACTTCGTCACACGGAATATTAAAAAGACATGTGCCAAAGGGTAGAGAGTTAAAATTTTTTAACTTTTCTATTGCAGTTGACGTACCGTATTATGTTTATCTTAGGTGTTCAACGTAGTGATTAGACATGTCTGGAACTTACAAAGTGATCACCGCAGTGAGTCTAGTACCCATCTGACACCATACATAGTTATTGCAGTAGTATTGACTGTACCCCCTTTGCTGTGTTTTACATCCCCGTGACTGTTTTTGCAACCGGCAGTGTGCACATCCTAGAGAAGAAATTTAATAAAATTTATTTTTACTGTTCATGAGGAGCATTTTAATGGGAACCTGGCACATTTAGAGTGTGGAGGTGAGGAATGCGACTGCCGGTTCAATGCGATGCCACTGTCTTCATCATGTCATCTTGAACCCACCCACATTTTCCACCTTTTCCCAAAAGTGTAAAAGGCAAATAACGTCTTAGAACTATTGTGAAAATGGTTTTGACTTTGTGGACTCTCTGAAGGGATCTAGAGATCCCCAGGGCTCCTCCAAGGGTTAGACCATACTTGAGAACTGCTGTCCTAGAGAACACATAGCTCTTGTGCACCAGGACACATCAAGGACACATGTATGTGGCTGGGGGTGGGAAGAGGGCATGTGATCAAGGAGGAGAACGTGGTGGAGAGGGTGCTTCTGGGATGCCGACAGTGTTCAGTTTCTTAATCTGGGTGGGGACGTTTGTTCTATGGTATGTGAATCTGTTCATTTATATTTATGCCCTTTTCTATACCTGTCTTATTTAAAAGTGCAATTAATTCTCTTGCTTCTATAGCATTTTTAGTGTCTGGTTTAGAGATATAAAGGGTGTTCAGAAGTGAGGAACTCCCCCTCCAGTGCATCCCTCTTTGTCTTTTCTGTGGGATATAATTTGTCCAACCTTTTCTTCTTTTTGCTCCATTGGTTATGTTATAATGGAGGTGGGAATTCAAGTGCCTCTATGGCGTTTCCCCCCCTCGTGGTTAGTGACATGGCTAAGGCATTGAAAATTATGAGGAGGAAACTTTTTAAAAATTTAAAACCTTATATAGTACTTAGTTATTTGAGACTTAGGAACATTACCATAGAAGCTGTTTCCCATATCTTTATTTTCTGGAAGGAGAACAACATGAGAAGTGACTGAAGTAAGAACACAAGTAAAAAATAAAACCGCTTGTAACGTCTTTTGCTGTTATTAAATCATAAGAGTATGGTGACTGCAAATGAAATAAGAAGTAGCAAGACTTTAGCATTACTGGGTTATCTTCTGGTCATGCTCTTAGAACACTTTTCACTTTAGTTGTCTAATTTTTATCTCCATAACACTGAATCAGGCACAACAGGTACTAATAACTTCCATTTCATAGATTAATAAAAAACCCTGAGGCCCAGAAAAGATCCGTAATTAATTCAGCAGCAAAGCCAGGACTCCTAGAATTTCCTTTTCCTACCAAACTAGTTTAATTGTAAGGGATTCAAGATAGTCATCGCAGCTCAGACACTTTTGCCGTAGCCTCATGGGTCCTCTTGCTGTAAGCTGAGCTCTTCTGGTTTGGGTCAGGAACCCCTGTCACCATTCTGTGTGAACATCAGCACCATCTCCTGTGCTTCCTGATGTTCCGAGACTTGGAATGAGAACATTTAGAAAACCACAAAGACTCAGTTCCATTTCAGTTTTGTCTGTTACAAACTGAGTCCATTGAGGTATACATCTGACGCTGCTAATCATAGCCTTCAGCTTGAACTCAGATGGCATAACATAGAGGAATGTTCATTCTCCTCTTATTAGCTGTTGGGATGACTGGAAAGTGGTGGAGACAGACTGCAGGTAAAGCTGATTAACTTTCAGATGTACCTGATCTCCCATCAGGACTATCTTGTTCCTTGGCAGAGGTTCAGACACTTGGAATTTGTGTGTGCGTAAGAGTGCACGCATTAAGAGAAAAGAATTATTCCAGTTTGGTTGCAACAGATTAGGGAAAGATCGCCCGGACTCTGGAGGATGTGTGGAATGGCATGCCCATAGAATGAGCTCTGATTTAAATGGACATGTGAAGGGTTTACGAAAGTAGTTAACAATCTCTGGCAACAGAGTGACATATTTAGCATAGGTACTTTTTTTTTTAAAGCCTCGCCCAAGGATATGTTTGTTGACTTTAAACAGAGAGGAAGGGGGAGAGAGAGATTGAGAGAGAGAAGAAACATTGATCTGTTGCCTCCCATATGTGCCCTGACTGAGGGTTGAACCCACAACCTAGGTATGTGTCCTGACTGGGGATCAAACCTGCACCTTTTGGTGTATGGGACAATGTTCCAACCAACTAAGCCACCCAGCCAGGGCCTTTTTTTCTTTCTTTCTTTTTAATGTAATAGTTACCTTTGTTAAATGTTAGTGTCCCTGAATAAATACAAATATTTTTAAGTATTATAATCCCTGTATTTCACAACCAGGATCCAATTCAGTAAATATTTTTCTCAGTAGTTCCTACCAGGACATTGTTTCTACTAAGATTTGGTTCCTAATCTAAGTCTTTTCACAAGTGAAATATAACAGAAATCTAAGAAAGGAGTCTACTAATTAGACTTTTCCCGATGCATTTCAAATAGGGCGGTCTAATTCTGAGCAGCTCCTAAAAACAAACGGCTGCTGCTCTTGCCCCAGTTTTCCCCTTTAACTAGGCCCAGATGCTGCCGCCGCCATGGAAGGCGTCGTCAGTGCTCACAGAAAAGCTGAGGGTCGGAGTCAAGGAAGGGCCAGGCAAGTGGACCCCAGGAATAGAGTCCATTTGGTCACACCAGTGGTGTCCTAACCTCTTGCCCACTACCAGAGTTATTTATCCTTGTCAGGTGCCATTGAACAGATTGACACACGTGGGGTAGCAAGGAGTCTTCTTTAACATACAGCAAGGAGAATAAGAGCACGAGCTTGGAGTCAGGCACCTCAGTCTTGGTATTGGTGTTGCCACTTTCTAGCTGTATGATCTTTGGGCAGGTTGCTTTACCTCACCTGTCAAATCGATTTCACCTTCTGTGAATGAGGGTAATTGTACCTACCTTCCAGGGTTACTCTAGGATTAAACTAGGACCTGTATGCATACAGTGTACATGACCCCATGCCTGAAATGGAGGAAGTTCTCAGTAGACAGTAGTTCTTACTGCATATGCAGACACCTAAAAGGTTCATTCATGATTCCTACAGCATAAATTATTTTTTACGACAGTGCTTGGTATCCCAAATATATATAGTAATGATAGAACTTGAGAGGGTTAGGATTATATGGAACTTTTGTCAGGGAGATACTAGGGAAATGGGCAGGTCAGGGTGAGATACTCAGGAGATTTAGAACATCATCAAGATCCCGAGGAAATGAGAAAAAGACTAAAAAGTAGTTCTGGGCATATTCTTTCCCCAGAAAAGGGGGAGAATTCTTCTTCTTCCTTTTCCCTGTTGAACTTTATACATGTTGTTGCTAGGACCCCAAACTCAGGCCAGCATTGTTAATACTGTATCTGCTCATTCAGTCACCTGCAGAACTTAAAAAAAAAGTACCCATGCCCTGGCTGAGAAGCCCACTTATTTAGGGTGTTGTCCTATACTCCTAAAGGTTGTGGGTTCGATTCCTGGTTGGGGTACCTACCTACATTGGAGGTTTGATCCCAGCTGGGGCGTGTATGGGAGGCAACTAATCCATGTTTTTCTCTCACATCAGTGTTTCTCTCTTTCACTTCCTCTCTCTCTCTACATCAATAATAAAAACAAAAGGTACCCATACTTGGGCTCTGCCCCAGCCTCTCAAATGTGAATTTCTGAGGGAGTGAGTCCCAACTACTTGCAGCTTGAGTACACTTGAGAAGGCTAGCCTGGAAATCTACCCATTTGGAGTTCTAAACAAGTGGGGACTTTTTACAAGCACGCATCCACACACAGGCATGTGCATATGCAGTCTTAAGTTTGCCAAAACTTGATCCTTCATTGATTCCGTAGTCATGAGGATATAGAAGAGATGTTATTGTCAGTTACTTTAAGGTGGAGAAGTCAACTCATTCGCAAATAATTACAGAATTTCTGAGACATCAGGAATGCCATCACAGAGGCATAACTTAGGATGACAGTTCAGAGGAAGGACAAAGTACCTCATTAATGCCAGCAGAGAAGGCTTTTGGGAGGAAGTGCAATTTGGACTGAATCGTAAAGGACGGGTAGAGCTTTGGACAATGAGGATGAAAGGCATTTCAGAAAGACGGAGTTTGTGAGCAAAGGCCTGGAGATGGAAAGCCCAAGGCATGAAACAATAGGTCAACCAACTGGAGAGAGAGCTGGAGTTTATCCTAGGGACTTTGGCAAGCCAATACAGGTTTTGAAGAGGATGACGTGCATAGAGCTGTCTGTTAGGAAACTGAATCTGATAGTACACTGACGAGAGAGGACTAGAAGGGAATGTGTTTTATAGACGTATGTCTTCTGAAAAAAAGAGGCCGTGTGAAGGAATGAGGGAGCAGTACCCGTTGAACAGTGAACAATGGTGGTAGGGCGGCATGGGGAGAATGGGAAATGGGAGGGGAGGCAGCTCAGGGGAGAGGAAACTCATTCTTTCAGTTGACCCATGCCTACATATTATTTCCCAGTGTCTACATATTATTCTACAGGATCTGTGTTGGCCTATTTCAACACCATTTGGGTTATTCCCAGAGAAAAAAAAGCTGAAAAATGTTTTTTTGAAAATTACCTTTTTCCCCTTGATTTTCTTTTCCAGAAATTGAGTATAGAATACTGGAAAAATTAAGATAAGGTATTTGTGTTACAACCTACTCATAGCTACTGATTCCTCCGAAATTATTTTTAGAAACCTGGCGGTAGAAAGACTTCTCTGGAAAATCATCTGCAGCTCTCACTTCCATGAATCTCTGTCTTTCTTTGTCAGGCATTCTTTTTCCAATGGCCCAGATAAAATGAAGTCTTTGGGAGAATCTGAGGGTATTTTCACATATGAGCACAGAGAAATCTTTCTTTAGATATAAAAAGAGTTTTGTCATAAGTCAATCCATATGGCTACAGAACCCTCCTATCCAAAAATTGAGAAAGGTGTGTGAGTGTGAGAAACACACTTCTCTTGGATTTGCCTGAGTTTGCCCTGGACTCAGAATGCTTTTAGAAGGGATAGTGATTTATATTATTTTTAGTGGATGTAAGTATTAAAGATGAAAAGAAATATTATGAATTATGCCTAGAAATGAGACTAATCAAGCAAAATCATATATGGGAGAAATTATATGTAATCTGTGAGATTAGAGGTGAAAGGTGGTTTTCCCATAGAAAGTTTCCTTTACTTTAAAGACATCAAAAAATAAATATGGATAGGAAAATGACAAAAAAAACAGTAGAACAATATTTACAGTTTTTAACTACAATCCTCGAACTACTGTTTTTACTTTTGATATTTACTTAATCCACTTATGTTTTTATATCCATACAATAATTATTCTGGAATATGAACTTAAAATATAACAATCATCTTCTTGTATTTCTATATTATTTTTATAATTGAAATGTATCTAGTAGTATAAATATTCTATTCTATTTACAAATCATAATTATCAAGCAATTCTGTAATTCTCAGGTACTAGAGAAACTACATTGTATATCTTCTACAGATGCCTTTTTGCTTTCATTCACTTATTTCCCTAGAGTAGATTCCTAGGAATAGGGCTATTTAGTCAAAGGGTATAATATCTTATGGTTCTTATCTCAGTTCCTTTCAGGAAATGACTACTTTCTGTATCTGCGCAACACTCTAATGATAAAAAAACCTAGAAATTATAAAATTTCCTTATTTTGCCGCAATTTTTATTTTAGTTTTTAAATCTAAAATTGACAAAAACTATTATATCCTTAAGTTCAGCATGTCGTACGTACATTTACATTTGTCATAAATTAAAAATAAATTTGGTTCCTGAATTTATAATGATTTAAATAAGGTATATCCTTTATTGTATAAAATAAACCCCACATATTATCTTTTCTTTACTGTTTCTAGAAAGTTTATATCACTAGTTTTTAAATCCCTATAAAAATCCTAATATTTTTCTTCATAGATGCTAGGTTAATTTAATCATATTTATATATCTTGTATGTCTCATAGTTTACTTTAAAAATTGATGTTTGTGCATATATATGTATATCTTTTTGTTAATTTTAAAAAGGAAAAACCCAACTTTTATTTGAGCTATTATAGTATATAGATCTGGAATATTAAAATGAAATTTTCTGCAAGCCACATTTTGTGTTCAGGTGGGTGTTTTTCCAAGCGACTTCTTTTCTGTGTCTGCCATATAGCTGTGTTAAGACTAAAATGAGCTTTGTGGCTTAGAGTGGTCTCCTTGCCAGTCAGCCTCGGCCGCACCTTCCTTTCCCCTCCAGCCCATCCTATTCATTACTCCCAGATTAATTTTCCTAAAATACTGCTTAGTGAAAAACCTCACTAAGCTGACTGAAAAACCTTAGCTGACTCCCCGTTTCTAGATGAACTGAATATAAACTTTTCACCTTAGCCTTAAAGATCTACGACAGAACCTCTTTGCAGGCTCATGAGAACCACCGGTGGGGAGGAGGTCAGCATGCTGTCATGGTTCCCTACCTCAGATTTAGTCAGAAACCTCTGGGGGTAGGACCCTGTGAAATCCCTCACTCTGTTTTTAAAGCTCTCCAGTTGAAGCACCACTCGGCAGGGGGATGAGTTTTGGTCCCGGAAAAGGGCAGGCACAGGTTGGCATCCTGGTTTTGCCATTTTACCAGCTCAGTAATTTCCAGCATCGATGCAGGCCTCTCTACACTTAGGCGTTCTTTTTCTTTCTGAAAATGGGATCAAATAGTATCTTGTGAGAATAATTGCAACTATGCATTCAATAATTGGTACAGGCTAAGTACTAAATAAATATTGGCTGCTGCTGTTAGTAGTCGTACATGTCACAAGCTTTGCATTCAGGCAGATATAGGCTCATATCACAACTGTGTTTCTCCTCTGTCTAGATCTTATCCAGATTACCTAGTTCTCTGACCCTCAGCTCCCTCATCTACAAGGAGGGCTTAATAATGCCTCCCCTATTTAATATAAGATATATGATATTAGCACATTTCTACATAGTCATCACGAAATTATAGCAAATGTTTTGTTATGTGCCAGGTATTGTTCTAAACTCTTTGTGTTATAACGACTCTTCCCATGAACTCTGTGAAGATGATACCACTATTATCATTATTTTACAGATAAAGAAACTAAGACATAAAGAAGTTAAGTGACTTGCTCAAGGTCACACAGCTTGGAAGCCAGGCATTTGGACTCGGTCCTCTGACTTCAGAACCCACCCTCACACACTATGCAGTTTTCATTATCATTATTGTATTGCATTGTTCTTCACTTACTTTATTTGCATATAACCACTTCTATCAACATTAGCTCCCTTAGAAAGGTAATTTTCTTAATATCCCCTACAACACCTAGCAGGTACCTCATCTGTAGAAGATTCTTAACAAATGTGTGTTCAATTGAGCATAATAAACATACCTGTTTCTCACATTTGGTCACAAGGAAGCTACGCTTGGCGGTAGGCAGCTATCTTCCGGCATCTACACCCTCAAATCAGAGGACTTTAAATTGTTCATTTAGCTGCTTTCCCAGCCTCTTCCCTCTGAGCTTTAAGAGCCTGTGTACTGAGGATGGAAGCATGGGTCATAAGACTTAGTAAGGGCTCTCCGGAAGGATCAGGCACCTGGAAGGCAGCCTGGTCAGGGATGCTGGAAGGTAAGAGGCCAGGTCAGGAAACAGCTGTCTCAGGGAAGGCAGATCTAGCTGCCACCATGTTGCCCTTCCCTCATGACTGCACTGGTAAGAAGCTTCCGCCTATAGTTAACCCTGTGCACCCCATGGGTTTCAGAGATGTTGAATTCATTTCCCAAGTGAATTCCCAAAGGGTGATTCTTTTTGACTCGCTGTTTTAAAGGGGTCATTTCTGAGGTGATCGCCTTGTCCCCTCTAACCTTTCTCTCGTGCTACCCGCACATTGTGAAGATCCTTCCCTTTCATGCTGCAACACTTTCCTGGATTTCACACTTATTCCTTAAAAGATCCCTTTTTCTTCACTTTCTCCAAAGGAGAAATTTAGGTGTATATCTTCCTTGGTTTTGGTCACTTAATATTCTAAAATGTGCAGATTTAGTCAAAATTCCTATTTTCCTGAGTGATCTTAAATTCTGTATTAGAGTTGTGATTATTTTTCTTTGATATTAAAAGTTTATCAGTATCTTTTATTTCTTCTTTTATAGCACCTATTGTATTTCTTCTTATTATAAAATCAGTTCATTGTAGCCCTGGGTGGTGTGGCTCAGTGGATGGAGCACCACCCTGTGAACCAAAAGGTCACCCGTTAAATTTCCAGTCAGGGCACGTGCCTGGGTTGTGGGCCAGATCCTCAGTTGGGGGCTTGCGAGAGGCAACAGAATGATGTATTTCTTACATACGTCGACACATCAATGTTTCTCTCCCTCTCTTTCTCCCTACCTTCCCTACTCTCTAAAAATAAATAAGTAAAATCTTTTTAAAAATCAGTTCATTGTATAAAACTGTAAAAATGCAGAAAAGAGTAAGTGAAATAAAAACTAAGCTATATTTCTATGTTTAGTGATAGTTGCTTTTAACAATTTGATAATAATAGACATACATTCTGTGAACATACATATATCATGTATACACACAAATACCTTTCTTTTATACAATTAGGATTTGGATGTATGCATTGTATCTTGATTTTCTTTTATTGTATGATTTACAAGTATCATTCTTTGTCTTGTTTAAAACATAATGGAAGTGAATGAAAAGGGAATTTGGTGTACATTCCGGATTATCAACATTAAGCATTAATTACTGACACATTTCCTAGGACCTAGGTAGCCTCTTGCCCGAGCTCCATTTAGAAGTCTATATCAGTAGTAAAGGTTGCTAAAAGAAAATGAACTTGACAGGGACTTCTGAGGCGGTTCCCTCTGTGGATCACAGACACTGGCTTTCACCCTGCCATTTGAGTCCCATTACTGAAAACAAAGCTGGCTTTGGACTGCACACTAGTGTATGTGGTACTTGATTCTATATACCTTGGTTTTCCACATGCCTTGCCAAATTGGTTTCCTGACCGTGACCTTGTAGTTCAGCATTTCCCCTCCCCTCCACCCGTTTCCTGCCTTTACTTTTGATCATCAGGATTTCTTTTCACATGAATCCCATGGTAGTGATGTAGTAGTCAGACCTAAAGTCAGGAGACCCACCCTTGCTTGGTCTCCCAAAATTCTTTTGGAAAAGTACATTGTACAGGAGTAAAAATTTACTCAATAATTATAATATGAAACCACAACACATTTTTAAATGTATTTTTAATAGCAAATTTTGGAATAAGCAAACATTTTTTTCATTATTATGGACATTGACATTACCATTAGGGAATATTTTCAAATCTTACCTGTATGTATGTGACTTATATTTTGTTCAGCCCTCACCTCTCCCCTCTGCTCCAGTTCTGTATTTCTGTATACTTTAGGACACCTCCAGCTCAGTGTAACATTGTCACTGTCAACTTAACCTGCCTTATTCGGACCTCATTATCTTGCATACAACCTGCTTCAACTACTAGTCTTTTTTCCTTCCTGTGGAACCTAATACTCTCATTCTTCCACAGAACTATTAGAACTAGTAAGAGAAAACAGTGAGGTGGCTGTATGCAAAGTAATTATGCAGAATTTAGCAGCTTTCCTACACATCTTCAGAGATCACTTTGAAAATATAATGAAATCAAGGTCCAATCACCATAGTAATTAAAACTATTAGGTAAGTAGGAAAAATTTAATAATAATTCTATAAGATATATATTACAATTTTTTTTTGCTGAAGGGCTAAAGATGTAGAGAAACATATTCCTAGATGAAAAAATGCCACTTCTTTCCAAAGTGATCTATAGATTCAATGCAATTACAACCAAAAGTCCTAATGGAGGTTTTAATAGAATTTGATAAGCTGATTCCAGTGTTTCTTAATATTTGAATAAAGAAAAATGAAAAGAGTCATCCTAGCAGGTATAAACATCTACCTAAAATCAAAGATAATTAAAACATGTCATTGGCACAGGAGAAGATGAACAAATCAATGGAACAGAATAGAATCCAGAAAAAAAGACATAGAGCCAAATTTAATATATAGTAACTACAGTATTTACAGTCAGAGAGAAGAGGATGAATTGTTCAGTGAATTAGGGAAAGAAGACAAAAAGAACATTGCAAAGGCCCTCAAGTGAGAGAGTGTGCATGGAGCATGTCTTGGAGCAAGAACTTCCCATGACTAGAGAGAAGGCCTGGGGACAATAGAGAGAGATGATGTTAAGGAGGTAAGCAGGGGTCTTTCTTTTTATGTCCTTCTGAGGATTTTGGACCTTTTATTCATGCCCAGATTGGTAACAGAATTATCATGTGTTTTATTCTGTATTCTTCTATGGTTTCTTTCATTACATTTAGATCTTTAATTTATCTGGAATTTATACCCATTTATTATATGCAATAAGGATACATCTTTCATTTTTCCTAACTAAATAGCCAATTATCCCAACTTTATTAGTGGAATGGTCTTCCACTGATTTTAAATGTTGCTTTAAATGTTCATATATAAAATTACTTTTCTGGGTTCGTTTCTGAACTCTATTCCATCCCGTAAATCTGTCTGACCATCCCTGTGCCTATATAGAATGTGCCACCTCAAATAATCTTAAGCAGCCGAGCGACATGATCGTATTTGTACTTGTAGAACGATCACACTGACCACCTAGGATTCTGCTGTAGTAAAATTCAAGCAAGAGATAGACTCAGCCTCAGCCTGAATTGAAATGAAGCAGCTGGGACAGAATGGGCAGAACTTGGTGCTTGCTGAAGTGTGGTGGGCTTAGAAAGAAGAGATGAAGATGATGCCCAAGTTTCTGGCTTGAGAAACTGGGTGGATGATGGTGATGCCTTCAGCTGAGAAAGAGGAAGAGCAGCAGGTTTGAGGAGAGGCATGAAAAGAGGCTGAGTTCAGTTTTGGACATGTTGAATTTAAAATACCTATAGCTGAGAGTTTGCAGGGAAAGATATAAGGGAGCAGTGAGGACTGCATCCTCAGGAATGCCTTGAAGGAGAAGATGCCCCAAAAGAGACTGAAGCTGAGTGGCCAGAGAAGTGGAGGGAACTTGATTGTAAAGTATTTTGGAAGCCGGGGGAGAAGAGAGCACTTTAAACGGAAAGAATGATTAGTAGTATCCAGTACTGCAAAGAATTTAGGAAAAGCTAAGTTCTGAAAGGTTTCCAAGTACTTAGTAACAAAGAGCCCCTTGCTGACTATGACAAGAACCAGCTGGATGGAGTGGCGGCATAGAAACTTGGAGTGAGTTAAGCAGTGAATGGGAAGGAGAAACAGTAAATGTAGACAATTTGTTAAGAACTTTGACTGCAAAGGAAGAGAGATGGTGGTACCCTAGAAACTGTGTAGAGTTGAACAATTTTCTGAGCTTCTTTATTGAAAATGGGAAAGGCCTCAATATACTAAGATGCTGATGGGAAGGATCCAGAAGAGGGAAAGGAGATAATTAATAGATCTTAGTTTGCAGGGTGGCTGAAAACAAGAGCCTCAGCAGGGTTGGGGTGCGCAGAAAGAGTGCATCTGTAGGTGATTTTGTCAAGTTGGGGTCAAGCGAAGGTTGAGTGTAAAGGCTTGTATTTTCTCTGTGAAATAAGAGCAAGATTTTCTGCTATGAACATGAAAGGTATGGTAGAACAAAGAGTTTGAGAAAAAATGCAGAAAGTTTGAAATAGCTAATACATTGAAAGGATTGAGAGGCAGCTAGCACAGTGTGATGATTTTGGGCATGTGGAGTTTGAATTCAGAGGGAGGTGAGAGTCTGTGAGGTGAGAGTCTAGAGCTGAGGCTTGAGTTCAGGATTAGATATGGAGGTTTGGGATTGTTAGAAACCTTAAATTAAAGGTTGAGAGGAAAACGAGCAATTGGCAGAGCAAATGGAATCAGAAGGATTGCCAGACAAGAATATGGAAGAGGAACAGTAAGAGAAACAGAAATAGTAAGTATGACATCATGGTGACCAAGAATTTCAAGTAGAAAAGTTGAGCTAGGGAGTGAAGTCCTTGTTGTAGAGCTGTGGTTCTTGACCCTGGCTACACATTCAGGAGCCACCTGGGGAGCTTTAAGCAAGCACCCAGCCCTCTGCCAACTCAAGACCAATTAAAGTGGCCCCAGGGTGGGGCCCTGGCATCAGTGTTTTCCTTGTACTTGTAATTTGTAGCCAGGGTTGAGAATCCCTGCTAGAGAGAAGGTTATGAAGACTGAGACATAATTGGACTTGGCAACCCAAGTCATGAGTGGCTTTTGAGAGAGCAGTTTCAGTAAAGTGGTAAGACTAGATTTCAATTTGTAGCAGGAGGGGCTGGATGAGGATATAGTTTTGTCGTGAAAGTAGGATAAGGGGAGAGAATTGATATGGCAGGGTCCCCATCTTCTTATAAAGTTAGGGCTGATAGCTACTAACTAAATGGGTGTGGATTTCTCAGACTTTGCGGAGAGCGGGGGCGGGGGAGGGGTGGGGGGGAACTGAACAGACGGTATGAGGAATGTAGGAGACCGCAGAGCCACGGTGATGGCCCAGATGAGCATGTGTTGCCTTCTCTAATTACCTGGCCTCTATCACTGTTGTGAGGTAATGCATACAGCTGTGATATGTGTAGTGGAACTGCATCTAAGGAAGGAGATAAGTTTTGAAGTTGAGAAGATTGCATTTGGTCAGAATTGCTCTTGTTAATCCCTTAGGAAGGTGCATAGTGGAGACTGACATTCCATCTCCCTAGAAAGCCAGTTTTCCCCAGCAGTAATTTCTTCAATTGAGCACTAGATGAAATAGTTGACTTGCATATAAATAATGTTACATGAAAAATGTCTCTTTACATTAAAGCCACATTCAACTTAATTAAATACTCTCATTAAGGAGAAGTACTTGGGTCATTAAGGACGGGTACTTAAATACTGAAATGGAGTAAGGGTACAAAAGAATTAGTTTCCTGTCTCTGTCCTTCTGGGCATACAATGAGTAAAACAGGCAATTATCTAGACTACCGAAATTGTTATTTTCTAGTGTTTTTTTTCAACTGAGTAAATATAGTTAAATTTGAGTAAATTAAATGCATGATGATGCAGTCATACCACTGTATTTTTATTTCTTTCTTGCCCAAAATTATCTTTGAGAAGGTGGTTAAGAGCCTGAGTCCTGACCCAGACCACCTGGGTTCAAATTATGTCAGCGTCACTCACAATATGTATGACTTTGGTCATGTTACTTAATCTCTCTTTCTCATGCTTTTTATCTATAAAGCTAGCATGAAAATAATATCTAACTCATGGGTTTATTGTGAGGACTAAGTAAGTTGATACATGGAAAACATTCAATACTGTTAGACATTATTACTGTTAGTTGTAACAATGGCATATGCTGATTCATAAGTGTGATCTCATTATAACTTACATGACAAGGTCAGACATTTATGAGAGCTTAAGCTGTGGCCCAGTAGACCATCTTCTTTTCCAATCAAGGACCAGGGGTAAGAGCTGTTGGCGGGGTTCAGATGCTTACAATCAGAAAGGGGCTGTATTTATGACTTTTAAATAATTGAAACTGCCACAAAGGGGTCTCTCTCAAGTCTCAGAACAAAAACAGATGCACCAGGCAAGACACAAAATCATGGTCTTTCCACCAAGATCAATGGTAAATACATCAAGGGTTTCTGGTAATACAAGTTTATAGATTATCTATCAAAAGCAGGGGTACTGTGGGTTAAAGGTTAGACTCTTTGAGGTGAAATGATGTGATGAGTTGTCAGCATTTAGGCCTTGTGATTTTTTACAAAAATGGAGAGACATTTATTTTAACAGACCATTCCTATTGAAAAGGGACATCCCTTTCTATTGAAGGGACTTCATTGAGATGAAGTCTAATGATATGTTAATGAAATTAAGGGATGGTTAAAAATGGAATGATAAATAAATAAAAAGATAGAAACTTTATTTTCTAGAATGGGGAAGGGAAAGTACATCTAGGATTAGAGTATTTTCTAGTGCTGGGCTTTGCATATAGTTGGATTTTGCAACGGTCCCTTTCAAATTTATGGTAATTACTGCCATAAACTCCTCATTACCACTTCTTTGAAGTGTATGTGTCATGTTTGGAAAATTTTGGGTTTTTTTCCAGAATAAAACCTGCATGCAACCAATAAGCGTATTCGCTTTTAGAAATTATCTATTTGGAACAAAAATGATCACATTTTGGCTCAGAAAATAAATAATTAGATTAAGCCTTTGAGCTCTTTGAAGCAATTGTACTATATAATCTTGTGAATAACATTTTGTTAATGAAGAGCTTTAAAGCACCTCAAAGAATTAAAATTAATTATTCACTACTTTTTAAAAAGCCAGAGCCATAATGAGTTGAATTATATAATTCCTTAAGACTTAAATTGAGCTTGGTTCGTTCCAGGGCTACCCCACAGCATTGGAGTACTAGAATCATCTTTGTGTCCTGTAATCATATAATAGCTAATGTTTGGGGGACATTCTCTGTGTCAGGAACTATTCTAAGTGCTTTGTATGTATTAACTCATTTAGTCATTACAGACCTGAAGCAGGTCTTAGTTTGCCCAGGATTTGCTGGCTAGTATGTGGCAGAATCAAGACTTGTACGCAGATCATTCTCCTCCAAGGCCTTAACCAGTATACTAGACTGCCCATATTTGAATATGTAAATTTGGGGGTGGGGTTTAACATGCTTGAATTTCTAGTATCTTAATTTTTAAAGAAGTGGAGGGCATTCACAATATTAATGTAGATTTATTGCACAAATTATGTTACTCTGCTGAGAGGCTTCTGTTTCAAAGGTAGAATTCTTGAGAATTTAAGTGCTTGAGAATATTACAGGCCATTGAAAGAGACTTTCAGATGCACTGGTTGTGCTATTTACTGTGCAGGGTTGACAGCTTGTGTTGTACCTTTTCCTGGTACCAGTCTTGCCTTCCATACTACATGCCAAGCATTTTACCTACTACTTTTAAAATTGATTATATGTCTCAGGGTTTTGGGATAAGTAGTGGGTGAGTCTGTATGAGTTTGCAGCAAAATAAGAGGCATTCTGGCAGTGTTGGACAAAAGAATTCCATTGCATTTTGGATGTTTTCAAATGTAGTTTTCTGACTGTTCAGAACTGATTCAATGCATATCTGAGTAAGTGATGGCCTTGGTTTCTTTCCTCATAGTTCCTCAGATTCCTTGCTTTTTTTGTGTTAATTCAGAAGAGCATCATTTATAAGATTTAATTAAATTTCTTTTCTTAGGATGCTTTACCTGGTCTTTCCTCCATCTTTCCTCCATCTTTCCCTTAGGTCTTATACTTCTAGAATGAAAGGGGAATTTTATTCCCTATTAAGCCACTTTGGTAAATTTTTAGGCTTACATTGCCATAATGAAAAGATTAAGATTCTCTCATGTCTTATCTGACTATGTATTATATGTAATTCCTTTGGAAATTGCACTAATTCTGTGTATATGAGTGTATGTGCCATTTTTATTAATATTTGGTACATTTATAAAGATAAAATGTTTGTTCAACAGATTCAAACCATAAAAGTATAATCTCCCCTAAGCCCTCCACTCAGAATCCACTGGCATCATTGTAGGGAATAAGCTTTTAAACCATCCCCCAGGGGATATATAAGAAATAAGTAAATTTTTTAAATAAAGTAGTACTATAGATGTTGTCTTGCTTTCTGTTATTTTCAGCCATGGAACTCTTTCCATGTCAATATAGATTATCTTTTTAGATAGCAGCATATTATTCCAATGTGAATGAATGTAAAATAATTTATTCAATAAACTATTATTGCCAGACAATTGTGTTGTTTTTCATTTGTCCTCCTGGAAGCAATCTGTTGCGGGGAACATCACTTATACTTAGATCTTGCACACTTTTTCATTTTTCTCAGTAAGATGAGTTTGTACGTATGGGCCTGCTGAGTCTAGCAGAATGTACATTAAAATGTTTTCTAATATTGCTGACTTGCTCTCCAGTGCCTCCCGTGCCGGTGTGTGCTCCTACTAACAGTACATGAGAAGGTATGTTTCATATACCCAATTGCTTTTTTCCTAAACTGATTCATTCATTTATTTAATATCTGAGTGTGTATTATATGCCAGGGTATTTTGGGGTTTCAATAATAAACAACACAGAAGTTTTTGCCTTCCCAAGACTTGTTGTTTGGGGATTCCAGTATATTTTTTTAATTTTTTTTTTCTTCTCATTAATTTGAATATTTTTAAATGTATGTATTGACTAGTATGCTTTTGTGAATTGCATATTCACATACTTATTTTTCTGTACTTTATTTTTTCTTATTTTATTGCAATTATTAGATTGTTATGTACTCAGATCTATCTTTCTAGGCAGGCTGTTTCCACCCGAAGATCATAAAATTGTTTGCCCAGTGGGCTAGCAGCATTCTTGGTTGCAAAAACAGAAACTGACTCTGTTCTAATTAGGCCAAAAATGGTATCAGGTGCTCACAGAATTGCCAGGAAGGATGGAAACAAGGAGTCAAGAGGAGCTGGGTGGCCTGCAGCAGAGTGAGACACGTGACAGGGATTGGCTGGTAAGATCAACTGTGACATCCTGAAACTGCCACTGTCCAGATAATAGCATCAGGAATCTGTAATCTTACTTTTCACTATTGTTTTCCCCTGTGATATCTTCATTCTTAGCTGTATTGTCCCCTCATGGTAGTAAAGACAGCCAGAAGCAATAGTCTCTTTAGTATCCTTAGCAGGAGGGCACTTTCTCAATAGTTTATGAAGAGCCTTGGCATTGAATCTCATTGGCCTGTCTTGGGGCATGTATGTATCTGTGAACAAATCACTGTGGCAAAAGGGGATGAAATGCTTTCATTGGCCAGGTGTAGGTCATGTGTCCATCTCTGATAAAGAGAGTAGAATGAGCTGGATGATTGAGAAAATGGGGGGTTATCCAAAGTGGGTGCTATTATGGGAGAATAGAAATGGTTGCAACAGAGGTGGCAGGTGTGCCTGTAATTATGGCATTTGGCATTTTTAATGATACCAGATTCTGCATCCTTTCAATAGAGCAAAATGCTACTTTGCAATTCCTTGTTTCAGAAAATTAAACTGTCTTTTTATTAAACTGGTTATTTCTCACTATACATCAGTCACTAGGTAGAGGAAATATTAAAATCCTAATGAGGAAAGTAAGTTTCATCCTTCGTTTTTGAATCAATTATATTGAATGCAAGAGAGCTATATAGAGGAGTAAAGAATTGCTTCTTTTTCATTGTATGTGCAGAACATGGGTTCTTAAAGATGCAAGATTTATACATGGTAGAGATGTACATTTTACTAAAAATCCATATACTACTGACACCTGATAGAGTGTTATAAGCGTGGTTAGAGGTCCAGATAGTAGCATATACTAGGAAGGCCAAAAATAAAACCTGAAAAGAAAAATACACATACACTCAATCTCGTGGCATGAAAACTCACTGCAGTGTGTCACGACACACTTCTGCAGTCATTCAGATCTGTTTCCTCATTTGAGTCAGTACTTGCTCAATGTATTTTCTCCCATAAGTGTGGGTGGCAAACAGAAAAATATCAAGAAACAGTGAAGCGTAGTGAAACAAACATAGGTTTTAGACTCAGCCAAATTTGAGTTTGAATATGACCTTAATGATGTGACCTTGAGCAGGCATCCTTATCTGAAAAAATGATGTAATACTTATCTTATGAGTTAAAGGATTAAGTGATGTTGTTTACATAATAATGGTAACCATTGTTATTACAATTTGGAATTATTTGGGGGGAATGTAACATTCTTTTGGAAAGGCAGTTGTGTCTATTCAGAGACGATTGTGTATATGAAAGAAATAGAATGCATCTCTAAGTGTGTACTGGGATCTTCTCTTGATTTCTGCAGTTTGGTTACAGGTGTGATAAGTCTCTGGGGTGAAAAGGTTGATTTACCAAAGGTAGGCTATGATGTGCTGACTTGAATTATTCTAGTGTTTGAGGATCTGTGAGGAACTTTCCGTACATTTTCAGGTGCAGACGAGAACAGCAGGGCCGCAGACGCCCGCTAACTGTGCTGGGGTCCTGGGGTCCGGCACTCTAGAACCGAATGCATTGTCTACGGAGGTAGCCTCGTCGGGCTCAGCCACCTTGGAATCTGGGCCCCACTTTAATTTGATTAACACTTTCACTCACTGGTGGTCCTACTATTTTGGCCCTTTGTCCTTTGGGCAGCGCATGTATTTGTTGTCTAACTACAGAGTTTAGCATCAAATACTTTTTATGACAGACCACATTTGGCATGCCTAGTTATTCAGGGAATTTTCAAAGAACTGTAGTGGGACTTTTTAGTCACACATCCTCTCTGTTCTTAGTCATCTGTTCCTTTTATGGTAGTCATTAGCAAATATCTTTCAATCTCTTCTATAATGGTTAACAGGGTAAGCTCTCTGTAGTGTTGGCTGTTTTGAGCTCTGTGTACTTAATTATGATAGTCAGCGTATACTTGTGAAAACATAAGCTAAACGTTGCTATATTCTCCACATGGTTTCTTTTTACGGAACTACAGTTGTTAATGCACACATTAAACTCCTTCAAAATCACTAATTAAAAGATTTTTCTCTTATATACTTTTTGAGGGTATTTTCTCTCCTCTGGTTGTACCACTTATCTAAGTGTGGTTGATTCTTTTCAGAATTAATGGGGGGTGGGGGAAAGAACTGAAAGTCAGGGTGATTAGAAGTTTTGTTTTAATGCCTAGGAAAATAGATGTTTTTATATTCTAGGTAATCAGAAGCACCTTTTACATTTAATTACTTGACCCTGATGTTCTGGTTGAATTCCAGTGTTGTACAGTTACATTCTATCTTCCCTAATGTCTAGTAAATCCAATTGTTTGGCTACCACCTATTCCCTTAACTTTAAAATATGTTTGTGGAGTACTCCAGAAGCTGTACTTTTCATCTTTTCTAAAAATGTGATAATTTTTACTCCAACTCCTTCTAACCCTTCTACTTTCTCCCCAAACTTGTAGACATGAATTCAATGTCCTTTTTCATACATCCATAAGACATTGAACATATGGTTAAAAAACAACACTAAGGGTAATAATTAATTAAGGTTAGAAAAGGAGATAATGGTTAGGAACTTCCTCCTGATCTCCAGGAAGATGTTACAAGATGTTACAAAGGGATCTTCCAAGTGTCTTGCAGGTCCCTGACTTGGTATATTCTGAGTTAAGTGTTTGTCTCCCCAGCCTCTATTTTACCTTTCTGAATGCTCTATCTCCTGGTGTGGCATTTATTTCCATCCTTTTATCATCTTAACTGGAACCTCAGCTCTGTTCCTCACAATCCATATGTAATCCTATCAGCCCTTGGTAGGCGGTGGTGGGGTAGGGGTGGCCCTGGGCAGCCTCAGTTCCCAGTAGGCCCATCTGTGTACTGGCAGGTCTGGCCCTTCGCTGCAGCATGCTGTACAAATGCCATTTTCTTTGTGTGTCATGGTGTGAAAATGTTGGGGAAGTCTTGCTCTACAGGATAAAATGTGCATTCCCATAAAGACTGTGCCAAAAATGACCCCAACAAGCTTCAACTTCTCCCATCCCCCACCCTCAGCCAAGTGCATTTGATGTTACAATCTTATCAGACGAGTCTCTGCCTAAACACACTTTGCCATTTCATTCCCCTGCCTAGTGAGCTAATTTTGTGGTTGTCTCTCCCTGTTTCTGCCAGGTGAAATTTTATTTCTCTTTTAAGCACAACCCAAATGTTATCTCCTCTTGGGAACCACCAGGCAGAATTAGTGGTGCTTCTGTTGTGACTCCAGACCTTATTATGCTTTTAACCACTATGGTATGGTGAGCCAATGAATCTCTATCGTTCTGGAGTTAGACTACAGCTGGGTTCAAATCCCAGCTGTATAGTAGCTTTATAATCTTGGGCGATAGTATAAACCTTCAAGGACTTAGTTTCCTTTTTTGTCTTAGTAGATATTTATTAAGCACCTACCATAAAGGAACCTAGTGTAGTGGTTAAGAGCACAGAATTTGTAACCAGGCAGCCTGGGTTCAAATTCTGTTTCTTCCTCTTACTAGCTGTGTGGCTTGAAAATAGGACAAAATGGACATGAAAATATAGTCCCTAACTCATGGGGTTGCTGTGAGGATTAAGTGACAGATAAAGCTGTTTAGTACTCAGTAAGTATTATCTTATAGCTTCTCAACTATTACTGCATTGCTTCTTGTTGTGTGCCCTTTGCTGAGTTGTCAACTCTTTGGAGGAAAGGCACTAAGTCATTTACTTTTGTTCAACATCCACAATAATTCTTCACACTATTATTGTTATTATTGGTAGTAGAAGTAAATACTCTATAGATCTTGCTGTGTGCAGATACTGCTCTGAAAGCTTTATTAACAATTTCTCCCTCATAGGGTTGTTGAGAAGGTCAGACACCCTCATGACAACTCTGCAAAGGAGATACTATTGGATCTGTTTAACTTATGGGGAAACTGAGATACATAAGGTTCAATGCATGTTCAAAGCTACACAGCTAGTAAGAGGAAGAAATAGAATTTGAACCCAGGCTGCCTGGTTACAAATTCTATGCTCTTAACCACTACACTAGGTTCCTTTATGGTAGGTGCTTAATAAATATCTACTAAGACAAATAAATGAATAAGATTCGGATAAATAGGCATGTGGGACACAGTGCTAGAAGATGGTCTTAGTCAATGACATGTAGGTAAGAAGCAAAAAATATCTTCAAGTGATAGATTGAATGACTGAAGGAAATATTGATAAATAGTGGTAATGTGGGTGATTAATTAGCATTAGTCACCATGGTGGCTAGTCCTTTGCAGATGCATAATTGTTCAGCAGGCAGTATAGGACTGTGATCTCTGAGAGAGAGAAGTGGGGTAAATCCTGAGATCATCACAGGTATTGGCCTGTAGGTACTGTTTGTTCGCATTGTAGCTGAGCTGAAGAGAGAGGGGAATTAGAGTTTAGTGAGTCTGAAGAGACTGGAATGTGTGAGTCTGGGTACCAGAAAGGGGGGAGCTGTGCAGACATCTGTACAGGGATTGCTTGAGTCTGTTGCTCATTGCTGAGCTGTGCATGTCTGTGGTTAAAATCCACAAGGCTGGGTGTGTTGGTGGTCCCCAGATCATCATCAGTTTGATGATTCTCTAGGAGGACTCACAGGAATTGGCATATAGTCATACTCCTGTGAAAGGATACAAAGCAAACATCAGCAAAGGGAGAAGGTGCATGGAGGGAAGTCTGGAAGAAACCAGGTGTGAGCTTCCAAGAGTCATCTCCCCGTGGAGTCCCACAGGACACAATTTCTGCTGCCGTGAGTTGTGGCATCACATGTAGAATGTGGTGTACCAGGGATGCTCATTAGAGACTTGGTAGCAGGGTTTTAATTAGAGCCTAGTCATATTAGGCACATTCTGCCCAACCAATACCAAAATTCCAGACTTTCACAAAGAAAAACTGTTTGTACTAACAGTTTAGGTACAGAGAGTCACTCTTATTAGTTAGGGTGTTGGGAGAGCACCTGAAATCCAAGTTCCTAGATGCCAGCCCAGGACTAACCTTTAAGTAGGCCTTTCAAAAGATAGCAATCAAGCCTGTTATGTTAACTCTTTTCTGTGTACCAGGCAAAGAACTGGGAGAACATACAAGCTAGTGATTCCCAGACCTTCTCATTGAGTTCTCAGTAACCAGTGGGTCAATTCAGAAGGGGTAACAGAAAGATAACTCTATTTAAAAATAGGGCTAAACCAGCCCTAGAGTAAAAGCTACCCTAGACCAGCAGTTCTCCACCAAGGATGATGTCGCCCAGAACACATTTGCCAGTAACTGGAGATGGTCTTTGTTGTCACAACTGTGAAGTGCTGCTGGTGCCTTATGCATAGAGGCCAGGAATTCTGCTAAACAGCCTGCAATCCACAAAATAGCCGCCCTGCAGCTAATAATTATATGGCCCCAAATGTCAGTAGTGCTGTGGTTGAGAAACCTTGCTCTAAAGCCATCCTGACAGAATTTTAAAGAAGCCTAGAAAAGATTGAGTTGATCTGCAACTTAAATGCTAGTCAAAACAAAATCACCACTTTTTTAATGAAGACAATGAAATCCAGACATTTAACAATACAACATTTGTAATGACCAGCAACTAATAAAAGATTACTAGACATGTGAAGAAGTAGAGAATATGATTTATCACCAGGAGAAAAAATTAGCTACTGTAAGGAGAACTCAAAATGACTAAGATGATGAATTAGCAGACAGTTATTATAAATAAAACTAAGGATTTAAAATGAAACATAAGGTGCCTCAGCGCAGTAGGTAGTGTGTCAGTCTCATAAAATAAAACATAAACATAAATAAGGACAGAAAGGGAAGATATTTAAAAATAGGACTTCTGGAGTTGAAACATATAGTGTCTAAAATCAAGAATTCACTGGATGAGATTTATGACAGATTAGAAATTGCAGAATAAAAAGGTCAGTGAACCAAAGACAGGGCATTAGTAACTATTCAATATGAAGCATAGGGGAAAATGACTGCAAAAAAAAATGAACAGAGTCTCAGTGACCTATGGAACATTATAAGTGGTCTAATGTGCATGTAATTAAAGTTCTAAGGGTGGAGGTAGAAGAAAATTAACCAAAATAAAGGACACAAATACCCAAGTTTAATGAAGACTAAACCTACAGAATCAAGAAGCTAAATGATTCTGAAGCAGAATAAATACAGAGAAAACCACACCAAGGTACATCCTAACCAAATTATTGAAAACCAATGACAATGATAAAAATTTTAAAAGAAGATAGTATAGCCCTGGCTGGTGTAGCTCAGTGGATTGAGTGCGGGCCTGCGAACCACACAATCACGGTTTGATTTCCAGTCAGGGCACATGACTGGGTTGCGGGCCAGTTCCCAGCAGGGGACTCATGAGAGGCAACCATACATTGATATTTCTCTCCTTCCTTTCCCCACTAAAGGTAAGTAAATAAAATCTTTAAAAAAAAGAAGATAGTATAAAGCATCTTTAAGATATTGAAGAAAACACAGTAGTCCCCCTTTATCCATGGTTTGGTTTTCTGTGGTTTTAGTTACCTACAGTCTACTACAGTCTGAAAATATTAAATAGAAAATTCCAAAAAGAAACAATTTATAAGTTTTAAATTGTGCACCATTCTGAGTAGCTTAATGAAATGTCATTCTTTTCTGCTCTGTCCTGCCCATGACACGAATCATTCCCCTTTTCAGTGTATCCTTGCTATATATGCTAACTGCCCACTGGTCACTTAGTAGCCATCTTGGTTGTTAGAGCAACTGTCATGGTATCACTGTGCTATTCAAGTAACCCTTATTTTATTCTACAATGGCTCCAAAACACAAGACTTGTGATGCTAGCAATCTGGATATGCCAAAAAGAAGCAGACATGTGCTGTCTTTAAGTGAAAAGGTATAAATGTATAGGAAAAATATGGCGTGTTTAGGGTTCACTACTATCCACAGTTTCAGGCAACCACTGGAGGTCTTAGCACATGGATAAGGGGGGACTACTGTAATGTTATTTGAAGGTATATGTGTTAAGTTTAAAATCACACTGACACTGCAGTTACTCATAAAGAAATTAAGTGAAGAGGAATAGCTAATACACTAATGGAAGAGATAAAATGAGACAGTAAAACATACCCAGTCCAAAAGAGGGAGGAAAAAAGAAAAATAGGACAAAAAAACAACATATGAGGAAACTAGAAAATAAATGAGATTGTGGACATAGAGCCAACCTATTTCAATAATTGCATTAGGTTTATATAACTTTAACGATTAAAAGCAGGCAGGCTGGGTTTGAAAAAGCACAAACCGAGAATATATGCTACCTATAAGCATAGCCCAGCTATGTCCCATCTACAATATATTAAAATACAAAGACACAGATAAGTTAAAAGTAAAATGACAGAATAAAGTAAACTACACAAATCAAAAGAAACTGGTAGTGGCTGTGTCATTATCAGACAAAGTAGATTTCAGAGTAAGAAATACTACCAGGAATAAAGAGAGACATTTAATAATGACCGTGATAGTTGTCAAATGTGTCCTCAAACTGTTTAATAATGCCGTTCTCTAAGAAGTAAAGCCTAATTCTTCTGCTTTTGAGTGGGAGTTTGACTTTGTCACTCATGAATAGAATATAGGGGAAGAGATCAAAGATATTGATAAAAGATCAAGTAGAGCAACCAAGTTGCTCTCTATTGGATTATTTGCTGTGGAGGAAGCCAGCTGCCACTTCATGAAGATAGGTTCCTATGATGAGGAGCTGAGGCCGTTAACCAAGAGCTAAGTGAGCACCCGTCTTGGGAGCAGATCCTAGCCAACATTCTAACTGCCACCTCATGAGATACCGTGAGTTAGAACCACCAAGCTAAGCTGCCCCTGAATTTCTGAGCTTCGGAGCCTGTATGAGATAACATTTGTTGTAAGCTGCTAAATTTTATGGTAATTTATCACACAGTAATAGATCTAAGACAATGATTTTAAAAAAGGTTGACTTATCAAGAAGTCATCCAAATCTGTATGCTGTTATATTTGTATGCCCTCAATAACAGAGCTTCAAAATATGTAATATAAAACGTGACAGAATTAAAAGCAGAAATCCATAAATCCATAATTATATTGGAGACTTCAACACTCCCCACTGAGTAACTGATAGAATAAATAGACCAAAAATTAGAAAGGAATTAGAGGACTTGAAAAACACTATTGATCTAAACTGATTTTTGTAGAATACTCCATCTAGTAGAAGAATGCACATTCTTTTCCAGTACATACAGAACATTCACCAAGATAGACCATACTCTTCATTATAGAAAAAGTCTCAATACATTTTAATGGATTGAAATTATGGAGAATATGATCAATGACCACAATGGAATCAAACTAGAAATATATCTGGAAAATTTCCAAATATTTTGAAGTTAAACTTCTACACATTTTTAAAGTAATAAAGTTTAAAGGAGAAATCACAAGGGAAAATGGAAAATATTTTGAACTGAGTGGAAGTAAAATCTCAACATATCAAAACTTGTGAAATGCAGTTAAAGCAGTACTTAAAGGAAGTGTATTATACTAGGAAAAAAAAAGATCTAGAATCAATGACTTAAAAGTTTCAACCCGGATATACCAGAAAAAGAAGAGCAAATGAAACCCAAAGTGAAGAGAAGGAAGGAAATAATAAAGAGTAATCAATAAAAGAGAAAAGGGGCAAAAAATGTTTTTAAAAAACCTATGAAGCAAAAATTGGTTCTTTGCAAAGAACAATAACGTTGATTACTTGTATTGTGAATCTGACTAATTTTTGCATGCTTAAAACAATATAATGCACAGTTAAAATGAATTTTTGAAAACTGAAAAGCAAACTCCTTAATTGTCTTTTCTTTGAGGTAATTGGTCTTGTTTTGAGATCTAGGTATTGATTTACAATAAATTTTATTGAAACGTGTCAGTTATAAGTTTAGTCATGATTGATTGTATTTATTTCAGAAGGATTTCTTTGAAAGATAATTAGTTATACTTACAAGCAATAGCATTTGGGGAAAAAAAACATCCACAGTTTCTCTGTTAACTTCTGTATTTTGTTTTCAGTTTTGGACAAAAAAGATATGGTGGTGATGGAAATTTTCAGATCAAGAGCAATAATACAAAGTTCCAGGAAAATTCAGTTAGAGATGTTGAAAAACACACATTGGACATTTGTAGATATCATTTGCAAGAAACATGTTTTCATAGAACTTATTTACTGCCGGTTGTCTTATTCAGTACTATAAATATTAAACAAATACCTGCCACAACAAGTAAAACTGTACGGAGACCAAATCACCAACCTACAAAATGATGATGTATAATCTTAATAATCTGTGCCACTATTTATAGTGTTATTCAATGACAGAACTTTGATGGAAATGATAAAGCAAGGTAAAATGTATAAGGAATAATTTTGTCCTTAAAGAAAGTGATCTTAAATATTTGATTTTATCTGAATTATAAGATAATAAATTACTTAATTATACTTTTCACCAATATTGAATACAAGCCAAAGGAAAATCTAAAATCAAGTAAAATTTTCTTAATCACTAGGATATTTGGTACATTTATATCCTTTCTTGATTATTCATTATCAGATTATTTTGTTCATGGATTATACAGGTTTTCTCTTGTGCTTATAAAATCTTAGAATCAAATGACACAATCCAGCCCCCTCATTCAGTTTTCTTTTGCCTTTATCTTTTGAAACATATCACTGATTATGAGCCACCTAGATAGAGGAAGAAATACTTAAAACCAAACCAGTCAGTTCTACTACATTCTAATAATGCTTTTAAAAGGTTTCTTAATGTAGGAGGTGGCAGTGAAGGAAAGATATACAGGGGTTGGCAAAAGTAGGTTTACAGTTGTTTGCATGGACAAATAATACAATAATTAATAAAAATGCAAGAATGAACTGTGTTTTGTGTACTCATAACTATAAACCTACTTTTTAATTTTTTTTCTTTTTATTGATTCTAGAGAGGGGGGAAGGGAGGTAGAAACAGAGAGAAAAACACTGATGCAAGAGAGAAACATCTGTCAGTTGCCTCTTGCACACACCCTGACTGGGGACCGATCCTCAACCCAGGCATGTGCTCTGACCAGGAATCGAACTGGAGACCTTTTTGGTTTGTAGGGTGACACCCAACCAACTGAATCACACTAGCCAGGGCACTGTAAACCAACTTTTGCTCACGAGTGTGCAATATTATAACAACCAAAATTGGGATTTCAGGATTGTAGGTGGAATTCAATTTCAAGTTCTAATTTCTAGCTGCATTTAGTCATCTCATAGTTTGTAATATGCTCATCCACTTGGTTCTCAAGAGAAGTTTCTTTTTATTTTGGGTAATCTGCCTTCTAAAGTATGAATTTTTATCCAGGCCTAAAACAAACAAACAAATAAGCCCACACCCGGGAGTTAATGAACTGATAAAGCAGAGGCAAGGAAAATTTCATAAGGATTCCTTTTCTGAGGGAATTTTGATGATTTGATTAGATAGAATAGCGTGCTCAGAATTAGTAGGAGACTTTGGACTGGCCCAGAGAAGAGCCAGTTAGTTCTAAAGACAGGAGTATCATTCTTCTTGCCTGTTGTATAGTTTAAGCTTCCAGGAATTCCTTCAGTGCTGTGAATTCCAGAGATTAAGTGTGATAGGGTAATAGTTATGCTCATTATGGTTGAGAATTGTTTGCACTCTTGTTTCCTGTATGCATGTTCTTCTACATTTTTTTTTAGTTTGCTCTATGTATTTGACAGCTGTGCATCAATGGTATTTTTTAAAAGATTTTATTTATTTATCTTTAGAGGGGAAGGGAAGGAGAGAAGGAGAGAAATATCAATGTATGGTTGCCTCTCATGAGTCCCCTGCTGGGAACTGGCCTGCAACCCAGGCATGTGCCCTGACTGGGAATTGAACTGCGATCGTGTGGTTCGTAGGCCCGCACTCAATCCACTGAGCTACACCAGCCAGGGCTCAATGGTATTTTTATAGTTCAAAATACTGTAAATAGAATATGCTATCACTGTAACTTTGTAATTTTCTTTCTGAGTCTCTAGTAGGAGGGTTTGTTTTTGTTTGTGGCTGTATTTATAAAATAGTGGGGAAAAACACCAAACAAATTTGAATTCTAAGATTTATTGTTGCAGAGGATAAAACTGGAAGCCATTATGCATTATTAGAGAGATGTAAAATGAATAAATGTTACATGTAGACAGTGGAATACTACTCAGCCATAAGAAAAGATGAAATGCTGCTATTTGCAACAACATAGATGGATCTTGAGAAGATTATGCTAAGTGAAATAAGTCGATCAGAAAAAGCTAAGAACCATATGATTTCACTCATATGTAAACTCATAGAGTTTAAAACTAGAATGTAAAACAGGGATATAAAACTGAAACTTTTAGACACTTTTAGACAGCAGCATGGTGGTTACCAAAGGGGAGGGGATGAGAGAGGGTAGTGAAGGGTAAAGGGGGCCAAATATATGGTGATGGATGATTTGACTTTGGGCGGTGGGCACACAGTGCGATATACAGATGATATATCATAGAAATGCATACCTGAAACGTATATTACCATATGAACCAATTTCACCCCAATAAATTTAATTTAAAAAAATGAATGAATGTGACCATCCACACTCAGTTTGCTTTTTAAAAATAGACTTGTTATGATGAATATTTCCCTGTTCTGAGTTCAAGTTCTCTACTTATGCTTTCCTTTTTTTCTTATTCCTAGGTGTCTCCTCCTAGGCAAGGCAGTTCTTGATTATTTCTCTCCAAGACTTCTCTCTATATATGTATTAAAAAAAAGTCATGACTTTTCTAGAATCAAGCTTTCTTAAAAGGTTTATTTGGCAGATCATATTTTTAAATAAAACGAAAATTGTTAAATCTAAATTTTCAAGTAAAATGGTTTCCTATAATAGTGGGCAATCACTAATGGTTTGATTAAATAAAGTCTTATGCTTACATTAAATACAGTGTTGAGAAATACCAAATCATAGGAGTCCCCAGAAAAGGATCAGTTCCTCCCAGAGACTAAAGAACAATCTCTTGTTCCAATGGTTGTGTAATTCTGCAGTCTGACAAAAGTGAACCTTTCGTTATTCAGTCAGATTGCATAAGAAGAGAGAGTGAAATCCATTCAGCCAAGTTGCTTACTACCTGGAATAAGCCAGGCAGTTTGCTGGTGTTGGGGTATCATTGATAAAGAAGATAGAGAAGGTGGCACTTACTTTCCAGGTCCGCTGAAAAGCATTTCCTTAGATAGAGGCAGTGTTTCTCATCTGCCTTCCCTTTTCTCCTCTTTTGGTTCTCAAACTCCATCTAGGAGCTTTCTCTTATAATTTGTTACATAGTTACCTTCGAGCTCATATCACAGTATATTGTAATTACGGGTACACCTTGGAGATACTGTAGGTTCAGTTCCAGACCACAGCACTAAAGCAATCATCACAATAAAGCAAGTCGCACAAACTTTTTGGTTTCCCAATGCATATAAAACTTATGTTTACACTATACTGTAGTCTTTTAAGTATGCAATAGCATTATGTTTTTAAAAACAATGTATATATTTTAATTTAAAAATATTTTTGCTGAAAAGTGCTAACCATGATCTGAGCTTAGAGTGAGTCATAATCTTTTTGCTGACGGAGGGTCTTTCCTCATTGTTAATGGCTACTGGCTGATCAGGATGGTGATTGCTGAAGGCTGGGGGTGGTGGTGGCAAATTCTTAAAAGAAGACAACAGTGAAGTTTGCCATATTGATTAACTTCATCCAGAAAGATTTTCCTGTAGCATGCAATGCCGTGTGATAGCATTTTTACCCACAGTAGAAACTTTTTCAAAACAAGTCAACCCTCTCAATCCTACTGCTGTTTTATCAACTAAATTGACATAATATTCGAAATCGTTTGTTGTCATTTCAGTAATCTTCATGTCACCTTCACCAAGTGTACTTTTGATCTCAAGAAACAACTATTTTCTCATCCATAGGCAGCAACTTATCTGTTCAAATTTTATCATGAGATACAGTGATTTGGCCATACCAACCTTCACTAGATTAGAAGGTTCCACTTCTAATCCAGTTTTCTTGCTATTTCTACCACATCTGCAGTTACTGCCTCCCCTGAAATCTCGAACCCCTCAAAGTCATCCGGAAGGGCAAGAATCAACTTATTCTAAACTTTTGTTAATACTGATATTTTGACTTCTTCCCTTGAATGACAGATGTTCTTAATGGCATCTAGAATGGTGAATCCTTTCCAGAAAGTTTTTAATTTACCCAGATCTATCAGAGGAATTAGTATTATGCCAGCTATAGTCTTGAAATGTATTTCTTAAATAACAAGACCTGAAAGTCAAAATTACTCCATGATCCATGGCTGAAGAATGAATGTTGTGTTATCAGACATAAAAACAACATTCATCTCATTGTACATCTTCATCAGAGCTCTTGACCAGGTGCAGTAATATATTGAAAGGAATCCTTTTTTTTTTTTCCTGAGCAATAGGACTCAACTGTGGGCTTAAACTATTCAGTAAACCATGTAAATGGATGTGCTGTCACCCAGGCTTTGTTATTCCATTTAGGGAGCATAGGCAGGGTAGATTTAGCATAATTCTTCAAAGCGCTAAGATTTCTAGAATGGTAGGTGAACATTGGCTTCAACTTAAAGTTACCAGCTACATTAGCCCCTAACAAGGGAGTCAAGTGAAGTTTGTGAAGTTTGAAGCCAAGCAGTGGGATCTCCTCTGGAGCTGTGGAAGTCCTCAATGGCATCTTCTAATACAGGATGTTTCATCTACACTGAAAACCTGTTGTTTAGTGTAGCCACTTTCATACATGTCCTAGCTTGATCTTCTGGATAACGTACAGTTTACACAACAGCACTTACGGCTTCACCTTGTACTTTTATGTTAAAAAGACAGCTTATTTCCCTAAACCTCATGAACCCACCTTTGCTAGCTTCCGTCTTTCCTTCTGATGCTTCCTCACCGCCCTCAACCTTTATAGAAATGAAGATCGTTAGGGCCTTGGTCTGGATTACGTTTTGGCTTAAGAGAATATTATGGCTGATTTGATTTTCTGTCTAGGCTACTAAAACTTTCTCTGTATCAGCAATAAAGTTGTTTCATTTTCTTATTATTTTTGTGTTGACTGCAGTAGCACTTTTCAACTTCCTTCAAGAACTTTTTGCATTCACAACTTGGTTAACTGTTTGGTGCAAGAGGCCTAGCTTTCAGCCTATTTCAGCTTTCAACATGCCTTCCTCACTAAGCTTAATTATTTCTAATTTTTGATTTAAAGAGAGAGACTTGCAACTCTTTCTTTAATTTGAATGCTTAGAGGCCATTATAGAACTATTAAATGGCTTAATTTCAATGTTGTGTCTCAGGCAATAGGAAGACCCACGGTGAGGAAGAGAGAATGGGGAAGAGCCAGTTGGTGGAGCAGTCAGAACACACACAATATTTGTCATTTAATTTCACCTTTTTTATATGGGAATGGCTTAGGGTGCCCTAAAACAATTACAAATGAACATCAAAAATCACTGATCACAAATCACCCTAACAAATATAATAGTGAAATATTTCAAGAATTACTAAAATATGACACAGACACAAAGTGAACAAATGCTATTGGAAAAGTGTCACTGATAGACTTGCTTGAAACAAGGTTGTCACAAACCTTCAATCTGTGAAAACAAAACAAATAAACCCTGCAATATCTATAAAGCACAATAAAGCATGTGCCTGTGCTTATATGCCTCTTTTTCTACACTATAAGAGGCTGTCTTTTTTTTTTTATTAATGTTTGAATACGGTTGTCTCCATTTTTCTACCACCCCTTTCCCCAGCCCTGCCCACCCCCACCTCCCACCCTCAGTCCTGCCCGCCTTTGTCCATGGGTCCTTTATACATGTTCCTTTACAACCCTTTCCTTTCTTTCCCACATTATTCCCCTCATCCCTCCTCTCTGGTTACTGTCAGTTCTTAATTTCAATGTCTCTGGTTATATTTTGCTTGCCTATTTGTTTTGATAATTAGGTTCCACTTATAGGTGAGGTAGATCATAGGGTATTTGTCTTTCATTGCCTGGATTACTTCACCTAGCATAATGCTCTCTTGTTCCATCCGTGCTGTTGTGAAGGGTAGAGGCTCCTTTCTCTCTGCTGCATAGTATTCCATTGTGTAAATGTACCATAGTTTTTGATCCACTCATTTACTGTTGGGCACCTAGACTGCTTCTAGCACTTGGCTGTTTTAAATTGTGCTACTATGAATATTGGGGGACATAGGTTCTTTTGAATTAGTGTTTCAGGATTCTTAGGGTATAATCACTGCAGCAGAACTGCCAGGTCAGAAGGTAATTCCATTTTTAGTTTTTTGAGGAAATTTCATACTGTGATCCATACTGGCTCCACCAGTCTGCATTCCCACCAACAGTGTACTAGGGTTCTCTTTTCTCCACAACCTCGCCAACACTTGTTGTTGTTGATTTGTTTAAGATAGCCATTTTGACCAGTGTGAAGTAGTACCTCATTGTGGTTTTAATTTACGTCTCTCTGATGGCTAGTGATGCTGAGCATCCTTTCATATGTCTCTGGGTCCTCTGTGTGTCCTCCTTGGAGAAGTGTCTGTTCAGGTCCATTGCCCATTTTTTTTAATTGGATTGTGTGTCTTCCTGGTGTGGAGTCATGTGATTTCTTTACATATTTTGGAGATCAAACCCTTGTCTGAGATATCATTGGCAAATACATTTTCCCACACGGTTTGTTCTCTTTTGTTACTGTTTTCTTTAGCTGTGCGGAAGCTTTTAATTTTGATGAAGTTCCATTTGTTTATTTTTTCCTTTATGTCCCTTGTTCTAGGGGACATATCAGTGAAAATATTTCTGCATGAAATATCTGAGATTTTCCTGCCTGTGTTGTCCTCCAGGATTTTTATGGTATCACAACTTATATTTATAAGCCTTTTATATATCTTGAGTTTATTTTTGTGTATGGCGTAAGTTGGTGGTCTAGTTTCATTTTTTTGCATGTAGCTGTCCAGATGTCCCAACACCATTTGTTGAAGAGGCTGTTTCTACTCCATTATATCCTCATATTCCCTTTGTCAGATATTAATTGACCATAGAGATGTGGATTTATTTTGGGGCTCTCCACTCTGTTCCATTGATCTATATGTCTGTTCATATGCCAGTACCAGACTGTTTTTATTACCCTGGCCTTGTAATACAGTTTGATATCAGGTATGGTGATCCCACCTACTTTGTTCTTCTTTCTCAAAGTTGCTGTGGATATGCAGGGTCATTTATGGGTCCATATAAATATTTGAAATGTTTGCTCTATATCTGTGAAATATGTTATTGGTAGTTTAATAGGGATTGCATTGAATCTATAAATTGCTTTGGGTATTATGGACATTTTGATGATGTTAATTCTTCTAATCCATGAACATGGTATATGCTTCCATTTATTTGTGTCTTCCTTAATTTTCTTTCTTCACTGTTGTGTAGTTTTCTGAGTACATGTTTTTTACCTCCTTGCTTAGGTTTATTCCTAGGTACTTTATTTTTATTGTTGCTATAGCAAATGGGATTTTTTCCCCTGATTTCTGTTTCTGATATTTCACTGTTGGTACACAAAAATGCCTTTGATTTCTGAATATTGACTTTGTATCTTGCTGTTTTGCCAAATTCACTTACTAGGTCGAGTAGTTTTTTGGTGGAGTCTATAGGATTTTCAATGTATGCTATCATGTAATCTGCAAACAATATCAGTTTTACTTCTTTCTTTTCAATTTTGAGGTCTTTTATTTCTTCTTCTTGTGTAATTGCTGTGGCTAGAACTCCCAATAATAAGTTGAAGAGAAGTGTGAAAATGGACATCCTTGTCTTGTTCCTAATGTTAGTGGGAAAACTTTTAGTTTTTGTCTGTTCAGTATGATGTGGGCTGTAGGTTTTTCATATATGGCCTTTATTATGTTGAGGAGTGCTCCCTCTAATCCCACTTTGCTGAGTGTTTTTATCATAAATGGGTGCTGTACCTTATCAAATGCTTTTTCTGCGTTTACTGATATGATCGTGTGATTTTTATCTTTTGTTTATGTGATATGTTTCATTTATTGATTTGTGAATATTGTACTGTCCTTGCATCCCTGTGATGAATCCCTCTTCATCATTGTTTTTTTTTATGTATTTGTATGTTTTTTTTAATGTATTTCTGAATGCAGTTTGCCAGTACTTTGTTGAGGATTTTAGCATCTATGGTTCATCAGTGATACTGGCTTGTAGTTTTCTTTCTTTCTAGTGTCTTTGTTTGGTTTGAGGATTAGGACAATGATGGCTTCATAAGTAGAGTTTGGGAGTCTTCCATCTTCTTGGATTTTTTGGAATAGTCTGAGAAGTATAGGGGTTAGCTGTTCCTTAAGTGTTTTTGTAAAATTCTCCTGTGAAACTGTCTGGTCCAGGGCTTTTGTGTGACAGGAGTTTTTTGATAACTGCTTCAATTTTGTCAGCTGTTATCAGTGTGTTCAGGCTTTTTTCTTCTTGTTCATTCAGTTTTGAAAGATCATATTTTTCTAAAAATTTGTCCATTTCATCTAGATTTTCAAATTTCTTGGCATATAGTTCTTCATACTAATTTCTTACAATCCTTTGTATTTCTGTGGTATCAGTTGTAATCTCTCCCCTTTCATTTCTGATTTTATTTATTTGGGTCCTCTCTCTTTTTTTTGGATGAGTCTGCTTAAAGGCTTGTTGATTTGGGTTATCTTTTCAAAAAACCAGCTCCTGGATTTATTGATCCTTAGAATTGTTATTTTAGTTTCTCTGCGTTGTTTAATTCTGCTCTGATCTTGGTTAATTCATTCCTTCTACTTGCTCTGGGCTTTGTTTGTTGTTGGTCCTCCAATTCTTGTAGATATAGTGTTAGTTTGTTTATTTGAAATGTTTCTATCTTTTTTAGGTAGGCCTGTATCACTATGAACTTCCTTCTCAGGACCACCTTCGCTGTGTCCCATAAGTTTTGGACTGTTGTGAGTTGATTTTTATTTGTTTCCAGAAACTTTTTGATTTCTTCCTTGCTCTCATTCTTAACCCATTCATTGTTTAATAGCATGCTATTCAATCTCCATGAGTTTGATTGAGTGTTTTTGAGTTTTTTTCTTGAGGTTGGTTTCCAGTTTCAGGCCCTTGTGGTCTGAGAAGATGCTTGATATGATTTCAGTTTTCTTGAATTTGTTGAGGCTTGTTTTGTGTCCTATTCATATGGTCTATCTTTGAAAATGTTCCAAGTGCATTTGAAAAGAGTGTGTATTTGGTTTCTTTGGGATTAAAAGTTCTATCTATATCAGTTAAGTCCATTTGATATAGGACATTGTTCAATGCCGTAATATCCTTGTTGATATTTTGTTTGGAAGATCGATCCATTTTTGACAGTGGGGTGTTAAAATCCCCTAGTGTGTGTTGCTGTCTATATCTTTCTTGAAGTCCTCCAAGATTTTTCTTATATATTTGGTTGGGTGCTCCTATGTTGGGTGCATATATGTTTATAATGTTTATGTCTTCTTGATAGATTTTTCTCTTGAATATTATGAAGTGTCCTGCTGGGTCTCTTTTTATGGCCTTTGTTTTGAAGTCTGTTTTGTCAGATATAAGTATTGCTACTCCAGCTTTTTTTTTCCTGTCCATTTGCTTGGAATATTGTTTTCCAACCATTCACTTTCAGTCTGTGTAGGTCTTTTATTCTGAGGTGGGTCTCTTGTAGGCAGCATATGCATAGGTCATGTTTTCTTACCCATTCAGCTACCCTATGATAATAGTGGGGTAAAAATGGATATTATTCCATTTCATGTTGTTCTGCTTTCCCCTTAACCCCACTTTGTTCTTTTTCAGTCTTTTTTCCTTTTCTTGCTTTTTTGGGGAGTTTTTTTCTACTTCGTCCTCCAGCTCACTGATTCGATCCTCTGCTTTATCAGGCCTGATTTTGATTCCTTCTGTTGTGTTCTTTAATTCAGAAATTGTATTCTTCATTTCCTTTTGTCCCTTGTTGATTGCTTCTATGCCCTTTTGTATGCTGATATAGTTTGCAGTAAGTTCCTCGTAATTGCCCTTTAGTTTTTGGTAATTCACACTGAGCTCATTGAGCTTCCTTATAACCATTGTTTTGAATGCAGTATCTGATAGTTGACTTGCCTCTGTTTCATTTAGGATTCTTTCTGAGGGTTCTTTCTTTCCTTTTATTTAATATTTTATTTATTTATGTTTAGAGAGAGGAGAAGGGAAGGAAAAAGAGAGTGAGAGAAACATCAGTGTGTGGTTGCACTCCATTCTGGGAACCTAGGCTGCAACCCAGGCATGTGCCCTCACTGGGAATCGAACTGGCAACGCTTTGGTTGGCAGGCCCCGGCTCAATCCACTGAGCCACACCAGCCAGGGCTCCTCCTTTCCTTTTGATTGGGGGTTGTTTCTTTGCCTTTCCTTTATTTGTGTAACTCTTCTTGTTTGCTTCTTCTTCTTAAATTGATGTGTTTTGACTTTCTGACTTTGCGATGTGAACTTCTGTGATAGGAGGCCTGTGAGATTCAGTGGTGTAGTCTCCTTGATCACCTAAACTTGATGCTCTTGGGATGTCCTTTTGCCTTTTATGCTGCTTCTCTGGTTGTAACTGGGTTTTGACAGTTGTTGAGTCTTTTTTTGGTGGGTCCTTCTCTCCAGCTGGTTGACTGAAGGTCGCTCTGCCCACCGTGTCTTGTGCATTGTTGTGAGGTGCTGCCAGAACAAAACCACAAAGCCCAGGAAACAAACCCACACCCGCAACTATACTCCACCCCAATCCTACTCTCAAGAGCAAATGAGCCAGTATCAGTAAGGGCGTAACAAGATTAAGACTGTTATAAGAAAGGAGAGCAGATGTGAGATGACTTACTGAAAGAAAAATGATTTTGAGAGGGTAGAGGGAGGGACACTAATCAGCATTGGGAGTTGGAGCAGTGAAAAGAGAGGAGGTAAAATTTACCTCATGAATAAAAAAGGCAATGAAGAAGGCAGAATGTAGTATGAGAAGTGAAGCATGTAATATTAGGTTTAAACAGAAATTAAAATAATATAAAAGTTTAAAAATGAGAGAGAAGAAAAAGGAAAAATAGTAAATAATAAAAATATAGGAGCAAAATTGAAGAGAAAGATCCACCACAGTACTATCAACCACAAATGAGCTAAAATTAATATAGGTGGTATGGGAATAAGAGAGGAGAATGAAACAAAGTCTAGGAGATGTTTAGAGGAGTGGGAAGTGATTTGGAAACAATAGAGGGAGAGGGAATACTAAGAGTGAGGAACAAAAGCAAGGCTAAGGGAGGGAAAAAGTAAAATTTGGGATATAAGGGAAAAGGAAAAAAAGGAGCCCAAAGAAAAATAAAAGGGCAGAATGAAAGATAAATAGAAGACAAAAAAAGAAAAAGAAAAAAACAGGCTAAGATGGTAAAATTAAAATTTGAGACAAAAAAAAAAAGAGTAGGAGAGGGGACCAGTAAAATTTGATATTTGAAATATAGAATTAGTGAATTCCTAGAGATAAAATTGGAAAAACAATGTAATAACAACTACCCTACCGACAACCAGCTAGGTTGTTAAAGGTGGAAAGAGAATGCAGGTATTTTAAGAGCAGGGCAAAAGGATGTGAAATGACCCTTGAAAAGAAAATCGGTTTTGTGTGTCTGGATGAGGGAGGAATAGTAAGATTGTGGAATGGAAACAAGTTGTAGCTAGAGAGAAAACAAAATTTGAAATGAAAATAATGCAAGGAAAGAGGAAGGTAAAATGGGCTGAGAGGAGGGAGGGGCAAATTGTGTGAATTGAAATACATTATAGTATAAAATCGAGTGACTTAATATGTATAAACTGACTGGACAAGAAATGAATGTTAAAAAGCTATGCAGGGAAGAAAATATCACAAATCATGGAGAAGACCACAGTGGCTTTTGTCTCAGCAGCCTCTTGTATTTACCACTGTTTTTCTTTCTGGATCTGCCTTTGGTGATGTCAGATGTTGACCCCGCCTGACCTTAGGCAACCTGTTCTTCCAGTGATCTGTGTCTGGCTATCTCCTGCAATTGTTAATCTGGTCACTCTGCACTCAGCAGTCAGGTTTAAGCACGGTAGGGCAGGGCTGAATCCCTCCTGGGGTGGAGGTTATTGTTTCCTCTCAAGCTGCTGCTGCTTGGAGGGGAGTGGTCTGAGCAGGATGGTCTGAGCGACAGGTCTGTTGCTGTGTCTGGAGGATGACTCAGCTCTGGGATCTGAGGCTACTCTCTCAGTTCTCTCCCCAAGGTCTCTGTCCCCACCCTGTTCTCAAGTCTCTCTAGTCTACTCTGCCCTGACCTTTTGCCAGAGATCTACTGTCTCTGGCTGTCTCCAAAGAACTTATATGCATACCCATGGACATAAACAATGGTGGGGGGATTGCCTGAGGGTGTGGAGAGTGCTTGGTGGAAGGGAGCAAAGGGTGAAAAATCAGGACAACTGTAATAGCATAATCAGTAAGATATAATTAAAAAAATAAAAACAGAAAAATTAAAGTAAAAAAAAGGAATCTGGAATTTTAGCCAGTTGTCTGAAGGAGAATAAGCTTTGGAAAAAATTCCTGCAGGTTAGCTTTAGAAGTTGGGACTTCAGCCTTTGAAAAGGGTGGTAGTTTTTGTAAAAGTCTCTTTCTACTTTTTTTCCATTCTGTCCTCTCAAAATACCTTGAGATGCAAAAAGTGGTTGTATAACTGTGAATATACTAAATGCCATTGAATTAAATATTTTGTATAGATGAGTTGTATAGCATGTGAATTCTATCTCAATAAAGCTGTTAATTTTTTTCTCAGCCTATTTAACTTTTTAAAAAATGAATCTGGGTATGAAAGTACCAATTGCATATTTCACAGATCTAGGACAAACATTCCAAAAATTTATATGGAACCAAAAAAGACCCTGAATATCCACAGCAATCTTGAGAGAGAATGGAGTTGAAAGGATCACAATACCTGATATTAAACTATACTACAAGGGCAGGGTAATCAAAACAGTCTGGTACTAGCATATCAAGAGACACATAAATCAATGGAACAGAATGGTAAGACCAGAAATAAACCCACATCTTTATGGCCAATTAATATTTGACAGAGGGAACATGAGAATAGGGTGGAGTAGAAATGGCCTCTTCAATAAATGGTATTGGGAGAACTGGACTGGTGCATGCAAAAAAAAAATGAAGCTGGGCCACCAGCTTACACCATACACCAGAATAAACTCAAAATGGATAAAAGACTTAAATATAAGTTGTGATTCCATATAAATCCTAGAGGAAAACAGACAGTAAAATTCCAGATATCCCATGTAGCAATTTTGTGACTTAAGAGTAGTTTTGGGAAAATGTTCATTTTAACATAAAAAACTTTAGAGCAGCCAACTGGTGTAGTAGTAGCCTCTGTGACCTCTCTGGCTAAGCATAAATTTGACCAGTGACCTGTTATTCTGTAGATAAAAGTACATTCTTGGAATGAAAAGAGCAAAATAGAACAACTTCAAAATGATAATCTTAAAAAAAAAGAATATTGTTGCATCTCTTGAAAATAATAGTGGTCCTTAAAGATATTGTAGATAAAGCCTGGGGAACAATGGGCTAGAACTGTTGTCATGTCCCTTTCTATCTTACTGCTCCACTGTCCCCGGAGCATTACCTTTGTCCAGGATGGCTCAACACCCACTAAAGCAGCCATTGGAAAGGGGAAACAGTGGGGGTTGGGGAGTGGCAGGGAGGCTGGGCACGACCCAGGAGTTGTAACCGCCATTTCAGCTCATATCCCATTTGCCGGAACATAGTCACGTGGCTACACTCAGCTACAAAAGAGGCTAGGAAATTTAGTTTTTGGTTGGGTACTCAATGGGCTCAGCTAAAAATTATTTCTGAAGAAAGGGGGAATATATATTTGGGGAAAGCCAGAAACCTCTTCCCAAAGGTTTCAGCAGCGTTAAAACCAACTATCACATGGCTATGCACTAACGTATTTTACTCAGAGGTGAGTAGAATCATGTCCTCCTTTAGAGTCTATTACTCTTAATGTAGACAGAATTCTTATTGACTTAGTTACAGGGCTTCCCAAACCACTACTGACTAGAAGGTAGTGAGAAACAGGCATCTTGACAGTTGCAAAAATGGAGAGCAGAATGTCCAGGAACAAATACGGACACACAAAAGCCAAGGCAAAAACTAAGCAGGCAGTTCGGAGGAATTTGATATAGTGGCAGCCAGTCCTGTGAACTTTAGTAGCTCTGAGGCATTGCTCATTTAACAACATGACCACAAAGTAAAATACTTAGATTTAGTAACAATAATCCACAGTCTTTTGTAGTGATTAAAACTCTGAAAGAGGTAAGCTTCATCAGTTATCTGGAAAATTCATGTCACTAGAACAGCCTATAAAGTGATCATGTCAAATAAAGGAGAGGCCCCTCTCCTCACAGTACTCTTCACTTTAGATAGTTACCACCACAGTGTTTGCACAGGAAAATTCTCCCTGAGTTCCATTTCCGGTATTGAATTATATATTGTCTCAGAGTGGATGGCATTAGTAGTTTCTCTGTTTTTTAAAAAAGCGTCTGTATTAACCAATCCCTAAATATTTCAAATGGTAAACATAGTGCAACTACCCCCCATCCCCTCCATTTTGTAAAAGGTACAGGAGTATTGTTGTAAGTATGGAATTGCCACAATTGCTCTTATATTTTTAAACCAACTGATGTCAAAGCTAATGTTGCCACTATCATTCTTTAGCCTTCTCAACCTGGGCAAACTCTTACTCATTTAAGACTCAGTTCTGTTACAAAATAAATTGTATTACACGTGAAAAGCATGATCCATAAAAGGAAGAATTCAACAATTAGATCATCAAAGTTAAGTTTGTTCTTTGAAAGATTATATTGAAAGGATGAAAAGACAAGCTCCAGACTTGGAAAAAATATTTGCAAATCATATACTGACAAAGGGCTAGTGTCTAGAACAGTGATTTTCACCTGGTATGCTGCAAATTTTTTTTTAAAACATGCAATACCTATATAGTCAGGGGTGCTGACCTCTTTTCCTTTATTGTCAAATTTTAAAAAATGTCAACAACGAACCATCAACAGCCATTTGGTGTGAATGAATCAAAATTATACCTATTTTTTATCAGATCAGCAAAAAGTATTTTCTGGTGTGCTGAAGAATTTTAGTAATAGTTTATGTGTGACATGAGATGGAGAAGGTTGAAAGCTGATGATCTAGAATATATAAAGACCCTCAAAACTAAGCAATTAAAATCCAATTAAAAATGGGCAAAAGACATGAAAAAGACATTTCACCAAAGAGGATATACAGATGGCAAAAACCTGTTTGACATCATTAGATTAGGGAAATGCAAATTAAAGGCACATTGAGATATACACGTACCTCTCAGAATGGCTAAATAAGAAAATAACGATGACATCAAATGCTGATGAGGATGCTGAGAAACTGGGTCATAGATACATTGCTGGTAGGAATGTAAAATGTTGCAGACACTTTGCAAAACAGCTTGGCAGATTCTTTAAAAACTAAACACGGCACTACCACACAACCCAGCAATTGCATGTCTGAATGTTTACCCCAGAAAAACAAAAGCTTAAGTTCATATAAAAGCCTATATACAAGTGTTTATAGCAGCGTTATTCATAGTATCCCCAAACTGGAAACAACTCAGATCCTTCAGTGAGTGAGTGGTAAAACTATGGAATGTTCGGCACTAGACAGCAACAAAAAGGAACCGAATAGCAATACATGACATAACCTGGAGGAATTGTGCTGGGTGAAAAAAAACAGTCCCAAAAGGTTGCATGCTATATGATTCCAAGTACATAACATTCTTGAAGTGACAAAATTATAGGAATGGAGAAGAGATTAATGGCTTCTAGGGGTTAATGGAAGGGGAGGGGCCTGGGAGGGAAGTGTGTATGGCTGTAAAAAGGTAACACAAGGGATCTGTGTGGTGACAGGAAAGTTTTGTATCTTGACTATATCAATGTCAATAACTTGTGCTATACAGTAGTTTTGTAAAATGTTACCCTTGGAGGGAACTGAGAAAGGGTGCATGATCTTTCTCAGTATTGTTTTTGACAACTGCATGTAAAAAACAATTATCTGAAAAGTTTAAAAAAATGTGAACTCCTTAGAACTCTGTTGTACTGTGAACTTCGTGAGGGAAGGGGCATCTGTATTTCACCTGCAGCTAGTACAGTGCCTGACTCATAGAAGATGCTTTAAAAATGTTTAAAATTTTTGTGAGTTGCCATAAGAGAGATGCTGCGCATATGAATGTAACCCCATTAGGCACTTGTAACTGAAAATATACCCCAAAATGAAGGGTTTTTTTCTGCTGACCAATTCATTTAAAAACTATCTATTGAGCATCTACCTTATTATACACATTCTTCTAAGTGCTGGAAATAAAACAGCGAACAAAATCAGAGGGGAAAATCCCCTGCTTTTTTCATGGTGCTTACAGCTTAACTGATGCAGAAGACAATAAATGTAGTGCATAAATTATACAATTAATGTTAGGAGGTAAGTTCTATGGAAAAAATTTTTAAAGCAGTGTTTAGGGGCTGAGGATATGGAAAAGGCTGCAGGAATGAGTGGGTTGTAATTTGCAATTTTAAATAGGGTTTAAAAACTGTTTTTAAAGTCTTGAAGGAAGTGGGAGAAAACCCATGTAGGTATATGGAAGAAGAGAGTTCCAGGCAGAAGGAATACCCAGTATACAGGCTTTGAGGTAGGAACGCGTCTAGCATGTTCAAGGACTAGCAAGAATGTGAAGACAGTATTGGGGAAGAGTAGTTTGGTGAAGAAGTTAGAAAGTCAGCAAGAGTCCAGCACTTGCAGAGCCTTCTAGAGCGTTATAAAGTCTTTGGGTTCTGCTCTGGCTGAAATGGAGAGGCACTAGAGGATTGCGAGTGGAGGACAGAGATGACCTGACTTACTTTCAAAAGGGTTACTCTGGCTGCTGTGTTAAGAACAGACGGTAGAAGAACGGGGTAAAAGCAAGGAAGCTTTTACTTCCGAAGCTCCTTCAGCACTCCAGGCAAGCAGTGATGGGGATTCAGATTGGGGTGGTAGCAGGAGAGTCATGAGAAGTGATTATTTGTATTTAGATTTTAAAGACAGAAACAACAGGATTGGCTGCCAGGTTGGATGCTGGGGATGAAGGAAAGAGGAGTATTGATGACTCTAAGGCTTCAGAGCAAGGGCTCGAACAAACAAATGGTGTTGCCATCAACTGAGATGGAAAAAGAAGCTGCAGGGGCAAGTTGAGAAGCGTTGGCTTGGAGAAATCTGAGTGGAGATGTTGAGTAGGCAGTTGGATGTTCCAGTGTGGAGTTCAAAGGAGAGGCAGAAAGACTGGAGATATAAATTTGTAACTTGTCAACATTTATATTATATTTAAAGCCATGAAACTAGATGACATTTCCAAGGGAGGAGTACATATGGTGAAGAAGTCCAAAGACTGAGCCCCAGAGATTCTTTAGAAATCAGGAAGAGGGTGAGGAGCCAGCGAGAGAGGCTGAGAAGGTATGGCCAGTGAGAGAAGAAGAAAACCGAGAGTGTAGCATCATGGAAGCAAAGTGAACAGTGTGTCTGGGAGGAAGAGGGAGGATCAGCTGATCAACTTTGTAGATCAGGTAAGATAAGGACTGAGATTGGCCACTGAATTTAGCAATGTGGACGGAACTGATGACCTCCATTCAGCACAGAGGAAGAATTTTAATTATTAAACTATTGTATTTACAGGACTATAAGACACATTGGACCATAAGACACACCTAGGTTTTAGAGGAGGAAAAGAGGGGAAAATTTTTTGAAGCAAAAAATGTGGTAAAATATTTAGTAACCTGTGACCCCACTCCACTGCCGCCCCCTCCCCCCCAACAGTCAGCCAGGTAAGCTACATGCGGACTATAAGACACATACCGCTTTTCTCCCAAATTTGGGGGGAGTGAATCTTATAGTCTGAAAAATACAGTAATCTGTGACTCATTACAAGGACCAAATTAAGCTTTAGAAGATTTATTTTAAAAAGCTACTCTTCAGTTCCTCAAAAACTTCTAGATATGATCTAGCAATTCCACTTCTAGGTCTGTACCCAAAATAATTGAAAGCAGGAATGCAGACAGATACTTGTATGCCAGTGTTCATAGCAGCGTTATTCACAGTAGCTAAAAGGCAGAAGCAATCTGAATGTCCATCAACAGATGAATGGATAAAGAAAGTGTAGTGTGTGTATATATATATATAATAGGATATTATAATTTTTAGAGATGTAATTTTAATACATGCTACAACATAGGTGAACCTGGAAAACAGACTGAATGAAATAAGATGGACACAGAAGATGAATATTGTATGACTCTACCTGTATAAAGCACCTAAAAATCAAATTCGTAGACACAGAATGTAGAATAGAGATTATCAGAGGCTAGGAGCAGGAAAGAATGGAGATGTATTGTTTAATGGACAGTTTCTGTCTGGGATGATGAAAAAGTTCTGGGAATGCATAGTGGTGATAGTTGTACAACAGTGTAAAGGTACTTAATGCCACTGAATTGTGTATGCTAAAAAGGTTGGAATAGTTCATGTGAATTCCACAATAAAAAAGGCATAGGATGCAGGTAAAACACTGCCTAAAGTGAAATTGATGATATATGTATGTGAATATATACATAATACATATATATATGTAAATAAAATCAACAAATGAGCAAAAAAACCTTTTTTTTCACTTATTTCTGATCTAATAACTAAGTTTGCTTTAGACATCATCTATGGCTTGTCTTGATTTTGTAGATTCTTTAGAACATGTTTGTTACACTCCTTTCTTAATGGTTCAAACCTTAGCCATTACAGTGAAGCACCTTATGAAGGTCATTATCATCAGAAGGGCAGGAGAAGAGTCAATTGTTAGAGTCATCCAACTAATTATGACTTTTGGAAAAAGAGCTCATCTTTAAAAAATTCTATCCTCCCTCTTTCCCCTTCTCTCCTTCTCTCCCCTCCCCCCACATTCAGAAAAACCTTTCTCATGTAATGATCCTTTAAAATAATGTTTCTCGAGTGCACGTGTAAATAATTTTCCTGCTAAAGCCAGCTTTTTTGATAATTTAGCAGAGCTGATATGGAGAAAACCTTGACTCCTGGAAGGTTTTGTGGCACAACATATTTAATAACCGTGACAACTCAAGAATTTTAAGCAGACTCGCCTCCTTGTCTGGGATCCGTCGGCACCAGTGTGTCTCTGCTGGCGAGCCCTGAAATGGACTGTTTCAGCCAAAACTGTACTAATGACGGTCTACCAAATTTTAGCAGGATATTTTTAAAACTTGATATTCTCACAATTAAAAAAAAAGCACAACTTTCCCCCATTGCTTTCAAAAGCTGCCACTCTGAAATATGCAGGAGAAAAAAAAGGTCTAAAATTGCTTTACAGCCTTGATGAAACAAAGACTGGTGTGTTGGTGTGGCTGCAGGGTGCTCTGCGCTCTTTTGTATGATTTCGGAGGTGAATTTAGGTGGCTGCCAGATGCAGTTTGACATAGATTCGGGCAGCTGCTCCTGGGCTAGGTTTCATTAGCGGTGAGTGCGCCAGCAGAAGCAGCAGAGCAAGGCCCCAAATGCCAAAATGACAGTGAGAACAGTGGAACAATACAATATTCACTAAGTGATTTTAATCTCAGAGATTAAATGTCACCCAATCAGTTTGCAGGTTTTCAAAATCAACTGGTAGGAAGCCATTAGAGGGCCCAGGTCTTTGTCTATTGTTGGGGGGGGGGGGAGTTTTACTTAAAACAATTTTTTTAAGGATTTTATTTATTTTTTTTTTTGAGAGAGGGGAAGGGAGGGAGAAAGAGAGGGAGAGAAACACTGATGTGAGAGAGAAACATCGGATTGATCAATTGCCTTTCATATGTGTCCCAACAGGGAACCAAACCCACAACCCAGGCATGTGCCCTGACTGGGACTCAAACCAGTGACCTTTCACTTTGCGGGATGATGCCCAACCAACTGAGCCACACCAGTCAGAGCTAAATAATTTTTTCAATTAGTTTTAAAGCAAACAAAAAGTATTATTTTTGTTCCCCCAAAACCCATTTTGGTAATCTACAACTAAAAAATCATGCCAACCTCCTCAACATACACACCACAGTAAAAGAAATGTGTTCCTTATTGCAACCAGGCAAATATTCCTCAGTAATATTGTTTGTTTGTTTGTTTATCTGTCTTAAAATGAAAGTCTTAAATGAGCTTCCCAGGCCTCTTCCACCTTCAAGGGCCCCTCCCCCACCACTACCATACCCATTATTCTTTGTAGAAGGACCAAGGTCTCAAAACAAAAATTTGCTTTTGAGACTTTATGATCTGCAAAGCTAGCAGTGAATATGTACCCAACCACACAATTGTGAATTGTAAAAAATTTTAGTAAAGAGTTTTTACTCTAACTACTTGTGGTGTCGTAAGTAATTATGAAACTGACTCCAGAACTCCCCATACTTGACTCCACCTCACGTGTTTTCTTGGCTGAGAAAGGAAACCTTTATTTAGTATATTATTTAAACTTACTAAACTTATCTTTGCTTTTCTGGAAGAGTGTTATGATCTAATCCATCAGTGATGTAATCATTTTCTATGGTAATTTTTAAAATTAAATTTAACACAAAATAAATAATTGATTGGACATGTATGTATTTGAAAACTGTAAATCTAACAACCTGACCTATTTTTCTTATTTAGTCTTAGGAAGATAATGTATCACATACAATAGTTCTGAGGCATTACCATGTATTTCTCTTTTTTCTCTGAATGCGTGTGTGGTAAGCTCTCAAAAAGCAATGGGGGTTGTATATGTGCTCAGAGAAAAATAACTGTTATTGTGTCCTATTATTTTTAGTATTTTGTTTAGTAATAATATTGTAATACTACCTTTTTTAGTCTTCAGAATGGTTAAAGATTTAGGGAAAATCGCTAATTGGGTTACAGACTCTCTATATTCAGGAACATTTTAGAGTGTTAATTAATGGCTATATGATATCCTACTGAGTTTATATGTATCCTGCATGCATGTTCTCTGAAAGTTTAATATCCTTGGAACAAAGCTACCAATCTGTGAACTTATATTTGAATTAAAGGGAATAATACCTTAGGCGACATGGTTTTACTTCATCTAAATGCTTGGTAGTTGTTTCATAGTGATCAAAGCTTTGCCTCTCACCCCCTTCCCTCTATTTTTCCTCACTTCTTTTGGTCTAGCACTAACAATTTGGTCTAAATTTTGAGACTTTTTTTTTGTTTCTCTGTACATACTACTTACCAGGGCTTACAAACCTCTTTGATGAGGGGTGCGTGTTGGATTAATGAATCCAGCACACCCAGTTTTGGTGAATCTGACTAGATCCAGATTGCATTTGTCATGAACAACTTTAAAACCTACCTAACCTTTTTGAATCTTTCACTCTGGGAGGGGAAAATGAGGCAGCATACATAACACATTTAGCATAGTACTTGGCACAAGGGATCGTTCTGCAGTTTTATATTCTGTATTTCTTTTCCTTACCTTATGCAAATCTCTGGAAAAATTTTCATTTGACTTTGTGAGAAAAGTTAATAGGTGTAGAAAACATGGGGATTTGTAGAAAAAAGTGCTCTATGAATAAGTCCAAGATGTCATTATGGTTATTATTATTAATTACCAATCCATATAAATACTTCAATTGTTAATAATCATTTGACATTTTAATTATTTTTCTCCACAATGAATCATAAATCTTAGCTGCAGTTTCTTACCACATATGGCAAATTCTATTAATATAGCTCTATATTTATGCTATATCTTTTCCCCCTGTTCCCTCATTCTGGTTTTTTGGTTTGTTTTTGTATTATTCCAGTGGTAAAATACATATGCCATTTAATATCTCAACCATTTTTAAGTGTATAGTTCAGTGATGTTAAATGCATTCACATTGTGGCGCAGTTCTCACTACCACCCATCATCGTGATTCTTTTTGTCTTGCAAAACTGAAACTCTGCTGTTGAACAATAACTCCCCATCCTGGTGGGACCAACCCCTGGTGGCCACCATTCTACTTTCTTCCCTTAGGGTTTTGACTACTCTACGTACTTTATATAATTGAAATCATACGGTATTTGTCTTTTTGTGATTGCCTTATTTCACTTAGCATAATGTTCTCATCTATGGATGAGGTTCGTCCATGTTGTAGCATACTACAGAATTTCCTTCATTTTTAAGGATGAGTAATATTCCATTGTATGTATAAGTATGTGCTTATTCGTTCATCTGTTGATAGACACTTGGGTTACTTTCACATTTTAGCTACTGTGAGTAATGCCACTGTGACCGTGAGTGTACAGCTATCTCTTTGAGGCCCTGCTTTCACTTTGGGGTAGGGAGATATATACCCAGATGAGGAACTGCCGTACTGTTTTCCACAGTGGCTATACCATTTGATGTTCCCACCGACAGAGCACAAGGGTTCCAATATATCCACATCCTTGCCAGCACTTGTTTTCTGTTGTTTTGTTATGAGCTATCCCAGCAGGTGTGAGACGGTATCTCATTGTAGTTTTGATTTGGATTACCCTAATGATAAGAGATGTTGAGCATCTTTTTATCTGCTTATTGATTTTACTTATATCTTCTTTGAAATAATGCCTGTTCCAGTCCTTTGCCTATTTTTTTTTTCAGGGAAAACTTTTGCTTTATTTTTAATCTAGGAAATGTATTTTTACTAAATTTTTTTAAATATAATTTTTATTTAATTCTTGTTCAAGTACAGGTTTCTGTCTTATATTCCCAACCCTGCCCGCCCCCCACCCCATGCTCCCCGCCTCCCTCCCCTTTCCACCCCCCACCCTTAGTTATTGTCCATGTGTCTTTTATACTTGTTCATGTGAGTCCATTCCCTTTTCCCCTATGATTCTCTCCCCTCTCCCCTCTGGGCCCTGACAGCCTGTTCCATATTTGAGTGTCATTGGTTGTATTTTGCTTGCTTGTTTGGTTTGTTTAGATTCCTGTTAATGGTGAGATCATATGATATTTGTCTTTCACCGCCTGGCTTATTTCGCTCAGCATAATGCTTTCCAGTTCCATCCATGATGTTGCAAAGGGTAGTAGTTCCTTCTTCCTTTCTGCAGCATAGAATTCCATTGTGTAAATGTACCATAGT